>NC_136270.1:7712620-8367360 GCF_964187855.1 Myxine glutinosa | reverse complement strand
TGGCCATGCGTCTCAAATTTGGCAAAAGATTTCATTGACAAGTTGCTGCTGGTAGATCCAAGCAAGCGTATGGGTGCTGGACCAGCACTGCGGCATCCATGGATGAGCGTGGCAGCAGGGTCGTCAGCCAAAGATCTACACCGTTCCATCTCGCAGAACCTGCGGCGTCGTGCTTCATCTCGCCAAAGCAGCAAATCAGCCGTCTCTAGCCGCTCGGCTAAGTCTGCGAGGTCACGCCGTGAAAGAGAGCGTGAACTAAGGAGACTCAATGTGAATTACCACGATTGTTGCTAGCATTAGGACCAAGGACGCACCATATCCTGCCTGAAATTCCAAGGAAGGAGGTGTGAAAGGTAGCCAATGATGTAATAAGCACCAGTGAGGCCTGCAGTTTTCAAGTAAAGGATTACACTGGCCAGTTATGTTTTCCAAAATTGAAGCTTTTTCAGAGAAGTCTCATGAAGTATGATTCTCCTTTTAAAGGTACTAGCAGAGTACCCGCCCTACGGGCGATCTTGTTCCAAGCGTGTAACACATTTTTCTGCCATCTGATATTTTCTGCTGACACAACTACTTTGACATGGATTTCTTGTTGATTTTCTTTGGTAATATTGCTCTTACTGATTTCTGTACAACTTAGGTGTCCTTGTTTTTTGAGGCATCTCAATTTTCCAGAAAAAAAACCCCATCAAACGTCACCCTAGCTAACAATACCCACACCCTCCTCTTTCCCCTCCCCTCCACCATCCCCTCACAATCCCCCCATCAAGCATCACCCTAGCTAACAATACTAATGACCTCCCCACACCCATTACCCCACTCCACCATTCCCTCACAATCCCCTATCAACCATCACCTTATCTAACAATACCCATAATAACACCACTCCACCTTCCCCCCACAATCCCCCTTCAACCGTCACCCTAGCTAATAAAACCCATGACTACCCCACTCCCCTCACTCCACCACCTCTCACAATCCCCTATCAACCGTCACCCTAACTAGAAATACCCATGACCACCCCCCCCCCCCCCCACCCAATTCTCCTCCACCATCCTCTCACAATCTCCCGTCAACCGTCACCCTAGCTAACAATACCCACGACCCCCCCCCCCCCCCAATCCTCCTCCACCATCCTCTCACAATCTCCCGTCAACCGTCACCCTAGCTAACAATACCCCCACGATAACCCCACCCCTCACCCCAGTCCACCACCTCCCCCCTCACCCCACTCCTCCACCCCCTCCCCCTCACCCCACTTCATCATCCCCAATCAGTCTCAAAATCCGAGCTCACAATGCGCCGTTTCTCTATGTACCGTCACCGGCAGGATAACGGTGGGTTCACAATGTGACGTCACTGACAATCTCAAAAATCAACAATCTTGGGTTTTTTCGGCACTTTGTGATTGGCAAATAAATAAAAATTCCCTTCAAATTAGACCATGATTAATGATTGTCAATGGTTTTTCAGACAAAGAAATTGTGTTTGGGTTCCCCTTTAAGGGTCTTTTGGGTCTTGATGGTCTTTGAGGTATTTTCCTTCTTTGGAGTTTTTTGGGGACTTTATGGATCTTTGGGGTCTTTTCAGTCTTTGGGATATTTTTGGTCTTTGGGGTCTTTAAGGGTCTTTGGGGTATTTTGGGTCTTTGGGTCTTTTTGACCTTTTGGGTCTTCAAGGATCTTTGGGATATTTTGGGTCATTTTGGTCCTCTGGGTATTTAAGTCTTTTGGGTCTCTTGAGTCTTTGGGGTCTTCAGGGTATTTGGGGTCTTTAAGGGTCTTTGGAGTATTTTGGGTCTTCAGGGTCTTGTGGGTCCTCTGAGTCTATGGGGTATTTTGGGCCTTCAGGGTCTTTAAGGGTCTTCGGGGTCTTTTGGGTATTCAGGGTATTTTGGTTATCTTGGGTCTTTGGGGTATTTAAGGGTCTTTGGGGTCTTTGGAATATTTTCAGTATTTGGGGTATTTTAGGTCTTCGGGGTCTTTTGGGTCTTCGGGGTATTTTGGGACTTTGGGGTCCATTGGTTCTTTTCAGTCTTTTAGGTCTTTGGGGTATTTTGGGTCTTTGGAGTATTTTGGGTCTTCAGGGTCTTTGGGTCTTCAGGGCATTTTGGTTCACCTGGGCCTTCAGGGTCTTTAAGGGTCTTCGGAGTCTTTAAGGGTCTTTTGGCTCTTCAGGATTGTTAAGGGTCTTTGTAATATTTTCAGTCTTTGGGGTCTTTTATGTCTTCAGGGTCCATTTGGGTCTTTTCAGTCTTTTAGGTATTCGGGGTCTTTAGGTCTTTTCGGTATTTGGGGTCCATTGGGTGTTTGGGGTCTTTTCAGTCTTTGGGGTATTTTAGTTCCTCTGGGGCCTTTGGGTCCTCGGGGTATTTTGGGGGTATTTAGGGTCCATGGGTTATTTAGCGTCCTCAGGGTCTTTTGGGTCCACTGGGTCTTCATGGTCTTGTAGGTCCTCTGGGTGTTGATGGGGGGTAGCAGGGGGACAATCTTTTGGGTCCTCTGGGTACTTTGGGTTAAGTAGTTCAGGTTACATTTGTGGGTGGTCAGGTCAGCTGGCCAACCAATGGGTGAAGAGCCGACATACATACATACACATATACAAATTCTTACGCCATTATATATAGATGGGCCCAGGCTGTGGATTGTTAGGCTGTAATCCCCCCCCCCCCCCCCCTTACATTTGAGCTACAAGGCTCGATCCTATTTCATCACACATGGTTTTATGGACTCAATTTTCTACCACCACTCTCATCTCCCTCCGCTCTACAGTAGGTCACATGCTTTCATTCATTCACATACAATCCAGTATAGTTTCACATTCAAACTTTCCACTCACCTCCACTCCTTTGGCTTCTATCCACTGAAGTTGTCCTAGCTTTGTTGTCTCTGCCACCAAAGGCGGATGGAGGTTGTGTTTTCAATCCTGTCTGTGTGTTTGCCTATCTGTTTGTTCCAGTATAATCCTGATATCGCTTCATGTTTGACCCACTCGTTTTAGTACAACTCAGCACCTTTGTTCTCAGCATCTTTCTCTTCGGAGGAAAACTCTTCTTCTTCTTCTTCAGCAAAGCTTAGCATTAGCCGAAGACATGAAATTCGTGTTTTTTGAATTTCTGTTCATACATAACATTTATGAGTGATGTGCAAATTGTTACTGAAAATGTAAAGAAACCACCGTTTGGATTGCGATAGAAATTGGCAGATCAGAAATTTTCACGAAGCCCCGTCCACCTCTGTCAATGGCAGCCACGACTAGTTTGAACAAGCACAAAAAGTTTTAATCCTTTGTTTTCACTGACGTCACAGTTTCTGTGTACACACTTCAAATTACCCATCTCGCATTGCGCGGCGGCCATTTTGATACCCAAGCTAATCTGTCCGTGTGCGCTGATATTGATTTGTTGCGTTGGTTTATGGTGAATGCGGATCGCAAAAAGTCTGTTTTATAAAGTAATTTTGTTTGTTTTGTCACGTTCATGTGGAGTGTGGTGCCATCTAGTTTATATTACGTATTGTTGCCCAACAAACACAGAACATTCGGTTTAAGTTTGCCGTGGACCAGTGAATTGGTGAACACCTGGGCAGTGGGTCAACCTGCAACCAACTACCTGTAGAACAGACTTGGAGTGTACGTAAGGATACGGTAGATCCAGGCTTGAGTATGGCTAGCAGTGCGAGTGCCAACCTTGGCTACCAAGAGACGCTCCCCCCGGACGTTCTTGTTCGTTACAAAGAGAAGATTTCTGTCATTGGGTGTGACCCTTATGGTCTATCAAATGATCAATTTGAGAAGAATGTGAGCAAGTGGCCTCAGGTGACCCACATCGACGTGATCAACTACCTGTTGTTCAGCAAATCGGCCTATACCAAAGATGAGTTGAAGAAGTATAAATCCCTCGAGGCATACAGGTTGTACCAAGATGGATGGGTGCGACAAATCCCTACACAAAGAACTGAATGACGTCCACTTGATTCGATCCAAGGTATTAATATATTAAACAAACATGTATTTTTTAAAGCTGCTTGTGTTAATGTTATGGACCTGATTGATTAAGTGCCCTCCATTGTTCAAAAACCACTGCAGTTTTAAGCTGTGCATGCATGTGTGCATACTTTGTAGACATGTGACGCACAGTGCGAAGTGAGTGCCGCCATGTGTGCTTTGTGCGTATGGCCATAAGTCATCACCTATATTTATCATGTAAGCAACGAATACATAGTTTGAGGATACATAATACACGAATACATACATAGTTTACGAATACATAGAATACATACGTTTTGTAAAACTTAACTCCTGGCCTAACGCCTGGCCTGTTTGAACAACGAAATACGCCGCAAATTGGCATGACTGGTCGTGAACAAAAACTATTTAATGTGAATCCGCTGACGACGTTGTTCGAGAGGGTATCAAAATGGCCGAGGTGTCCCAGGGTGCCCTGCGCGCGTGCTCCGATGACGTCACAAGAAAACAAAGAATTAAAACAAAAGCCGCGTCGACGTTACACAATGCCTAGATGCAGCTGTGCCTATAACATCGATGTTATAGGCAAAGGACATTCCTATTGATTCGATTACTTGATGTTATTTTTGTGCAAAGTGAAAATATATCTCGGCAATTTCCCGTGTGTGGCGACGAATTTTTAATATATCTCGGCATTTTCCCGTCTGTTATTTCAGGCGGTGTATGACTGACCATGCCGCGATTTAAAAAATATATATCTCGGCAATTTCCCGTGTGTAGCGACACGTGAACGAAGCTATGCTCCTCTCTCCACATTATTGTGACGACGTATAAATTAAATATTTCATCGTGACGATTGTCATCAAATGGACGAATTTTAAATATATCTCAGCATTTTCCTGTCTGTTATTTCGGGCGGTGTATGACTGACCATGCCGCGATTTAAACAAAATATATATACAGTATATCTCGGCATTTTCCCGTCTCTTATTTCGGGCGGTGTATGACTGACCATGCCGCGATTTAAAAAATATATATCTCAATGGACTTTAAGTTACAGGCCTTTGAGAATTCATTTCATTCTATAAAGGGCAACTTTCATTGGATTTTCTTCCCGTTTTTTTTCAACCGAGTCTAAAACTATGTTAGCGACTGTGAAAAATGAAATGATATATCGAATTTGATTTGAAATAAAACTGTGTGAGAGAGGAAGACACCACGGGCCTACAAAACAGGCCTCAAAGCTATGCGAGTTAATAAAATGGTGGATATTTGTTTATATGAAGGCTCTCCCAGAATGGGTGGAGCTATGGTTCCCAGAATGGGTGGAGCTTTGAGGTTTTGTCTTCTCTGCAAGAAGAAGAAGAAGAACAACAACAACAACAACTGCAGAGGGCACTCTATGAGCAGCGTCTGCGACGCGGCTAAAAAAAGAGTCATGAGCGATGGAGCAAGAAGCTGAAGGACGTGAAGATATGTGCTCAGCCACCGACATACCAACCCTTGCTTCCCACCAATTTGGTGCAAGGCCGAATCCTCGAGAGAAATGAACGCATTCTCATCCACCTGTTTCCCCATAAAGATAAAACCATTCAAATCCTGTTTTCAGCTTTAGGAGTGAAATTAAGATCCTGATGACCCCCCTCGGGATACTTGTTGTTACCCTCGCCAGAGTATTGCATTTGAGTCCGTTTGTCTGTTTCTCTGTTTGTCCGCACAGAATAAATATGATTTTCTCTACAACCGTTGGTCCGATTGACAGAAAATTTTCACCGTAGGTGCAACTCCACCTGTATGATTTTTTAAAATGATAATTATGACGTCATAGGTGACGTGGTTCGGCCGCCATCTTGGAAAAACCGAAAAACGTTGCACCTCTATATCTCTGAAAGCACTGAAAAGAAGAAATTGAGACATGGCTCATTGTAAAGAACTCTCCATGGGGAATAAAATATGTTAATGATGATGTCATAGGTGTCTCCATTATGACGTCATAATTCGACAAGCACAAAACTTCATCCGATCAAGATAATTTCTTGAGCGTCATGTAGAAATAAATTGGTGTTGAAAAAAATATATGATGACGTCATAGGTCACGTGGTTCGGCCGCCATCTTACTATAATTCACCAAATGTCTGTCTGTCTGTCTGTTCGAAGGTACCGTAAAAACTGCTGAACCAATCGCAAAGATATTTTGGGTGTATAATCCTGGGATCCCCAGGAGTAAAATAGGCTATTTAGTTTTCCCAATTTCAGCTTTAGTCTCCAGCATTCTCAGGTTTGGACTCCCGCATCACATTCGCGTTTGCATGACGTTCATTGTGACGTCTTCTTACGTCGAGCAACGGTACCCGCCCTATGGGCGGGGCTTCAATTGGGAGGCCCAAATGAAAAGGCTAAATATCGGAAATTGAAGCCTTTTTTTCTTTTAAATGATTGTTATAAACATCCGTCATGCGGAAACGTCATACGGGAGCAAGTATCAGCAGGATGTGGCAGTGTGGGAGTCCACGTTTGCACCAATCGCTGCACCGTGTGCCGCACAATGGCTGCACCGATCGCTGCACCGTGTGCCGCACAAACGACTGCACCGATCGCTGCACGGCTGCATCGATCGGATGTGGCATGAAGGAGGATCTGCACTTCGGCATGAAGGAGAATCAGGTCTAAACTAGAACGGGCACTCGGTAGAGCGCATACCTTCGCCGCAGCTACTGTTCTGTACTTGGCATGGGAGTGTAGGGAACAGAACAACAAAAATACGATTTTGACCTTTTCGTGACCTTGACCTTGACCTTTGACCCGATTGCTCCCAAAATCTAATCAAATGTGTCCCGTATAATAACCAATCATCCCACCAAATTTCATGCAATTCGGTTGAATACTTTTTGGGTTATGCGAATAACATACACACACACACACAGACATACAAATAAATACACAGCGATCAAAACATAACCTTCCGCTTTTGCGAAGGTAAAGATCGCTGTCTCCATCGATCTTGCCAAGGCCGTAATACCGATCAGCTCAAAATCCTTTTAACTGTTGATTTGGTAGAGTTACATGTATCGGGAACTTGGTACACGTATCGAGAGTACATACGACATAGCGATTGTGAACACGATTATCGATCACGATTCACGATCACGATCATAGTGCATCATCACGATTTGAAACACGATGGAATAATATTTACCGATATGAACAGTGATGTGGCTTTTATTGAAATTCTAAAGAAACTGTTTAGATTTTGATGATTTGCGTGTGATATGATTCAACGGATGTTTATATGAATCGTTTAAAATAAAAAAAGCCTTCAATTTCTGATATTTTCCCATTGCCATATCCAGATTCGCCACGAACCCACAATCGATGTTTCTCTACGTGAACGTACCCGTTTGTTTGCGAACAGGTACGTTTTTCATGGAAGTCCTTCACGAACTTGCTGTCCATGTCTGACGTGCGACTGAAGGTGCTACAGGAATGTGGAATTTATTGGTTTCATGCTTTGGCATTCACCGTATCTGCATTGCATGTTTGCTTCTGGCCTCCCACTCGTGCGTAGCACGGGCATTTCTCTCGACTTGGAAAAACCGAAAACATTTGCACCTCTATATCCCCGAAAGCGCTGCATAGAAAACTAGAACGGGCACTCGGTAGAGCGCATACCTTCGCCGCAGCTACTGTTCTGTACTTGGCATGGGAGTGTAGGGAACAGAACAGTGAACAGTTTGGTGCTGATTTCATGCAAATCGGATAAGAATTGACCGAGTTATGACAAAAAACGCACATTTTGCAAGGTCGTGACCCCCCTGACCTTTGACCCCCAACCGCTAACAAGGGTAATGTCTTCACTGGGTCATGTCGTATATCACAAGATCGGGCATTGAATTCTGAACATTTTGGCATTAGTTGCATGCCAATTGGATAAAAATTGACCGCGCTATGGTAAAAATACGATTTTGACCTTTTCGTGACCTTGACCTTGACCTTTGACCCGATTGCTCCCAAAATCTAATCAAATGTGTCCCGTATAATAACCAATCATCCCACCAAATTTCATGCAATTCGGTTGAATACTTTTTGAGTTATGCGAATAACATACACACACACACACACACACAGACATACAAACTAGAACGGGCACTCGGTAGAGCGCATACCTTCGCCGCAGCTACTGTTCTGTACTTGGCATGGGAGTGTAGGGAACAGAACAACAAAAATACGATTTTGACCTTTTCGTGACCTTGACCTTGACCTTTGACCCGATTGCTCCCAAAATCTAATCAAATGTGTCCCGTATAATAACCAATCATCCCACCAAATTTCATGCAATTCGGTTGAATACTTTTTGAGTTATGCGAATAACATACACACACACACACAGACATACAAATAAATACACAGCGATCAAAACATAACCTTCCGCTTTTGCGAAGGTAATAAATACACAGCGATCAAAACATAACCTTCCGCTTTTGCGAAGGTAAAAATTGAGACATGGCTCATTGTAAAGAAGTCTCCATGTGGAATAACATCTGTTAATGATGATGTCATAGGTGCCTCTATTATGACGTCATAATTTGACAAGTACAAAACTTCATCCGATCAAGATGAAATTTCTTGAGCATAATCTAAGAATAAATTAGTGGAGATGAAAAAAATGATGATGTCATCGGTCACGTGGTTCGGCCGCCATATTTGTTTTAACACAAAAGCCTTAAAAACCACTGAAAATACATGCTGGCGAGGGTTTGAAATCTCTGATTGCTCTTTCTTGCTTTATTTGCACAGACCCCGAGCATCATGTTAAATCGATAACTCTTCTCTGTACACACCAATTTCCCTCTTTCACCGCCCAGGCAGGGGACCGTACGCACACATTGGAGTGGTGGTGTCCGAACGTGTCAGATCTAGGTTTAGGCCACACACACACACAGCATACTTTGGTTCTCAAGGTCGTTCATGTTGGAACTGAGCTTGTCCTCTCTGGAGGGTGACAATTCCATGGTGTTTTGACCAACTGCTGCATCTTGAAAAGATGAAATTTATTGATTGGTTTTTAATCACTTTAAAACCTTGTTTTCAAAATAAAGACTATTCCGTTGACAGACAGTTCGACATATGTAGTTGATAACACGGCATGCCGTGTCATGACGATGCATATGATTTATTATCATATCGAAATCATACCGTGCATGTCTTGTTTTGATTTGAAGATAACACTTCACATCGCCGTCAAATTGTACACCCATTCGGTAGAGATTGATATCTCTTTCGTGTACCCAAGGCACCCGTGATGAGAGGCTGGGGGGGGGGGGGGGGGCGGTGTAAGGTGAGCAGACTTAACAAGGTGCCATGATGACTTGATGGAGTGAGAATGGTTGGAGAGCTCACCTTTGAGATGAGTTGGATGTTTTCTGACTCGCCTAAGGATGGAAACACTTGTTGCAAGTCTTGCAAAATGACCCGAGGTTGCACTAGGGCGGATTAGCCCTGCGCGTTGAGAAATCGACCTGCTTGACTGTGACTGCCTCGCCACAAGATTTGGTTTAGCAAGGTCGATAGGTGTTTCTTTTTACGGAGCCTGCGTGTGACTTTGTCCTTGATACAGGCACTATGGTTGTTGTTGTTGCCGTCGTATGTGCTTGTACTCATGTATTTGCTCACAGTGCATGACCTGTAGGATATTGAAATGCCACGTTGCTAGGATGGGTCACCATGCCCTTTTCTCTCCGATTTAATTCTCTCGTGTCCTACATGCAGCGTGTAATTAATTGTCCAGGTAATTCACTTTGCACGTGACGTTTCCTTTGAAACGATTTTTTTTGTTGCTGCTGCCTGTATACTTCCACTGCAATAATGAAGAATTTGTTTTTTAACCATTTAACTTTAACTTAATTATTGCAGACAGTATATATGCAGTGGCTCGATTTGTAATTAACTTAGACAAGCTGGGAATGCCACGTGTAACCCCATCTGTCTCTTCCATATGACCTCTTCTGCCCCTTTGGGATATCTGTCGGTACTCTTATTTCTTTGTTTTTTTTTCCTGTCCTTTGTCTAAAGGCTCATGACTGTTAATCTCTGCTCCTGGTCTGTGTGTTGGCCTATAACCCCATGCCATATAGCCACCTGTGTATCATCAGCAGTTGCAACTGCAGGTACAGTTTAACTCCACCTACCCACAGAAGGAACATCAGCAAGAGCAGTCGAGGTGAACCAGTAAATACAAATTTGTTTAAAAGGACCCTTCCCTGCCATTGTCTTCAACTGTTTCGAGCCCTTATGTTCTTTTTTTCTATACAGAGTCAAGGCTCATGGAAGAGCTAGAACACAGAATGGATCAGGACACAACAGACCAAAAGGAACAGCAGAAAGAGAGGGGGGGAATGCCAACAGTAAAAATATGGACAAAATAGATGTAGGCGGACAAACAAGACATGCGGGTAAGAATGAAGGGTAGGGAGCGTGCAGAAGGTGGCCAAGATGGATACAAGAGCAAACTCTCAAAAAGGAAAAACAAAAAGGGGTGGAGTGTGGTTTAACGAGGGTAGAAAAGACCATGGTTTTGGATTGGGGATGATCTGAGATGGTGGTGAACTGTCTTGAAGACCTGGAGGGAATAACGAGATTGAAGAGGATGTGGAAGTTGGTTCCACAGGTGGGGAAAAAGAGGAACAAATGAGTGGAGGTGAGCAGTGATTCCAGATTTTGGGAGTTTCACCAGAAGGGGGTTGATGGTGGACCGTGTGAGCCCTGCAGAAAACTGGGGTAGGGGGGACAAAACATGGAAAGAGCAGAGGGTAAAGACCAAAAAGGATGAGGTAGAAGACAGAGTGACCACTGGTCTGTTGCTATGGCAAAGTGATAGGCCCATTGTGGAATTATTTGTTTACTTTTTTGTTGTTATAGGCCAAGTCTAGGAAGACATTAGGGCCTTGCATAACGGCAGAAAGTGCATTTTGGTGCTCAACACTGAACCAGAAGAGAATTTTAATTTAGACCGAGAGGCACTCTTACAACGGCTGCGGAGAAGAAAGGCGACATTGCTTTGAAAGACAGAATGCTGTACAATTAAGTGCCTTGCTTGTCCAAATCCATTCAAAATGGAGACATTATTCATCTGCAGGTATACGAGTATTTGTGAACATTCTCCTGCCACAACTGTAGCAGGGTTCAGTACATTTATATTCTGTATCTCCTTTGCACTTGTTATTGTCGTACTTACTATATAGTAGGTAATGTAGTGCTGAGGTTGCTGACATTTTTAGCCCCTGTTGGACTTGGTTTACTTGTACCACTGTTGGACGTAGGACCCGAAACAGGGGCTTATGGATTTGGTTTTGTCTGTCCGTCTGTGCGTCCACAATCATATTTCGGAGATGTATGGACCGATTTAGATTTTGTTCATACTTGGCAGAAAGACAACACATATTGACAAACATATGCTCATCATTTTGTTTCGCGATGCGATCAAAGATGGCCGACTGGCAGTCATTTTAGTTGTAAAAAAAACCCCCCCGATGTTGAACACGTCCACGAACAAAACCCCCCCCCCCCCCCCCCGAAAAAAAACCCCATTTCTCAGACATGCATTTGCAGATCTTGTTCAAACTCGACACACAAACAATGAATGATGGGTTATATTTGCACGTAATTTGTTTTCGAGATCAGATCCAAGAGGGCCAACTGGTGGCCATTTTGTTACTTAAACGTGTCTCCAACAATTTCCAGGACATGCATGGTCCGATTTTGTTCAACCTTGGCACAAGGACAGCACATGACGGCATATACGTGCACTTCCCTTTATATTGTGATTGATCAAAGATAGCCGACTGGTAGACTGGCAGCCATTTTAGTTGTAAACAAGTAAACGAAAAAACATGTTTTAGGGCTACACACTTATTTTTTTAAAGTTTTAAACCTATTTTTAAAAATTACATTTTGATAGATGAAAATGTACCAGAAAAGAGGACCGTGGGCCAAATTTCAGTTCTCTAGGACATATGGAACCTAGAAAACGAATGGCTCAACGATTTGAAACGGGACAAACAAACAAAGTTCAGATGAAGTTAAACAAAGTTCAGATGAAGTTAAATAAAAGTGTGTAATAAAAACCCGATATTGAACACTTCCTCAACCATTTCTTGGAAATGCATTTACCGATCTCGTTCAATCTTGGCACACAGATAACGAATGATGGCTTACGTATGCGAGTCATTTTTTTCCCGAGATCAGATCCAAGATGGCCGACATTTGTCCCCATCCATTTATCGGACATGCATGGACTTTCTTCAAAGTTGGCACAAAGACAATATGCATATGTATCAGTATCAGTATGCATCAGTATGTATATCATCAGTATGCATATGCAGCAGATATTGTTTTGTCATCCGACCAAAGATGGCAGACCGACGGCCTTTAACCCCATACAGCAAAATTATTAAAACCACGGTGGGGGCTATGACATTTTTTTCTTGTCAATAAAACTTTGCTCACATCCATTATCTTCACAGCATTATCAATCAACTCTAACACATTGGAAAAAAAATTGAATTCTGCACACTCCACCTGGACAATCAGGTCACTTTTACAAATCTCATTCTGATTAGTTTTCTGGAGGAAGATGATATGTGATTTTTTGTTCCGAATGACGAGTTAAGAAAACTACATCAAAAGTCAAACTTTAATATAAAGGTAGCAGTATGTACATTCAACCATTTCCAGAGCGTGGATAAGTATAAGTTTCATTAAGTATATTGAGGTGATCACTAAACTCTTGCAGGTGAAGGAAAATATCAGTATCACTCAATTTCAACTGAAGATCAAAGATCATGCTGGCATGATCACTTTGACTCTAGATGTGATGAAACTGCAACTCCTTGAACAGAGATTCATTCGTCTGGCTGTTTTACCTGATACCTACATCCTGTCTGGTAAAACATACTTGATTGTTAAATCCTATTAAATAACCAAAATACACGTTTGCCAATATAGGTAGAAAAGCATTTCATTTATTTATGATGAAGTCATGTCATGACCAGAAAGTTTCTGATAGATATGCATTGCGAGCAAGTATTTGAATTGTTGTACGAAGGTGCCGTTTCTTCGAGCAATAAATGTATTCCTTTCCCGATTCAGCTTTCGAGTCTGCTTTTCATTGCGTGTATCGGGTGCATCGGATGGGAATGCACGTGGTGGAGGGGGATTGTGGCTGGAGAGGGGGAGTGGATTGTAGCATCAAAACCCATAACCCATATACTGTACAAAACAACCCACAGGTGAAATGAATCGTTTTGTGTTCATTCGCACATTTACCGTTTCAGTGGGTCATGCAGGTACATTACAACCTGCAGCGATCCACTAAACAGCGGAATAAACACCGCAAATGCTATGCTTTGCACCCACCCACTTTTACTTTTCAAAGTAATACCGCATATTGCAGTACGTACGAGGTAGGTTGAAATCTAGGGAAGACTCAATAGTACACTTTTACCATGGCTTTTATACCATTACTATAACCACATGTGTGGCAGGATGGCACACTCGCCTCTAAGCTGTGTAGCCTGGGTTGAATCCCGACCCGGATAGAAACTGTCACCCCGGTGTTTCACAGGCAGGGCGATTCATCGGTGTGTGCCGTCCCTCAGACAGACGTTTAACTGGGTGTCCTGTCTGCCAGCGTCAGTTGGTAGATGTTAAAGATCCCACGATGTCACCATCGGCAGCACCTCGGCCAAAATTCCTGCCAGAAGCTATAGAGGGCATTGCATCAGCGGCACATCTGTGTCAGCCAATTGTGCCACCCTGTTTGTGCATACAAAAGAAGAAGAATATAACCACGGTACAACTACGCAAGGCAAGGGTTCAGTGGGTCAACGATGCACATCATCTGAGGCTTGAGGAATTGATCGACATGTATCGAGCCCTGCAGTCGCGGAATCATTTTGTTGTTGTTAAACTGGTTGTCTAACCCACCGCCATCCCTTTCCGGATGTTCAGGTTAATCCCTTGCCTGATGGCACCTTGTTTAACATGGAAACATGTACTGCTTTAAATTTAAACCACGTTTATAGACAGTTATTGATGTATAATAGCATAGGAGGGTACAACCACCAACCTACTTACAAAAATAAACATAGTTTTAGCGTTTGTAACTTGGCAAGTACGTATTCCCTGACCACGTAGAAAGCATCAGATCCTACGACAAGGGTACACCAAAACCGTGTGGCCTTTTGCCCTGTATACCTTGTTTTTTAAATCGTCATCTTGTTCTGATAACATACACCAAGTAGTACTCTGAATTTTACTACATACGACTTGCACACGGAGATAGATCTCTCATGACAACTAACAGGCAAGAAAGGTCGTAATATATGGTACTGATAGCAGGTTGATATCCTCGTGCCAACGTGATGGTCTCACCAATCTTACAAACAACCATTCGTGGAGGAAGAATCTCTCAAGGCGGGTGTATCATCCAGTACGGGGCAGATCACCGTTCCCGGAGGTTCCGTGCTTGGCCATGTCGGTGGCCCCAGCTGCTTCGTTTGACGCATGGCCGCCCTCCATACCACCTCCAGCTCGGCTTCCACTCGGCTGAAACGGCAACTCAAAATTACAGATGCTCGTATTTAGAATAATATTGGACGTAATTATAAACAGGATAAAAGGTTGTTACACATATAGTTTTCAAATCTCTACTCATGCTGAAACAAAGAAAACGGGGTCAATGCGGTGAGATGGAATCGACAGATGAACAGATTTACAAATGGCAACTTTTACAACAAATGGACGACGCAGCACCAGAGCATATACAATACATGTCACAAACAAGAGGGCTTGTCGGTAAAACAGTGATATCACCGATATATCGTCCAAAATTTTTACCGGGAAAAAACTTTCCATTTTCAAAAAATTCAAAGAAAAACTTGAATTTTTATACATTCTCCTTTACAAATTAATTTTCTTTAACCCTTATCCAAAAAAAACTTGAACTTTTATACATTCTCCTTTACAAATTAGTTTTCTTTAACCTTTATTTAAAAAAAAAACCTTGAATTTTTATACATTCTCCTTTACAAATTAATTTTCTTTAACCTTTATCGAAAAAAAAAAACTCGAATTTTTATACATTCTCCTTTACAAATTAATTTTCTTTAACCCTTATCCAAAAAAAACTTGAATTTTTATACATTCTCCTTTACAAATTAGTTTTCTTTCACCTTTATTTAAAAAAAAAACAACCTTGAATTTTTATACATTCTCCTTTACAAATTAATTTTCTTTAACCTTTATCTAAAAAAAAAAACTCGAATTTTTATACATTCTCCTTTACAAATTAATTTTCTTTAACCTTTATCTAAAAAAAAAAAGTCGAATTTTTATACATTCTCCTTTACAAGTTAATTTTTTTAAACCTTTATCTAAAAAAAAAACCTTGAATTTTTATACATTCTCCTTTACAAATTAATTTTCTTTAACCTTTATCTAAAAAAAAAAACTCGAATTTTTATACATTCTCCTTTACAAGTTAATTTTTTTTAACCTTTATCTAAAAAAAACCTTGAATTTTTATACATTCTCCTTTACAAATCAATTTTCTTTAACCTTTATCTAAAAAAAAAAAAACTCGAATTTTTATACATTCTCCTTTACAAATTAATTTTCTTTAACCTTTATCTAAAAAAAACCTTGAATTTTTATACATTCTCCTTTACAAATCAATTTTCTTTAACCTTTATCTAAAAAAAAAAAAAACCCGAATTTTTATACATTCTCCTTTACAAATTAATTTTCTTTAACCTTTATCTAAAAAAAAAAAAAACTTGAATTTTTATTCATTCTCCCTTACAAATTAATTTTCTTTAACGTTTATCTAAAAAAAAAAAACTCGAATTTTTATACATTCTCCTTTACAAGTTAATTTTTTTAACCTTTATCTAAAAAAAAAACCTTGAATTTTTATACATTCTCCTTTACAAATCAATTTTCTTTAACCTTTATCTAAAAAAAAAAACTCGAATTTTTATACATTCTCCTTTACAAATTAATTTTCTTTAACCCTGATCCAAAAATCTTGAATTTTTATACATTCTCCTTTACAAATTAGTTTTCTTTAACCTTTATTAAAAAAAAAAAACTCGAATTTTTATACATTCTCCTTTACAAATTAATTTTTTTTAACCTTTATCTAAAAAAAAAATCTTGAATTTTTATATTCTCCTTTACAAATCAATTTTCTTTAACCTTTATCTAAAAAAAAAAAACTCGAATTTTTATACATTCTCCTTTACAAATTAATTTTTTTTAACCTTTATCTAAAAAGAAAAACGATTTTTTATACATTCTCCTTTACAAATTAATTTTCTTTAACCTTTATCTAAAAAGAAAAACGATTTTTTATACATTCTCCTTTACAAATTAATTTTCTTTAACCTTTATCTAAAAAAAACCTTGAATTTTTATACATTCTCCTTTACAAATCAATTTTCTTTAACCTTTATCTAAAAAAAAAAAAACCCGAATTTTTATACATTCTCCTTTACAAATTAATTTTCTTTAACCTTTATCTAAAAAAAAAAAAAACTTGAATTTTTATTCATTCTCCCTTACAAATTAATTTTCTTTAACGTTTATCTAAAAAAAAAAAACTCGAATTTTTATACATTCTCCTTTACAAGTTAATTTTTTTAACCTTTATCTAAAAAAAAAACCTTGAATTTTTATACATTCTCCTTTACAAATCAATTTTCTTTAACCTTTATCTAAAAAAAAAAACTCGAATTTTTATACATTCTCCTTTACAAATTAATTTTCTTTAACCCTTATCCAAAAATCTTGAATTTTTATACATTCTCCTTTACAAATTAGTTTTCTTTAACCTTTATTAAAAAAAAAAAACTCGAATTTTTATACATTCTCCTTTACAAATTAATTTTTTTTAACCTTTATCTAAAAAAAAAATCTTGAATTTTTATATTCTCCTTTACAAATCAATTTTCTTTAACCTTTATCTAAAAAAAAAAAACTCGAATTTTTATACATTCTCCTTTACAAATTAATTTTTTTTAACCTTTATCTAAAAAGAAAAACGATTTTTTATACATTCTCCTTTACAAATTAATTTTCTTTAACCTTTATCTAAAAAGAAAAACGATTTTTTATACATTCTCCTTTACAAATTAATTTTCTTTAACCTTTATCTAAAAAAAACCTTGAATTTTTATACATTCTCCTTTACAAATCAATTTTCTTTAACCTTTATCTAAAAAAAAAAAAACCCGAATTTTTATACATTCTCCTTTACAAATTAATTTTCTTTAACCTTTATCTAAAAAAAAAAAAAACTTGAATTTTTATTCATTCTCCCTTACAAATTAATTTTCTTTAACGTTTATCTAAAAAAAAAAAACTCGAATTTTTATACATTCTCCTTTACAAGTTAATTTTTTTAACCTTTATCTAAAAAAAAAACCTTGAATTTTTATACATTCTCCTTTACAAATCAATTTTCTTTAACCTTTATCTAAAAAAAAAAACTCGAATTTTTATACATTCTCCTTTACAAATTAATTTTCTTTAACCTTTATTAAAAAAAAAAAACTCGAATTTTTATACATTCTCCTTTACAAATTAATTTTTTTTAACCTTTATCTAAAAAAAAAACCTTGAATTTTTATACATTCTCCTTTACAAATCAATTTTCTTTAACCTTTATCTAAAAAAAAAAAACTCGAATTTTTATACATTCTCCTTTACAAATTAATTTTTTTTAACCTTTATCTAAAAAGAAAAACGATTTTTTATACATTCTCCTTTACAAATTAATTTTCTTTAACCTTTATCTAAAAAGAAAAACGATTTTTTATACATTCTCCTTTACAAATTAATTTTCTTTAACCTTTATCTAAAAAAAACCTTGAATTTTTATACATTCTCCTTTACAAATCAATTTTCTTTAACCTTTATCTAAAAAAAAAAAAACCCGAATTTTTATACATTCTCCTTTACAAATTAATTTTCTTTAACCTTTATCTAAAAAAAAAAAAAACTTGAATTTTTATTCATTCTCCCTTACAAATTAATTTTCTTTAACGTTTATCTAAAAAAAAAAAACTCGAATTTTTATACATTCTCCTTTACAAGTTAATTTTTTTAACCTTTATCTAAAAAAAAAACCTTGAATTTTTATACATTCTCCTTTACAAATCAATTTTCTTTAACCTTTATCTAAAAAAAAAAACTCGAATTTTTATACATTCTCCTTTACAAATTAATTTTCTTTAACCCTTATCCAAAAATCTTGAATTTTTATACATTCTCCTTTACAAATTAGTTTTCTTTAACCTTTATTAAAAAAAAAAAACTCGAATTTTTATACATTCTCCTTTACAAATTAATTTTTTTTAACCTTTATCTAAAAAAAAAACCTTGAATTTTTATACATTCTCCTTTACAAATCAATTTTCTTTAACCTTTATCTAAAAAAAAAAAACTCGAATTTTTATACATTCTCCTTTACAAATTAATTTTTTTTAACCTTTATCTAAAAAGAAAAACGATTTTTTATACATTCTCCTTTACAAATTAATTTTCTTTAACCTTTATCTAAAAAGAAAAACGATTTTTTATACATTCTCCTTTACAAATTAATTTTCTTTAACCTTTATCTAAAAAAAACCTTGAATTTTTATACATTCTCCTTTACAAATCAATTTTCTTTAACCTTTATCTAAAAAAAAAAAAACCCGAATTTTTATACATTCTCCTTTACAAATTAATTTTCTTTAACCTTTATCTAAAAAAAAAAAAAACTTGGGAATTTTTATTCATTCTCCCTTACAAATTAATTTTCTTTAACGTTTATCTAAAAAAAAAAGATTTTTTTCTACTGTCCATACAATGATTGTGAATCTTTTATAACTTTTCATGTACACATCCTACTATATTAAATAAGGCCATTATCCATGTATGTGTGTATGTATATCTGAAAATCATGTAAAAATAACAGGGCTGGCCCGATCTACACCAAATTTTGCACATGGGTTGGTCATTCCCTCACGGAGGGAAGGGGAGAGAGAAGACTTGCCAATGGTCCCGAAGGAAGCGGGTGTTTCTAGTGATCGAAATCTACTGCAAATAGCATATGAAAGGATAATTCATCAAGTTTTGTCAATGCTAATGTTGTTACCTAATTTATTTATTACATACACCCAGGGATTTGGGGCAGGTGTTTGGAGTGGCTGCCATATTGATAAAATTATAATTGAGACCAGAAAATCACTCGGTAGAGAGCATACCTCTGCCAGGCTGAATAGTTTACATTTTGTATCCACCGACAGGCCGGATCTAGACCTCTACCAAAATCTAATTGGCTTGTTCTTGTCATCTAGCCAACTCGTCCACAAAGTTTTGTCATAATCCATGCACAACATATAGTTTTTGGCCCCATTTCTCAATGGTGAAGAATCGATGTAAAAAAAATTCTCCTATCAAGATCCGGATTCAGATCTTCATCAAAGTCGAATCAATTTGGTCTTGTCACACACCAACCTGTACACCAAATTTCGTCGAAATCCGTCCACAATTTTTGACATATCCTGTTCAGAGACAGACAAACAGGCACACGGATGAAAACAACAAGGTAATCAAGGGGAAATTATAATTGAGAGAACACAAGAAAGCGATGAACGATCCAAACATAACACACCTGTTATCTATCTAATAAAGCAGGAGTGTCTGTCTGTCCGTCCGTCCGTCCCCGAACAATTCCCTCAGTTTTGGGGCTCGCCTCACCAAACTTTCTGTGGAACCTTTTGGGGTCCCAGCAGGAGTCTAAGCATGTAAACGTATTCACGAGTGCAGAATTAGCAGTTTCGCCATTTACTGCAGGTGGAAACATTCGCTGGTTCGGTATCATCTCAATATAATCGTGATTTTGAGTTTCCTCCCTTACGAATCTGCTCTGTCTATCCACATGTAAACACATCCACAGGTTTAGCACCAGCAGTTTCGCCATTATCCCTGTATAGACTTTTCCGTAAACATCACACGACATTCGCTGGAGACTTTTTGGTATTTTTCTGTAATAACTGATTTTGTTCATCATTGCATATACGACCAAATTCCCACTCCCAAGCCAACACCATCACAATCTTCCTTATCAGCTTCATCATCATCATTAAGGGTACTGTACATTGATTTTACACAGTACCACTCCCACAGTTTTGGGGCCAGTCCCACCAAAGTTTCTGTGCAGCGTTTGGGGTTCCTACACGTGTCCTAAAGTGTGCGAGGGTTTTCATAAAATTTCTTAAACCATTTTTTTTGAGACATTGGGCTCACACCCATGCGTATCTCGCTAGTACTCCATAGGTATAAATTGATAAACAACAATCAACGGGCAAAGCACTTCCGATATACCAAAGGAAATCAAATGTACGATTTACAATTAGAGCTTTGTCTCACCATTTCCTTATTGTTTGAAAGCTGGCATCCCATATCTCTAATTGTCTGTGCCCGAAACAGTCAGTGTCCACGTGCCGATAGAAACGGTTGTAACTAAACGCAGGGCGGACCGGAGAACACTCCGCCCTTTTAAGCCCCGCCTCTCTCCGCAGCGCCACGCCTTTTAGACGTCGGACAGCGTCAGGGAAGGAGACCCATTGTAAGGATACAAGAGGAAAAGCGACGAAAAGGATTTCTCCGCTCTGTCGCCCGGCTTACGTCATACATGGAGGAGTCACGTAGTCCCAGTCCGACACAAGGTGCCGCCGTTACCACCGGTAAGCATCAGTCGTTCGCACACGAGACGAGACGAGACAATCCACCACTCACAAGGGAATGTGTGATATCAATTTCCTTTTTTTTCGTGTGCATAATTAACTGTTGAAAATATATTTAATCGCCTTAGTTCGTTTATGTTTTGTTGAGTATCGTTGTAGTGTCACAAATCAATCGTGGAATGTAGAAA
Source organism: Myxine glutinosa (assembly GCF_964187855.1). NCBI lineage: Eukaryota > Metazoa > Chordata > Myxini > Myxiniformes > Myxinidae > Myxine > Myxine glutinosa. Next base: position 8,346,416 of record NC_136270.1, on the reverse strand, counting down.
ACCGACCTTGCATTTAATATTCTCCCACTCTCTCAATGAAACGCTCAACTCAAGGGGACAATGGTAGATATAAGGGTACCTGTCCGTAACGAAATGACCGAACACCGTGCACGCACGCACGCACACACACACACACACACACACACACACACACACACACACACACACACACACACACACACACACACACACACACACACACACATACACACACACACACACACACACACACACACACACACACACACACACACACCAGGGTACACCACTATTAAGGGGCGGGGGGCATTAATCACGTGACGGTGGAGTTAAAAAAAAAAGATTTACAACCAACAACAGTCTTGAACATTCATTGAACACATGATGTCCTCATCAGCAGCACAATGCACATTCAGCTTTAAAGCAGAGAGGCGTTGTGGTAGCAAGCTTAGTATATGCATGTAAATATGTTCACGAGAAAGTAAGAAATGGGGGATAAAAGGGGGAAACTAGAACGCCACTCAGTAGAGCGCATACTCCCGCCGTGGGTCAAGTTGGAATAGTACGATTTCACAAAAGTTTGAGGGAGTAGTTCAGTGACAACACAAGACAAGACAACACAAGACAGACACTGCACAGATATATATATATATATATATATATATATATATATATATATATATATATATATATATATATATATATATATGTATATATATCTATCTATAATTCCAGTAATCTCTGTACGTTTGTACGTTTGTACGTTTGTCTGTGACCGCTGTTTCTCGACAACCACGGGTCCGATATACTTTTAACTTGCCAGGTATATTGCTGGGGACCCGAGGATGTGCCTTTTCAAGGTTTCATATTAATCGGACAATTACTTACCGAGCTATGTCCAAAAAACGATTCAACCAATCAGAGAGCAGCGAACTATCGCGTGTGCCGAACGTGGCGGACACACTCTGCCTCGGATGGCACATTTGAGAGCGTATTCATTTATTTCACGTTTGCAAACTATGTTGGCGTTAAACTATGTTTTAAAACTAATAACAACGAATTTGCGATTCATTCGCTTTCCTGCGCGTTTGTGCACGCGATGGCGATTTCTTTACCAAACTCCGGAAGCCGTTCGCTTTGGACCAAACCATTTCATGTAAATAGAGGGGGGGGGGATATAATTTTAGATATAGATATAGTACGGGCAATGCCCTAGTATATATAATATATAGAAGATTAAAAATACCTCACAGCCACAAAACACGAAATTAAAAACACTTCACAGCCACGAAACACGAAATTAAATCATCTCTTATCATCTCGAAACACGAAAACCATCTCATCTTCCCCCATCCAAAACCTTGATCTTTTCTACCCCCGCTAATTTCACCCCAAATACACTTTTTTGAAATACCAACTTCTTTCCTGGAAGTCCTTGCAGTGTCCATGTGTTTTATACTTCCCCCCCACCCCCCACGCCTCCTCCCCCCAAGCCCTCTCCCTCCCACAGATTCCCCGATGTCCCTGCTCTCATATGTTGTGTTTGTGTGCTTCCCCTTCTCTCCCCATCTTGTCTGCCGCTCCCTCTTTTTATAAATTTTGTTTGTCTGTTTGATTTGTTTGTGTGATAAATGTTAGCTCTTTCACGAGCCTCGATTCTGTATACCCAAAAATATTTTTTTTTTTTTTAAACACCTCACAGCCACAAAACACGAAATTAAAAACACCTCACAGCCACGAAATTAAAAACACCTCACAGCCACAAAACACGAAATTAAAAACACCTCACAGCCACAAAACACGAAATTAACAACACCTCACAGCCACGTGATTTAAAAACACCTCACCACCACGTCATTTTACACCTCACCATCACATAATTCAAAATACCTCACCACCACGTGATTCAAAACCACTACCATGTTATTAAAAATACTTCACAACCACGGAAACAAAAGTTTCAGGGAGTAGTTCAGTGACAACAGACACTGCCCAGATATGTAGATATATAGATAAATAAACCGGAAAATAGCAGAGCCAGAATTATTTTTTGGTCTGGGAAGCCCATGCGAGGTTTCTTCTTCTTGAGCCTCTCACAACCCTGGGTGAACATGCGATCTTTTAAAAAAAAAGTTCGAATTTTGCCAAATCTGTTTTATTCGTTTGTCAATATATCTCAGCCATTGACAAATCTGGAATTATAATTTTATTTGAGGTTCAAATTAACCCGGGACATTGTGTCAAACGATGCCTGCAAGTCTGTACACGTGATAAATAATTAATCGTCCAGTCGAAGACTCTTCTTCTTCACGCAATAACAACTTCCAGCTTCCAGACCGTACATCCAATCATCTTCAAATTTTGCACACTTGTTACTCTTCATGACTTCTACTACAGTATGAAGTTTCACGTCGATCAATGAAGTGGTTCAAGGGATATAAATGTTTTTATTATTTGCGTTTAATTAACGATATCTGCCAAACCACGTGACCTATCGCAAATTCCAAAAGGACATTTTAGTAGACTGATATGCTGAACAGATTTGTGAAGTTTCCTCTCGATTGGATCACAAATGAGGTAGGAGCTAGGTTTTAAATGTTTGTGCTTAAAAACGTCATAACTCTGAAACCATGCGATGCATGACGTCATGCTCGTTGACTTTTTTGTTCGTCATGGGTATGCGATTCTGCCTGCAAAGGTTGGCCTCGATCTGTTCAGGCGTTTTGGAGAAAATTGGATTTGTGTTTTTCACTCAAAAAAAGATGGCGGCCGAACCACGTGACCCGTGACGTCATAATTACCATTAAAATATTATGCAGATGGAGTCCCTCATATGGTAAAAATTTGCTCTCAATCGGTCCAATTATTGCAGAGAAAATGGTTTTTAAAGGAAAACAGAAAAAAAAATTCCCCCAAAAATTCCCCAAAAAACTTCCTGGATCCGGAAGAATTTCCTGAGCTTCACCAAAAACTAATCAATTCTTCCTTATCCCAAGTGCAATCATCCCACCAAGTTTCATCCAAATCCGTTCATAACTTTTCCAGATTTTTTTGTTTGTTTGTTTTTTTGTATACTGAATCGAGGCTCGTGAAAGAGCTAAAATTGTTCACAAACACACGAACACACACACACGGACACGGACACGAGCGAATGCATTACTCCCTAGCGGGAGTAGCTAGAACGCCACTCAGTAGAGCGCATACTCCCGCCGTGGGTGGCCGCTGCTGAGCCCTATCTTCCAATGGTAAAAAATTCCCCAAAAAAATTCCTGGATCCGGAATAATATCCTGAGCTTCACCAAAAACTAATCAATTCTTCCTTATCCCAAGGGCAATCATCTCACCAACTTTCATCCAAATCCGTTCAGAAGTTTTCCAGATATCTTGTTCACAAACACACGAACACAAACACACGGACGGACACACGAACACACACACACACACACACACACACACACACACACACACACACACACACACATACACACACACACACACACACACACACACACACACACGATCGAATGCATTACTCCCTGGCGGGAGTAATAAGAAAGGGATGAGAACCAGCATTAGCAGGATTACCTCAGACCCCTGTATCATATCATTAGTGCCCATTACTCCGACTGATGCAATGACCTACTCCATGCAGACAGGGACACAGACCCGTGTCATGATCCACTTTTGATGTACAAAGACACAGACCCTCTATATTGTCGTACTCTGCACAAACTTGCTATCATGACCTGCGAACATGTCCTGTCGACTGGTTGAAACATCTAACGTCTCTGAACTTCCATTCTTCTTTCCAAACCTGCAATTCGCTCTTCGGTCACAAAATGCGTCCCATCACATTATTGCGCGGTGTGCGCCAACAATAAATCATTCTGGCATTTTACTGACGTGCAATTGCCACTCGTATCTTATCTACATAAACTAGAACGGCACTCAACAGAGAGCATACCTCCACCTGGTTGGCCATATCACTCAATGGGGGTGAAGAATCACTTAAAAAATTCCAAGAGATGATCCGGATCCGGATCTTCACCAAAATTGAATCGATTCTTCCTCATCACACACACACACACAACCGGTCCAACAAGTTTCGTCCAAATCCATCCATAAATTTTTGAGATATCCCGCTATGTATCGTTTTTAGCCCCATCTCCCAATGGTGAAGAATCACTTAAAAATTAAATAATTATCATATCCGAATACATATTCAGATCTTCACCAAAATCTAATCGATTCTTCGTTGTCAAACACACAACTTGTCCACAAAGTTTCGTACAAATCCGTCCATAACTTTTTGAGATATCCTGCGATGTATCGTTTTTGGCCCGATCTCCCCATGGTGAAGAATCGCTTAAAAAATTCTAGTATCCGGATCCGAATCCGGATCCTCACCAAAATCGAATCATTTCGTCCTTATCACATACGCTACATCTCTGCCAAATTTCTTCTGAATTCGTCCACAACTTTTTGAGATATTTTGTTCACAGGTAAACGGAGACAGGGGTGAAAACATAACCTCCATCCACCTTTGGTGGCGGAGGTAATAATACGACGGTGTTTGTCCGTTTGTCCGTGCTATCGCCACTTTTATCACTTCGTCATTAGTCATCAAACTTAGTGGACATAATTAACAATGCCTTATGATTCTTTGATCCGATTCTGATGCACCATGCTCTGATATAGAGCTTCGGTGCTGCCGAAGAGGTTTCTTGGCCACGGGTATGCTGGGTCATTTGCCATTGCCCTCCCAGCAGTAGTTAGGGCAGGATTTTGAAATTTAGCCATGGTCTTTGGGAAGGACACCGTGGGATCTTTAACGTCCCTCAACCAATGCAGGCAGACGTGACGTGACGCCCAGGTTATCGTCAATCTGAGGGACGGCACACACACTGATGAATCACCTGCCTATGAAACACCGGGATGACAGTTATAGCTGGGTCTGGATTCGAACCCAGTCAGGACAATTTAGAGGCGAGTGTGTGTACCACGGGGCCATCCTGATAGACCTGCCTTACGATTACTGGCAGATAAATTTGCTTCCATACTTTGTTCCTTCCGCCACAACTCCTGCCCCTCCACTCCCCCAACCGTTTCAAGGTCCGAAAATTTTAAAATGAACGTTCTCAGCAACTGTTGGTCCGATTCACACGAAATGATTGGCTGGACATGTAGATTTTTTTTACTGCTAAGTATGACGTCATAGGTCACGTGGTATGGGCGCCACCTTGAAAAAGACCAACTTTGCCAGATGCCTCCATTATGACGTCATATTTCGACAAGTAAAAAAAATTTCATCCGATCAGGATTATAATGATGCATAATACATAAACTGATGCAGAATTTTTTTTTATAATGATGTCATAGGTCACATGGGTTGGCCGCCATATTGTTTTAAGTGTAAAGCCTGAAAAACCACTAAAACCCATTTTCTCTGAAACGACTGAACAGATCGAGGCCAAACTTTGCAGGCAGAATCGCATCCCCATGTCAACCAAAAAGTTCAGCGAGCATGAAGTCAAATGTCACATGGTTTAGGAGCTATGACGTTTTGAAGCATAAACCTTTAAAATCGAGATCCTCCCTCAAATTTTGATCATATCGAATGGAAACTTCACATTTATGTTCCCAATGTCGGCATGCTAAAACGCCATTTTGGAATTTGCAATAGCTCACGTGGAATGGCAGCGATGACTAATTAAACGAAGATATTTTTTTAAATTATATCTCTTGAACCGCTTCATTGATCGAAGTGAAACTTTATAATATAGTAGAAGTCATAAAGTGTAACAAGTGTGCAAAATTTCAAGATGATTGGATGTACGGTCTGGTGTTACGGGGTCCTCCCCTTACCTCTGGTCTCGGTAGACCTCCGAACCCCGAGAGGATCCCCGGCAGAAAGATGTGTTATCCTTGGTTGAAATCAAGCAAATAATGAAACCCTCAATGGAACCAGCAAATGAAACAGTCAAATCAATAATGCAACCACACCAGGTTATGAACAAACAATAATATATTAGAAATCACACAAGAAGAGCCATATGGGGGCAATATCAAGCCCCTTAACCCCTAAACTCACGGCACCTCCCCAATGTCTCTGCACCCCTCCAAGGCGAAGTCCCAATGTCTCTGTGCGCTCCCGCGATCGGGGAGTCAAGGCCCGATCAAAGTCAATTGAGAGGTAGGCCATCGAGGCGACCCCGAGGTCACGTTGTTCAGCACCCAGCAATACAGCGGTGGAAAGGAACCTCACAAAGACACGCTCCGACGTACAACTTTTGCGGTTCAATCCGCGAGCCTCCGTATAATTCGCAAGTGAAACATCTAACATCTAATTTCTTGCACAGCCGTCCCCAGCAAACCACCGGGGAATAATGGCCAGCCGACACGACCAAAACTGGTTCACTGCAGGTTGCTCGCGTGGCGAAGATGGTGGACGGCTTTCACTCGAACCCGGGCTTTGAGGCCAGGATCCTCCGGAACCTCAATGAGGATACCCGACGACACAGGCTCCACGCACTCAGGCGATATCTCTTATCGCCCGAACTTCCCTTCAAGGACGTAAAGTTCACTCGCACTGTACGTCGACCGCTCGGTCCGGAGCCTCAACAACCACGTCTCTTCACGATCTCCTCCCGCCTCTTCTTCCTCGCTCCACCTCTCCCGGTCACGATCCGGATTTCCGGCCACATTTTACCAGGAGCGCTTTTAAATCTTTTAACTATAATAACCCTTTCCCTTCAACCACAATCACCAGAATACTTCGAACCAACAACAATAATCATAACAACAATCATTAGGGCCGAATCCGTAACACTTCCCCCCCCCTCAAGAAGGAAAGTTTGAACACCACGAAAACTTTCTTTGCATGCCCTCTTTAAACAAGCAAAAGTAAATTCACAACCCAAATCAGCAACCCCCGTGGGCAACAATACTCAACATTCCCCAAAAATAAAGCAACAAAATTTTACACAACCCCCAGAGCTTTCCAAAGTTAATTCCCTCTGGACCAAGCGTCAACAATGACATTGTCCCTGCCCCTCTGATTTTTACTTCTAGTTTCTCTTGAATGAAGGTTAAGGGGTTGTGATAAAAAACCCAAAGGCCAGCAAATCTATAGCACTTTCCCCGGGAGGCCGAGCTGAAAGCCAGGTTCCATGGTGGTTGGGTGGTGAGGCCTGGAAGTATTCACTACATGGACGCCTTTAGGAACGTGGCGTTCACGGTTAGTCCGTGTAGGAATCTTGGCTCGGCGGCTCCGCAGCATTCAATGCTTCAACTTTTCCGGACTCCTAATAATTACGGTGGGACCACTTGTCACAGTAGTCACCTGACTGGCGGTCTCCTTCTCGGCCACTGCTCCGATAATCCTTCCTTCGGGAGCTGTCATAACTCTGGAAGCCTCCATAATAATATCGCTTGCGGCCACCACCACTACTACTCCGTGGTCCACCTCTGTAGCCCCCTTGATCCCGAGGAAATGCCTTCCCTACTGTGATGGCCCGACCCTCCAACTCCTTGCTATTCAGATCCTTTTCTGCCTCTCTGGCATCCTTTGAGTTTTCAAACGTGACAAAGCCAAACCCTCTTGACTTTCGTGTCTCCCTGTCTTTTATCAGCAGCACTTCCAAAAGCGGTCCATAGTTGCTGAAGGCAGACTCCAAAACATCTTATTGTGTTTTGAAGTTCAGTCCACCTACAAATAACTTGCTAAACTTGTCGCCATCCCTAACTGGTGTGGTGTTATTTTCCCTACTGGGCTTTTTAACAACCATCGGGTTACCATAAACTTGACCACCGGCCAAATCATTCCCGATAACAACCGATACTCCCTCTACAGGAAGCGTGGCTTGTAAACCGACGGTGACCGGTCCTGACAACAAATCGGACTCCAAATGGATGACATGAAGTGGAGCACTAACACAGCCACCAATCCCCTGTAAACGAACACTATCCCAGTTGCCGTCTCCTCGGACCATGGCAAGATGCGTTCAAGCATTAAAGATTGATGTGCTCCTGTGTCCCTCAATATCCTAACTGGTCTCCGGTTAGTCGAGGCTCCATCCAGTGACACAAACCCCTCGGAAATAAATGGTTGGTAACCCTTTTGAGGGCGATTTCTCACAATGGCCATCGCATTTGGAGTCGTACTAGTCGAACTCCGCTCCTGATTTTCCTTTCCCAGAGCATAACAGTTGGACATCCAGTGTCCAGGTTTATGGCAAAAAGTGCAAGTAGGCCCGGAGGAGAACCTCATGGTCTGCCAAGGCATGGGGGCGGCGGTCTGCCTCGAGTCCCACGGACGATAGGTCTGTCTTGGAACCGCAGTCTTCTGATTTCTAGAAGTCGTGGTGTCAAAGTGGACCTCATTTTCATCCCGAGGCTGCCCCCATGGATTTTCATTCTCCGCCCCTGATGTACCATAGCTCCCCTGGCTAGGTCTGGGCGAGAAGTTCGGTTTGTGGAACCCCATCCTGTGTGTTAAGGCATAGTCATCTGCCATGGTGGCTGCCTCATACAGCTTTGGTACTGTCCTTTCCTCCAGATGAACTTTAATGTCCTCGTGGACACACTGTTGGAATTCCTCCTCCAGGATCAATTGTCGCAATAGTTCAAAGTCTCTCCCAACTCCTTTTGAATCACACCACCTATCAAACATGGCTTCCTTCACTCTGGCAAATTCCACATGCGTCTCACTCTCCCTCCTCCTGGCATTCCGGAATTTTTGCCGGTAAGCTTCCGGGACCAATTCATAGGCTTTGAGAATGTGTTTCTTCAGTACCTCGTAATCTGCACATTGGTCAATCGGTAAAGCCGAATAAATCTCTTGAGCTTTACCCACCAGAACACTTTGCACTAGTATGGACCAGTACTCCTCAGGCCAGTTTAACTGTCGAGCCACTTTCTCAAAGTGTGGAAAAAACTTGGCTACCTCCTTTTCATTGAAGGGTGGAACCAGCTTCACATGTCTGCCAACATCCCAGGTGTTCTGACTAGGTGTCGAACCAGTCAGCAGGGATGGTACCTCTCCCCGTTCTCTCTTTAACTCCAGCTCCTTGACTTTAATTTCCTGCTGACGCGCCAATTTACGGTCCTTTAACTCCCTTTCGGCTCTTCTCTCCTCTGCTTCGAGTTCTCTTGCAGCTCTCCTTTCCTCTGCTTTTTTCTCTTCTAACCTTTTCTGGAGTTCTCTTTCCTGTACTTTTAACCTTTCCTGGAGTTCTCGTTCCTGTGCTTTTTCCCTTTCCTGGCTCTGCAATTGCATCTCCAGTTTCCGGAGCTCCACATTTTCTTGCTCTTCTGGTAACCAATCCCAGGCTACCTCTTCCCATGCTTCTAATCCCACCATAGATTGTATCACCACTGTCTGCAACTCTGCCTTCTTCATATTAGTTCGGACCTCCAAGCTAAAATGTTTGGCCAATTTCCAGAGGTCCGATTTTACTAACGCTCTGAACTGTGCTTCACAAGGGGTCACTGTAAACTTCTCTGCGTCAAACTCCATAGTGACTACTGGTAACACCTGTTAACCTTCACACAAGAAAAAATTTTAACAAATAAAAAATTTTTTTTTTGTTTGTTTTGTTTTTGGAAAAAATTTGGGAATGTTGGAAAATGTTCCAAATTTGGGAATTCTGGGAATGTTAGGGAATTATTTCCTGGACTAAATTTAGGAATTTTTATATCCCGGACGCAGACCCAATTGCGAGCCCACAAATATCAATTGGACGAGCCCCCAATTTCTGTTACGGGGTCCTCCCCTTACACCTCTGGTCTCGGTAGACCTCCGAACCCCGAGAGGGTCCCCGGCAGAAAGATGTGTTATCCTTGGTTGAAATCAAGCAAATAATGAAACCCTCAATGGAACCAGCAAATGAAACAGTCAAATCAATAATGCAACCACACCAGGTTATGAACAAACAATAATATATTAGAAATCGCACAAGAAGAGCCATACAACAATGGGGGCAATATCAAGCCCCTTAACCCCCAAACTCACGGCACCTCCCCAATGTCTCTGCACCCCTCCAAGGCGAAGTCCCAATGTCTCTGTGCGCTCCCGCGATCGGGGAGTCAAGGCCCGATCAAAGTCAATTGAGAGGTAGGCGATCGAGGCGACCCCGAGGTCACGTTGTTCAGCACCCAGCAATACAGCGGTGGAAAGGAACCTCACAAAGACGCGCTCTGACGTACAACTTTTGCGGTTCAATCCGCGAGCCTCCGTATAATTCGCAAGTGCCCTTTCTTGCACAGCCGTCCCCGGCAAACCACCGGGGAATAATGCCCAGCCGACATGACCAAAACCGGTTCACTGCAGGTTGCTCGCGTGGCGAAGATGGCGGACGGCTTTCACCCGAACCCAGGCTTTGAGGCCAGGATCCTCCGGAACCTCAATGAGGATACCCGATGACGCAGACTCCACGCACTCCGGCGATATCTCTTATCGCCCGAACTTCCCTTCAAGGATGCAAAGTTCACTCGCACTGTACGTCGACCGCTCGGTTCGGAGCCTCAACAACCACGTCTCTTCACGATCTCCTCCCGCCTCTTCTTCCTCGCTCCACCTCTTCCGGTCACGATCCGGATTTCCGGCCACATTTTACCAGGAGCGCTTTTAAATCTTTTAACTATCATAACCCTTTCCCTTCAACCACAATCACCAGAATACTTCGAACCAACAACAATAATCATAACAACAATCATTAGGGCCGAATCCGTAACACTGGAAGCTCGAAGTTGTTATTTTGTGAAGAAGAAGAAACTCCACATGAGCATCTCGGGCTTCGTCAATGATTCTAGCACTGGGATTTTTCAGGTTTGTTTTCTTTAAAAATCATTTTCTCTGCAGTCATTGCACCGATTGATAGGAAATTTTCACCAGAGAAGCGCCTCAATAATGACAGGACAATTAGCAGTGCGGACAACATGGAACGCATGCTTCAATGTGTGGCTTCCCATGTGCAGCTGCACCATGAGAGCCAAGCATGTCAAGAAGATGGCCTGTTACAGATGATGCAAAAACAAAGGACGTCACTAATGTAGCCTGTGGGACCAATCATTAGTCGCCGTCAGAGATAATTATATTGGTTCCGCCCCTTTTGGCTTTATAAGCTACCTGTGCAGGCATATCGGGAGACTACTATTGCTTGGGTCCTCTGCGATAGTACTTCCTGGTCGCCGCAGTTAGGGTGCTGTGCTTGTTTGCATCGGCTCAAGAAGTGTATTTCCGAGTTTTGGTACTCTCCAGTGAATTCCTGGCTGTCCAGTGGGTGTGTGCATGTAACCGGCAGATGAAGAGGTACAGTGGAGTGTTTCCACCGTGTTCTGGGTTACCCCTGATCGCTTGTGAAAAGGATATTTGTTCAGTGCTGTCAGCTGCTGTTCTTTTGATAGGTTTTATTACTTGGCTGCTATTCGTCGTTTGGGATATTCTCAAGTTTAATAAAGTGTTGTATTGTGCTCTCCTACCGAACTTTCAAATAAATTATATTAATTTGAAATCTCTTTGTTCAGTTAATTGAACACTTACCTTTGGGGAATTGCTTTTGAATGACTTATTTAGGGTGTCCTACCCCATATGGGGGGAGTGGTGTAGTCTGTAGACACACTACCACTACCAGGAGCCCTGGACTCCCCTGGGTATCACACTAAGGTTTGTGATCTCAGGTCTGGAATGGACTGTCGACATGTCTCTGTAATGAGTGAGATGCCTGACCCTGTATCCACAAGAGCACGGACCTCTGCTCCTTCCAGAATCAGTTGCATGAAAGATGTGGGAGCTGCATCAGTTGACAGCTCAGACACATGTTGATGGACTGGTTGCACTGAATCAGCTGATACTAACTAATGTAACCCAGCACGACGTCCACAAGACGATACATACCGGTCTGTCTTTTTAAATACTGCCCATTAATGCAATCATGATTCAACAGATAATTTATTTTGGAAAGTTAATATTCATTTATGCATTTGGGGAACATACCACATGCGGGTTTGTGTGAATTGTGCAGAATAACACATTTTACGTTATATTCACACAAACAAGTAGTGAGTGTGGCCGTGTGGGCGGGGAGGGGAGGGGCGCATTTGGCTCCTCCCCGTTCCCCACCCATCGACGCCCGTTGGCCACATTAACGCTTGCACAGCAAATTTGTAAATGTACTATAATTTACCGTGTTGATAAAGATATTTGATGGAAAGAATAATCCTTTTTAATTAATGTTAACAAATGTATTTATCCCAATGTGTACCATAGATAAAAACGTATTATGTGTAGGCCTTCCGGTTAAGGTATATATATTTCCGGTCCATATATATCATATATCTTAGCCTGGTGTTGGCTTAGCGGTTAGGGTGCCGGCTTGGGATCCTAGGATCCTGAGTTTGAATCCCAGTCGATCGCTGAATTAATGCCAGGGGGGTTGACTCAGCCTGTTCATCCTTCCGAGGTCGGCAAATTGTGTACCAGCTTGCTGGGATGAATGATCCCGGTGTGTACCCCGATTTAGAATAGGTACACCGTATCCCTGCGCCGCCTCGTAAGAGGCGACTTAGGGTTGGCGTCAGGAAGGGCATCTAGCCATAAAAACATTGCCCCAAACAGGGAACCATGATTGTCATGGCTAACCATGGCATAACCACTATTGTCATAGCAAGGCTAACCCCTGCTCTCGCAGGGAAAATGGCCTTACAATTCATTCATTCATATATCATGTATCTTGGGAATTTCCATATATCTTGGGAATTTCCCAAGAGGCACGTTGTTGAGTATCAGGTAAATATCACCTTTATAGTATGTATTCTTTCAGATAACAGAGCTGTGTCGGTGTTGTTACAGCAATTGGGAAGGAAGAACGGCGGCCATTTTTTTTGCTGCATTTCTCGTCGTGTCGCATTATTTAATATTATACATATTGAATGCTGCACTTTCGAACTCTATGTGTATCGTCAGACTTAATGGATTTGCTATTTTCATTGCGAATGACGATTTGTGCCTTCAAGCAAAGCAAAGACTTCGTTTTATATATTTTTAATAAATTGCTGAGGTAAACTCATGTCGGCGTGGTTCAAGCAATTGCGTCTCGTCTGTCAGCATTAGTTGATGGATGTTAAGCTGGCCATCCCATCCGTTGGCATTAGTTTCATCATGATGAAATTTATTGAGCATGATATCGGGATAAATTGATGGAGAAAAAAAAAAATACTGTGAAAGCGGGGTTGTATCCAAGCATGTCCAATCAAAGCGAGGTTGTATCAAAGCGTGTCCTCCAATCAAAGGGGGTTGTATCCAAGCATGTCCTCCAACCAAAGTGGGGTCGTATCCAAGGATGTCCAATCAAAGTGGGGTTGTATCCAAGCATGTTCAATCAAATTGTGTCCTCTAATCAAAACGGGGTTGTATCAAAGCGTGTCGTCCAATCAAAGCGGGGTTGTATCAAAGCGTGCCCTGCAATCAAAGCGGGGTTGTATCAAAGCGGGGTTGTACCAAAGCGCATCCGATTAAATTGGGGATGTATGAAAGCGTGTCCAATTAAAGAGAAGTTTTATCAAAGCGGGGTTGTATCAAAGCGTGTCTTCCAATCAACGCGGGGTTGTATCAAAGCGTGTCCGATTAAATTGGGGATGTATCAAAGCGGGGTTGTATCAAAGTGTGTACGATGAAAGTGGGGTTGTATCAAAGCGGGGTTGTATCCAAGCATGTCCAATTAAAGCGGGGTTGTATCAAAGCGTGTCGATTAAATTAGGGATGTATCAAAGCAGGGTTGTATCAAAGCGGGGTTGTATCAAAGCGGAGTTGTATCAAAGCATGTCCGATCAAAGCGGGGTTGTATCGAAGCGTGTCCGATGAAAGCGGGGTTGTATCAAAGCGTGTCCGATGAAAGCGGAGTTGTATCAAAGCGTGTCCGTTCAAATCGGGGTTGTATCAAAGCGTGTCAGATCAAAGCTGGGTTGTATCAAAGCGTGTCTGATGAAAGCGGGGTTGTATCGAAGCGGGAAGGCGGAGTAAACCGGTCATCACTGCCAGCAGTTACAAAGTGGTAGGTTTTAAAAAAAAAAATTTTTTTTTTTTGTTTTGTATACAAGATCGAGGCTTGTGAAAGAGCGAACATTAATCACACAAAAAGTCAAACCGACACATAAAACACAAAATAAGGGGAGTGGTAGACAAGATGGGGAGAGAGGGGGAAGGACACAAACACAACATTTGAGAGCAGGGACATCGAGAGAACTGTAGGAGGGGAGAGGGCTTGGGGGGAGGTGGGAGAGGTATAAAACATATGGACACTGAAATAGTCTGGGATCCACAGGCTCAAAAGCTCAATAAAATGGGTTGGACCTGACATGGCATGCTGTACTTTTCGTTTGTGTTTTTTCTATTAATTTGGCCATTAAGGTCTGCTGAATGAGGTCTGCTCTGCCGGAAACCTTGCGAAAAAAATTTGTGGCCATTTTTGTACATGCAGCCTTTATTTTTTGACCAAAAAATGTGAGATGTTTTTTTTCTTAAAATCCTCAGTGGGTTGTGTAGGCTGTCAATAAATGCATCCCAGATACACAGAACACATGTGTTGACAACATCAAGTTGAGAAATACACTTACAAAACCTTTCCAAATGATTTAGAATCATTTTTATGCAAAAGCGCCCCCCATTTATTTTTCATTTTTTCATTATTTTCATCTTTACTTCATTAGTAATCAACTATGCCCTGAGTTATGACATCAGCCAATGTGTCATTATTTTCACCAAACATTGTAGTCATTCCACAGTAAACGTTCTGAAAATCAAACCAAAATCAATGGATCTGTGGTGATTTTATTACCCTTACGCTAAAAAGTCCTAGAGACAAACCGTATTTTCATGGTAGTTTATGCATCATGGTAGTTTATGTCCATTTTATTAAACATCCTGGCCAAGGCATCTTTTTAATTTTAACAGAACCCTGTGCCCCCAAAGAAAATACTTGTAACACAAGAAATACAAAACAGCAAAATGATTTTTTAAACAAAATGTACACAGGATGACAAGCCAACAAAACAATGATGGTTACGCAGCTGAATTTGGATAGATTAGTGACCAGTATGTGGAAAAAATGAAATTAAACTTTAACTGAACAAAATAATTGAACATAACAAAATAAAAAATTACTGGCAACAACGTCTGTAATATCACATGAAATTAACATTGCACTGAACAAAATAACTTATAATGTGTAATGCATGTCACTGTCTTCGAGTGTGAGTTCAATCCGTGAACATTTGTTGGGGTCCCCGGTGCAGAGACATGCGATGACACACTTCACATTGGCTCTTGCACAGGAGCATCCTCGGGCACACATGCTTTTCTTGCAGTGACAGTATTTGGTGCATTTGAATTCTGCAGGTTTTTGCCTCCTTCAGCATCATGGTTGCCACCAACTTACCATTGACAAGCTCTCTGCCAAATTCAGTGGCAGCAGGGTAGGCTGGCTGAACATGTGTGCTCGCTTGCATACAGCCAACTGATGCAGGGCTCGGCGAAGGTGTAACTGGAAGGCATCTTCGGTATGTGGAAGGCAACGCATGCCTCGTTTGATGTTACCAAAGAGATGGGCTCGCAGTGCATCCAAATTACCACCGAAGTCACTCCTCTCATACAGACACCATGTATCGCCTAGCTGCTGTCACAACATCTTCCTGAACACCCAGGCTTTCTTCAGGGTCACCGTATCTGCACAGGGGCAGAAGGTCTGCCAGGTGATCAACGGCAGTTTTGTAGGCACGCCTTTTTGCTCTTCTGTAGAGATAGCTCACTGTGTCACATCCAATCAGTATGTAGGTGCTGAGGAGCATGGATGTAAGATCTGCAGCTTCAACATCATACTTCACTGCCAGGGCTTTGGTGATTGCATGAGCAGGTAGGCTGATATCCATCTTCTTCACCCACAGCTCCTGCAGGCCCATCCAGGTGTGTGATGTAGTATATGCACATCATGATCACGTCTGTGTCAGTAGCCACCACTACAGCCCGTTTGTGGTGCAGATGTTGTACTGATTATGCAATGTGGGCAAACATCCTGGTATCTGCCTCCTCATGCTTCTCACAGGACAGTTCTGGAAGCTCAACCTGACAATCTGCTGACAACAGGACAGTGCGACCAGGATCACGGAAGATTCCACCAAGAACAAGTGTGCATCCTGCAGGAAGTGACTTGTTCTGAGCTGCCCATGCTTCTCCCATGTAGTTCAACAGGTTTACTTTATTCAGTAGATTGTGAACGAAGCCTTTCCATTCGGGTATGGCGAGAGTATCGTGTGGCTTGTACTCCTTCATCTTGCTGGGGCAGGTCTTCATTCTCTTCTCTCGTTCCTCACCTTTCAGACTTTCAGCTGGGGAGACATCACATTGATCACCAACAAAGTGGATGCAGTCACAGTTGTCTGGGATACTACTGAGGAGCTGCTTCAGGTATTTTACTTGCAGTTCATGGAAGGTGCTGCTCCCAAGATGTTGGTGAAGCTGGATGAATGCCATGGCATCTACTACCATTACAACAGGCTTGTCGGACGGTGGCAGTCTGTCCACTTCCCTCCATGAGCTGCCAAGGGATGTCTTGATTGCAGCCAAGTAGTCGGCCTTGTTCCCTTTACGCATGACATAACCTTGGTCAAGGGATGGATCTGGCTCAAACAGGGAGGCTGGGCAACTTGTCCACTCATGACTGAAGACCTCCACCTTCTTGTCTTCATCCAAGTCCTGCACAAAGTACAGGTTTCGGACAACTGCACTCTCTTCCTCGTAGACCTTCTTGGCTTTGAGTGCCATGGACAGTGACTTTTTTGGCTTTGCTGCAAATGTGGCAAGTTTTATTGGGGCTATTTTCTCACTGTCTGTTTTTCTTGCTGCAGCCAGTGCCTCCAGTCCTTTTTCACGGGTGCTCACCAAGTCTGGAGATGCAGCTTTGTGGCCTGTTGAGAGGTTCATCAGCTCCTGTTCTTCACGTGAATGGATTGATCATCTGGTTGTTGATGACATCTGTTATTTTCCTAACACTTTCAGCCTCCATTGTGCCTTGGCTGTTGGATTCCTCATGGTGTTTGGTGTCATCCATCCATATCCAGGTGTGCCATAGCCTTTGTCTGCTCTGACACTGCTGTCAGGAACTGGAAGAGCTCGCAAGTATTTCTCCATGGCCGCTGGCTGCTGACTGATGCCAGTGAAGAGTTTTGTCTTGGTATCACGGTTGTAGGTTTTCTCGAGTGCCATGTCTGTCCAGACACCATTGAAACGACCTTCTGTTTGACGTACAGTGAACTGCCCATTCTTGAATTCCCTATGGATATTCGGAGCCAGTGTAGGTAGGCTTCTCATTGCTTCTAGGTAGTGGGGCAGGCAGGATACATACTTGTCGTGGCCAGCAGCTACAAGGTATGGTAACATCTTTTCTACTTCAGCCAGGTGTTCCTCCCACAGGCCTGCACGCTCAGCGTGGATGAACCGTTTCAGAATCATCACCATGTCCATGTACATTAGCCATAGCTTTGTGGTAGGTGACGTACATACTTCATCAAACTCAGCCATCAAACGTGACAGCTTTTTCAGTTGGTCGGTTGCATCAGCACATGCAGAAGATGCCTTCTCTACATCCTTTTCTGACAGGGCATCTAGGAGTAGCTGGACATTGATGGCAAGCACAGACATGCACTCCAGATCCTTCTCTTCAATGATCAACCATCTGGCAAATGCTTCCCAGTGTAGGGCGAACATGGCTGCATGCACCATAGTGTGGGCACGCAGCATTGCGTAGTAGTCTTTCCCACTGATGATCTTGTTTGCTGTTCCACAGAAACAGACATCAGCTTCTACAATGATGTCTTCGATTCCAGTGGCCTGCATCAAATGCCCAATTGCTCCCAGGAAATTTTGAGCAATATGGAAGCCACCCATACGCAAGATAAGTTTGGCATACGTCTGGGAGTTCTTCTTTTGCAGACCCAGAACCACTTATTTTTTTACTTGGGTGGCCGTTAATATACCTGGGCGGCCCACCCAAGTAAAGTCTATGTGTGGGAAACACCCTACACAACCCACTGAGGATTAAAAAAAAACAAAAACATTTTTCACATTTTTCGGTCAAAAAATAAAGGGTGCATATGGGTAATTCCACGGTAACGGAAGGACATTCAGACACCATTTTTCATCTTTCAAACACATATATCACAAAGACTTTATTTGTTAAAATCAATCAAATACCATAATTATGTGAGAACACATAAAACCTCTCAATTCCATCAAAACTTTGATCACTGTTATCTTTTGTTCACATATTATGCATATTAATGAGGTCGGTAACAGAAGGACGCCAAAACGGACATGGGTTTTTCAACCATTGCATATTTTTTCAAAACTCTGTGAAGCTTCCATGCCAATGTTGTTTTAAAGTTACTTAATACAATCTCTGATGTTTTGTGAATATTCTGCCACATTCCACTTGACAAATTGACATTTGGTTGATTCAAAACAAAGGCAAACATTAATTAAGATTCGGTAACGGAAGGACGGTAACGGAAGGACAATTGAAATGCTCTATCTATTGCTGTACAAAGAGTGAAATTCTGGTCACTATATGATACAAATAATTGCTGGAATGTGCAATGCAATGCAAATAACTAGAAGTGCAATGTAACATATATGACCAAAAACTAATCTTAAACATAGTTCACACTATCCTAATTACGAACTAATTAAACATGTGGCTAACGATCAGGTAGTAATGAATACAAAGGAATTGTAATGTACAAAGGACCTGTAAATGTAACAATGGATATAATTAACTTTAGTTCAAAAATGTTGATAACAAAAGGAACGAATAGCAAGAGAAAACCTCAGTCCAAGACTATAATCTTGAAATTTAAAATTGTGCGAGGCTCATCAAAGTAGGTGTATATTTATTTCCAACTTATCATTGTACACAAATTAAATTATTTCATGTAAGTTACAATTACATTAGACTTTAACTGAACATGACCGATACAACTTGACTTTACCTGGCAAACAGAACATTTTGCTAAAATCAAACAAATGCCAGAACTTTGATAAAATAAGGTAGGGCCTATTTGAATTAATTTATATAAATAATTGGCCCGACATATAAGCCCATATAGTTAATCACCTGCATACATTGTAAAATGAAATATGACATAAAATATCAATACTCACATGAGATGTCAAATCCAATAACTGGCTGTAAAAGTTGTGATAGTTGCTGTTTACTGCTTCAACAAAGTTGTAGTTACACTGAATGATGAATTTCAAGTGAAGCACTGACCACACATATTATATGTGAGCCTGAGGAAGACTCTCACTCATTAACATTATAATACGAAGCAAGCTTAATGTATCAAAAGGTAGGTTTGCGGTACAACCATGTGAGTAGAGAGAACTCCACGTTCCAGTCAGAATGCTCTGGTCGTCTTCAGGAGAATGAAGAAAGAACAACTTGTAAACTAAATTTATATAAGACTTCGAAGTGCCTGTAAACAAGTATTGAAGTATGAATAATGTGAAGTTTAGAGTTAATTAGGTGGAATGACAAGGACAATGAGTAATTCAGTTAGAGGAACCTGTGAATTAACACTAATCATGACATACAATGGAAACACGATGACAATAGAACCAGGATGTGTATCCACAAAAGGGGGGCAACTTGGAAGATAGATAGGTAGGGGTGTCAAAGTTTTGAAAAAACAGATAGAAAGGAGGGAGGGAACAACAAAGTAGTTAACAGGGTGTGAAGAGTGAAAAATGAAAAAAAATCAATAGCCTATCTGTCCTTCCGTTACCACCTTATGGTAACGGAAGGACAAGTCTTAATTAGTTATAATTAATAGGGGAAAGGGCAAAAAGTGACGTGAGTGGTATAATATTGTAGGCCTACCCAAACTTGCTTTGCATTGGTATTGTCATTGTTTTTCTCCTGCAAGTTTTGAAAATATATTAAAAATATGTACTTTTATGGTAACGGTAGGACATTTCAGAGGGGAAAATATCCGAAGCCACTGAAGTGTAACAAATACCGCAAAGAACAGAAAAATGTTACAGATATCCTTTAAACAATCTAAATACTTAATACAATAAAAAATAACATTACTTTTCATTATTTATTACACACAGGGTGCAGTTAATTGTCTTATAATTTTTCCCCATTTTTTGGAAAAAATATGTCATTTACATAATCACCGATTTTATGCGCGAAAAAAATAAAAATTTGTATTTTGACTTTAAAACAGTAAAATATAGACTTTCAGCTTTCATTAGAGACCAAATTTGTTTGATTCTGATGTATTTGAAATTTTCACCCCCATGTCCACTTTTGCGTGTAATTGCCCATATACAAAAATGGCCACAAATTTTTTTCGCAAGGTTTCCGGCAGAGCAGACCTCTCATTCAGCGGACCTTAATGCCCAAATTAATAGAAAAAACACAAACAAAGAGTATAACATGCCATGTCAGGTTCTCTCAAATTTTGGTGACTGGATCCCAGACTACAAGGACTTCCAGGAAAGAAGCTGGAATTTCGAAAAAGTGTATCTGGGGTGAATTAGCAGGGGTAGAAAAGATCAAGGCTTTGGATGGGGGAAGATAAGAGATGGTGGTGAACAGCTGTTTTAAAGACCTGGAGGGAGGAGTGGGATTGAAGGGAGTGGGGGAGTTTGTTCCAGAGGTGGGAAAAAGGGGAATGAAAGAGTGAAGGTGAGCAGAGAGCCTATATTTTGGCAGTTTAACCATAAGAGAGTTGCTTGCAGGCAGATCTTGTGCGACCTGTAGGAATATTTGGGGGACAGAGTACAGAGAGAGCTGGGGGAGCAAGGCCGGAGAGGAGTCGGTAGAAGACAGAAAGACCACCAACCTGCCTGCGGTGAGTGAGTGAAAGGCCCTCGGAGTTAGCTTCATCGCAGGAGATTCCAATGATTCTGAAAGCTTTGGCTTCAACAGCGTGAAGCCGAGCTAGGTGTGAGGCAGGAGCACCGGGCCAGAGGGGGGAACAGTATTTCATTGAGCTGCGGATGAAAGCCTTGTATGTGGTGAGGAGCTCAGGTGTGCCAAGGAAGGACTTCGCACGACGGAGGATGCCCAGTCGGCGACTGGCTTTGGAGGCCAGCTTGGCAATGTGGATATCCCAAGAAAGATCATGGCAGATAGTGAGACCCAAAAGCTTGATCGACAGAACTTATTGGAGAGGATTGTTGAGAAAGTCGATAGGAGGGTTGTCCAGTCGGTCTTTTCGGAGAGACATAGTAAGAGTGTGAGATTTGTCAGGATTGAAAGACATGTTCCACTTGTTTGACCAGTCTGTGATTTTGTCCAGGTCTGCAGAGAGTGAGGAGGCTGCAGGCTGCCGATCTGAGGGATGAGGAATGGAACGGCAGAGTGGAGTCATCAGCAAAGAGATAGAGAGGATTTTCCAGAGAGTCGGAGAGATCATTGATGAAGACCAGAAAAAGCACAGGGCCCAGAACACTGCCTTGGGGAACTCCAGCCAGAACAGGAAGGGGCGATGAGAGAAATCCATTCAAGGCCACACGTTGACTACGACCAGAAAGGAAGTCCGCAAGCCAAGCGTGGAGATTTCCATGGATACCATAGGAGGAGAGTTTGGTGAGCAGAGCTGGGTGCCATACCATATCGAAGCCACGTGATATGTCGAGGGAGACAGCTCTGATTTCCTGTTTGGCATTGAGGACCTCCATCCATTGTTGAGACAGCAGAAGCAACATGTCCAGAGTAGAATGACCTGGTCTGAATCCAAATTGATGATCGGAGATCAAGCCATTGGAGAAGAGGAAGGATTTGATATCCGAAGCAATGATGGATTCCATGACTTTGCTGTTAATTGGGAGCAGGCTGATTGGTCTGTAGTTGCAAG
The DNA here is from genome assembly GCF_964187855.1 of Myxine glutinosa. Classification (NCBI taxonomy): domain Eukaryota; kingdom Metazoa; phylum Chordata; class Myxini; order Myxiniformes; family Myxinidae; genus Myxine; species Myxine glutinosa. The sequence goes on along the minus strand of NC_136270.1, from coordinate 8,324,519 downwards.
GATCTGTTTTTGCACCTTTTTTGTGTAAAGCAGTAATGTTTTCTGATTTCCAAGATGCTGGCAGATGACCTTGAGCAAAAGAGGGTGAAAAGAACAGAGAGAGGGAGTGAAAGAGCGGCAGAGCAGGATTTTAGGACCTGTGGGCTGATGTCATCTGGTCCAGTTGCAGAATCAGAGTCGAGGTTTGACAAAAACTTCTCCACCTTGTCAGCAGAGAAGGAAACAGAGTCCAAGAGCAGTTGGGTTCGACTGGGTAAGGTGGGAACAGAGAGAGATGGGTTTGGGACAAGATTTTGAGGCAAACAGAGTTGAGGCATTCGGCTTTGTCACGTGCGGTGTCAACTATGTAGCCATTTGAGGTGAGGGAGGGGATGGAGGGGGAACAAACACCAGAAAAGGATTTGACCAGACACCACCAGGATTTGGAGGAAGGAGACAGGTTTGAGAGTTTATTCTTGAGTGTGGAGAGAAAGTGCTTTCTGGCACTCCTGAGGGTAGACACACACTTGTTCCGAACTTGGTGGAAGGAACTGAGATTACATTCAGTTGGATTTGCCTTCCAAGAGGCAAAGGCAAGTTGTTTCAGGGCAAATGCCTCACCACAAGATTCAGTGTACCATGGACGGGAGGAATGGTAAGACAACTGATATTTGTGATAGTTGTCCCCCGTCGAATCGCGGAGCGAAAGGGGGACGATGGTTTTCCCCTCTGTCCGTCCGTCCGTGCGGGCGTGCGTGCATGCGTATGTGCGTAAGCGAAGGACCGCATTCGAATTTGGTGTGTGGGTGCAACCCACGTCAAAATCCAAGATGGCCACCGCCATGTATGTCTGATGCCATGTATGTCTGAACCTTGTGAGCGGAATATCTTGAAAAATAAGCGAAGTACCAACTTCTAATCTGGTGTGTGGGTGTATCTAGGCATAAGGAAGAACACTATTGAAAATTGGGTCGCCACGTCAAAATCCAAGATGGCCGCCTCCATGTATGTCTGAACCTTGTGAGCGAAATATCATATCATAGCATGTTTTCTGCGTCTTCCACTTTGTCAACTCGCATCACTTCCCCGACGGGGGAACTAGGCGTAACGCTTGTTCTAGTTATATTTGTTATGGGATTGTTGTTCTTCTTTTTCTAAGGCCCTCCTGTCCTACCAAAAAGCTATTCTGTTCCATCAATATTTCGTGACAGATACTTCACGGCATTTCCCTCACCACACCAATTCAAAAGCATCACTGTCAGAAACCTTCCAGTGCTATTAACAATATGCAAAATCATGTCACGTTTTGAATCGCCATTTTTTTTTTTTTACAGGTGGATGCTTATGGTGAAACAACTTGTTAAATAGGTTGGAAATCAGATTGACAAACGTCTTCACAAAAATAACTAGAATGACACTCAGTAGAGGGAGTACAGTGACTTCAGAAAGTATTCACACCCCTTGACCTTTTCACATTTTATTGTGTAACAGCCTGAATTTAAAATGGAATAAATTAAAAAAAAAATGTCACTGACCTACATATCACACCCCATTAATGTCAAAGTTAACACGTGTTTTTCGAAATCCTTACAAAATAGTTAAAAATGAAATACAGAAATATTTAATGTCGATAAGTATTCAGCCCCCTGAGTCAATACTTGGTAGAAGCGCCTTTGGCAGCGATTACAGCTTGGAGTCTTCTTGGGTATGTCTGCATCAGCTTTGCACATTTGCATTTGGGAAGTTTCTCCCATTCTTTATTGCAGACTTGCTCAAGCTCAGTTAAGTTGGATGGGGATCGTCATGAACAGCAATCTTCAAGTTTTTCCACGGATTCCCAATGGGATTCAGGTCTGGGCTTTGGCTGGGCCACTCAAAGACTTTCACGTTCTTGTTCTGAAGCCATTCCATTGTTGCTTTGGCTGTATGCTTGGGGTCATTGTCCTGTTGGAATGTAAATGGTTGCCACAGTCTAAGGTCTTTTGCACTCTGAAGCAGGTTCTCCTCATGGATTTGCCTGTATTCGGCTCCATTCATTGTTCCCTCCATTCTTACAAGCCTCCCAGTTCCTGCCGCTGAAAAGCATCGCCATAGGAGTATGCTGCCACCACCACGATTTACGGTATGGATGGTTTTAGATGGTGATGAGCTGTGCTTGGTTTCCTCTAGTTGTAGCGCTTGCATTCCGGCCAGTTCAATTTTCGTCTCATCAGACCACAGAATATTTTGCCTCATCACCACACCACTCGCTACCTCACACCATCAGAGACTCCTCCTCACTCACCACATTCAAAACATCACTCAAGACCCACCTGTTCAACACTGCATTCAACATTTAACCCACAGCATCTAACCCCTGACTATCTCCTCTCCTTCTCCCTCCTTTGTGCTTTGAATATTTCCCTATTGATTCTTCTTTTTTTGCAATTGTTTTTATGTTTTGCTATGCATTATGTTTTGCACTCTGTCAAAGCGTCTTTGGGCTTCCTGAAAAGCGCTATATAAAATAAATGCATTATTATTATTATTATTATCATCTCAGTCTTTCACGTGCCTTTTAGCAAATTTGAGGCATGCTGTCATGTGCCTTTCTCTCAGGCCACTCTCCAATGAAGCCTCGATTTGTGAAGTACTGCAGCGACTGTTGTCCTTCTAGCAGGTTCTCCCATCTCAGCCAAGGAACTCTGTAGTTCTGTCTTCAGTGGTCATTTGGATCTTCGTCACCTCCCTGACCAAGGACTTTCTTGCCCAGTTGCTCAGTTTGGTCAGATGGTCAGCTGTAGGAAGAGTTTGGGTAGTTCCATATTCTTTCCATTTCCTAATGATGGAGCTCTTTGTGCTCTTGGGAACTTTCAACACTCTAGTAATTGCTTTATACCCTTCCCCAGATCTATCCCTCCTCAAATGTTATCTCGGAGTTGTATGGACAGTTACTTGGACTTCATGGTAGAGTTTCTGCTCTGACATGCAATGTCAACTGTGGGACCTTATATAGAAAGGTGTGTTTCTTTCCAAATCATGTCCAATCAATTGAATTGGCCACAGGTGGACTCCAATGAAGTTGTAGAGACATCTCAAGGATGGTCAAAGGAAATTGGATGTACCTGACCTCAATTTGGAGTGTCAGAGCAAAGGGGTTGAATACTTTGTGACGCAAGACATTTCAGCTTTTCATTTTTAATTAATTGGTAATAATTCCAAAAATAATTCAACTGACATTAATGGGGTATTATTTATAGCTCAGTGATTACATTTTTTTTCAATTTAATCCAATTTAAATTACAACTGTAACACAACAAAATGTGAAAAAAGTCAAGGGGTGTGAATACTTTCTGAAGGCACTGTACCTCCGCCAGGCTGAACACTTTACGTTTTGTATCCCACTGATAGGCCGGATTTGGATCCAGACCTGAACCAAAATCGAATCAGCTTGTTCTTGTCACCTACACAAGTCATCCACCTAATTTTTTCACATCTCATCCACAATGTTTTGAAATAACGTGCTACAATATGTATCGTTTTGGTCCCATCTCAATGGTGAAGAATCACTCACAATTTTTTTTAAATTCTCATATCCGTATCCGGATCTTCACCAAAATAGAATAAATTGTTCCTTGTCACGCACCGCATCAGTCAACAGTCAACAACCTTTTGAGATATCCTGCTCACAGACAAACAGACACACGGGTGAAAACATAACCTCCGTCCACCTTCGGTAAAAAGCGAGAGGTTTTCAATGAAAGCCAAAGTTGAAGTACGCAGTTTACACTCTCCTTAAAGTCCAACAGACGAGTGTGTAACAAGGCAATATTAACATTGATTATCTAAACAAATATGATAACAAGCAGCAGGTTACTGTTATCAAATGTGGGCGACACCATGGTGGTGATTGGGTGCAGATAACACGGTGCAACGATATTCTTCAGATGCTAACTTGCACTTAACAGAGTTCTTGCCATAGTTCATTGAAGCACATAATGATATCATTGAGAAACAAAATTACAATTCAAGGGATGGCTTTTGCCAAAGTATTGTGACAATAACTTATAATTTGCTTGTTATAACAATAATCACACTTTTAAATTTTAATTCCTGAATATAAAACCAGAGCAATCGACATTGCACTCTGCCAGAGCACAGAAGCAAATCTTGGTAGCCTACTGATGCTATCATTAGTTTTAACACCAGAAGTCTTATTTTATGTGGAAATCTCTCCTTATGCTTACCGTTTCTCTCCATGTAATGCTTCCACCAAACCCTGCTTTTCACCGAGTAGTCCACGCAGTTGCTGCACTTCATGGACAAACTGTCCCTTATGCCCTGCCAAGCCCTGCTCAGCTTCTGCAGCACGTGAAGACAACTCGCTCAGTGCTGCTGCTGTCCTTGTCCTGTAGGACTGGGTAGAGGTGGAAGTCAAATCGATGGAGAAGGAAAGGTTTAACTTGGTGTTATTATAGCGCTTGAACATGTTCCTTTATTTTTTTTTGTATTTTTTTTTGTTTTGTATACAAGATCGAGGCTCGAGAAAGAGCGAACATTAATCACACAGAAAGACAAACCGACACATAAAACATATAACATCGGGAGCGGTAGACAAGATGGGGAGAAAGGGGGAAGGACACAAACACAACATTTAAGAGCAGGGACCGAGAGACAAGGAGACATCGAGAGATCTGTGGGAGGGAGAGGGCTTTAGGGGGGGAGGGCATGGGAAGGGGAGGGGTGGGAGAGGTATAAAACATATGGACACTGCCAGGACTTCCAGCAAAGAAGTTGGAATTTCAAACAAGGTGGATCTGGGGTGAATTAGTGGGGGTAGAAAAGATCAAGGTTTTGGATGGGGGAAGATAAGAGATGGTGGTGAACAGCTGTTTTAAAGACCTGGAGGGAGGAGTGGGATTGAAGGGAGTGTGGGAGTTTGTTCGACTCGAATGAAAGTTGGATGGACATTTGAGCGGAGTTTATACTGCTCATTACAGGGGCACATGCAATGAGGAGGGACACACACACACACACACTTTTAACAATAGATGCAAAAATCTAGTATAAATAACTGCCTTATCTAGTATAATTAACTCTGCCACCAAAAGTTGTGGACTGATTCAGATGAACTTTGGTGGAGAGGTTGGGTATGTGACGTGGATGAAATGATTAGATTTTGGTGAAGCTCCAGATCAGGATCTGGACAGAGAATTTTTAAAGTGATTCTTCACCATTGAGTAATAATTGAGTAATTCTTCACCATACTTGGAGGCATCCGTGTGGTACTCAAGTCTTTGCAGACTGAGATTAAAGCTCTATAATTGTTGTGTTGGTATAATTTATGCACATTATGTCAGCGTCAAGTCACAGGGTTAGTGTGCTTCTCGAGTTAAATTTAATGTTCCTGACTGCAAACCTACTAATTGTTGATGAGCAGGGCAGAGACAATGTGTTCGCATGGCAGGCTACACTTGTTGCTAACAGGTTGTGCAGCAATTGCTGGGGTGGGACTCGATCTGTGCCTTGCTTCCGAGTCAAGTTAGGGGGTTCAACCTGTGTATATTAATGGCTTACATTGGAAACAAATAAACAATTTGCAGTGTGCCGTCCTGATGAGGGGCGGTAGACCTGCATGCAAATCGGACCTGGCAGGAGTAATGCCCTGCTGGTGGATTAAGGGGTCTTACTCCTATTAAGAGGCGTGGTCCCAATTGTATGACCATGCATTGTGGCCCTTCGGGGTCAGGATGCATGTGTTTGAATGACCATGTGCTTCCCCCTTGCCTTGGGGTTGAGGTGCATGTGTAATGTTATTGGGACAGCCTTGATAGACGTTGTGCCTTGGCCATGGGGTCAAGGTGCACGTCCAAGGCTGTTCAAATGTTTGATTTTTTACCTTTTTTCATCGTAAAAAAGGCCACTTCATAAGTGGAACAATAAGCCCTCGTCGGGACGGCATGGTGTTGAAGTCGTGGGGACTTACTCCTATTATTTAGAGGGGGGTTCCAATTGTATGACGATGCATTCTGGCCTTTTGGGGTCAGGATGCATGTGTTTTGATTGGCCATGTGCTTCAACCTTTGGGTTGAGGTGCATGTGTATGCCAATGGGACAGTCTTGATAGATGGTGTGGCTTGGCCATGGGGTCATGGTGCACGTCCAAGGCTGTTTAAATGTTTGATTGTTTACCTTTTTTATTATAAAAAAAGGCAGGCCTCGTAAGGCCCATAACAAGAGCGACATCTAGATCGACATCTCTGCCTTTGTCTATTTGTGACCATAGAGCTTTAATCTGAGTCTGCAAAGTCTTGAGTACCACACGGATGCCTCCAAGAGTGGAGGTGATGTGTTGGTATAATTTATGTACATGACGTCAGCATCATGTCATCGGGTCAGTGTGCTTCTTTAGTAAAATAAATATATACATACATATATACTTATTACAAAGGCAAGAAAGGAAAGAAGAGGAATAGTAGGGAATGTTATTCAAAAGCGAGACCAACAGTCAAACTAGCTGTGCATCATTTATCATCGTCACGGTCATCTACCAGACGCTTAGCTTGGAGTAGCATAAGGCTGCAGGGCACACTGGAGTAGTTCTGCAGAAACTCAATGTAATGCATATGCTCTTGGATTGAAAGGCCCCAGATGTGATTGATACCCGCATCTGGAAAACATTAACTTCTCCTCTGTGTCAGTGTCTGGCACTAGCCGCAGCCGGCCGGCAGCATGGCCGAGAGGTACGCACATTCACCTCTAAGCTATCTAGCCTGGTTTTGAATCTCGACCCAGCTATAAACTGTCATCGCGGAATTTCACAGGCAGGGTGATTCATCAATGTGTGTGTCGTCCCTCGGATGGACTTTAAACTGGGCCTACCATCTGTCAGCCTTAGTTGGTGGACGTTAAAGACCCCACGGTGCCCTTTGCGAAGAGTAGGTGAGTTATCGCCGGCATCCTTTCATTTGACATGAAGTCGTTTGAGGTGAAGGTGGGAGTGCATCAGGAGTCGGTACTAAGTCCATCACTATTTGTAGCTGTGATGGAGGTGCTGGCTCAGAACGTAAAGGAAGGTTTACCGTGGGAGTTGTTGTATGCAGATGATCTGGTGTTGATTGCGGAAAGTATGGATGGACTGAAGCAGAAGATGATCAAATGGAAGGAATGTATGGAGACAAAAGGTCTGAAGGTGAATATCGGAAAGACGAAGGTGATGGCAAGTGGTAAAGCATGTGGTGAGGTGGAAAGAACTGGGCAGGAGAACTGAGTGGCCGTGTGCTGTGTGTAGGAAGGGTGTCGGAGTGAACTCCATTCAATGTACAATGTGTGCTGAGTGGGTTCATCAAAAATGTAGTGGTCTGAGAGGGTCATTAACCAGTGTGGCAGCTACATTCAAATGTAAGGTGTGCACAGAGGGAGCTGCAGATGGAGGAAATGTTGAGTTGGATCTTGGAGATGGCGTGAAGCTGGAAGGTGTGAAAACATTTTGCTACCTCGGAGACATGCTGAATGGAGAAGGTGGATCAGACTCGGCAACGGTTGCTCGAGTGAGATGTGCATGGAAGAAGTTTCGGGAACTGAGTGGCGTGCTGATGATGAGGGGAGTGTCGTTGAAGCTGAAGGGAAAGGTGTATGCTGCATGTGTGAGAAGTGTTTTGATTTATGGGAGCGAGACATGGGTCATGAACGTAGAGCAGCAACGAAGGTTGGAAAGGGTGGAAAGGGTGGAAAGGGTGGAAATGCGAATGGTTCGACGGATGTGCGGAGTATCGTTGAGAGAGAGGAAGACAAATGATGAATTGCGAAAGATGATGGGAATAGAGCCTGTGATTGATGCTGTGAAGAGAAAACAGGTTGAGATGGTTTGGCCATGTGTTGAGGAAGGATGAAAGTGACTGGTTGAGAAGAGTGATGGAAATGAATGTAGAAGGAAGTAGAGGACGGGGAAGACCGAGAAAGACTTGGCTAAAGATGGTGGAAGAAGAAATGCGGGCAAGGGGGTTAACAAGGGGAGATGCAGAAAATAGGGCAAAATAGAGAAGATTGTCATGGGGACCGCAAGGCTAACCCCCGCTCTAGCAGGGAAAATAGCCTTAAAATGCATGTTGCTGTGTGTTTTGTATCCTTTCATTTGACGGCATTTGACCAGACTCGCTGGTGTAATGGTGAGAGCGTCCCCTCCATGTCTGGGTGGTTGTTTGTTCAAACCCCAGCCAAGTCATTCCAAAGACTTTTTAAAAATGGTATGTGCTGCTTATTTGCTTCACACTCAGCATTTGAAAGGATAGAGCAGGACAATCCACATTGGTTGGCATCCATGGTGAGGAGGATATTCCCCCCGAGGAAATGCCCCGCTGAGTGCGGTGAGAAAAGCGGCGCCATTGTTATGACATCGCTTGTGCCCAGTGTTCCGGGAAGTGATGCCACTTCACCCAAGCTCAGTGGCTATGTTAAGTGTTTGTCTCGTCAGTGTGTGTGTGTGTGTGTGTGTGTGTGTGTGTGTGTGTGTGTGTGTGTGTGTGTGTGTTTGCCATTATGAGCCTTAGAAAGAAGAAGACTAGCCAAAGCTTTGTTCCTTGTTAATCATCCAAGTTGATGAATTTTAATAAAACCGATGCCAACTTCACTCATAAAGTAAAAGCAAAGATAAAAGTCTGTACTTCGATTCATTCCATTACCAATTTACACACGAAAATAAAACCATAATTGCAGGTGAATCAAGCATCCAACATGGAGAGATAATTAAATGTAACAATCTGCTCAATACAAGGGTGGTGGGGATGGGGAAGCCACACTGCCAATTTATAGCTGGGCTGCTCATCGAGCAGATGGAGATGTTGTTCTCGACAAGCAAAGGCAATGCCGAGTTACTCCCGCCAGGGAGTAATGCATTCAATCGTGTCTGTGTGTGTGTGTGTGTGTGTCTGTGTGTGTGTCTGTGTCTGTGTCTGTGTCTGTGTGTGTGTGTGTGTTCGTGTGTTCATGAACAAGATATCTGGAAAAGTTCTGAACGGATTTGGATGAAAGTTGGTGGGATGATTGCCCTTGGGATAAGGAAGAATTGATTCGTTTTTGGTGAAGCTCAGGATATTATTCCGGATCCAGGAATTTTTTGAAGGATGTTTTTTACCATTGGAAGATAGGGCTCTTTTTTTTTTTTACATTATCTTCTATATCTTCTATATTTAACATTGTGATATGAAAATAGTTTTCATATTTGTTGTAAATGTAGTTTAAACTCGTGGCTATGCGTTGGAACGGTGTATTTTGTTAGCAGCGTCGTCTTCAATGTTCATTTTTTTTCTTTTTTCTAATAAAGACATATTCTGTCATTTTAAAACCACCAACGTGTGTATTAGGTTTCCCCGTTTCATAAAATGTATCGTTTGATACGTATAATGCTTTAAAACTGTTTTTTTTTGTTTTTTGTTTTTTTTTACCTGAGAAGATATTGTGGCGGACACAAAAGCCCACTGGCGTGGTGACATCATTCCACGCACCAAGTGGGCGGTGGCCACGCCCGAGGGGTAGGCGTGGCCTCATGCTATACACCGGGCGACCAGCCCGGAGGAGTTCAGTGTTACAGTGTAGTCTTACAATAAAGACGTTTATATGTTACCGCTTGTCCGCTTCCTCCTTGCTCACAAGCAGCGCGCGTAACGCCGCGCTTTACTGGTGACCCTCGACGTTGGATCTGCCGTAGCGATCCTTCCGAACACGACGCCATTGCAATGGCAAACGACAAGGCAATGGCGATTAAACTTCCCGAATTTTGGGAGGCCCAGGCCGAAGTCTGGTTCGTTCAAGCCGAAGCCCAATTTCAGCTTCGGCGCCTCACCAACGACGACCTGCGCTACTGCCATGTCGTCGCCTCCCTCGGGCCCGGCACGGCCGCTCGAGTTGTGTCCGTCCTTCGCCACCCACCGGACGGCCACAAGTACGAGGCACTCAAGCGGCTACTCCTAGCCACGTTCGGCCTCACGGACAACGCACGGGCCGATCGCCTCCTGGATCTCCCCGAGCTCGGTGAGACGCGCCCGTCGGTCCGAATGGACCATATGCTGTCACTGTTGGGCGACGAAGCCCCCGGTTCGCTATTCCGGGCGCTTTTCCGTCGCCAACTTCCAGCGCAGGTTCGCCTCGCGTTGGCCGGGACCGGGCTAACGGAACCCCGAGCATTGGCGGCCGAGGCGGACAAGTACTTCGCCGCTTCGGACACGCGGGCGAGCGTTGGCGTGGCCGTCACGGCCTTCGACGCTGATGTTCCACAGCATCATCTTCTACAGCACGCTGAGGTTCAACAGCATGCTGATACGCACCTCGTGAACGCCGCCACGCCCCGCCCACCGCCGCGGCGAAAACCGCCACCGCGGGGAAACCCGTCGACTCCACCGGCCTGGCGGAGCCAGCCGCGCTCCTCCAGCTCCACCACCTGGTGCTGGTTCCACGCCAAGTTCGGCCACGAAGCTCGGCGGTGTCATCCGCCGTGCTCCTTCAACGGGTCGGGAAACGCCCGGGCCGGCGCTCAATTGTGGCGATGAGCGCCGGCCGTTCGAGCAGCCTGCTGTTCATAACGGACACCTTCTCCGGGCGCCGTTACCTGTGCGACACGGGAGCACAGGTGAGTGTCATTCCCGCCGGCACGTCAGACAAGCACGCCGCGGGTGGGGGCCCCGCGCTGCTTGCCGCGAACGGGACGCCCATCCGTACGTACGGAAAACGCTGCCTCTCTGTGCGGTTTGGAGGGCAGGTTTTCCGATGGACGTTCGTCACCGCCGACGTGCCCATGGCACTGCTTGGCGCGGACTTCCTGTGCGCTAATGGGCTCCTGGTCGACGTCAAGCGCAGACGGCTTGTCCAGGCCGAGACGTTCAGCTCGCTCGCATGTGCGTTGCCCAGCTCAACGAGCGGCTTGCCAAGCGGCTTGCCGAACGATTCGGTTCCGGCCACGTTGGTCTGTACGCTTCCGGCAGCGGACGCATTCACCCGCCTCCTCGCCGGCTTCCCGGCCCTCACGCGGCCCACCTTCTCGGCGGGGGCCGTCAAGCACGGGGTGGCCCATCACATCCCCACCGTCGGGCCACCGGTCTACGCCCGGGCACGCCGCCTCGAGCCGACGAAGCTGGCGGTGGCAAAAGCGGTGTTCGCTACCCTGGAGCGACTCGGCATCGTTCGGCGCTCAGAGAGCGCTTGGGCGTCGCCGCTGCACATCGTGCCGAAGCCCGGCGGGGGGTGGCGACCGTGCGGGGACTATCGCCGTCTCAATGACGCCACGACTCCCGACCGCTACCCCGTCCCCCACATTCAGGACTTTTCCGCCCGTTTGGCGGGCAGGTCCTTCTTCTCGAAGGTGGACCTCATACGCGGCTACCATCAGGTCCCCGTCAGGCCGGAGGACGTCCCGAAGACGGCGGTCATCACGCCATTCGGACTCTTCGAGTTCCTGCACATGCCCTTCGGTCTGAAGAATGCGGCTCAGGCGTTCCAGCGACTGATGGACAGCGTCCTGCGCGACTTGGATTTTGTCTACGTCTACCTGGACGATATCCTCGTCGCCAGCGCATCCCGCGAAGAGCACCTACGCCACCTCCGCACGCTCTTCGAACGCCTGGGCCAGCATGGCCTGATTGTGAACCCCGCAAAGTGCCGGTTCGGCGCCGCCACAATCGATTTTCTGGGGCACCGTGTCACCAGGCACGGAGCCGTCCCCCTGCCGGCCAAGGTGGAGGCGGTGAAGGGGTTTCCGCGCCCCCGCACGATCAGAGGGCTGCAGGAGTTCCTGGGCATGGTGAACTTTTACCATCGGTTCCTGCCCCATATCGCCCAGCTCCTGCGCCCCCTGCACGAAGCTCTCCGAGGTAAGCCGGGCAAAGGCGACGTTACCTGGACCGAGCAAATGGACACGGCGTTCACGGGCGCGAAGCTCGCCTTGGCTAACGCCACCATGCTCGCGCACCCGGCGCCCGATGCACCGATCGCCCTCACCACCGATGCCTCGGACTACGCGGTGGGCGCGGTGCACGAGCAATGGGTGCGTGGAGCTTGGCAACCGCTGGCGTTCTTTAGCCGGCAGCTTCGCCCGCCCGAACGCCGTTACAGTACCTTCGACCGCGAGTTGCTCGGACTTCACTTGGCGGTCAGGCACTTCCGCCATCTGCTCGAGGGCCGGGCGTTCACTGCCTTCGTCGACCACAAGCCGCTGATCTTCGCGATGGGCAAGGCCACCGAGCCGTGGTCGGCCCGGCAGCAGCGTCACCTCTCGGCCGTGTCCGAGTACACGACGGACATCCAGCACGTCGCGGGGAAGGACAACCCGGTTGCGGATTGCCTTTCCCCGGCCGTCGCCCACGCAGTCCACCTCGGCATCGACTATGCCCGGATGGCAGCGGACCAGGCCGCTGACCCCGACGTCCAGGCCTTGCGGACCGCCGTCACGGGCCTCCGCGTCACCGAGGTGCCGTTCGACGGCGCGGGCGCGGCCCTCTTGTGCGACGTCTCCCTCGGGCGTCCTCGCCCCATTGTGCCCGCGGGCTGGCAGCGCCAGGTGTTTGACGCCATCCACGGCCTGTCCCACCCGGGCGCGAGGGCCTCCCAAAGGCTGATCGCCGACAAGTTCGTCTGGCATGGCCTCCGGAAGGCCGTCCGCGGCTGGGCCAGGACATGCCTCGCGTGCCAGCGCGCCAAGGTGCACCGGCACACCCAGGCCCCGTCGGCCCCGTTCACGGTGCCGGAACGCCGGTTTGACCACGTCCACGTGGACCTGGTGGGACCTCTGCCCCCCTCGCGGGGTTTCACCCACGTCCTCACCATGGTGGACCGCACCACCCGGTGGCCGGAGGCCGTGCCCTTGGCGTCGACAACGGCGGCCGATGTCGCGCAGGCTTTCATCGCCACCTGGGTCGCCCGGTTCGGCGCCCCCTCAGACATCTCATCCGACCGCGGCCCCCAGTTCACCTCGGAGCTCTGGGGGGCGGTTGCGCAGGGGCTCGGGGTCCGGCTGCACCGAACCACGGCCTACCACCCCCAGGCTAACGGCCTGTGTGAGCGATTTCACCGCTCATTGAAGGCCGCGCTCCGGGCCACCCTCCGCGACGGCGGCTGGGTCGACAGGCTCCCCTGGGTCCTGCTGGGCCTCCGGACGGCGCCCAAGGAGGACCTGCGCGCATCCGCGGCGGAGTTGGTCTTCGGGCAACCGCTGCGGGTGCCGGGCGAGTTCCTCCCCGACTCCACGGCACCATGGTCCGCGGCACAGCAGCGCTCCGCTCTGCAAGAGACCGCCCAGAGGTTCGCCCCGGTGCCAACGGCATGCCACGGGCACCCACCGACGCACGTCGCCCCGGAGCTTCGCACGGCGGAGTACGTCTTCGTCCGCCACGATGCCCATCGGACACCACTGCGGCCCCCGTACGACGGGCCTTTCCGCGTGCTGGAGACCGGGGCGAAGCACTTCACCCTGGACATCGGCGGTACTCCTGACCGCGTTTCGGTAGACCGCCTCAAGCCGGCCCACCTCGATGTGGACCATCCACCGCCAGTGGCCCGACCCCCACGTCGGGGCCGCCCTCCTGCGGGCGGACCCCCGGCACCGCCCAGCCCCGCCGCCACGGCGCCCCCCGGTCCTGCACCCATCCCAGGGGCAGCCAGGGGCATCCCACCTGGTATCCCTGCACCCCGGACGCCGCCGATCGCCAGGGGGCGCTTCGGCCGGGTCATTCGACTGCCCCACAAACTGGCCCTCCAGGTGCGCGGGAATTCTGGGGGGGCGCGTGTGGCGGACACAAAAGCCCACTGGCGTGGTGACATCATTCCACGCACCAAGTGGGCGGTGGCCACGCCCGAGGGGTAGGCGTGGCCTCATGCTATACACCGGGCGACCAGCCCGGAGGAGTTCAGTGTTACAGTGTAGTCTTACAATAAAGACGTTTATATGTTACCGCTTGTCCGCTTCCTCCTTGCTCACAAGCAGCGCGTGTAACGCCGCGCTTTAATATCAACATTTACCTCAGCGAATGTCAATCGCGGTGTCAGTATTTGATGAACTTATAAAGACTTCGGTGACTTATAAGTGTGACCAGCATGTGCACGGGATTCTTCCCAGAAGAATGAGTGGTCGCATTAGCTTGTACGACTTAAAATGAGCGAGTTTTGTTTTGACGTTTGGGCCAGTTTTACATGTTGTATCCCTAAGGAATGAAACGAACGTTTTTCCAGGCTTACAATTTTATTTGAAGTCACACATGCCTCAAAATACACTCATTTATATAGAATTGAACGCTGAATCCAAAAATGTAAGTGAAATTGTCTTCTTTTTTTTAAACATTATCTTCTATATATTCTAAATATATATCTGTGCAGTGTCTGTCTTGTGTTGTCTTGTCTTGTATCGTCACTGAACTACTCCCTCAAACTTTTGTGAAATCGTACTATTCCAACTTGACCCACGGCGGGGGTATGCGCTCAACTGAGTGGTGTTCTAGTTTTATAAAGCGTCTATCGAGCCTGGAACAACGTGTACAAAATACTTCCTCAAATTGCTAGAAAATAGCAATTCAAAAAATTGTACACGTTATTGCTATGTAGAGGTGCCATCACCGTTCCCTGCCACTAATAAGGTATTTGTAAAAATTTCACTTGGCATCCCTTTGGCAGTTTGCCATTCACCTGGAAGACAGGCAAGATAACCGGAGATCGATGAAAGTTTAGAATAGGGATAATGAAGCGCGGTGCTACGCGCGCTACTTGTTTAGCAAGGAGGAAGCGGACAACGCGGTAGGTTCAAAGAGTCTTTATTACAAGAGCTCCACTGTAGCACTGGAGCGCTCCGGGCTCCGCGCCCGGTGTATATCCCGCGGCCACGCCTACCCCTCGGGCGTGGCCGCCGCCCACTTGGTGCGCGGAATGATGCCATCACGCCAGTGAGCTTTCGGGTCCGCCACACACGCCCCCCCAGAATTCCCACGCACCTGGAGGGCCAGTTTGCGGGGCAAACGGATGACCCGGCCGAAGCGCCCTCTGGCGACTGGCGGCGTCCGGGGTGCAGGGATGCCAGCTGGGATGCCTCCGGCTGCACCCGGGATGGGTGCCGGACCGGGGGGCGGCGTGCGACGGGGCTGGGCGGTGCCAGGGGTCCGCCCGCAGGGGGGCAGCCTCGACGCGGGGGCCGAGCCACCGGCGGTGGGTGGTCCACGTCGAGGTGGGCCGGCTTGAGGCGATCCACTGAGACGTGGTCGGGAGTACCGCCGATGTCCAAGGTGAAATGTTTCACCCCGGTCTCCAGCACGCGGAAAGGCCCGTCATACGGGGGCCGCAGTGGTGTCCGGTGGGCGTCGTGCCGGACGAAGACGTACTCCGCGGTGCGAAGCTCCGGGGCGACGTGCATAGGTGGGTGCCCGTGGTGCGCCGTCGGCACCGGGGCGAACCTCCGGCCGGTCTCCTGAAGCGCGGAGCTGCGCCGCGGGGTCGGGGAGGAACTCGCCCGGCACGCGCAGCGGTTGTCCAAAGACCAACTCCGCCGCGGATGCGCGCAGGTCGTCCTTGGGCGCCGTCCGGAGGCCCAGCAGGACCCAGGGGAGCCTGTCGACGCAGCCGCCGTCGCGGAGGGTGGCCCGGAGCGCGGCCTTCAACGAGCGGTGGAACCGCTCGCACAGGCCGTTGGCCTGGAGGTGGTAGGCCGTGGTTCGGTGCAGCTGGACCCCGAGCCCCTGCGCGACCGCCCCCCAGAGCTCCGAGGTGAACTGGGGGCCGCAGTCGGACGAGATGTCCGAGGGGGCGCCGAACCGGGCGACCCAGGTGGCGATGAACGCCTGCGCGACGTCAGCCGCCGTCGTCGCCGCCAAAGGCACGGCCTCCGGCCACCGGGTGGTGCGGTCCACCATGGTGAGGCCATGGGTGAAACCCCGCGAGGGGGGCAGAGGTCCCACCAGGTCCACGTGAACGTGGTCGAACCTACGTTCCGGCACCGTAAACGGGGCCAATGGGGCCTGGGTGTGTCAGTGCACCTTCGCGCGCTGGCACGCGAGGCACGTCCTGGTCCAGCCGTGGACGGCCTTCCGGAGGCCATGCCAGACAAACTTGTCGGCGACCAACTTCTGGGAGGCCTTTGTGCCCGGGTGGGACAGGCCGTGGATGGCGTCAAAAACCTGGCGCTGCCAGCCCACGGGCACGATGGGGCGAGGCCGCCCGAGGGAGACGTCGCACAAGAGGGCCGTGCCCGCGCCGTCGAACGGCACCTCGGTGACGCGGAGGCCCGTGACGGCGGTCCGCAAGGCCTGGACGCCGGGGTCGGCGGCCTGGTCCGCCGCCATCAGGGCATAGTTGATGCCAAGGTGGACTGCGTGGGCGACGGACCGGGAAAGGCAATCCG
The DNA here is from genome assembly GCF_964187855.1 of Myxine glutinosa. Classification (NCBI taxonomy): domain Eukaryota; kingdom Metazoa; phylum Chordata; class Myxini; order Myxiniformes; family Myxinidae; genus Myxine; species Myxine glutinosa. The sequence goes on along the minus strand of NC_136270.1, from coordinate 8,308,195 downwards.
CCACCGGGTTGTCCTTCCCCGCGACGTGCCGGATGTCCGTCGTATATTCGGGCACGGCCGAGAGGTGACGCTGCTGCCGGGCCGACCACGGCTCGGCGACCTTGCCCATCGCGAAGACCAGTGGCTTGTGGTCGACGAAGGCCGTGAACGCACGGCCCTCGAGCAGATGGCGGAAGTGCCTGACCGCCAGGTGAAGCCCGAGCAACTCGCAGTCGAAGGTACTATAATGGCGTTCCGGCGGGCGAAGCTGCCGGCTGAAGAACGCCAGCGGTTGCCAGGCACCACACACCCATTGCTCGTGCACCGCGCCCACCGCGTAGTCCGAGGCGTCGGTGGTGAGGGCGATCAGTGCATCGGGCGCCGGGTGCGCGAGCATGGTGGCGTTAGCCAAGGCGAGCTTCGCGCCCGCGAACGCCGCTTCCATCTGCTCGGTCCAGGTAACGTCACCTTTGCCCGGCTTCCCTCGGAGGGCCTCGTGCAAGGGGCGCAGGAGCTGGGCGATACGGGGCAGGAACCGATGGTAAAAATTTACCATGCCCAGGAACTCCTGGAGCCCCTTGATCGTGCGGGGGCACGGAAACCCCTTCACCGTCTCCACCTTGGCCGGTAGGGGGACGGCCCCGTGCCTGGTGACGCAGTGCCCCAAAAAGTCGATGCCGGCGACGCCGAACCGGCACTTGGCGGGGTTCACGATGAGGCCATGCTGGCCCAGGCGTTCGAAAAGCGTGCGGAGATGGTGAAGGTGCTCTTCGCGGGACACGCTGGCGACGAGGATGTCGTCCAGGTAGACGTACAGAAAATCCAAGTCGCGCAAGACGCTGTCCATTAGTCGCTGGAACGCCTGAGCCGCATTCTTCAAACCGAAGGGCATCCGAAAAAATTCGAAAAGTCCGAATGGCGTGATGACCGCCGTCTTCGGGATGTCCTCCGGCCTGATGGGGACCTGATGGTAGCCGCGTATGAGGTCCACCTTTGAAAAGAAGGACATGCCCGTCAACCGGGCGGAGAGGTCCTGGATGTGGGGGACGGGGTAGCGGTCGGGGGTGGTGGCGTGGTTGAGGCGCCGGTAGTCCCCGCACGGTCACCATCCCCCGCCGTGCTTTGGCACGATGTGGAGTGGCGACGCCCAAGCACTCTCGGAGCGCCGCACGATGCCGAGCCGCTCCAGCATAGTGAACTCCGCTTTAGCTACTGCGAGCTTCGTCGGCTCGAGGCGGTGTGCCCGGGCGTAGACCGGTGGCCCGGCGGTGGGGATGTGGTGTTCCACCCCGTGCTTGACGGCCCCCGCCGAGAAGGTGGGCCGCGTAAGGGCCGGGAAGCTGGCGAGGAGGCGGGTGAATTCGTCCGCTGCCGGAAGCATACAAACTAACCTCGCCGGGACCGAACCGCTCAGCAAGCCGCTTGGCGAGCCGCTCAGTGAGCCGCTCAACGAGCTGCTCAGCGCGCAAGCAAGCGAGCTGAACATTTCAGCCTGGACAAGGCGTCTGTTCTTCACATCTACCAACAACCCGTTTGCACAGAGGAAGTCCGCACCGAGCAGTGCCATGGGGACACTAGCGGTTACGAACGTCCACGTGAAGCGTTGCCTTCCGAACCGCAGGGAGAGGCAGCGCTTCCCAAATGTGCGTATGGGTGTTCCGTTCGCGGCAAGCAATGCGGGGCCCCGGCCCGCGGTTCGCTTGTCGGACGTAGAGGCAGGGATAACGCTCACCTGTGCACCCGTGTCACATTGGAAACGGCACCCGGACAAGGTGTCCGTCATAAAAAGAAGGCTGCCGGAATGGCCGACGCTCAGGGCCGCTACCGAGCGCCGGCTTTGTAGTTTCCCGACTTGCTGAAGGAGCATGGCGGGCAACAATTCCTCGCCTTGTGGCCAAACCTGGTGTGGAAATGGCACCAGGTTTGCGGCGAAGGCGGAGGCCGCGGTTTTCGCGGTGGTGGTGGGCGTGGCGTGGCGGCGGCCACGCGGTGTGCATCAGCCTCGAGATCCACGAGGTGTGGTGCATCAGCATCAGGGTCAGCCTCGGGATGCGCGACGGCCGCGCCAAAACTCGCCTGCGTGTCCAAAGCCGCGAAGAACTTGTCGGCCTTGGCAGCGAGAGCTCGGGGTTCCGTCGTCGCAGAACCGGCCAACGCGAGGCGTACTCGTGCCGGCAGCTGGCGTCGAAATAACACCCGGAATAGAGCGTTCGGGGTTTTGTCGCCCATCAGCGACAGCATATGGTCCATGCGGACCGACGGTCGCGTGTCACCGAGTTCGGGGAGGTCCAGGAGGCGGTCGGCCCGTGCGTCCACCGTGAGGCCGAACGTGGCGAGGAGGAGACGCTTGATCGCCTCGTACCTGCCGTCGGCCGGTGGGTTCCTCAGGACCGACACGACGCGGGTGGCCGTGCCGGGCCTGAGGGAGGCGACCACGTGGCAGTACATGGTCTCGTCCACCGTGATGCCTCGAAGTCGGAACTGGGCTTCTGCCTGCAGGAACCAAACTTCAGCTTGAGCCTCCCAGAACTCGGGGAGTTTGATTGTGACCGCGTTGGTTGCCATTGCTGTGGCGGGTTCGGGTGGTCAGCGACGGCTGACCAGAACGTCGGAGCGTCACCAATGAAGCGCGGTGCTACGCGTGCTACTTGTTTAGCAAGGAGGAAGCGGACAACGCGGTAGGTTCAAAGAGTCTTTATTACAAGAGCTCCACTGTAGCACTGGATCACTCCGGGCTGCGTGCCCGGTGTATATCCCGTGGCCACGCCTACCCCTCGGGCGTGGCCGCCGCCCACTTGGTGCGCGGAATGATGCCATCACGCCAGTGAGCTTTCGTGTCCGCCACAATAAGACAATTTCCAAAGAAGCTGTGGCTCGGGCTCCAATTGTGCACAGGAAGTAACCAACTGTCATAGTGATAGATCTTTGGTGTTATTACAAGGGACATCACCATCAGTTTACACGAGGCCCCATTAGTTGCGTTTAGTGGCTCAAGAGTAGGAGTGGCACAACTTTTCACAAACCGGCTGGCGAGGCCTCAAGTTTGTGTGTTCACACTGAATATGTAAACGATCGAAAACTCCGCTCGGAGCAGACATGGGTATCGAACGCACCGCACCAAAGAGGAACCCAATCTTCACTCACTCAACCACCGAGCGACTATTTTACTGAGAAAATCCATGCAATGAAATCATTACAATGAGAACATGGACAATATTGGAGCTCCATCAGATATTAAAATCCTGCAGATATTTTAGGCATAAAATATATGTCCTTGGCATACACTTGTCTTTGGCAAACGGATTGCATGATTAGACACGGCATGTTCAAAGTAATTCTACAGAAAGGTTTTGTGCACAAGTCACACACAGAAACACTTTTAGATGAAGGGGCACTGAATTACTTTAAAATGTTTTTGTTTTTGACCATGGCATGTTGGTCCTGGTAAAAGAGCAGTTGTAAATTGTTAACATGGTTCAGTGGACAAGGCAGGAACATTACAATGTATTATCTCCTGATGGACTGCATCCATTTGAGGTGAGTCGGGAGTCCATTCATGCATCCATTCTCCTTTTGCTTAAATATTCCAATTCCTGGTGAGTCTATCTATTTATTATGTACTCAGAATGGCAGAATTATCGATCCCACCCTACCTTATAATTAGTACATGGCTTTCTAATATATTTATTATGTACTCAGAATGGCAGAATTATTGCTCCCACCCTACCTTATAATTAATACATGGCTCGCTCTGTCTCTCTCTGTCTCTCTCTCTCTCTGTCTCTCTCTCTGTCTCTCTCTCTCTCTCTCTCTGTCTGTCTGTGTCTCTGTCTGTGTGTCTCTCTGTCTGTGTGTCTCTGTCTCTCACAAACTGTATGTAACAAGTATATGGCTCTGAAATCACATACTAAAAGTCAGTTTAAATAACCCCTTCACCATGGTTATGCTGAACCACCTTTATAGGACATTTTCCCCCGCAGAGCGGGGGGTTGGCCTTTTTCAGGCCAACAATGTTTTATGGCCGGAGCTCTTCCTGCCGCCAACCCTGTTAGTTGCCTCTTGCGACACACAGGGAATTACCAGTGAACTGGTACTCAATTTGCCGACCTCGGAAGGATGGCAGGCTGAGTCAACCCCCCTGGCATTAATTCAGCGATCGACCGGGATTCAAACCCAGGATCCTAGGATCCCAAGCTGGCACCCTAACCGCTAAGCCAACACCAGGCTCTATTGTTTTATCTATTGTTTTTGCTCATCTATTGTTTTTGTTCCGAGCCCCTCCGGACAAGGTCAGAGATGGGGGATATTAAAACGAGCTCCTTCCGATAGACCGATCATCCGTCCATGTACTTTTGTGTGTGCGACATTTCAAAAACCGTTGACATTTAGCTTTCATATTGCAGATATCTATTCCTCATGACAATTCCCCAACCTGATTAGATCATGGCTATGATTGGCTGAATTCTGTTTCGATGACAACCATCTTGGTAACCAGGCTGGTGACATGATATTTCAAAAACTGTTGAACATTTAGCTTTCATATTACACAGATCCTTATACCTTATATCTTATTTTATATTTTTATACCTCATATCCTATTCCTTATACCACCCAAAAGGCAGGGGCCTAGAGTATCAGCTCCTTGTCTTTCATAGTATTAGCTTCATTTCAGTGTCAAATTGAAGACACATTATCTGGCTCTGCCTGCTCCACATTCAGAATCACAAGTCACTCCAAAATAACCTTCTTATATTTGCTTTTCCAGGACAGCAACTAAACCTCATTTTGCTTTCACTTATTTATTTTTGTTGACATCTCTAGTGATTAAAATACCCCATTAACTTGAAATATACATCCAAACATCAAATGATAACCTCTGTCTTTCTCTGTCTCCCTTGACCTGTTTCTATCCCTGCCAGAACATGCAGTGTGGCAGCCTCACAGGCCCAGCATCACCAGCAACTCTAGTCGTGATGACCTCGAATGTGACATCTGCTACATTCCCTTTGACCTTTCTCTGCGGCGGCCAAAGCTGCTTGCGTGCAAGCACATTGTCTGTGCTCGTTGCCTTGTTAAGATTGTGGCTGCAACAAATGTATCCCCCATTGCTGCAGACATTGAAACGCACGTGCCATGCCCTTTTTGCCGACATGGCACCGTTATTCGGGATGCATGTGGGGTCGCGGCATTGCCTGAGGCACAGGCACTGCTGGTCAGGATGCACATGAGGCGGCAACGACTCCGGCTGTATCATCAACATCAAATGTCCGAAATGATCCTTAATACGGAGGGTCTGAACACCTCAACCGCTCCCACCCAAGTCAAAGATGGCCTCATTCCTGATGATGCATCTTCTCTGCTTTTACATCCTGTGATCTGGACCTCACAAGAATCACCACCTCTGAGTGACAGCACCTCGACCACAACAGGAACCATCTTGCAAAGCAGCAGCAGTGGTGATTATGAACAGACCTTCGGCATTAGAGCAGTAACTGCTGCCCTCTCCAGTTCATCAGAAATGAATGATGGTTCTCAACCAATCGAGAGGTCAGAAGGCATGGTCATGATGAGTAGTGGGGAGATACACCATTCGAGTCTTTGTGGCCGTGTACCTCGGATCTTGTTCTGGCTGCTCTGCCTGGTTTACTTCAGCTCATTACCTCTAGGAATCTACCTCCTCGTGATGGAACGGGTCAGCATTGGAGTGGCACTGGTTAACATGTTGCCTGCTACACTTGTCTTGTGCCTCATTTATGGGTTGTGTCGCTGGCTGTGCCAGGAACCTTGTATATGTTGCGTGTTGTGATGAAAAACAATTGTTTTGAGTGTCTTTGATTCAAAATAGCATTGTTAGTGTCCCCCCACCAGGCAACAACAGAAAAAAACATCAGGAACAGGTTTCTCATCAGTGCAATAAATGGAAAGATGGAATTGGTGATATATACATTATCAGTCATACTTCGACAATTTCCTGCATGGTTGATTTGTGTTGCTTTTCACACCACTTTACAAAGAGCATTAACAAGGGATGTTTTGACTCACTTGGACTTTCTCGTGAAGTTTCCCCAGTTTAACGTTCCCCCTGAAGACCAACTTTAAGATGTCCTCTTTCTCCATCTCCAGAGCTCGTGCCTGAAAAACCAAATCAAGGAAACCATTGTTGAAAAGCAAACCTTTGTATTTAGGTTAGTTAATTTGTTCCTATCACTGTAATGCATTGTGACAAATGTAGGTCTTTGAGTTCCCTTTACCATTGGTCCTAACAGATAAAAAGAAACAAAAGCTGTGTGATGTTACTTCCCTGCTGTAGTGATCAAGCCCTCTATGGAAGATTCTCTGCAGCTTACCAGTGATATACGTTATGGACCATTCCCAACATAATTTAAGCATTTAAAAATTTTTTTTTTTATTGTTAGCTTTTCAAAACTAGAGATTCAATCGACTTTTATTTGCAAGATCAAGTTTCAATTTTTCCCAAATTACCATAAATGAAGCATATTAAACCAAATAGAACGAGAACAGCACTCGGTCTAGAGTATACCTCCGCCAGGGTACACAGTTTACGCTGATGGGCCGGATCTGGATCTTCACCAAAATCTAATCGATTCGTCCTTGCCACACAACAACCTGCCCACCAAGTTTCATCCGAATCCGTTCATAACTTTTTGAGATATTGTATTATATATCGTTTTTATCCCTATCATTAAGTCTGGTGTTGACTTAACGGTTAAGGTGGCTGGTTTGAGATCTTGGGGTCCTGAGTTTGAGCCCGTGTCTTGCCGTTTAATTAACATCAGGTCGGTTGACTCAGCCTGTCATCCGGATCTTCACCAAAATCTAATGAAGTCATCCTTGTCACACACCCAACCTATCTACCAAATCTCGTCCAAATCTGTCGACAACCTTTTGAGATATCCTGCTCACAGATAGACAAAAAGACAGACAGGGAGAACACGTGACCTCTGTCCACCTTCGATGGCAGAGGTAATCAGATGTTTGTTGTACTTGGAAATTATTTGTTGATTGCTTTTTGATGAACAAGAAGGACAGCATAATGTAATTATTTGCTTTTGTTTACAAATTGGCAGATTGTTGCAGAATAGGGTGACACGTGTGCTTTGTATTGTTCTTCAATCGAGATTGCCATTATTTTCCTAACTTGATTGAAGGAATGAAGGCAAACATATGGAATTGCTCAGTAAATAGGTGTCGAGTAATATTGCTATTGTTTGAAAGGTTCACCTTGTTTTGTAAGTGGGTCAGTCATGGAGCAGCTTATTACCAAGACACTCGGTAACTAATATATCCATAATTGAGAAACAAAGTTGCTCCATTTCTCAGGATAGAATGGAAGTTTGAGTGGGTGTCGTATTGAGCAAATGCGCATTATGTAATTCCATCTTCGTGATTGGCAGGACCCGCGTATGCACTTTAATGCAGTTGTGCTTATGAACTTGCACAGGTTGTGCTTATCAGGAAGGTTCATCTGTAAGCGAAACAAGGTGAATCATTTGGTTAAAGATTGCCCTGCCTTTGTGGACGACATTACCGTCACATCCTTGCCTGATTTGTTGGATGTTATGCTGCACACCAATTATCCTCACATAACTGTGGTTTATTGCTGCGTAGCAGCAAGATAAATGGTCGAAAGTATTAGGTGTACAGCAGTGACGAATGCGAATTTGGGGACATAATTTGTATTCGTATATTAATTATTCAGGGTAAGTAATAAGTGAGTTACAGCTTGAACAAGCATAGTACCTGCTGATGTGGTTGCTTGGTGTGCTGTGCTATTACTGGCTGGGTGGTGAGATTGCCTTGACGGTTAAAGCATCCACGATCCACGAAACCCAGAATGGGATGGTAAAAAAGTACCACGGACAGGTACCATTCGCTATGCACATGAGAATAATGTATCATGGCGGATGCAAATTTAAAGGCGCACTCGCAGCTATGTTTTTTTTTGTTTGTTTTAATGGGATATTGCCCCCCACAAAGCCAGAAGGCCACTCAAGGTGGGGTCTATGCAAAGAAAATAAAAGCACAACAACCAGCCCCTTGGATTGAAACAAGACAAATATAAAAAGATGTCTCTTCACAGAGCAAAAAGGGTTGGGAGGGGTTAACTAGTCTGCTTCGAGACAACAGTGCTTCTACCCCCATTTTTGGTAGATTGCCGACCAAGGCTAACGAGCTCAACCTGCCGGGGTTTGAAATCAGAGTTGTCTTTCTCCGAGGCAGATTGCTGACCAATGCTAACGAGAACCACCCACCCGGGTTTAGGATCATAGCTGTCCTTCTCCTAGGCAGATTGCAGATCAAGGCTAACGAGTTTCACCTACCCGGAGCAAGCCTGGTTTTAAGGCGCCAGACACCCACCTTTCACACCTCCGCATTTAGTTAAAAACAGGGCTCGGCCCGAGAAGCCATGCGGTAGGAGTTTGATTAGGAGAGGCTAACTGAGGAGCACACCATATGGGATATTTTATGGATGGGGAGTTGTTCAGTTCTCCACCACCATCCCTGTCATTCCTAACCGTTTGAGTTGGCCAGACAGAAGCCAAACAGTTCAATCTTGGTTTCATCAGACCACAGAATCTTGTTTCTCACAGCCTGAGAGTCCTTCAGGTGCTTTTTTGCAAACTCCAAGCGGGCTTTCATGTGTCTTTCACTGAGGAGAGGCTTCTGTCTGGCCACTCCGCCATAAAGCCCAGATCGGTGGCGTGTTGCAGTGATGGTTGTCCTTCTGGAAGTTTCTCCCATCTCCACACAGGATCTCTGGAGCTCAGCCAGTGTGACCATCGGGTTCTTGGTCACCTCTCTTACCAAGGCCCTTCTCCCCCGATTGCTCAGTTTGGCCGAGCGGCCAGCTCTAGGAAGAGTCCTGGTTGTTCCAAACCTCTTCCATTTAAGAATTATGGAGGCCACTGTGCTCTTGGGAACCTTCAATGCAGCAGAGATTTTTTTTGTAGGCTTCCCCAGATCTGTGCCTCGGCACAATCCTGTCTCTGAGCTCTGCAGGCAGTTCCATCGACCTCATGACTTGGTTTTTGCTCTGATATGCATCGTCAGCTGTGAGACCTTATATAGATAGACAGGTGTGTGCCTTTCCAAATCATGTCCAATCAATTGAATTTACCGCAGGTGGACTCCAATCAAGGTGTATAAACATCTCAAAGATGATCAAGAGAAATGGGAGGCACCTGAGCTAAATTTCAAGTGTCATAGCAAAGGGTATGAATACTTATGTCAATGTGATATTTCAGTTTTTTCTTTTAAATAAATTTGCAAAACTTTCTAAAATCCTGTTTTCTCTTTGTCATTATAGGGTATTGAGTGTAGATTTATGAGGGAAAAAATGAATTTAAACGATTTCAGTATAAGGCTGCAACATAACAAAATGTGAAAAAAGTAAAGGGGTCTGAATACTTTCTGAATGCACTGTAGCCAACAACATCAGTCGGGATGCTAATCAGTGGGAGAGAATAGCCCCATCAGTCCCGACCTTAACATCATAGAAGCTGTCTGTGATTCTTTGGAAAGGAAGAAAAATGAAAAAATACCAAAAATCAAAAGAATAATTATGGGAAACATTGCAGAATTCATGGAACAACCAACCTCCCAATGGAATTTCAGGTGTTCTCACACCTGCTTTCCTGGTAGGTGCTCTCAGCCTTTATACACTTTAGTGGCCCAATTTTGTTTCTGCCAGCAAGCGCAATGACTGTAGTGTCACATCCAGAAACTTACATGTCAATTCTGGCATTTCAGAAGTTTTCGTTTCTTTCGATCCTTCCTCGTATTACGTTGTTCGTTAACTGAATAAAAATGCATCCGATATTGTAATAACCAGTATCCTCAAGGTTCATTACTCCCGCCAGGGAGTAATGCATTCGATCGTGTCCGTGTGTGTTCGTGTGTTTGTGAACAAGATATCTGGAAACGTTCTGAACGGATTTGGATCAAAGTTGGTGGGATGACTGCCCTTGGGATAAGGAAGAATTGATTAGTTTTTGGTGAAGCTCAAGATATTGTTCCGGATCCAGGAATTTTTTGAAGGATTGTTTACCATTGGAAGACACGGCTCATTTTTTTTTTTAACATTATCTTATATGTATTCTATATTTAACATTGTGATATGAAAATAGTTTTCATATTTGTTGTAAATGTAGTTTAAACTCGTGGTTATGCGTTAGAGTGGTGTATTTTGTTAGCAGCGTCGTCTTCAAGGTTCTTTTTCTTTCTTTCTAATAAAGACATATTCTGTTATTTTAAAACCACCAAAGTGTGTATTAGGTTTCCCCGTTTCATAAAATGTATCGGTTGATACGTATAATGCTTTAAAACTGTTTTTTTGTTTTGTTTGTTTTTTACCTCAGAAGAGATATCAACATTGACCTCAGCGAATGTCAATCGCGGTGTCAGTATTTGATGAACTTATAAAGACTTAGGTGATTTATAAGTGTGACAAGCATGTGCACGGGATTCTTCCCAGAAGAATGAGTGGTCGCATTAGCTTGTACGACTTAAAATGGCGGCCAACCCAGTTTTAGGACCGGCAGAGAAGACAACTGAGAAGGAAGTTAAGGAAGCGATAAAAGCAATGAAGGGTAGAAAAGCGGGAGGGGAGACGGGAGTTGTGGGAGATATGTTGAAGGCAGCAGGAAGTTGGGGTGTGAAGAGAATGACAGAGATCTGTAATCTGGTGGTGAAAGAAGGCCGCATTCCAGTGAATTGGTAACTGAGTACCCTCGTCCCTCTATACAAGGGGAAAGGTGACCCTCTGGAGTGTGGCTTGTACCGAGCGATAAAGTTATTGGAGCATGGAATGAAGGTATTGGAAAGGGTGTTGGAGAGGAGGATAAGGAAGAAAGTGAAGATCGACGAAATGCAGTTTGGATTCATGCCAGGAAGAGGAACGACAGACGCGCTTTTCATTGTGAGGCAGTTGCAGGAGAAGTACATGGAGAAGAGGAAGAAGTTGTTTCTTGGGTTTGTTGATCTGGAGAAAGCATTCGATCGGGTTCCACGCAAAGTATTGACATGGGCATTGAGGAAGTTAGGAGTGGAGGAATGGTTGATCAGAGTAGTGATGGCAATGTACAAAAGAGCGCGCACAGCTGTAAGGACGAAAGACGGGAACAGTGGTGAGTTTGAGGTGAAGGTGGGAGTGCATCAGGGGTCGGTACTAAGTCCACTACTATTTGTAGCTGTGATGGAGGTGCTGGCTCAGAACGTAAAGGAGGGTTTACCGTGGGAGTTGTTGTATGCAGATGATCTGGTGTTGATTGCGGAAAGTATGGATGGACTGAAGGAAAAGATGAACAGGTGGAAGGAATGTGTGGAGACAAAAGGTCTGAAGGTGAATATCGGAAAGACGAAGGTGATGGCAAGTGGTAAAGCATGTGGTGAGGTGGAAAGAACTGGGAAGTGGCCCTGTGCTGTGTGTAGGAAGGATGTCGGAGTGAACTCCATTCAGTGTACAATGTGCGCTGAGTGGGTTCATCAAAAATGTAGTGGTCTGAGAGGGTCATTAACCAGTGTGGCAGCTACATTCAAATGTAAGGTGTGCACAGAGGGAGCTGCAGATGGAGGAAATGTTGAGTTGGATCTTGGAGACGGCGTGAAGCTGGAAGGTGTGAAAACATTTTGCTACCTCGGAGACATGCTGAATGGAGAAGGTGGATCAGACTCGGCAACGGTTGCTCGAGTGGGATGTGCATGGAAGAAGTTTCGGGAATTGAGTGGCATGCTGATGATGAGGGGAGTGTCGTTGAAGCTGAAGGGAAAGGTGTTTGCTGCATGTGTGAGAAGTGTTATGATTTATGGGAGCGAGACATGGGTAATGAACGTAGAGCAGCAACGAAGGTTGGAAAGGGTGGAAATGCGAATGGTTCGACGGATGTGCGGAGTATCGTTGAGAGAGAGAGGAAGACAAATGATAAATTGCGAAAGATGATGGGAATAGAGCCTGTGATTGATGCTGTGAAGAGGAACAGGTTGAGATGGTCTGGTCATGTGTTGAGGAAGGATGAAAGTGACTGGTTGAGAAGAGTGATGGAAATGAATGTAGAAGGAAGTAGAAGACGGGGAAGACCGAGAAAGACTTGGCTAAAGATGGTGGAAGAAGAAATGCGGGCAAGGGGGTTAACAAGGAGAGATGCAGAAAATAGGGAAAAATGGAGAAGATCTTCATGGGGACCGCAAGGCTAACCCCCGCTCTAGCAGGGAAAATGGCCTTTTAAAATGCATGTTGTTGTTGTTGTTTGACTTAAAATGAGCGAGTTTTGTTTTGACGTTTGGGCCAGTTTTACATGTTGTATCCCTAAGGAATGAAACGAACGTTTTCCTGGCTTACAATTTTATTTGAAGTCACACGTGCCTCAAAATACACTCACTTATATAGAATTGAACGCTGAATCCGAAAATGTAAGTGAAATTGCCTTGTTGTTTTTTAACATTATCTTCTATATATTCTAAATATATATCTGTGCAGTGTCTGTCTTGTGTTGTCTGTCTTGTGTTGTCACTGAACTACTCCCTCAAACTTTTGTGAAATCGTACTATTCCAACTTGACCCACGGCGGGAGTATGCGCTCTACTGAGTGGCGTTCTAGTTATGTCATGTTTTCTGCCCCTAAGGTTTCAGCCATTTGGTATCACATCTATGCCAATCCCGTTAACTCAAGCAATTTACTGGCTAGCAATTTATTTTTACCTCCGCATCAAAGGTGGATGGAGGTTATGTTTTCACCCCTGTCTCTGTTTGTCTCTTTGTGAAAAAGATATCACAAAAAGTTGTGGATGTATTTGGACGAAACTTGGTGGAGATGTTAGGTTTGTGACAAGGAAGAAATGGTTCAATTTTGGTGAAGATCCAGATCCGGATCAGGCAAGTAGAATTTTTAAAGTGATTCTTCACCATTGAGTGATAGGGCCAAAAACGATAAATAGCAGGATATCGCAAAAAGTTGTGGACGGATTGGAACAAAACTTGGTGGACTGGTTGGGTGTGTGACAAGGACCAGTAGATTCGATTTTGGTGAAGATCTGAATATGGATTCAGATACGAGAACTATTCAATTTCTAAGTGATTCTTCACCATTGAGAGATCGGGCCAAAAGCGATATATAACATGATATTTAAAAAAAGTTATGGGCAAGTTATGACTAAACGTGGTGCACGAGTTGGTTAGGTGACGAGAACAAGCCGATTAGATTTTGGTTCACGTCTGAATCCAGACCCGGCCTATCAGTGGGATACAAAACAAACTGTTCAGCCTGGCGTACGTATGCGCTCTACCGAGTGCCGTTCTAGTTCTTTTAAGTACTATATCTTATTATTCCATTGAAATTAATTATAAAGGGATGTGCATGTTCAGTTAGATTAACTTGCACAACTCACATATCAAAGACCATGCAGCATTCTCTGCCAAACACCACATATGCCTCCAGTGTATGAGGTTAACAGATGAAGTTTGTTTGTTTGGTATTTATTTATTTTAATGATCAGGGAGGAGGAAAGGATGAGGGAGGCAGAGAAAGAGAAATTAAAGTTGAGGATCAGGCGTGGCATTGGGGATAGACAGGGAGACCGAAAGATGGAAAGACAATATTTTCATATAAATATTGTTTTTTTTGTTAAACAAAAAACAAAAACTAAACAGATGTATTTGTTTGGCATAAGAGGAGAAATTAGAAATAAATAAATAAAGATAAGAAGAAAACAGTTAGAGGTGGGAAGAAGGGGAAGGAACCATGACCGCATGGAAAATGTATGATTAATGATTAACACCAACTCTTACGATGTCTCTCCGAAAAGACCGACTGGACAACCCTCCCATCCACTTTCTGAATAATCCTCTCCAAGAAGTTCTGTCACTCAAGCTTTTGGGTCTCACTATCTGCCATGATCTTTCCTGGGAAAACCACATTTCAAATCTGGCCTCCAAAGCCAGTCGCCGACTGGGCATCCTCCGTCGTGCGAAGTCCTTCCTTGGCACACCTGAGCTCCTCACCACATACAAGGCTTTTATCCGCAGCTCAATGGAATACTGCTCTCCCCTCTGGGCTGGTGCTCCTGCCTCACACCTAGCTCGCCTTCACGCTGTTGAAACCAAAGCATTCAGAATCATTGGAATCTCCCGCGATGAAGCTAACTCCAAGGGCCTCTCACCCACTCACCGCAGGCAGGTTGGTGGTCTTTCCGTCTTCTACCGACTCCTCTCTGGGCTTGCCCCCCCCAGCTCTCTCTGGGCTCTGTCCCGCAAATATTCCTACAGGTCGCACAAGATCTGCCTGCAACCCTCTTATGGTTAAACTGCCAAAATCAAGACTCTCTGCTCACCTTCACTCCTTCATTCCTCTTTTCTCCCGCCTCTGGAACAAACTCCCTCACTCTCTTCAATCCCACTCCACACTCCAAGTCTTTAAAACAGCTGTTCACCACCATCTCTTATCTTCCCCCATCCAAAACCTTGATCTTTTCTACCCCCGCTAATTTCACCCCAATTCCACTTTTTTGAAATACCAACTTCTGTCCAGGAAGTCCTTGGTGTCCTTGTGTTTTATACTTCTCCCTCCCCCCCCCCCCCCCCTTCCCATGGGCCCTCTCCCTTCCACACATCTCCCTGCTCTCGGATGTTGTGTTTGTGTGCTGCCCCTTCTCCCCATCTTGTCTTCCGCTCCCTCTTTTGGGGTATTTTGTTTGTCTGGTTGATTTGTTTGTGAAGTAAATGTTAGCTCTTTCACGAGGCTCGATTCAGTATACAAAAAAGAAAAAAAAGAAAAAAGAAAGACATGGAGATTTGCAAAGAAACAAACGAAGATACCAACACAAAGCTGGTCGATAGATAGCTCGTTCTAAAGCATTTGCACTGTGGCTTCACTAATTTTTGTTTCATACTTTATGGCTTGAGGGCACATGGTGAATTTAAAATAGGAATACTCTTTATTAAGCAGGCACAGTACCATTGCCAGGAAGTATTCTTTCTCCATCATTGTTCTCTCCGACACAGCAACTAGAATGCCCAGGTGCTGTGAGGCTAGAGTTGCCTCTCCGCGTGCCTCCTCGGCATCTCTGCGTGCTTGAGCCAGCCTCCTCCTCAGCCGCCTCGATCCATGAAAAATGAAACGAGAAATATTGCCTTCGTGTCCACCATTGTACATACAGTACAAGAATACATGTTTTTGGGAGCGATAAGGAATTTCCATGACTAGTAATACCCATTCCACCCAGTATCGATATATTACGTCAATGCTCCCTCCCTCTGGCAGGGGTCAGTGGTTAAACAATTTGAACTATTTATTGTGTGCGGGTGAATATTACAAGTAGTCTCCCCACCCTTGTGAGAGGAAGGGGGTGAGGGGAGGGGTTATTTCAAGGCCGTGACCTGACCAAGGGTAAGCCCGTGCACGTACATCAAATTTGGTCCAGATTAGCCAAGCAGTTTTTGATTCTACAAGGTTCAGACATAAATACGCACCCACATAGAGGAATACTGCAATTTTCTTACGCTTGCTCGAAAGACTTTTATTGTACAAGGGGAAGTGCTCTGGTCAGATTAATATGATGTGAGGAAGAAAGTGCAAAATTAAATTAAAAGCTGGACTGATATGAGAGAGGGTTAAGTTACAGGATATATGGAAGGTGCAGAAGGTCGGGGAATATGTTCAACGACACAAAGTTGTAAGAGGTGCTTACATACTATCATGTTCACCGCTGGAATTAACACCTCTGGTGATGGATGGCCAACCGAGCTTTAACTCCGAGGCATTCACCCAAACTATGGCGGTGTTATTTATACGCGAGAGGGTGGAGGGTGACGAGGCTTACCTGCACGGATTTCACTTGGGCGTCCTTGAACCCACGCCTCCAATTAAACATGACAGAAGAGAAATTAAATTTAACAAACAATGGGTTTAATAAAATGAATGCCTGGGAACAAAGAAATGACTGTAAAACTAATTCCTAATTGAGACGTCTCCACACTGACTCATGAAAAGACACAGGGATAAATAACTGAATGCCGATAAAAGCACACCGCCGTCATGAAGCCAATACCACCGGGATCAGAGAGAAGGATGCATCCGCTTTTCATGCAGCCATCTCCGTCGAGAGCACAGGGAGAGAGAGATGCGTCCACCTGCAATGAATGTCCCAACCAAGAGAGACGTGCAACTGCACGCTATGAAAACCCAGAGCAAAGAGAGAGTAAATGCGTCTGCACGCTATGAATGTCGGAACCAAGAGAGAAAATGGCGGGATGACGTTCTATAATGACGTCCGCGCGCGCTCCAATCAACGAGTGCCATTGCATCGCTCCAAGGCCACGACCAATCATCACCTCTTGGGGTGGGGCCTCATGGCCCTTCTGGCCGGCCCTTGTGATGACTCGGCTGGTGGCGTCAGTGGTAGTGTTCGAATGTCTGAATCCGGTCAGCGGTTACGTTATTTAATTTAGGTGCGGAGTGTATGGCTGGTGTTGCGCGTGTCATAATGAACGAAGGGAAAACCACAGAGGCAATTTACATACAGGGAATTATTCCTTCTGCCCTAACTAATTAGCATAGCTCCACCCCTCCATGAAGACACATATACGATCTTACCGGACTTGTGGGCTGACTTAAGTACATGAGGGTTTATTAGCGCTGAGGAAGCGCCTCTAGCGAATGACTTCCAGCCAGTGTAACGCGAATTCCTGTCACAGGAATTCTGAGATCATATAAGTGTGACGTGGCAGTTCCTGATTGGTTCGTGTTGGGGAACCCCTTCTCGCTGCCGACGTGACGTAAATTCGCGCACGCGCACTGGTGAAGCGCGAGATTCGGCCCAAGGTTCTTATTATTATTTTTTTATTATTATTTTTGTATACAAGATCGAGGCTCGAACCATGATCGAGGCTCGAAATTCCATGCCCGAACCTCAGCGCAATCCAAGAGGATTCACTTGTTCTTCTTCGCGACAATCTACCTGGACTAAGGTATTTCATTGCCTACCCCCCATAAACGTAACAATTCTTTATACTCGTACAACCTGGGCCGTTGCACGTGTTCAAATCACGTGACCCATGTTAATTTGGCCATTGTTTTGAATTCATGAAATAACTGTAGAAGCTGATTCATGAGCCGCAGTCAATGAGGAAAACTTTTTGAAAATACAAAGTGTTTAAACCAAACTGCAATCAGGTAATCACAAATTATCAGGTAATTATAAATTACAAGGAAAATCTTCGAAACAATTATTTACTCAAGGTGAGATTTTTGGTGAATTTCTGCCATTAAATATGCTAAAGCAATTACAGGGGGAAAAATGAGAATGAAATATTGGATAACAGGAATGAATAAAAGTAAAAAGATAATGTTACACAACAAAGTGAAAATGAAAGTTGGTCATACCTGTTACTTTCCTCTGCAAACTCTAACTCCTTCTCCACGAGGCGGGAGGAAGAAGAGCAGCCAGACACTTTCACGGCAGTCTTGTTTCCATTTAGCTGCTCACCTTCCCAGGTATGGAGTTGGCTGCGCATCTCCAAAACCTCTCGCTCGTGTTTTTCTCGCTCCACAGACAAACTCCTACACAAGAATGGCACTGAATCTCACTCTGACGTTTTAAGTATAAACATCTTCAAAGCAGCAAATTTGAATGTTTTTCATTAGTCAACAAGCAGGTAATGATTGTAATGTGTGACAAAAGCATTTGAGAATCTTTAAAAAATTGGGAATACAACAGAATACGATTCAGAGGCAGAAGAACTTTGAAAATACTTTCAGATGGGTACACGGGACTGGTGGTGCCTGGGGAATTGAAGAAACTCAATTGCCATTCATGGCTGTGGCACTGGGCCAAGTGCCTGAAAAAGGGTTCCGAATCTCAATCCAAAAATGAACTTTTTTATTCATTACTGAAGAGATCAAACTTTACACTGTTATAGTTGAAGGAGGTTACATGTTAGAAATACCTGCAAAAAACATGTATAAATCAAAATTCACTGGTTGCAAAAGTATTCAGCCCCTTAAGTCAGTACTTGGTGGAATCACCTTTTGCAGTAATGATTGCTATTAGTCTTTTTGGGTTGTAGGTCTCTACCAGCTTTATACAGTGAGATGGTGAAATATTTGCCCATTCTTCATGTGAAAATTGCTCTAGTTCTGTCAAGTTCGATGGGGGTCGTCAATGGACTGCAATCTTCAAGTCTCGCCATAAATGTTCAATTGGGTTCAAGTTAGGACTTTGACTGGACCACTCAATAACATTAATTTTATTATTATTGAGCCACTCCATTCAGCCATTTCAGCCACTTATTGTCTATTATTATGACTTAGATGAAGATCTGATCACATTTTAAGTCAAATTTATGCAGAAATACATAAAATTCGAAAGGGTTCACAAAATTTCTCACCGCTGTACATGAAACAACAACCATCAGTACCACTACCACTCCAATACCTGGATGACCTACCTTTGTAACTCTGCACACAAAACCACGAGCATGTCATTTGTGTGATTTGTAGCTGTGCCACAGGCTCGCTGCTCGTCTTTTGAAGGCATAGGGGTGGATTGGGTTTCTATGAGTCGCACTGTCAGCCACCGCTTGTCCTCCTCAAGGTGGGAAAGCTGTTCTCTCAGGTGGGAGACTGTCAAGGAGGGAAAAGGGGACACGAAAGCGCATAGACGGAGACGTAAGGAGGCAGTGTTTCTAGTCAAAGGCTTAATGTTTCCCAAGCAGTAGTATTCTACCTATCTTCCAGGGCGGTACATGGATATGTCTCACAAATAGGGACTAAGGAACTCTAATTTGTAAAACTATTCAATATCATCACCATTCTTAAATTCCTCAAATTATAACAAAATCACTTGACATTCTGTCAGAGTAGTTGGCCATGGATGCTCAAATGAATGACTGCTCGATTTACTAGCCAAGTTAGTATACAACAACAACATGCATTTAAGGCCATTTTCCCTGCTAGAGCGGGGGTTAGCCTTGCGGTCCCCATGACAATCTTCTCCATCTTGCTCTATTTTCTGCATCTCTCCTTGTTAACCCCCTTGCCCGCATTTCTTCTTCGACCATCTTTAGCCAAGTCTTTCTCGGTCTTCCCCGTCCTCTACTTCCTTCTACATTCATTTCCATCACTCTTCTCAACCAGTCACTTTAATCCTTCCTCAACACATGACCAAACCATCTCAACCTGTTCCTCTTCACAACATCAATCACAGGCTCTATTCCCATCATTTTTTGCAATTCATCATTTGTCTTCCTCTCTCTCAACGATACTCCGCACATCCATCGAACTATTCACATTTCCACCCTTTCCAACCTTCGTTGCTGCTCTACGTTCATTACCCATGTCTCGCTCCCATAAATCATAACACTTCTCACACATGCAGCATACACCTTTCCCTTCAGCTTCAACGACACTCCCCTCCTTATCAGCACGCCACTCAGTTCCCGAAACTTCTTCCATGCACATCTCACTCTAGCAACCGTTACCGAGTCTGATCCACCTTCTCCATTCAGCATGTCTCCGAGGTAGCAAAATGTTTTCACACCTTCCAGCTTCACGAGGTCTCCAAGATCCAACTCAACATTTCCTCCATCTGCAGCTCCCTCTGCGCACACCTTACATTTGAATGTAGCTGCCACACTGGTTAATGACCCTCTCAGACCACTACATTTTTGATGAACCCACTAAGCGCACATTGTGCATTGAATGGAGTTCACTCCGACACCCTTCCTGCACACAGCACAGGGCCACTTCCCAGTTATTTCCACCTCACCACATGCTTTACCACTTGCCATCACCTTCGTCTTTCCGATATTCACCTTCAGACCTTTTGTCTCCACACATTCCTTCCACCTGTTCATCTTTTCCTTCAGTCCATCCATACTTTCCGCAATCAACACCAGATCATCTGCATACAACAACTCCCACGGTAAACCCTCCTTTACGTTCTGAGCCAGCACCTCCATCACAGCTACAAATAGTAGTGGACCTAGTACCGACCCCTGAGGCACTCCCACCTTCACTTCAAACTCACCACTGTTCCCGTCCTTACAGCTGTGCGCGCTCTTTTGTACATTGCCATCACTACTCTGATCAACCATTCCTCCACTCCTAACTTCCTCATTGCCCATGTCAATACTTTGCGTGGAACCCGATCAAATGCTTTCTCCAGATCAACAAACCCAAGAAACAACTTCTTCCTCTTCTCCATGTACTTCTCCTGCAACTACCTCACAATAAAAAGCACGTCTGTCGTTCCTCTTCCTGGCATAAATCCAAACTGCATTTCGTCGATCTTCACTTTCTTCCTTATCCTCCTCTCTAACACCCTTTCCAATACCTTCATTCCATGCTCCAATAACTTTATCGCTCGGTACGAGCCACACTCTAGAGTCTAGAGGGTCACCAGTAGTGTATATATGTTGCTTCTGGGACACTCTCATTTTCCCATTGACTTACATGTTCATTTTTCCCCTCCCTCATTGCCCCTAAACACCTCTATTTCTCTCACCCTGTTCTTTACGAACCTTCTAACCTTTTGACATGTTATCCTTATTCATTAGACCACTTAAACAATGGTCCTTCTGTGTGAACCTGTGATCCTTCTGACCTTATGGACCTTTTAACCTTTTACTCTTAATATCATCTGGTGAATCATCTTTGACCCACTCAAACAACGACCCTACAAATATTTGTTTATGCGTGGGAAATAATTTAATTCTCTTGCCACTCCCTTCACCATCTAATATATTAACAAAAAAGATGTTTGAGTTTGGTTCTTTATTAAGATATTTTAACTGAGCTAAGATAAAATGGTAAACCTCCCTCAATGTTCTTGTTTGAGTGCCTCCAGTGCCACATACCATTTTAAAATTAAAGTATGTATTTTCCTGGCAACCATCAAAGTTTTCCGTCCACTCAAAAATATTTCCATCTTTTTTACCCAATTCACCGGTATTTAAATTAATTCTCTTATTTGTTTTGTAAATTTTTTTACCAGTTGTCTTTTCAATTATACCTATTTGATATTTTTCACATTCGTTATGTTTACCATTTATATACCAAGGTTGATTACACCTCCACTCTTTAGTCTGGTTGGTACTTGGTTCTATCATTTATATAACTAGGACGTGCCTGTACGTGGGTGCCCGTTCCTTGCCAAAAAAAAAAAAAAAAATGTCTTCGCCCATGCATGCATGGGCGTGCCCATGGGCACATGGGCGTGCCCGTAAGTGCGTGATGTGACCGTACAATGAATGTATCGTCCCGACGCCGCAGCTCGGATGGCGCTGCAGTTAATCGGGCCTGTATCGGCAGAGTTATTATAAACGTGTACTACAATCGATCGTACCTTACAACAATCAACACAGATTGCAACGTCAAATAAATGAATACGCTCTCAAATGTGCCGTCCGAGGCAGCGTCTGCTCGCCACGTTCAGCATCAGTACGTCGTCACTATGACTATCCGTAAGTCCGGAAGTGACGTCCTCATTTGACTGTCCGGAAGGTCGCATATCGCAGTTACGATGAATCGCAAATTAGTTTTAATTAGTTTTAAAACATAGTTTAACGCCAACATAGCGCCAACATAGTTTGCCAAAGTGAAATAAATGAATACGCTCTCAAATGTGCCGTCCGAGGCAGAGTCTGTTCGCCACGTTCGGCACACGTGATAGCTCGCTGCTCTCTGAATGGTTGAATCGTTTTTTGGACATAGCTCGGTAACTACTTCTCCGATTAATATGAAACCTTGAAAAGGCACATCCTCGGGTACCCAGCAATATATCTGGCAAGTTTCAAGTATATCGGACCCGTGGTTGTCGAGAAACAGCGGTCACAGACAAACACACAGACAAACACACAGACAAACACACAGACACACATACAGAGATTACTGGAATTATAGATAGATAGTAAAAAGGCGGCGGTAGCCCATTAAAATCCCTAACCCCCCTTTTTAACTTATCACTTATATACTTGTATAACCATAAGGGAGACTATCAATTCCATTTTCTAAAATAAACCTCTTATCATCAAAAGCCCCCAATGCTTTCTTATTCACCTCTTCTGAATATAATTTATGTTTATAACTTCTTATTCCATTAATCTTTCTAAACTCTTCTTTCTTTGTTGTTAAACAGTTATAATAATCCTTAAAGTTTATTGTTTCTTTAATGACATTTTTCTTTATGCCTTTTAACTTCTTATCAGTTTTTTCAACGTTATTCACAATGTATTTATAAGCATAAGCCTTAGACCTCAATCCCACAAATTCACTCATGACATTTCCTCCTAATTCATCCTTAAACTTTCCAATCACCTTTTTATTTTTAGAAGAGAACAACTCACTCTCTGGACTGTAATTACTAGTGTCATAGATATTAATGTCCTTTTTCATGTCTGAATAAACATCATCAGTATTAATTTGCAAAATAAAACTATCTGTATCCATATAAAGTAGATGAACATCATTTTGATATTTCTTCCTCAAGTTATTATAAAAGTAATCATACATTAATGACTTTGATAAATCAAGAATTGATGTTCCAATATAAATAGGTTTGTCCATTTCAATACTCTCTTTAATCAAATGGATCGAATAAAAGTTCTCAGTAAAGACCTCAGCTCTAGTAAAACTCGGTCTATTAATTAATTTTGATGCTTGTTTCCAAGATGTTGATAGTCTGATATTTTGTCTTTTTCTCACATTTTCCATGGTCTTACCAAAGACCGCATTATTCATCAATTTATAAAAGTCTTTCTCAAAATCTGTTTTTGACTGTTCTTCTTTGTGTATTAAAATCAATGTACCCCTTCAACCAATGACTTTGATTGAACTTTAGAACCCTATGGATCTTCTCTACTCTTAGACCTTTTGATAAATATTGTCGCAAATTTCTTTGGTGTAGAACATAATTTTTCTTGTTATATAATGTAGTAAGTAATTTTTCTGTTGATTCACCTATATTAAATGATTGTTGATAATCACTTAACCACTCCTTCTTTGGACTTTCCTTTTCACAAGCAAATGGGAGATCTTTGTGTAGGTTATGAAGTTCCTCTGGATATTTCAAATCGACCTCAAAATAATAACCAACCTTTGAATCATCCAATTCTTTTTGTGTAGAGATACATACATCTTGTAAAACCTTTTTGTAATCTTTTTCCTTTACCCATCTAAGTTTTCCATAAGGAAGAGCCTGAGACATTGCCCAGCCATACAGGTTGTTCGCATCATAATACATCAAGTAGGAGCTCTCTACCGATGGATCATAATTTGGAATGTACTTGTTATTTGCTTTAGCATATCTCTTTGAACAGACTTGTGAAATTCCTCCTCTCTTTTCCTTTTCAATCATCAAAAGCATATCAACATCGGTTATCAAATCCAAATCTTGTTTTGTCATTTTTAACATCGCGCTCCAAGCCAATCCAGGAGCAGTGTAATAGTGAGCAGGATCCAATCCATATCCAGAATGACAGATTGTTCTGAAAGCCTCAAACACATCAGCCAACAAAAGCACATCCGTTTTGAGGTACAAATCGTGATACTCACCAAGATTCTTAATGTTATATTTTTTCCAAACATTTTGTGCGTGTACATAATCTTTATCAGATATATGACTATTATTTAATTTGTTATAGAAATTTTCTTTTAAAGGAAGTTGTGTTTCATTGAATCTCTCAAATGAGTCCATATAGTCATAGGGGTAAATTCCCTTTTGTGTTAGAAAATCTTTATCTAAAAAATACTCTGAAAGACATGGAAACTCTTTTAGATTTTGAACCAAGTTAGCCAATGGACTTGCCATGAATTTAAATGTATCAATAAATCTGATATGAGTAATAGGAGATGTGTGAATTGTTTTTGTGAATGAAATGTATTTCTGATCCGTGTTTGGAATTGCTGAGATACTTCCAGAAGTCTTTGAGAGTTCCTTGATAAATAGATGTGTATCATAATGAGCGTTGTTATGAAGAAAGACAGGAATGAAAGAGGGGAGTTGATAATTAATATTACAACTTTGATGAGCCGGACCTCTATATTTACCAGTGAGATGACAATGGTCTCTAACCTTTAGACCTTTACCAATTTTCTCCTCACAAATATGACAGACATTGTTTTTTATAAATTCCCTTTTTTCTTTACTTGTTAAGGACATTG
This sequence comes from Myxine glutinosa, assembly GCF_964187855.1. NCBI lineage: Eukaryota > Metazoa > Chordata > Myxini > Myxiniformes > Myxinidae > Myxine > Myxine glutinosa. The sequence goes on along the minus strand of NC_136270.1, from coordinate 8,284,043 downwards.
GTTTATTGGTTTCTCTCATTATCTTGGTTAATCGAACACAGTCTTTTTCTAGTCGTTTCACAAACTCCTCTGGGGTATTTGAGCCTCTATACATCTCTAACTTGTTATATTTATCACCAACGGATGATTTGATATAATAACAAAAACCACAAGGAGTATGTTTTTGATATTTATTTGTGTATGATTCTTTTGGATCTGGAGAAGCAGAATCAATTTTTTCTAAAATACTTTCAAAATCAGCATATATAACAAATGGATGTTTTATTGTTTTCTTTTCATCTTTGAATGTGATCTTTGAGTCTTTTTTAGGCATGTTGATTACCGTTGATTTATGTTCACCACAATAATTTGAATGTTTATCTAATCTTTCTTGTGTATGGAAGAAGTTAAGACAACGCATACAAATATATATTTTATTTGTTCTTTTACATACTTGTGGTTTTATTAATTTTGTAATATCTTTGATGTATGTATAATGTGAATTTTCGTCTGAATTAAAATATAGAAGATTAATATGAGTTTGTTTACAATTGTCAGAAAGCTTTAAAACCTGAATGTTGTTTGTTTCTGTTAGACCATAAACATTAACTGATAAATTATTCAACTTTTCAAATTTAGGAATATCATTTAAAGTCATCGGAAACTTTAGATCTTTCGTATTTAATGTATTCTCATATTTTTTATAATGAGATACTCTTTCATCATGAAAATGTGGAGGATGTAAGTGTGCTAGAATAGACCAGAGAAAACATTTATTGTCTTTATTTTTGATATTGATAACTGCTTTTCTATTTTTGATAACACTGGGTAAATCAATGTAAGAAGAAGCTGTTAGAGGATCTGATTTAAGAATATGAATGTCTATGTAAATAATTTTTCCTATATTGAATCCACTTCCTACAATTGAATTATCCACATCTTGCTCTTGTTTAATAAGTTCATCATAGACTCCTGATGTTTTAAAATCTTGATATGAAGATATAAAGTGTGGCTCAGTTCTCATGTATGGTGTATCTATAACTCCTTCGTCCTTTGTCATTTCTAATTTTACTCCCATATAAAATTTAAGTGGTTTCATTTCTTTAAGTGTTTTTTCAATCAACGTTTGAACAGCAGGTTTAACTATTTCTACAGCATCAACTATAGACTCTGGTTCAGGAGGTTTGAAGTTAAAGACTCTTATTTTAATATGTCCTTTGAATGCACCATCAGAGTTTTTAATAGTAAACAATTTTGACAAGTGTTTGTTAGTTTTAAGATGGGCTTTAAACCCCTTCTTGAGGATGGTTGTTTTACAGACCTTACAATGTTTTGTTTTAGGTGGAAGAGGGGAAAGTTTGTTAAGAATGTTGTATGTATGTTTTGCGGTGAGAATATGTTGTTTATAATATTTTACTTCCTTCTCGCAAGTATCACAATAAACCATATTTTTGCGTGAGAAAACGTGGTGTTTTATATATATCACTGTGCTTAAAATAAAACACTTTTGAGCTTTACAGCTCCGTTTTATATATATCGCTGTGCTTAAATAAAACACTTTTGAGCTTTACAGCTCCGTTTTATATACATCGCTGTGCTTAAACTAAAACACTTTTTCACTCAGAATCATCGAAGTCATAACTATCACATGAATACTCAGAATCATACTCAGAGTCATCAATAAAGCTACTCTCATAACTATCATTTGAGCACAAACTATTAGTATCATAACTATCATCTGTGTTCAATGAAATACTATCATCACCATCGTCCGAGTTCAATGAAATACTATCATCACTATCGTCCGAGTTCAATGAAATAGTAAAATCTTCACTGCTGTAATGACTCATATTTAATTAGCAGAAAAAACCTTTCCATCTATACCAATATACTTTCTTTCATTAACGGATTCAATCTCTACATTTTTAATATCAAAAGTTATCTTTAAATAATCTCTAACTATCATAGAACGAAATGACATTTCACCAGAAATATTCACATCATTCATTTTACTTAGATCTACACCCTTTGGATTATTAAAGTAAATACAAATTTCTCCACGAGTATTGTTGATGGTCTTATCATTCTTTTTCAAAGTATCATGGTCAATCACTTTTTCAAGCTTTGAATAAATTGCCAGGAGTAGAGGAGAAACTTTTGTTAGATTTACTTTAATGGATGTCTTTCCAGGTATAGTTAGAGCTCTTCCTTTAAATGAAATAGAGGGGCTCATGTTATTTTCCATAACTGGTTTTACCCAAAAATTTCCATATTTATCTTTGTTCAATTTAACATCTTTGACATATTTTTCTATATCTTTCACCGAAGTAGAGATTGATTGAAATTTGTCTTTTGTGCTTTGAAACATTGTATTTATTAAGGAATAAACTTGCGTTTAGTTTAAGTAAAAATTTACCATATAAATATGATAAGTTCTGAAGGATATTTAGAATTTCCAGACTCTCCATATGATAAATTAGAGAATTGTCCGGCTTGTGATAGAATAGGGCTTAATAATGAGGGTTCATATAAACAATGTATTTTCTGTGATTTAATTTTAATTAATGATAATAAAAAATATAAAAATATATATAACTCTTTTAAATTAGAACCAAAAATGAATTACTTTACAAGATTAATAAGAGAGATGAATGTTAAGTATTGTGATGATAAATACACCATTTCTTTCAAGGGAAGAGACTATTTGCATTGAGGAAATGTATAAGGGTTTAATGATATTTATTATTCAAAATAATTTTAATGGAAATGTTAATACAAGATACTATATAAATAAAATAATGAATTATTTTGAAATTAAACCCGAACTCAGGATAAAATATAGTTTCTAAAATAGCTCAAAAAAAGTTAGATGACTTGTTTTCCAAATATATAAATGCATGATTTTTTACCCGTTTGGGAAAATAAGATAAAATTTAATAACCATAAAAACATTCCAAATTCATTGAGATGTCTAATAGTTGGTTCAAGCGAATGTGGAAAAACCTGTTTACTTTTAAAGATGCTCCTTGGTCCTAATTTTTTAGATTATGATAATTTAATAATTTTTACAAAGTCTAGTTTTCAACCCGAGTATCAACTACTCTCACAGGGTTTTAATGCAGGTCTTAAAAAGGAAGACATTATCGGTTTATTTAAACTTCAAAACAAACTAAATGATTATAATATTGAAGATATAATACAATTATTTTGTGATACACAGAAATCAAAATCGAAACCAAAACCCATAACTTGTATTCTCAGTGATAATACGGATGATATACCTTCACCTCAAGATTTAGATAAATCAAAAAAGAACCTCGTCATCTTTGATGATTGTGTTAATGAGAGAAACCAAACAGTAATGGATAGCTACTATACAAGAGGGAGACATTCTTCTTGTAATTGTATATATCTTAGTCAATCATATTTTCAACACCCTCGACGCTCAATAAGAAACAATGCCAATACTTTTATTTTATTTAAGTTAAATTCAATAGATGTAAATAATTTTTGGAGAGATAATTGCTCTACGTTATGTAGTAAAAAAGAATTTGAAAATTATATGAAACACACGATTGAAAAATATAAATATATTGTTGTGAAACAAGATGAGATATTAAAGGATGTATTTTTATTTTAAACATAATTACATATATAAATGATAACTATTATTATATATTAATCTTGTGGGTAAATCTGCTTCAGGAAAGAACTTTCATAAATCTAAACTCTTGAATAGTAAAAATGAAAAGATTGTAAGTTTTTTTTAAAAACACCCTATGATTCGTTTTGTGAGTACTACAACCAGAGCAAAGCGACCAGGAGAAGTAGAAGGGAAAGATTATTACTACATTTCAATGGAGGAACATATGCGATTGAGGAACGAAGGTCAAATATTTGAGGAGGTCTCTCTTGGTTCTACAAAATATTCACATTGTAAGAGTGAGTTAAATAAAGTAAAATCTAATGGTCTTGGGATTTTAGAAACTAATCCTGAAGGAATGAGACAAATTATTAAACAATTGTGTGGTGATGGAGTTAAGATTTTATCATTCGGTTTTGATATCGATGAGGAGACAACGCAAACGTATGAAAAGCAGAGATACAAGTATTAGTGAAGAAGAAATAACAACTCGTATTAATACCAATAAAGAATTTGATGAAATATTTAAAGAAAAGGATTTATTTCAACACATTTACTATAATGACAAAGAAAAGGAAAATTTTCCCATTGACCTTTACAATTCATTAAATGATATTTTTCAATACTAAATGAATGCCGAAGAAAGAGAAAGAAAGTTTAAGGAACATCAACAATTAGTTTCAAAAGTTGTTAAACAACAGGAAGAGATAAAGAAGAAACGGAGACAGAAACTAACTGGTGAAGAAGCCTTTGAAAGAAAACAAGAGAAATTCTTTAAACCGCTTTTAAAAACTCAACACCCTACAGTTCCCACGGTAGAATTTACTCCGAAAAAACTTCAAATGCTCAAAGATTTTAGTCAGATAACAAAACATGAACTTGGAAAATTAGAATATAATGATGAAGAATTATTTCAGAAACTTGAGGAGGTAAATCAACCCCCTAATTATGTAGTGGAAGCTCTTCAAAACAATGAATATTTGGCAGATTCAAAAACCAGAGCAGGTCTCATTCCAACAGAAGAACCAGCAGTGTTCCATCTTGTGAAAGAAAAGGTATTGATATTTAATGATGAATTGATGTTCTTGAGTTCTACTCAACCAAATGTTAAATTAACAAAGTGGACATCTCTCTGACCATCCTCAGGGAGCCTGCTCAGCGTCGACGAGTCTGGCATTTCACTCAGGCCAACTGGCACGGTCTTCAAGCAGCCATCAATCATCTGGACTGGTCTCCCATCTCTACCACCTCTGACATCAACTCATCCTGGGAATTCTTCCAAAGTAAATTGCTCTCTCTCATGCACAGATTTATCCCATCTCGTCTTCAGTTGTCATACCCTTCCTCCCGTCCATGGTACACGGAATCTTGTGGTGAGGCTGTTGCCCAGAAACAACTTGCCTTCGTCTCCTGGAAAGCAAATCCAACGGAAGGAAATCTCATTTCCTTTCACAAAGCCCGAAACAAGTGTGTGTCCACCCTCAGGAGAGCCAGGAAACAATATCTCTCCATTCTCAAGACCGAACTCTCTTATCTGTCTCCCTCTTCCAAATCCTGGTGGCGTCTGGTCAAATCCGTTTCTGGTGTTTGTTCCCCCTCCATCCCCTCCCTTACCTCAAACGGCTACACAGCTGACTCCGCACGTGAAAAAGCTGAATGCCTCAACTCTGTGTTTGCCTCTAAATCTTGTGTCCCAAACCCATCCCTCTCTGTACCCACCATACCCAGTCGTACCCTGCTGCTCCTGGACTCCGTGTCCTTTCCTCCTGACAAGGTGGAAAAGTTTCTGTCAACCCTCGACTCTGATTCTGCAACTGGACCCGACGGCATAAGCCCACGGGTCCTAAAATCCTGCTCTACTGCTCTATCTCACCCTCTCTCTGTTCTCTTCACCCTCTCTTTTGCTCAAGGTCAACTGCCATCTGCTTGGAAATCAGCCAACATCACCGCTTTGCACAAAAAAGGTGCAAAAACAGATCCTAGCAACTACAGACCAATCAGCCTTCTCCCAATTATCAGCAAAGTCATGGAATCCATCATTGCTTCGGATATGAAATCTTTCCTCTTCTCCAATGGCTTGATCTCTGATCATCAATTTGGTTTCAGACCAGGTCACTCTACTCTGGACATGCTGCTTCTGCTGTCTCAACAATGGATGGAGGTCCTCAATACCAAACAGGAAATTAGAGCTGTCTCCCTCGACATATCACGTGCCTTCGACACGGTCTGGCACCCCGCTCTGCTCACCAAACTCTCCTCCTTTGGTATCCATGGAAATCTCCACGCATGGCTGGCGGACTTCCTCTCTAGTCGTCGTCAACGTGTGGCCCTGAATGGGTTTCTCTCATCTCCTCTTCCTGTTCAGGCTGGAGTTCCCCAAGGCAGTGTTCTGGGCCCCGTGCTTTTTCTGCTCTTCATCAATGATCTCTCTGACTCTCTCGAAAATCCTCTCTATCTCTTTGCTGATGACTCCACTCTCTGCCGCTCCATTCCTCTTCCCTCAGATCGGCAGTCTGCTGCCTCCTCACTCTCTGAAGACCTGGACAAAATCACAGACTGGTCAAACAAGTGGAACATGTCTTTCAATCCTGACAAATCTCACACTCTTACTATGTCTCTCCGAAAAGATCGACTGGACAACCCTCCCATCTACTTTCTCAACAATCCTCTCCAAGAAGTTCTGTCGCTCAAGATTTTGGGTCTCACTATCTGCCATGATCTTTCTTGGGAAAACCACATTTCCAAGCTGGCCTCCAAAGCCAGTCGCCGACTGGGCATCCTCCGTCGTGCGAAGTCCTTCCTCGGCACACCTGAGCTCCTCACCACATACAAGGCTTTCATCCGCAGCTCAATGGAATACTGTTCTCCCCTATGGGCCGGTGCTCCTGCCTCACACCTAGCTCGGCTTCACGCTGTTGAAACCAAAGCTTTCAGAATTATTGGAATCTCCCGCGATGAAGCTATCTCTGAGGGCCTTTCACTCACTCACCGCAGGCAGGTCGGTGGTCTTTCTGTCTTCTACCGACTCCTCTCCGGCCTTGCACCCCCAGCTCTCTCTGTGCTCTGTCCCCCAAATATTCCTACAGGTCGCACAAGATCTGCCAGCAACCCTCTGATGGTTAAACTGCCGAAATCTCGGCTCTCTGCTCACCTTCACTCTTTCATTCCTCTTTTCTCCCGCCTCTGGAACAAACTCCCTCACTCCCTTCAATCCCACTCCTCCCTCCAGGTCTTTAAAACAGCTGTTCACCACCATCTCTTATCTTCCCCCATCCAAAACCTTGATCTTTTCTACCCCCGCTAATTCACCCCAGATCCACCTTGTTTGAAATTCCAACTTCTTTCCTGGAAGTCCTGGCAGTGTCCATATGTTTTATACCTCTCCCACCGCCCCCTTCCCACGCCCCCCCCCCCCCCTCCAAAGCCCTCGCCCTCTCTCAGATCTCTCGATGTCTCCATGTCTCTCGGTCCCTGCTCTCAAATGTTGTGTTTGTGTCCTTCCCCCTCTCTCCCCATCTTGTCTACCGCTCCCTATGTTATATGTTTTATGTGTCGGTTTGTCTTTCTGTGTGATTAATGTTCGCTCTTTCACGAGCCTCGATCTTGTATACAAAAAAAAAAACAAAAAAACAAACAAAAAAAACTCCAAGATTAATGTTTCTTCTAACAAACCCCGGATTCAGCGGTTCAAAATATTTTGAGGAACCACTTGATATGGAAAGAGAGGAAGATAGGGTATATATTGAGTTGCTAAATGCACTTGATTATGGAGTTTCTGTTGCTGGTAAAAGTAAGAAGAATGAGAAGGAGAAACATATTATTGATGCTTTAAGTAAGCTTGGTTCGGGTGTTAGTTTTCTTCCAAATGACCCATCACAATTAGTTAATAGGCTATTATTGTTGTTAGGTAGTAAGAAGGCTGGAAACAACAATTGTTTTAATGAATCCTCAGCCATTTTAGATCAGTTGATGAATATGAAAATAATTAATAAATGTCAATACAAAGATATTTTATTCGATATTAAATAAGATGAGAAGCACAATTCTTAGTTTTAATTTCACAACGAGCGATTACACAGCTTCATTCCCTTACCCACTACAACTTGACCCCCTTACCTCATATGAGGCATCTTTATTTTCGATGGAAACTTATAATACCTTGTTTAATATCACAGAGAAAAACAACAAGTTTAGTTATAATCCAGGAAGTGGATATAAAACTATAACCGTTTCACCTGGAGCTTACGAGATTTCTCAAATATATTCAGAAGTCTCTCGCCTTATGAAAGAAAAAGGTGATGAACCAAAAAATATTGTAATAGATATTCAAAAACACACTTCAAAATCAACTATTAAACTTAAAAATAATTATAAAGTTGATTTCACGATTGAAAATTCGTTTAGAGAGCTATTGGGTTTCTCTTCAAAAAAGATTGAAAATAACGGGACGTTTTACAGTGATAATGTTATCCAAATATCCTCCGGTATAAATTCAGTATTAATTCATTGTGATTTGATTGATGGTGCTTATAACGATGGAATAAGAACAAATACAATATTTTCATTCAGTGCATACTCAACCCCGATTGGTTATAAATTTAATATGGAACCAAAAAATCTTGTCTATTTACCTGTGTCAGGAAAAACCATATACAGAGTAAATTTTAGGATAACCGACCAAGATAATCGTATGATATCCTTTAATGATGAAATTATATCCATCAGAATTCACCTACGTGAAGTTTTTCAATAAATAAATAATGGTTATTGTGAGAAAACACGAGTTGGGAAAATATAAAATAATTACAGGGGAGGGCATGTACCTTTCACCATACTATAAGGGTGAAGGTATGTTTCTTAGGAGAGGATACTATAAACCTAAGAGACAACGAGGTGTAGGTCATCAATTTCGAAATAAAGGAGATGGGATAATTGATACTCTAATGGGTATTGGTTCAACCATCCTTAAACATAAAGACCTAATTGGTTCAACTGCTTCTGCCGTGGGCTCCGTTGCGGGTGCTATAAAGAGTATAAAAGATGCTCAAAATGAGTCTCATAAATTACAAGCAATCAAAGAAATAAAAAAAGGTAAAACTCAACTATCTTCACAAGAACGACAAAAAATCATTAAAATACTTGGGTCAGGGTTTCAACGATTTTAATACTATATAAATACAAGTATGGAAGCGATTGATAGTATCTATGATTTGGATGATACAATTATCATTTCAAACTCCACGAAAAAGGAAGACTATTTTAAGGTAAATGCTATAACAGGAACAGACTGGAATTCAAACGGAACAAAAAGTTTTGAAATAAATAATCAACAAACTTACTTGAATATAACTGATAGTTTCTTGCTGTGTAAATTTAAATTCACTAAGGCTGCGAATAATACTAATGCTACACTCGTAAATGATTTCTTCTGGAAAATGTTTGATAGTGTTCGCCTGTATATTGGAACACAAGAGGTTGAAGCGGTTGATTATGTCTCTGCTACATCTGAAATGATGAAATTTACACTATATTCGTTTGGTGATAGAATGGGTAAGGGAGCTGTTGAAGGTTTTATTCCTGATATGTCAACGGGTACAAACACAGACCCTGGTTATAGTCAAAGGAAGGCAATGTATAATGATGACACAAAACCAGAGAATAGTTTTACCGTAGCAGTACCTCTGAAAGGTATATTTGGATTTTGTGATTATGACAAAGTTTTGTATGGTCTTAAAATTAGATTTCAACTACAAAGGAATGATAATGTAAATAGGTTGCTTTTTGGGGTTGAAAATGCTTTTGGAGACAACAATAAATTTGTTATTAATGATTTGTGTTGGTATATCAGTGAATATACTCCTAATCTTAAAACAGAAGAGATGTTAAATAGAAGACTTAACTCAAAGAAACCGCTAAATGTATCATACCTTAAAAGAAGATGTCAACACGTTAAACTGGAACACACTACCTACACTTGGAATTTGGGTGTTCTTCAAGGAAAGCCACGATACCTCTGGCTCATTTTTAAAAAACCAGATGGAGAGGACGGTACTAATAAGAATAATGCGCTGAGTGATAATGCTAAGGTGAAACAACTTCGGGTTTCTCTTGATGGCACATTTTATCCGCGAGATAGATTGGAAATTGATTGGGAAAAAAATGATTATGCGGAAGCCTACAAGTCTTACCAAAAGGTGTGTGAAAGCAACGGTAATAATGATCCTATTTTGGATATGGTTGCGTTTCAAAAACTTTATACAATCTATGCAATTGACCTGAGTTCTCAAAAGGAAACTATAAAGTCTAATCGAGTGGATACTTCTCTATACATTGAAAGAGGGGAGAGTGAAGAGGTTAATGCATATTGTTTGCTTTTGGAGGAAACAGAATTACAGATTAATACAGATAATGGTGTTATGATTAATATCACATAGGTTTTTTCTCATAAATAAATGGTTGGGGTATATGTTAATCAAATCAATCTTAATAAATTAACATCTTGTATTCAAAATCAAAAGCCTTGTATTATTAATGTTAATACAATTCAAAGAAAAGGAGCTGTAAGAATTGATGTTTTACTCACACACACACAAGTAAAAACACTAAATGATGTTGGATCACTTAAAATTAAAATGATGAAACCTATGTTAAAGAAATATTCAATAGACGAGTCAAGAGGAGGATTTCTCCCGTTTCTAATTCCTTTATTTGCTGGTTTAAGTGCGGCGGGAGCATTGACTGGTGGTATTTCAGCAGCGGTAAAAACTGCTAACGAAAGGAAGGCACAACTAAAAGCTCAAAAAGAATTGGAAAGACATAACAAGGAGTTGGAGAAACAAATTAGTGGAAGTGGTGTAATTGTAGATTTTGCTCAAAACCTTGAAAGTCTACCTGATAAAGCTAGATTGTTGGTTGGAGATATGCTTTCCTCTATCGCTCAAGCGGGTGTTAAACTAACTAAACGGGGTAATGGATTGTATCTTTCTCATAAATAAATGGATAAATGGTTTAAACAATTTGGAAAGAATACAACGTCAAATATAGAACTAGCTAAGTATTGTAAAACACTAAAAATTGATAATGTGGTTATTTGTATGAGAGATGAATTAATACATATAAATAAGAATACAAAGAATATTATTATGAATTTAGACACACAGAATGGTTCTCATTGGGTTTGTATTCATAATAGTCAGGATAAATATTATTTTGATAGTTATGGTATGCCACCACCTGTTGAAGTAATACAATTCTTACAGAATGGTGTTTATCAAACATTTCAAGTTCAAGAAATTAATTCTAAATGTTGTGGTCAATTATGTTTATATGTATTATTTCAACTCAACAATAATGAAAATTTTTATGATATCATTTTTAATCTAATATAAATGACTTATGTTGGAAAAGATGGTTCTATCTTTGGAAAATCCTCTCAGGATATTGATTTATCAAATTATTATACAAAGGCACAGGCTGAACGACAAAAATATAGTGTAAGTAAAAATATTAATATGAAGAATACTTATAAATTAATCAATTATCCAAACCCTACAGATGCGAATGACTTAATTAGATTAAGTGATTTATCACAATATATATTTTTAAAGAAAACAGCACGTTTTGTTAAACAAGTAAAATTTACAACCACAACACCTGGTTATACTGACCATACACCTTTCCTCATTGAATTTAACTACCTGCTTACAATTGAATTTTATAAAGAAGGACATATAGTTAATATGCGAATTAATAAATGGGGGTATGATATGCCTGATTTAGGGTATAATTGGTCTTTTTCAATAAACATAGAAGACCTACATGATTTTAATCAGTCTCGTAAAGAAGAATATTATCCACTTGGTGAGGATAAGGATTTATGTGGAAGTACAATTAATAAACAACAAATACATGGTTTTAAGAAAAGAAAAATATATGATAGTATAGCGATGGTTAGCATGACAAAGAAGGAAGGTCATGAGATAAGGATAGAAAGCCAAGGAATACAAACCAATTTGGTAGTGGGAAGATGGGGTGGTATTACCTGTCATAATATTAATCTCACATATATTTCTGATACATAAATGGCAGGAAGAAGACTACAAGAGAATTATAATTTTTGTATTCAAGGATACCTACAGGAAAAGGGTGCTCGGTATTACATACCTTATGATTTGGAGCATATACATGGGAATTTTGTCATTAAAAACTGGCCTTATACTGATATTGTTAAACCCACAAATAGAGACTTGTTTAAAATATTGAATAAAAATGAACTTCTCAAAGTTATGAAATATAAAACTCTTTTAGAAATCGTCAACAAATCTTATTGGTATCCTATTATGAGAAAAATAATTATAGATACAAGAATATCTCAAAATCCAGATGAGTATATGTATAATATTCTTTGGGGTTCAAACTCAAGGGTAGCAAGGGATGAGGAAGGAGTTGAAGAAGAGAAGGAGGAAAGAGAGAAAAAGGAGAAGGAGGAAAGGGAGAGGGAGGAGAAGGAGGAGAGGGAGAAAAAGGAGGAGGAGAGGGAGAAAAAGGAGAAGGAGGAAAGAGAGAAAAAGAAGGAGGAGAGGGAGAAAAAGGAGAAGGAGGAAAGGGAGCAAAGAGAGAGGGAGGAAAAATATAAAAAGATGGAAATCAGTGAGATTCGTAAAAGATTGAGTGTATTACAGCAAATAAATCAATCTCAACACACCGAAGAGGAAATTAAAGAATTAACAACTCTTATGAAGATAATGGTTTCAAAAATAACGTCAATGTCTTCAATTTCAGGGAGGAGATTTAAACGTGAAAGTGGTGAAGAAGAAGAAGAAGAAGGAAAAGATTATGTGATTGATGATGTTGGTGTCATTGACTTTAGTTAGTTTTTATTTGTAAATAAATGGAGGAGAGAGTGAAGGCATTCCTTAGGATTCTTTATGTTTTAAAAATTAAGATAGAAATGTATATGTTAAAAACCAAAAAGGTTTTGATACTCTGTCGGAATTTTTCTGATAAATAAATATGAGTTATTGTCTCAAATGTAAAAAGAAAACTAAATCTAAAAATATCTCTTATGTTAAAGCTAAAAATAATAGAGTTTATCAAAAAGGAATATGTCAAGTGTGTGGCTCTAAAAAGTGCCAATTCATCTCACCTAAAAGAGGAGGAGATATACAAAAGTTTCTGTCAGGAAGTAAATTTACAACAACTGGAATTCCAGGGGAATTACACCTTCCAGGGTATTCTTTCTGTGGTCCAGGAACAAACCTGGATAAAAGATTAGATGAGGCTGACAATCCTAAACCTTGGTCTAAACCTACAAATAGGGTTGACGAAGTGTGTATGAAGCATGATATTGCTTATGGGAAAACCACTACGTTGACTGAAAAACATAAAGCCGACAGCGAAATGTTGTATAATTTGTCTTTGATACAAAATCCAACGTTGAGAGAGAAAGTTGATAGGTTTATTGTGAGAAATTTGATAAATGCTAAATTGAAACTTGGTCTTGGTTATTCCTCAAAAAACTATTAGGCTCTAATGATGTCATCAAGACTGAGGAGCTTTTGGCTGAAGAATTACACAAACCTATAATCACAAAGTTTAAAAGAAGGAAGGTTTATTCTAAATACACTGACCACATATGGTCCGCTGATTTAATTGAATTGAATAATGACAGGGGATACAGGTATGCTTTAACCGTTATTGATTTGAGGAGTAGATTTGCCTGGGTTGTCCCTTTAAAAAATAAAAGGGGTGATACTTTAATGTTAGCCTTTAAGCTAATATTTGATCGGGATAAAAGGAAACCAAAGAAGTTATGGACTGATGAGGGAACAGAGTTCTATAACAAAATATTCATGAAATTTCTTAAGGGGAAGGGTATTAAATTATACAGCACCTTTAATGAAGGAAAGGCAGTTGTTATTGAGCGTTTTAATCGTACTTTAAAAGAGAAATTATATAAAAAATTCACACAACTCGGTTCTCAAAAATGGGTGTATTTAATTCAGGATATTGTAGATAATTACAATAATACAGTTCATTCATCAACAAAATCAAAACCATTGGAAACATTTACAAAATTAGAATATGAAAAGGAGATTAATTTGAGAAAGCCCAAGTTTAAAGTTGGTGATATTGTAAGAATATACAAATGGAAAAGTCATTTTGAGAAAGGTTATACACAAAAATGGACTCGTGAATTATTTAAAATCATTGATGTAATGGATACAGTCCCTTGGACCTACAAATTATATGATTTAAATGGAGAAGAAATCTTGGGTTCATTTTACTCGCAAGAATTACAAAAAACACAAGTAAGCAGATAATACCCTTGAAAATAATAAATAAATAAATAAAATGTAATGGGGATACGTTTTTAAATCTGTGAACCCCAAACACAGAATCCCACAACTTTTTAGTTGGGGCTTAACTTTTGTGTGTGTATAATGGGGATACGTTTTTAAATCTGTGAACCCCAAACACAGAATCCCACAACTTTTCAGTTGGGGCTTAACTTTTGTGTGTGTGTGTATGTGTGAGTGAGTCATAATAATATACAAACCCTAACCCAACCCCATCCCTAACCCAACCCCATCCCTAACCCAACCCCATCCCTAACCCAAACCCATCCCTAACCCAAACCCATCCCTATCCCAACCCCATCCCTAACCCAACCCATCCCTAACCCAACCCCATCCCTAACCCAACCCCATCCCTAACCCAATCCCATCCCTAACCCAACCCCATCCCTAACCCTAACCCAACCCTAACCCAACCCCATCCCTAACCCAACCCATCCCTAATCCTCACATTCAAAATCCCAACCCTAACCCAATCCCATCCCATCCCTAACCCAACCCCAACCCTCACATTCAAAATCCCAACCCTAACCCAACCCCATCCCTAACCCAACCCCATCCCTAACCCTCACATTCAAAATCCCACCCAAACCCTAACATAATCTTTCTTTTCTTCTTTTTTTAAATACGTATTTCTTTTTTCTTTTTTTTCCTCTTCCTCCAATTCTGTCTTTCAAGGCTTTCAAGTTTGAAGAAGTAGAAATGGGAAGAAAGAATTTTCCAGCATTTTCTTCCTCGAACTTTCTTGATATTGCTTAAATCAAGCGTCATTAAATAAAGAACATTGTTCATTGCTTTAGAATCCAAAGAGTCTCCAAAAGGAACCCCACAGGTAGAGTCTCCAAAATAAAACCAACTTTCCAAGTTCCCAAGGTATAACCACATTCCTGTTGAGCCTCCAAGATAGGTATCACATTCCGAGTCATCAAAACAAAACCCCCATTCCGAGTCTCCAAAAATATAACCATCTTTCCAAGTCCCCAAGGTAGAACCACAATTTTCAGAAATATTGGGGGTTTCCGTGATAAGTCTCACATAGTATAACTGCGGACCATCAGGGAAAACTTCCCTTTCCCAATTTTTTAGGGTTTCTATGATGTGTCTCACATAGTATAACTGCGGACCATCAGGGAGAATTCCCATTTCACAATTTTTTAGGGTTTCTATGATGTGTCTCACATAGTATAACTGCGGACCATCAGGGAGAACTCTCCTTGCCCAATTTTTTAGGGTTTCTATGATGTGTCTCACATAGTATAACTGCGGACCATCAGGGAGAATTCCCGTTTCCCAATTTTTTAGGGTTTCTATGATGTGTCTCACATAGTATAACTGCGGACCATCAGGGAGAACTCCCCTTTCCCAATTTTCAGAAATTTGCGGGTCTCCAATGTATGACTTGTATTCTGGCTCATCAAGGTAGAACTTGTTCAGTGGGTTTTGTTTTGATAACTCACAACAAGTATCATCATGGTAAAACTCTTTTTCAGGATTTTGTGGATCTCCAAGGTATAACTCTTTGGCTGGGTCATCAAGGTAGAACTCGTTCTGGGGGTCTTGGTTGTTCAAAATGTCTTCAAACAAAAAAATAACTTCATCCCAAGTTGTGTTAAAAGCAGAATTTTCATTTCGTATCTCAGATACAATTTCCTGTGAAAGAAAATAACAATGTATTAATTTAATACAATATTTTTATTTGTATAAATCAAGCTCTATGAATATTAAAATAAACTTTGTTAACTCTTACACGAGTCTCATCTAAAAAAAAAAATTAAAATAAATAATTAAATAAATAAATAATTAAATAAATAAATAAATAAATAAATAAACAAACTTACCTCCATTGATAAGAGGTTCGAGTCCAGTTCATCAATCTGAAGGTTGAGTTCTACACAGGTAGTAGGACTCCAAGGAATAGCAAAGTTATCCCATTCCATTTCAGCATAGTAGTCCATTCTCAAGTGAAGCAGAAAGCGTGTTTGAAAAAGCCTGTGTGGTCGGTGCCTTTTATAAGGACTGGGTGTGTCATTTCCTGTGGAAATTCCTTGGGCGTGTCTTAACTGGAAATGATGTGATGGAAATTCCCTGAAAATGATGTAATGTATTACCTGGAAATGATACAATGCTGAAGAGTTTATAAAGTGGGTGGGACTTAACAAAGTGGGTGGGGCTTAGCAGAAGTGGGCGGGGAGTAGTAAAAAAAGTGGGCGTGGCTTAACAAAAAGTGGGCGGGCTTAGTAAAAAGGTGGGCGTTGCTTACCAAAAAGTGGACGGAGCTTAACAAAAAGTGGGCAGAGCCTACCAAAAAGTGTGTGGAACTGGAGGCGCTCAAACAAGAACATTGAGGGAGGTTTACCATTTTATCTTAGCTCAGTTAAAATATCTTAATAAAGAACCAAACTCAAACATCTTTTTTGTTAATATATTAGATGGTGAAGGGAGTGGCAAGAGAATTAAATTATTTCCCACGCATAAACAAATATTTGTAGGGTCGTTGTTTGAGTGGGTCAAAGATGATTCACCAGATGATATTAAGAGTAAAAGGTTAAAAGGTCCATAAGGTCAGAAGGATCACAGGTTCACACAGAAGGACCATTGTTTAAGTGGTCTAATGAATAAGGATAACATGTCAAAAGGTTAGAAGGTTCGTAAAGAACAGGGTGAGAGAAATAGAGGTGTTTAGGGGCAATGAGGGAGGGGAAAAATGAACATGTAAGTCAATGGGAAAATGAGAGTGTCCCAGAAGCAACATATATACACTACTGTCACCTTTCCCCTTGTATAGAGGGACGAGGGTACTCAGTTCCCAATCCACTGGAATGCGGCCTTCTTTCACCACCAGATTACAGATCTCTGTCATTCTCTTCACACCCCAACTTCCTGCTGCCTTCAACATATCTCCCACAACTCCCGTCGGCCCTCCCACTTTTCCACTCTTCATTGCTTTTATCGCTTCCTCAACTTCCTTCTCAGTTATCTTCTCTGCCGGTCTGGGTTACTCTCTGGGTTACTCTCTATTATACTAGCCAAGTTAGTAGTTACTAGTACTCTAGCCAAGTTAGTATGCCTCAGTGTATAAACACCAATGAGATGATGCTCAGAATTAAGGTACTGTATTTGTCTGAAATTAGAGGTTATATGCACCATATGACTAGAAAACTAGAAAGAGCAATCGGAGATTGTAAACCCTCACCTGGACTTGTTTTGTGTGCTGTATTTATTGTCGCAAATAAATGGAACGATTTACTAAATGAAAGGTCATTAATTGATTGCAAATGAAATGACTAAATGGTCTATAGGTCTGAAAAGGTATGGGAAGGTATGGGAATATTTGGAAAGTGGCTAAAGCGTCGTCAAAGGGGTCTAAAGGGTGTAATTTAAGGTCAAAAGGGTCAGAATTGTCTAAACGGTATTAAAAGGTCAAAGGCATATAAATGGTATTGAAAAGCCATCTAAAGGTCTGAAAGGGTCTAAACTTGAAAGGGTCTATGGGATTTAAAGGGTCTACTGGATCTAAAAGGTCTATAGCGGTCGAAAGGGTACGTTCCAACAGTACGTAATTAATAGACATACTCACATTGCAATAGTACGTAATTAATAGACATACTCACGTTACAATAGTACATAATATTAATGGACATACTCACGTTACAATAGTACGTAATTAATAGACGTGCTCACATTGCAATGGTACGTAATTAATGGACATACTCACGTGACAATCGTACGTAATTAATAGACGCGCTCAGGTACCATTATTACCATGTACCATTATCGTTATCATCATTATTGTTGTCATTATTATCATCACTATCATTATTATGGATCATTATCATTATCATTATTATCATTATATACCATTATCATTATCGTTATCATCATTATCATCATCATCTCGCGGTTTGGAATGTTTTTCCTTTTCATTTCTTTTCTCTTCCTGACGGAAGTACGGGCATTTCCTTAAATTTGCGATTCTTTCGCTTTCCTGCGCGTTTGGGCACGCTATGGCGATTTCTTTACCAAACTCCGAAGCCGTTCGCTTTGGACCAAACCATTTCATGTAAATAGAGGGGGGGGGGATTGTCACCGTACTCGCAAGCCGTTCGCTTTGGACCAAACCATTTCATGTAAATAGAGGGGGGGGATATAATTTTAGATATAGATATAGTACGGGCATGCCCTAGTTATAATAATTATCACTATATTCCATTTTAATAATCCGTATCATTATGTTCATCATCATTACCATTATTATTTCAATAGAATG
Source organism: Myxine glutinosa (assembly GCF_964187855.1). Taxonomy (NCBI): domain Eukaryota; kingdom Metazoa; phylum Chordata; class Myxini; order Myxiniformes; family Myxinidae; genus Myxine; species Myxine glutinosa. The sequence continues at coordinate 8,265,799 of NC_136270.1, read as the reverse complement.
TAATCAATATACACTGTACTCATGTTCTATGTGGACAAACAAACAAACGGAGTTTCCTTTTGTGTCCATCTTGTCCACCCCGTACATACATGTTTTACGTCCTGTTTTGGCTCTATTACATCCTGGTCTGTTCAGTGTGCTTACTCTTCCACGAGGCTCGACTATGTATACAACTATATATATATATATATTTATATATATATAGATACTGTATATATATATATATATATATATATATATATATATATATATATATATATATATATATATATATATATATACACAAAGAATTAAGTTAAGCACCCCCCCCGTTTTTTTACAACCTCGCACATTACAAGTTTGTTGTCGTCAAAACAGTGTAATATACCCATGATATTGCTATATTTTCTGGAGAAGTGATATTATGGTCACATAAAAACATAACAATCATGCCGTTTTCAATATTTTATTCTGAATAATTTAAGGTGAAATTTTTTGGGAATTTTAGGCATATTTTCACCTCAATTTAAGTATGGAGCTATAGGTCCATCACGGACAGTGTGGATGACGTTTATGTTTTCTAACGTACAGTCATTGTTCTGAGAAGACCTCTAGCGATCTTTGCGTCAATAACGTGTGTAGGACCCACGTGATCGGATCACTGACTTAACCAATCACTTTTTTTCACTTTGATCACTCAATTTCATCAATGGATAATTGCTAATGTCATACCAATCATTATTTGATCTCACATACCTTAGAATATATGCCAATGTATACATATACACAAAGAATATATATTAGGGGGTGCTTACCTTAATTCGTTGTGTAGGGGTGCTTAACTTAATTCTTTGTGTATATATATATATTGTAACGAATTTGAGAAGTGTAACGAATTTGAGAAGTGTAACGATTTTGAGAAAGTGTAACGAATGTGAGAAGTATGGTTTTGTTGTGTGTAACTGACCCTCGTAATGTAAAGAAAGGTCGCAGCTCGTCCTCTTAGTTAATTTCATAAACCTACACACAGGACACCATATATCCTTTTAAATAGTTAGTCCCTTATTCTCTGTAGGTTAAGGATGTGTTTCCCACTAGTTTGACTCTTCATTGCACCGAATTAAATAAGAGTAGGCCCTCCGACGCCCCATGGCAGCTTCCAAGTGCCAGGTTTGCCACTTTGCTGCAATTGACTCTTTAGGCACTTTGCTGCATTTTCATCTGCCGTCCAGTTTGCTGCAATTGACTCTTTAGGCACTTTGCTGCATTTTTATCTGCCGCCCACTTTGCTGCATTTGACTCCATTACGCACGAGGTAACGACGAAGAAGAAAGGCGGGTCTCCACCTCGTCATAGAGGGGAGGAGTAAGTCGGCCCCGCTCATCCAACCCAGAACGAGGGGTTTGGCTTGAGAGGGCGGAGAGAGAACGCTTGGGGGAGGTTCGCAAAGGGTGAAGGGCGGGGCCTATATAACCCACCGTGGGACGCTCCCCAAGCAGATGAGCAGGTGAGCTTTTTGGAGAAGATTGAGGTCCGAGGAAGAGTGAGAGAGAGGTGCGGCAGCTGCGAGATCCAGCTAAAGCAGCCAAGAGAGAACGAGACGTGAGGGGGTGCTGATACTGAGCAATACGCCGAGACCCTCTAGGCCCTATTGCCGGCTGTGGAGACGCGGAGCTGCCAGCTGCTGTTCGCTTCGAGCACGGAACGTGGACCTCGACGGTGTGGAATTGCCCGGACCTTTCCTGCCCTGCCATCGGCTTGGACCTTCTCCTCCCTCCAGTGATTCCTGCCATCAATTCCCCCATGTAAGTGTGCCCGTTTGTCTGTCTTTCATGTTGTCTTGGGGTATTAATTAAGACTGCCATATATAAGCTAATCATTGCACTATGTCTCCTGCTCCTTCAATTGCCTTATAAATCATCTTTCTTTTCCTTTCTGCTTAGTGTGTATAAATAGTAATAAATCTTGTTATTCCCTACTTTGTTTTTACTTCTTCATGCTCTTTCGGTCGCTTTTGAGGTTTCCATATTGAGTGCACGTGGCGCGACTCGGCCAACGTTTGAGAATCGGGTTAGTCTTTGGTAATGCTAATGGCTCGGACGTCGGGTTGCTAAAAACCGCTCGGCAACTAACTAGACCATCCAAACCGGGGTTCGAGCGGTACTTGTCTCCCTAGTCTGTGGAGGGACGGATAAAGGTATTCGGGATAAACCCTGGGCCCATAACCCTGATCCGTTCCATCCCGTGGGATAGTGTTACAAGTACCAGGAACGGGGAGACGGCCAGCTTAACAGGACAAGGGGCTAATCACCCCTTGCTAACGGGAGCCGTCCTCCGTATCCGTAACAATTGGTGTCAGGAGTGGGATTCGAACCTGGGACTAAATTTATTTAGCACAAATTTTGGGACACCAATTGTACTATTGGCCGTAACAATTGGTGTCTGGGAGTGAGATTCGAGGCCCGAACCAAATTTTTAAAACGTCTAAAAGAAAAAAATTTGGTCAAAATTTGGAGCGGCCGAAATTTGTTTTTTAAAATCCCAAATTGAGTCGTGCCATGGACAATCAAGGCGATCGGATGACGGTGGGAGAGATAGACGGGGTAGAATCGACCCAGGACCTCGGGGAAATGTATGTGGAGGAAAGGGAGGAGGAGAACAATGGCAATGTGGTTGAGGGGGTTTCAGGCGCGCAAAATGGCGTCCTCGCGCACGAGGTTACGGGCGCGCAAAATGGCGCCTCGCACATGGCTACAGCGACCGCGCCCGCGACCGTAGCAGCGCCGCCGGTGGATTCGAACCTTTTTTTGCTACAAATGGGGGCCCTTATGGACAAAATGGGTGAGCGAATAAGGGACGAAGCGAGGGCTGATAGTGAAAAAATGGAAAACAGAATGATGGGGGCAATGAGGGACGAAGTGAGGGGTACCAATGCCCAAATTGGGAGGTTAGACAATAAATTTGAGGGGTTAGACAACGGGATAAAAGAGGTGAAGAATGGGTTAACGGGGGTGGAAAATAGAATGGCTGCCCAGGAGAATCAGATAGAGGGGATGAAAAATGGGTTAGAGGGGTTAGAAAACAAGATGGAAAACAAATTGCGGGAAATAGGGGAGCAATCGGCCCGGGAAATTAAACAAATGGGAGAGCAGATAGAGGAGGTGAAAATCGGGGTAGAAACCAAATTGGATGCCCAAAGGGATGAATTAGGACAGATGAGGGCGGCATCCACAAAAGAGATGGAGGAGATGGAGGAGATGGAGGAGATGGAGGAGATGAAGGAGATGAAGGAGATGAAGGAGATGAAGGAGATGAAGGAGATGAAGGAGATGAAGGAGATGAAGGAGATGAAGGAGATGAAGGAGATGAAGGAGATGAAGGAGATGAAGGAGGAAATATGACGAGGTGTAAGCGAGGAGGTCTCAGGGGTACGCGAGGAGGTCTCGGGGGTACGCGAGGAGGTCTCGGGGGTACGCGAGGAGGTCTCGGGGGTACGCGAGGAGGTAAAGCGAGGTGAGAAGCGTATGGAGAAAGAGGTGAGGAATAATACGGCTAGGTTACAGGGGGGCATAGAGGGTCTGACGAGGGGAGTAGAACAGCTGATAGTGGGACAAAAGGAACTCGTGGACCAAGTGGAAAAGAACACTGCAATAATCGGGGGGTTAAAAGCGACACAAAAAGACATCAAGAATGAATTAATAGCGACACAGAAGGAATGTCAGATGGTACATGAGGGGTTGACGAAGAAGTTGGAAGAGGTGACAGAAGTAATGGAGACGAAAGACAGAGGTGAGGACGCACATAGAAACGGTTAAAGTGGCGTTGGAGGAAGAGATAGAGGGGGCGCACCGGGAGATGAAGGAGGTAATGGAAAATTAGAGGAGGTGGAAGAAGGGGTGAGTGAAATTAAGAAGAGACGGAGGGAAACTAAAAAGGAGATAAGGGAGGAAGTAATGGAATATGTGCAAGGTCGGTGCTCAAATCATGATTATGTGCTCGCTAACCAAATAAAGAGTTTGCAGGTGGCGAAGGAGGTGCGGAGACGAGGTGCCAAGGTGAGTGGCGATATACGTGGAAATGTATATGATGTGAGGGGAGCTTCAGTCGGCTTGGGGGTTGATTTGGATCCGGGTGTTCGTGAGAGGCCGTTGATGAGGAGTGAGTGTGCTGTCGAGAGAGTTGGTCGTAGCGCGTGTGCGAGGGGGCACATGGAAGCGCTGAGTGGGGAGTGTTACAGAGGATGTAACGAGAGAGTGTACACCTGTGGTGAGTGTTACGGAGGGTGTAACGGGAGAGTGTGCGCAAGAGGATGCGCGAGAAAGGTGTGTAACGGACGGGTGCATGAGGAAAGAGTGCGCTGTCAAAAGTAAGGGTGAGTGCGCGACCGAGTGTGGAGGTAAGAGTAGTGTTACATATTTATGTGAATGTATGTGAATTACCATGCAGGTGTTTGCTTCCGTGTGTAGTATATTAAGTTGTTGTGTAGTTGTTGTGGTTGGAGGGTCAGGAGCCCTTCTGAAAGAGTGGCAGGAAACGGAAGTGGCCGGAAGCGGAAGTGACGGAAAACGGAGGAGAAAAGACACGAGGGAAAGGAAGGTTTCTTCTTCCTCGCCCCGCGACGACGAGAAGGTGGAATCGACCTTACGCTGCGCGGAAAACGCGCCGTTGCGAAACGTCTGGCGAGAGGAGTTACCTGGGCGGTAAATACCTTTTGACACGTCCAGTCACCGTGAGTTCGTGCACGAAACCAAGCGTCCGGGACAGTTTGCCCCGTCTACAAAGACGCGTACGGGTCCGCACGTTGGGCCTCGCTCGCGTCGGAAGCCGCGCTGGGTTTTGCCCCGTCTACAAAGACGCGTACGGGTCCGCACTTGGGGCCTCGCGCACGTTGGACGCCGCGCTGGGTTTGCCCCGTGGCTTGGCAAGGAGGTGCGCTGCAGCCGCGGCCCCAGTCCGAGACGGCACGTTTAGAGCACGTCCGCCCGGGGCTCGTTCAACCGCCCGTGTGCGGAGAGGAGAGACATTGACCACGGAGGGAGTCAGGAGTGGGGCTCACGTGAGGAATGTATAAGATTAAGATGGCCATCTTAGAGTTTGTGTAGATGAGTTCACATGGTTGTAATATTGATTGTGCCTGGTTGTGTATTGTTGATTGCTCGGGGAAAATCTCCGTGGTTGTGTCTTTGAAAGTGTTTGGTATCATTACCATTGGAAATATATACTTGCACATCAGTTGTCGCCTGGGTGAAATTCCTATGGATTGCGTGGCGAATGCGCCTATATAATACTATTTGCTGGCGAAGGTCCTCTCACGGTCCGGGGGTCACCGAGACCTGGTATGCACTGAGGGGACCACGTAACAGAATTGGGGGCTCGTCCAAATTACGATTTGCGGTTTCGCAATTGGGTCTACGTCCGGGATCTAAAAGTGTATAAAATAATAAAATAATAATAATTTTGGTAATTAAAATTTATTAATTAATTATTAATTGGTAATATTTTTTTTTTGAGAAATTGGGGAAAGTCTTGGGGTGAAGGTTAACAGGTGTTAACGATAGGCACCATGGCGTTTGTGGCACAGAACTTTGGGGTAACCCCGAGTGAGGCACAGTTCCGAGCATTGCTAAAGTCGGATCTCTTGAAATTGGCCAAACATTTTAACTTGGAGGTCCGAACTAATTTGAGGAAGGCAGAGTTGCAGGCCACGGTGATACAATCTATGGTGGGATTAGGAACATGGGACGAGTTAGCCTGGGAGTGGCTACCCGAAGAACCAGAAGACGTGGAGCTCCGGAAACTGGAGTTGCAATTACGGAGCCAGGAACGGATCAAAGAAGAAGAAAGGAAAGCAGAAAAGGAAAGAGCAGAGGAAGAAAGGAAAGCAGAAGAGAGGAGAGAAGAGAAGCAAGCAGAGGAAAGGAGAGTGGAAAGAGAACTCCAGGAAAGGTTAAAAGAAGAAGAAAGGAAAGCAGAAAAGGAAAGAGCAGAAGAAGAAAGGAAAGCAGAAAAGGAAAGAGCAGAAGAAGAAAGGAAAGCAGAAAAGGAAAGAGCAGAAGAAGAAAGGAAAGCAGAAAAGGAAAGAGCAGAAGAAGAAAGGAAAGCAGAAAAGGAAAGAGCAGAAGAAGAAAGGAAAGCAGAGGAGAGGAGAGAAGAGAAACAAGCAGAGGAAAGGAGAGTGGAAAGAGAACTCCAGGAAAGAAGAGAAAAGGAACAAGCAGAGGAAAGGAGAGCTGCAAGGGACCTCGAAGCAGAGGAGAGAAAAGCGGAAAGGGAATTAAAGGAACGTGACATGCAGCTTCAGCAAGAAATCAAATTCAAGGAGCTGGAGTTAATGAGAGAACGGGGAGAGGCACCACCCTTGCTGACGGGGTCGACACCTAACCAGAAAACCTGGGATGTGGGCAGACATGTGAGGCTGGTTCCACCGTTCAGTGAAAAAGAAGTCGCGAAATTTTTTCCACACTTTGAGAAAGTGGCTCGACAATTAAACTGGCCGGAGGAGGCATGGACCATACTCGTGCAAAGTGTGCTGGTGGGGAAAGCTCAGGAAATTTATTCGGCGCTACCAATGGACCAATGTGCAGATTATGAGGTACTGAAGAAGCACATCCTCAAGGCCTATGAGTTGGTTCCGGAAGCTTACAGGCAAAAATTCAGGAATGCCAGGAAGAGGGAGAGTGAGACCCATGTGGAGTTTGCCAGAGTGAAAGAAAACATGTTTGATCGGTGGTGTGAGTCAAAAGGAGTCGGGAAAGACTTCGAGACATTGCGGGACTTGATCCTGGTGGAGGAATTCCAGCAGTGTGTCCACGAGGACATCAAAGTGTACCTGCAGGAAAAGAAGGTACCAAAGTTGTGGGACGCAGCCACCATGGCAGATGATTATGCCTTAACCCACCGAATAGGGGTCCACGAACCTAACTCCTCGCCTAGATCTCCGCAGGGGAGGTGGGGAACAGCAGGTGCGGAGAACGACCATACATGGCGGCGGCCTCGAGATGATTATGGGGACAACTATGATACCCCACCGGTTCGAAATCAGAGGGATGCGGGCCCAAGACAAACTTATAGTTCGGGGGGCCCGAGGCAGACCCCGAGTTTTTCCTCCGGGCCTACTTGCGCGTTTTGCAAAAAACCTGGACACTTGATGTCCAGTTGTTACCTCATGAAAAGGGACAACCCAGAGCGGAGTCCGACTATTACAACTCCGAATGCGATGGCTAGCGTAAGAAATCGCCATCAAGAGGGTTACCAACCATTTGTTTCCGAGGGGTTTGTGTCACTGGATGGAGCCTCGACTAACCGGAGACCGGTTAGGATATTGAGAGACACAGGGGCCCATCAATCTTTAATGCTTGAAGGCATTTTGCCATGGTCCGAGGAGACGGCAACGGGGGATAGTGTTCGTTTACAGGGGATCGGGGGCGGTGTTAGTGCTCCCCTTCAGGTCATCCAGTTGGAGTCCGATTTGGTGTCAGGACCGGTCACCGTAGGCTTACAAGCCACCCTTCCTGTGGAGGGAATCTCTTTTATTATCGGGAATGATTTGGCCGGGGGGCGAGTTTCGGGTAATCCAAGAAGGGTGGACAAGCCCAGTAAGGAAAATAACACCACACCAGCTCGGGATGGTGACAAAAGTGCCAAGTTATTTGTAGGGGGACTGAACTTCAAAACAGAGGAAGAAGTTCTGACCTCTGTCTTCAACAGATATGGGCCGCTGGTGGAAGTGCGGTTGGTAAGAGACTGGGAAACGCAACAGTCAAGAGGGTTCGGCTTTGTCACGTTTGCCAGCACAAAAGACGCCAGAGAGGCAGAGAAGAATTGGAATGGCAAGGATTTGGAGGGTCGGACCATAACAGTAGGGAAGGCATTTCGTAGGCGTCGAGAGGTCTACAGGAGAGGACAACTGGGCGGTAGTTTTGGTGGTGGCCGCAGTCAATATTATTATGGAGGCTCCCTGAGTTACGGCCGCTCCCGAAGGAGGAATTGGCAAAGTAGTGGCCGAGAAGAAGACCGGTATTCAGGGGACTACAGGGACCAGTGGTCCCACCCTAATTATTAGGGACGTTCTGAGAAGTTGAAGCACTGAAGGCGGCGGAGCCGCCGAGCCAAGATTCCTACACGAATTAACCGTGAACGCCGTTCCTAAAGGCGCCCATGTAGAGAACTTTCCTGCACGGACTAACCGTGAACTCCACGTTCCTCAAGGCGCCCATGTAGAGAACTTTCCTGCACGGACTAACCGTGAACTCCGCGTTCCTAAAGGCATCCATGTAGTGAATACTCGGCTTGGCCTCCCGGAAAAGTGCTATCGAGTGGCTTAACTGGCTTTATTTTTAAGTGATAACTGTGCCCGGGGGGAATTGATAATGTGGGGGGGTTGAGTTATCTGGTTTGTTTCTCCAAATTGGCCGGCAAAGAAAGTTTTCGCTGGGTTCAAACTTTCTTTCTTGAAGGGGGGGAGTGTTACATATTTATGTGAATGTATGTGAATTACCATGCAGGTGTTTGCTTCCGTGTGTAGTATATTAAGTTGTTGTGTAGTTGTTGTGGTTGGAGGGTCAGGAGCCCTTCTGAAAGAGTGGCAGGAAACGGAAGTGGCCGGAAGCGGAAGTGACGGAAAACGGAGGAGAAAAGACACGAGGGAAAGGAAGGTTTCTTCTTCCTCGCCCCGCGACGACGAGAAGGTGGAATCGACCTTACGCTGCGCGGAAAACGCGCCGTTGCGAAACGTCTGGCGAGAGGAGTTACCTGGGCGGTAAATACCTTTTGACACGTCCAGTCACCGTGAGTTCGTGCACGAAACCAAGCGTCCGGGACAGTTTGCCCCGTCTACAAAGACGCGTACGGGTCCGCACGTTGGGCCTCGCTCGCGTCGGAAGCCGCGCTGGGTTTTGCCCCGTCTACAAAGACGCGTACGGGTCCGCACTTGGGGCCTCGCGCACGTTGGACGCCGCGCTGGGTTTGCCCCGTGGCTTGGCAAGGAGGTGCGCTGCAGCCGCGGCCCCAGTCCGAGACGGCACGTTTAGAGCACGTCCGCCCGGGGCTCGTTCAACCGCCCGTGTGCGGAGAGGAGAGACATTGACCACGGAGGGAGTCAGGAGTGGGGCTCACGTGAGGAATGTATAAGATTAAGATGGCCATCTTAGAGTTTGTGTAGATGAGTTCACATGGTTGTAATATTGATTGTGCCTGGTTGTGTATTGTTGATTGCTCGGGGAAAATCTCCGTGGTTGTGTCTTTGAAAGTGTTTGGTATCATTACCATTGGAAATATATACTTGCACATCAGTTGTCGCCTGGGTGAAATTCCTATGGATTGCGTGGCGAATGCGCCTATATAATACTATTTGCTGGCGAAGGTCCTCTCACGGTCCGGGGGTCACCGAGACCTGGTATGCACTGAGGGGACCACGTAACAGTAGTAAGAGTGACACGGAGCGTGAGTTGGTTGTGGCAGGTGAGAGAGGATGTACACCTGGAATGGAAGGATGCGCACCTGGAATGGTAGAGCACGTATGGGAATGCACACTGGAATTGGTAGTGAGGCACGTGATTGGCTGTGTAAGTGAGAGCACACCTGTGGTTGTCACAGAGGAGGTGACCGAGGAGGGGGCGCGAAGAGGTGTGTTGGTGAGATGTGCGAACGACGAGTGTGTGCAAAGGTGTGTGGTGATCAGGTGTGTGACAAAGTCTGTAAGCGGAATGAGTGTACCTGGGTGTGCCAGGGAAGGTGCAATGACAAAGAGCATGGAGACGGCTGGATGTATGAGCAAGGAACGGGCTGCGGGGTGTAAGCATGCGAATGGAGCATCGACGCTAACCGGGTTAGCGGTTAGAGCGACGTATAGCCGAATCGGGCCTTCGGTGCGAACCGGGCAGCTTTGCGTGCCGCGGGGATCCGCGGCGGTTTCGAAAGAACCGCCGTGCGAGATCCACGCCGGGCCGCGCTTTGAACGGCCGCGTCCGTGCTCCACTAAGCGGAGCGGGCGGCCCTGTAATAAGGGTCGTCACGACAACCCTTTGTGGTTGAGGTGTTCCGGCAGGTCGAGATCGGGCCATTGGACGGCTCTGTGCCGAGATGGTGCGTGGGATCTCGGCCCGGGTAAGCGTCCTTCCCTGCACCGAATGCCGGACGTATCCAACCGCCGGCACCAAGCAACCCGCATTCATTGCTTGGCCGTGCGAAGCCGGGCTGTAGAAGTGAATTGGCGCACCGAGAGGCACTAGTGAGTAGACTGTGATGATGAGGATAGTGTTTTGGCCCCGAAATTAAAAAAAAACAAAATTTGATGATTGGCAAAGGATTGGCAGAGTTATGATTGGCTGATTGGCAAATTTTTGATTGGCTGAAATTTGGTGAGCAAAATTGATAGTAGAAGATACCCGATGTGGTGGGATGGCAACTCTGCCATCTCTCGCAGCGGGGGCAAAGGAGCACTAGATTTATGGGGTTGGCAGTGAAAACTAGCCCGGGAGGGTTAGGATATAGTGTGTAGGGATCTAGAAAAGATTGACCTTAGGTAACGGTAAGATTGGGTTGTGACAATGATACCTGTAGTGGGGACGCAGGTAGATTAGTTTGGATGATAATGACGAGGGAGCGCAACAGTTTAAAGGGACGACTGGGAAGCGCGTGTTTTAGCAGGGCACCAGGTAGATTAGATGATGCCGTATGAGTGTTGGAGGTGTATTCAGAAGTGTATTGTGAAAAGTGTGTGAGGAACAGGTGTGATTGCACAGGTGTGCAACTGGACAGGTGGATGGAGCAGTGTATGAGAGTGATAGTGATGAGTTGTGCTGACCAAATGGTCCAGGAAGGAAGGAGGGTGCAGGTGGCACCAGGTGTGGTTGCACAGGTGTGCAACGACAGGTGTATGGAGAATGGGGGTATGGAATAAATGGTCTGGTATAGAGAGTATTGGAATGGATGGTCGTGGAGTGAGTATGGTGGAAACTGTGGAGTGGAGTGGATGTTGCGAAGTGTGTGAATGGGGGAAGGATGGACCCCCATCACGAATACCCGGGGAGGGTAGTGTAAGTGTTAGGTAGAGGGTACAGGTAAATTGTGGTTGGATATTGGCATCTGTGGTGCGAGGTGAACGAATGGTATTTGGATGGGTGCATTAGTGTTGTGGAAATGGCTGGGCGTGTAGCCTGTTAGTGTGTGTAGTTGGTTTGGGCACTCCACCACTGTGAGGATGTCGGCCAGGTGAGGCCGCAGGTGGGCTCTGGGAGCCGGTAGAGTTGTTGTGGATGGGGCCCGAGGATCCAGAGGACGGACCCGGGTAGCCCAGTGCCAGAGGGCACCGAGGGGTGACAGAGCCAGGAGGGGCCTTCCCCAATTAGATAGGTTAGGGTGAGGAGCTAGGTAAGCTCGGGTGGCAACTGCAGTGGTGGAGGTGTGCAGGTGGGCAGACCTGCTGGGAGAGCTACACGACCCAGCCCGGAAATTGTGCAAGGGCACCGGGAGATGAATCGGGGGAGTGAGACCCCAAATTGATGAAGCACCACAGTTTGGTCAATGGGAATTGGTTTTTAGAACCCATAGTGTAAGTTGGCCAATGGATTGGCAGGGAAAGACCCCGGGTAGTGTAAAGTGTGTTAATGTCATTTAGAAAGTAGTTAGGATGAAAATCTCCTTGCACCATCTACATCCACTCACCTGAGGTGACGTAACTCCGCACCATGCCATGTTTTTATTATTTTGATGCAAATGTTTGGAATGTGAGACGCATCATGACGTGGGTGTGACATTGTGCTGATGTTCCATCTCTTCCTCTTTATGATGATTGATGATGAATTGGGTGATGGCAAATTTTGGTTAGAGGGATTGTGGGAACGAATTTGGTATAGGGGAAATATGAGGAAGACGTGACAGTAGTGACGAATTTGTAAATGTGTAGATTGTTGTAAATATGGGGTATGGGCAAGGGTAGAGTAGGTGACAGGGGGGGTGACGTACGGTAGGGACGAGCTTTTCTCACTTCGCTCTCCGTACGCACTTCGCCTTGCATTGCCTTATTGAAGTGTACCCTTGTGACCTTACCCCTCGCTCATCTGTCTTTTCCCCCCTTTGTCTCCCACATGAGGGCCTGTGCGCCACTGGGCGCCGAGGGGAGCGTGCGGAGGTCGTCTTGTGTGCCAGGACCCTCGCAACCCGCATGCATTGCATTGATGTACCACTTGATGGACCGCTGTTCTGCGGCCAAGTACCACTTGATGGACCCCAGGTTCTGGGGCAGGGCACCTCTGTTGGAGACCGGCCATAGGGGCCAGGGAATCTTGCTTGCGGACCTCGGTAAGGTGGCACTTATGCCAAACAGGTGGACCACCCTTAGTTGGCCCCTGTGGCCCTAAATAAAAATGGACACGGTTTGTGCTTTTTATATTTTCAAGTAGGCCGCATGAAGCAAGAAGACATCGGGAAGAACATCAGCCCAGCAGAGAAGAAGAAGACCACCACCAGTTGTTTTTTTTTTGTGTGTTTATTACAAACAGTAATGACTGTGCACTGGTTGGTGCGTTTGGGTGCTTTTGGGTGCTTTGGTGTTATTGATACTGGTGCATCGATGCAATGCGTGCTGTCTCCTCCCTCCCAACAGGAATTTCCTTCTTTTTGTTTCCCTAAAAAGAAAAAAAAAACACAGGTCCTGGGTTGCGTTGTAAATAAGAAATAACGTCACTGTAAATAATGCTCCCCACCGTAAATGTATAGCTTGAAAACAATTCCGCAATTCGGTTATCCTGTGGGCACAAATCTGCTAGGCAGGGTGCAATGCAGCAGGGGGACATATTTATTTGTGTTTTAAAATTGTCACACTCAGGGTCAGGTTAATTGTAGAGGGAATTACACCCACGTGTCACACTAAGTTAAAGTTTTATAGGCCCGAGCACGGGCCTGAAGGAAGGAGGGTGCAGTGTAAAGAATTTGAGAAGTGTAACGAATTTGAGAAGTGTAACGATTTTGAGAAAGTGTAACGAATGTGAGAAGTATGGTTTTGTTGTGTGTAACTGACCCTCGTAATGTAAAGAAAGGTCAAAGCTCGTCCTCTTAGTTAATTTCATAAACCTACACACAGGACACCATATATCCTTTTAAATAGTTAGTCCCTTATTCTCTGTAGGTTAAGGATGTGTTTCCCACTAGTTTGACTCTTCATTGCAACGAATTAAATAAGAGTAGGCCCCCCGACACCCCATGGCAGCTTCCAAGTGCCAGGTTTGCCACTTTGCTGCAATTGACTCTTTAGGCACTTTGCTGCATTTTCATCTGCCGTCCAGTTTGCTGCAATTGACTCTTTAGGCACTTTGCTGCATTTTCATCTGCCGCCCACTTTGCTGCATTTGACTCCATTACGCACGAGGTAACGACGAAGAAGAAAGGCGGGTCTCCACCTCGTCATAAGAGGGAAGGAGTGAACCAGCCCTAACAGCCAATCAGCACCGCGGTGAGCGACCCGGTAGGCGTGCCCTCGGAGCCGGCGGCTTGATTCTGCCTGAGGTGATAAAAGCGACTGTAAGGGACTGCTTTAAGAGAGGCCTTGGGAGATGACCTGGGAGATGAGAAAAGAGGCTGCACCAAGAGGAGCGGTGAGATGCGAAACGCTCCAAGCCAAAGAGGAGAGGTACTCGGCAAGGAAACCAGCTTTGGAGAGACGCGCTGAAAGGAGGGAGACGGCTCCACCACAAGAAGAGGAGCAGGTGTGCCGAACCAGCGCGTGACGTCTACCGCAGCGGATACGCGACGGAGGGTTTTCCCGCCAAAACCGCGAGGAATTGCGAGCTGCTGCCTCCCGACTTTGCCTCCCTCTCAAGCAATCCACCTCAAGCCCTACCTGCCTGCATTATCCCCTGTGTAAGTGTGAATGTCCTGTCCTGCTCGTTGTCTTGGGGTTAAGTAAAAATGAATAGTGTAAGTTAACGATTCGCTGTGTTACTGCTTCTTCCATCCATTGCTTGTGTGTGTATAATAAATCTGTTCTTCCTCCGTATTCTTCTTCTTCTTCTTTTTCATTCTCTTTCGGTCGCTTTAGAGGTTTCCCGATTGAATATCTGTGGGGCGATCTGGTCAACGTCGGGTGGAATCGGGGAGTAACTGTTCGGACGCGGTTAAATACACCACCGCTCGGTCAATATAACATCTAAAGCCGCGTCTGTAACAATATATATGTGTGTATATATATATATATATATATATATATATATATATATATATATATATATATATATTGTTGCGGATATGAGGACTGTATATTTTTTTGATTGTGTAAATTATTATTATTGTTTATTCTGCGCCCCCTGCCTCTGGAGCTGTGTAAAGGTGAAAGGACATCCCATAATTAGTCCACAAGCATACACGTCAGCCAATAATAGAATACCCCTGTTTGATAGTTATATCTTATTCTGTGTTTTAGAGTAAGGCTGTGTCTCCCATTAATTGAAGTACTCCATTGCACCAGTGAAAGAGAATAGATCCCCTTCCTTTCACATCCCCTTTCGTCATTGCCGAGCCTCGATTGCCAATTACCTCCCCTCCAAAACCACCATTGAACAAGTGTTCGGGTCGGGGAAGAGGGGCGTGCCCGCCCGTCGTCATCAAGGGCGGAGCCAGAGGGTCGCATGACCAACCAGGGCCGAGGTGAGCACACCGATGGGCGTGTCCAAAAGGCCGGCGGCTTGATCGCTGGAGGCGCTATAAAGGCGCGCGCGCAAGTGGAGTCAGTGAGTGGAGTCAGTGGAGTCGGTGGTGGTGGTCAGTTGGTTGCGTTGGTTGCGGTGAGGAGTCGGTGGTGGTGGTCAGTTGGTTGCGTTGGTTGCGGTGAGGAGTCGGTGAGGAGTGAGTGGACCAAGAAAGAGTTGAGGGTTTGGACCAGACGAGTCCTGGCAAAGCACGCGACGTCCACAGCAGCCACAACAGCAGCTTGGGGCCTGAACGGCGGTTTTGAGCAGGGCCGCAAAGGAACGGCGGCTGCTAAACACGCCGATCGTGCTGCAGGACCCCCTTGGACCTTCCTCTCCCTCCAGCCCTCCAGCCATCCACCTCCTGCCTTTCCACCCTTCTTGTGTACGTGAGTTTGTTTTGTTTGTTCTGTCCCTGGGTTAATTAAGTCTGTATAAGCTAGTATTTGCACTGTGTCACCTGCGTCTTATGTGTTGTAAATAAACTTGATTGCTCCTTTTTACTTGTGTGTGTACAATAAATCCAATTACTCTTCTGTCCGTCTTCTCGTCTTATTCCTTTTCCTCTTTGCATTTCGTCGTTTTAGTCTTTTCCCAGATTGGGCAGCTGCCGTGCGATACGGCCAAAGTTCTGGGTGAATCAGGTGAGTCGGGGATCCTGTAACGGTCGCGGTTGGACCATCCGCTCGGCACTTTGCTGCATTTTCATCTGCCGTCCACTTTGCTGCATTTGACTCCATTACGCACGAGGTAACGACGAAGAAGAAAGGCGGGTCTCCACCTCGTCATAGAGGGGAGGAGTAAGTCGGCCCCGCTCATCCAACCCAGAACGAGGGGTTTGGCTTGAGAGGGCGGAGAGAGAACGCTTGGGGGAGGTTCGCAAAGGGTGAAGGGCGGGGCCTATATAACCCGCCGCGGGACGCTCCCCAAGCAGATGAGCAGATGAGCTTTTTGGAGAAGATTGAGGTCCGAGGAAGAGTGAGAGAGAGGTGCGGCAGATGCGCGATCCAGCTAAAGCAGCCAAGAGAGAACGAGACGTGAGGGGGTGCTGATACTGAGCAATACGCCGAGACCCTCTAGGCCCTATTGCCGGCTGTGGAGACGCGGAGCTGCCAGCTGCTGTTCGCTTCGAGCACGGAACGTGGACCTCGACGGTGTGGAATTGCCCGGACCTTCCTGCCCTGCCATCGGCTTGGACCTTCTCCTCCCTCCAGTGATTCCTGCCATCAATTCCCCCGTGTAAGTGTGCCCGTTTGTCCGTCTTTCATGTTGTCTTGGGGTATTAATTAAGACTGCCATATATAAGCTAATCATTGCACTATGTCTCCTGCTCCTTCAATTGCCTTATAAATCATCTTTCTTTTCCTTTCTGCTTAGTGTGTATAAATAGTAATAAATCTTGTTATTCCCTACTTTGTTTTTACTTCTTCATGCTCTTTCGGTCGCTTTTGAGGTTTCCATATTGAGTGCACGTGGCGCGACTCGGCCAACATTTGAGAATCGGGTTAGTCTTTGGTAATGCTAATGGCTCGAACGTCGGGTTGCTAAAAACCGCTCGGCAACTAACTAGACCATCCAAACCGGGGTTCGAGCGGTACTTGTCTCCCTAGTCTGCGGAGGGACGGATAAAGGTATTCGGGATAAACCCTGGGCCCATAACCCTGATCCGTTCCATCCCGTGGGATAGCGTTACAAGTACCAGGAACGGGGAGACGGCCAGCTTAACAGGACAAGGGGCGAATCACCCCTTGCTAACGGGAGAGCCGTCCTCCGTATCCGTAACAATATTATATATATATATATATATATATATATAAATATATATATATATATATATAGATATATGCTATACCCCCTCCTCTGGCGAGGGTATAAGCATATTCTCATGTCGCAGTGGAAGTTCACAATTAACACAGTCTCATAGGGCTGCTCTGGCAATTATAAATCAGTGAAGGTCTTAATGAGGGAAAATTGGTCAACTCTGTGCTCAAACTATACAGGGAAATCAGAATGTGGCCACGGTAGAAAACCACAGGTCCCCTGCTCATGAAAAATGGAAGGATCGTACCATCCGCAAGTCAGTGTAAAGCCATGGTACAGCTGACTTAATGGTGACCACTGGAATATTACTATTATTATATTACCGGAATATTACCGGGAGAACAGTTCATTGTGAATTTTTCAATTTCATCTCTCCATCTAATCATGTCTTCCTCTGCTTTTTCCAGGTCCTTCTTTAGTTCCCAGTTTTTAACTCCTGTTGTCCATTAGTTTCCCATTATTCTTGCTTGATGTGTCAAGCTTGGTTCCATTCCAGTTTTTGATTACCAATAGGCCCTGTTTCGTTTTCTGTCTCGTCAATTTGCTTCTCTTCTTTCGCTTTTGTATGCTCTCACTTTTCATGACAAAGCCACCAATATTAGAAACTCCATCGGAAGTTCCAAACACTCGGTGAGTTCTTCATTTATAAATCAAAATGCTTCATTATAAGTACACATATATAAAAAAAAAATCAATCTGGGTTGATCATTTGCTCAACACCCCCCCCCCCCCTTCCCATGCCTCCCCCCAAAGCCCTCTCCCTCCCACAGTTCTCTCGATGTCTCCATGTCTCCATGTCTCTCGGTCCCTGCTCTCAAATGTTGTGTTTGTGTCCTTCCCCCTCTCTCCCCATCTTGTATACTGCTCCCGATGTTATTTGTTTTATGTGTCTGTTTGTCTTTCTGTGTGATTAATGTTCGCTCTTTCACGAGCCTCGATCTTGTATAGAAAAAAAAAGAAAAAAAAAAGTGTGGACCTCAAGTGTGGACTTGGCAAATGGTCAAACCAGATGCCACTTTCAGGAAGTTTGTTCCATGGCATTAGAGAAATGGGAAAAGCACAACACCCATAATTCGTTGAAGCTTTCCTAAGGGATGCATGCCGATATGAGAGTGAAGTACCTGACTTTTGAATAGGAATGTGCTAGCAACATGCAAACTGAAAGCCTGTGCAGCTTAAATGCACAAAATACCGTGTGCTGCCATAAAAAAAAAGGAAAATAGACATGCAACATGTTTTATTCTATCAGTGCCTCTTTATATGTCCATTAGTTTCCCATTAACCACCTAAAGGTGGTTAGTGCCTCTTTATATGTACAGTGGAAATGCAACAATGGCCAAGACTGGAAAAACCAAATTGTTTCAGAATTTGCAAGGTAGAGTTAATCATTCTTCACCAAGAAGTGTCTACAGAAGTGTGGTCAATGAGAATTTCTTGCTGCCAATACTAGCTCCAATTTTCCAGCATTGTAAAGTCACCCTTGTATCCTCAGTACAACAACAACACAACAGGCCTTTTAAGGCCATTTTCCCTGCAAGAGCGGGGGTTAGCCTTGCGGTCCCCATGACAATCTTCTCCATTTTGCCCTATTTTCTGCATCTCCCCTTGTTAGCCCCCTTGCCCGCATTTCTTCTTCGACCATATCTAGCCAAGTCTTTCTCGGTCTTCCCCGTCCTCCACTTCCTTCTACATTCATTTCCATCACTCTTTTCAACCAGTCACTTTCATCCTTCCTCAACACATGACCAAACCATCTCAAACTGTTTCTCTTCACAGCATCCATCACAGGCTCTATTCCCATCATCTTTTGCCTTCCTCTCTCTCAACGATACTCCGCACATCCACCGAACCATTCACATTTCCACCCTTTCCAGCCTTCGTTGCTGCTCTAAGCGTTGCGCTTGTATCCTCAGTTAAACTCTCAAATCAAAGTCTTTCAAAAGGAGGTTGTGCAGAAATGACTTGGCACGGCATAGGATGCCCAATCTGCAGCTGGCTTTGGAGGCTAGTCCTGATGTAATGGTCTGCCCAGGAGAGGTCATGGCTGATGGTGTGGCCCAGAAGTTGGAGAGACTCAATCTCTTCCAATGGTTGATTGTGGAAATCGATAGGTGGATTAATTTGACAATCCTTCTGGAGAGACAGGTTGAGAATGTCAGATTTGCCTCGAATGAAAGACATTCCAAGTGCATGTTTGACCGGCATCTGATGCTTTCCAGGTCAGCAGAAAGGTACGTTGCCTCTGCTGGTCTGTCCTTGAATTGTGGATGATCAACTGAAAAGATAAAAAGAGGGTGTGATAGAACATGGGAGAGTTCATTAATTTAAATGAGGAACAGGTGTGGGCCCAATAAACTGCCTTTAGGGACTCCAGCCTCAACTGGTAAAGGAATTCCGTGGAGATACATGCTGATTGCCTGAGTTGAGGTCAGCAAGCCATTTAGGAAAGAAGATGCTTTGTATTCCAAAGGGAGAAAACTTCGCAAAGCAGAGCTGATAGCAGACTGTGTCGACAGCCCAAGTAAAAACAAAAGATGAAAAACACAAACATAATATTCCCTTATAATGAACCTTAACACAGGAGGTCATTAAGACCATTAAGCCTTCACAATGGTTGCCAAACTATAGATGTTTGTCCAGGCTCTATCCTTTTAAAATGCTGAGTGTCAAGCAAGGATGCAGCATGTGACATTTTAAAAGTCTTCGATATGACTCGGCTGTGCAAGGGTTAGAAGGTTTCAACACTCCATTTCAAATCCCCAAAAAACCCAAAAACGTTTGGACCTTCTGTTCAACATTATAATTCAATGTTGCAATTGCTATCGGAAAATACCTTCCTTCACATGTGCAGTTTGTAACTCGTAAAGTTGGTTCTTTTGGAAATCATTGCGCTGCACCAGCAGTTCATTCTCATCCAGCACCAAGAGGCTCTGCTCCCTGATAAGTTTGCTGTCACAAAAGATATTGAGGGAAGAATCATAAAATAAATGCTTTTTTATGATTTCCAAAATAAAAATCACCAACAACTTCCAAAAACAAAACAAAACTGGATTATCTTGTACATTATTCATGAATGAACCACCTTTAGAGGCCATTTTTCCCTGCAGAACAGGGCTTGGCCTTTTTTTTAGGCACCATGGTCCCATTTTTGAAGCAATGTTTTCCAGCCGGATGCCCTTCCTGCCGCCAACCCTGTTAGTCACCTCTTGCGACACACAGGGAATTACCAGTGAACTGGTGCTCAATTTGCCGACCTCAGAAGGATGACAGGGTGAGTCAACCCCCCTGGTGTTAATTCAGCGATCGACTGGGATTCGAACCCAGGATCCTAGGATCCCAAGCCGGCACCCTAACCGCTAAGCCAACACCAGGCTTCTTGTACATTATTCATGACATTTATATTTCAAAAGGAATGCAGCATGAACTAAGTTCGCAAACTTTATTTTTATCGATTAGTATAGCTACCCAGAAGGGAAGGCCCAGGACCAATGATTTCACAACTGAGAAGTCTCTATCCGGGACCATTCTCCTTTAACCGTCACAATTTGAAATGCAGGACCCCCTGTTGGCACTATATCATAACAGCAGCTGTAATTGGATGAGACCCCACAAGGGAAGCAAAAATCCATAACTATACAACTCCGAGTCCACCACACTACCAAATTATATCCTGGTGACCCTCAGCTTACAACGCCCAGCCTTCCATGGTGGTCTTCAATTTGAGTGCTAACTGGGTTTGACACTTCTTCACTTCTGAGATATGATGGCATCGAGTGTTTTCAAGCTGATGAGTCATAGGCAATCAAGAGCAGACAAATGATTGTCAGCATCTTATTACAAGTTATTACATTTTCAATACAGTACATAGTAATGAAGGAAAACTGTCAGGACACATCAGCAATACAAATCAGACGAGACAAAACGAATGCAATCATTTTTGCCTTTTCTTTTAAAATTGCTCCAAAGCTCATGGAGGAGCCTCAAGTACATGTATCACATGCAGGACAAAAACATTGGAAAACATCAATGTACTTTTACATCAGGCCTAGCCAGGTAGTTCATGAAACACTTCGGCCACAAACCTTCCATAGTTGACATCACAAGAGGGTGGGAATATTTGGGGAGGGAGTTAAAGTCGTAGTATTGGTAGATCAATGTACTTTTACATTAATTGGAAAGGAGACAATGGAGGAATCATCGCAATACATAGGAATTGAACCTGGGATTTCAGAGATCTAAGAAAAATATGTGCTAAACACACATACAGTATCTCCTTTTTAACTGACTCTATCACATTATTTTACTAAATATGTTGAATCGTGAAAATAAACAATTGATTTCAGAGAGGACGTTGATCTGGTCGTCCTGTCTGCGTATATCTAACGAACGTTAAAGATTCTATAATACTGCCTTCCCTCCTTCCTTCCTTGTTGGTCGAATCCTTATATATCATCTTCCACGTTAGTTTCAAAACAACATGTGAATGAGGAATGAGACATTAGTCTCAACTCAATGACAAATATGTCATGATGCTTTACAAGGCGTTAGCCTGGTCCAATTACACATTTTTACATTAGCTCCATCCAGAGAAAAGATTGGTATTATTTGTTTATAATTCCCACTGAAATATTTTGATATTTACAAGGTCTATGTTTATGGAAAAAGCGACGTAACAGAGGGTAGATATCGATTCACTGAGCGGCACAGTGATACAACGTGTGAACTCAACAAGGGGATGATGGAACAGGAAAAGGAGAGAGACGAGGAAACGAAACATAGCTACCTCCAAATACACAAAAAAAATACATTTAAAAATAAATGTAAAAAACGGAAGGATAAAATGTCAAAAAAACAAACTGGGTTCAATGCTGGGATCGATTCATGAACGAACTATAAACAATCAGACTAGTGTTTCTCAGGCAGAGTATCGCATCAATGAATATGCTGTGCTTCGGATGACTAATTAGCAGGAGATCCATCTTCTATAATTTGTTTGTGGATATTAAAGATAGCTCCATGTCTTTTGTAAAGAGTGAGCTATTGTCACCAGAACCCTGACAAAATGACCGATTCCTGGCCTACTGTTCAGGGGCGCCGAATCAGCCACGCAACCCAGCTACTATTAAAAGGAGAGCCAGAGTGTGTATCTCCGGGTAAAATATATTCCATACAAAATACCATGGTAAGACCGCAAGTTTGAATTGAAGCTGAATAGGCAAGACTGTTGAGGGGATACATGAACTGGCACAATTAATCATAGAAGTGGTCAAGAGTGAAAAGCCGCACCTCTCCAAAATTGATGCTAAGTATCTCGTGTTGTGTTATTTGCATGACAGATGTGAACAAAGTACCAACTACCTGGCTATAAATGTCAATTGATGTATTAATATTATGTCAAAAACAGCAAAATACACCTTGGGATAAAGTGGACTCAATGGAAGAAGAGATGGTTAGTTGGAATGAGACACTATGCTCAGAATATGCAACATGGCTGCAGGTCCCATCAACCAATAGAATGTTGTCTACGAACAAAGGTCAAGTACACTTTTCGGTCTACAAACGACCTTCAAAAGGCACAATCTGAACATCATGGTCTCAATGGATGTGGGGAGAAAAGTTGACAAAATAAAAAAAACCTGAAAAGGGTAACAAATCACAAATGGTGGGAAAAGCAAACCTGCAGATGTGTTTCTTCATAGATGAATAGTTCAGCAACAAGGAATGCCCGTTTATTCCATGGGAAAGAGAAAAATATTACAGTCAATGCACAACATCTACAGAAAAGCATTGCGAAGTATTGGCCCAAGTTTGGAAATGAATCTCAGCCAACAGTGTTCGGGACCAACACTCAGCCTCAGCCAACAGTGTTAGGTACCAACACAACGTTGTTGCCAGAATGAGACTGCAGACAAGTACAGTACAGATAGATTGATACATCATACCATTCCCACATAAAGAATTCTCCAGAAAGAATTGTCTTTTTTCTCCCTCTACTTCTTCTTCTTCTTCTTCTTCTTCTTCTTGCATTTGGCTTGATGAATTGATGCACATGAAATTAAATATACAAGTTCAGGTTTGATAGTCAAGCAATGGTTTCAGTAAAGACCAAGTGGATTGCAAATGTGAAATTATTTATTGATGAAAAGGAGGTCCATGATTCCATCAGGATGGTGAGGTCACAAGCGCACTCCAATGTGGATTTGATTCTCAGTGCAACTATGAACTGTCGGAATGTTGCTTTGCAGGCCAGAAGTGACATTCAGCTGGGGACGTGTCTGCTAGCATTGATTGCTGGTGGATGTCAAAGATCCCATGGCGTCGTACGCTGATAAGTAGGTGAATTATCACCAACACTCTGGCCTTATTCCAAATTCCTGCCCTAACCGGCCCTGGTCAGGAAAGGAGATGGGCACCACATATAAATTTGCTCATAAAAATTCCAACACAGTGTCCTTACGATATTCAAAGTCATGGACAGATCTGGTCAGAAAGAAGTTGAAGGAACTCACAACTCGTGCTTGGCCTGCAAAAAGTCTGGATATGATCAGATTATTATATTGAAGCTGCACAGGATTACATAGAAATTGACAATGTCATTTACAATTACTTGTTTGTGACACCCATAGGTGTATATTGCTTGTGTTGGGCTGACAGAATGGTCTCGAATTACGCCCACTCACCTCTAAGCTGTCTAGCCTGGGTTTGAATCCCAACCCAGCTATAAACCGTTATCTGGGTGTTTCACAGGCAGGGTGATTCATCAGTGTGTGCCATCCCTTGGATGGAAGTTAAACGAGCGTCCCATCTGCCAGCATTTATTGGTGGACGTTAAAGATCCCATAGTGTCCTTCGCAAAGAGAGGGCGAGCTATCGCCGTCAGCATGGCCAAATTCCTGCCATAACCAGCAGAGGGCATTGTATCAGCGGCACGGCCGCACCCTCAGCCAATGATGCTACCCCGCAGCCTGGTGCTGCATACGAGCAAAGAAGAAGAATCGCTGTGTTTTATCTACAACTGTAAAAAAACATCATTATACAAATACACATGTACGTATACACATGCACATACAGTAGCTGCCAACCCAAACCTGCTTGAAGGAGTGAGAATATTTCGTAATCACGGTACAGGTGAGATCCAGGTGACGCCCTGGTGGGGGGCTGAGCCCCCTGCCAATAACAAATCGAGTAAAATAGAACCCAAATGGAGAGCTCTGGTGGCTATAAGTCTTATTATAGTAGAAAAGGAGAAGGAAGAAAAAAAATATACACAATTAAACTGAACTCATCAAACTAATAATGGTCACTCAGTATTCCAAAGTCGTATTCAGATATGTACTTGAGGACATATTTTGACAGCGAAATTAAGTATTTCGAGTCTAGAATCAAAAACAATTTCAACTTTTATCACAGATCTGCCCTACTATAAGCTCCATGAAAGTAGTTTCTGTACACGTAAATGGATGGCTGCATAGTCTAGACTTAGAACTGTGCACAGTCACCTCTGAGCTGTCAATCTTGGGTTGGAATCGCCACACAGATATAAACTGCCATCCTTGTGTTTAGCAGGCAAGGTGAGGTATCAATGCGTTTGCCGTCCATCGGATGGATGTTACCGAGGTCCCACGGTATCTTTCGTGAAGAGTAGGGAAGTTATCGCCGACTCGTAGAACAAATTCCAATTTCCTGCATAAAGTGCGGGTGGGCTGGTCTTCTTGGATATCTTTTTTGGAACACCAAACTCACTGCTTGTAATATGTCAGAGTGAAGTTGTTGTCTGATATAGCAGATCCAGTGGCTCCACAAACAACCTTGAAAGTGAAAGCGTTTTTCATTGGTTGAAAACACAGCCGTTTTGACGAACGATCCATCTCATGACTGTTAAAAAAAAAAAATTGTTTCTAAAAAAAAAATGTAAACGTGAGATTTCAGTAGTTGGGCGTGACGGCGTAACCTGAGTTGAAAAAGAGTGAGTCTCATGCCAAATGCGTGAGAGTTGACAGGTAAGCATACATACATACATATATACATACATACATACATACATAGTTATGAAGGAGCTGCGCTCCAACGCGAGTCGAAAGAATTGACGCGACCAAAGACGGAATTCGTCCGAGTTGCTTTATTGAAACAAAACAGCTCAGGTATTCTGACAAAAGCCCGTTTATCGGGCAGCAATATATATACACATTTATGTCGGGAAGTTTGCCCGGCAAAAGCTATACCGGGCATGCCCAGTTGTCAAGGGCGAGCCTTGGAAAGGCGAGTCTGGACCTGCCCGAGCGTGTTTGGCTGCGGCCTGGCAAGTCGAGGCTGGGCGTGCCAGGGCGCTCTGGACGAGCACTGGAAAGGCGAGAGCGGGCATGCCCGGACGCTCTGGGCGAGCCCTGGAAAGGCGATAGCGGGCATGCCCGGACGCTCTGGGCGAGCCCTGGAAAGGCGATAGCGGGCATGCCCGGACGCTCTGGGCGAGCCCTGGAAAGGCGATAGCGGGCATGCCCGGATGCTCTGGGCGAGCCCTGGAAAGGCGAGAGCGGGCATGCCCGAGAAAGACGAGACCGGGCGTGCCCGGGAGGTTCGGGCGTGCCCGGGAACAGTGAGTCCGGGCATGCCCGGGAGAGGCGCGTCTGGCCGTGTTCTGGCCGGTGCAAGGCGATTGTGTGCATCCAGCGGTAACCGCGACACACGCCCCTCCAGAATCGACCTGCACCGGCAGGGTCAATTTAAGGGGGGTCTGGATGACCCGGCCGAAGCGACCCCTGGAGGGTCGTGGGGAGGGGTCCGACGTGGTGGTGGGTGGTCGAGCGGGGGGAACTGTGGACGGGGGGCGGCCTCGCCGCGGAGGAAGGGCCAACCGTGGTGGTCGGTCGACGTCCATGTGCGCCGGTTTGAGGTGGTCCACAGAGATCCGGTCCGACCGGCCGCCAACGTCGACGACAAAAGACTTGTCGCCCCGTCGCAGGACCCGGAAGGGCCCGTCGTACGGCGGCCGGAGTGGCCCCCGGTGCGCGTCATGACGCACAAAGACGTACTCCGCTGTGCGAAGCGCCGGGGGGACGTAGGACTGGGGGCCACCGTGGCGGGACGTTGGCACGGGGGCAAATCGGCGGGCGGCCTCCTGGAGGTCCGAGCGCTGGTGTGCGGCGGACCAGGGACTGGTAGCGTCGGGCACGAACTCGCCTGGGACGCGGAGCGGCTGGCCGTAGACGAGCTCGGCGGCGTACGCCCGGAGGTTCTCCTTGGGGGCCGTGCGGAGGCCCAAAAGGACCCACGGCAGCCGGTCGGTCCAACCGTCGTCCTGAAGGCCGGCCATGAGTGCGGCCTTCATGGAGCGGTGAAACCGCTCGCACAACCCGTTGGCTTGGGGGTGGTAGGCCGTGGTGCGGTGCAGCGTGACCCCCAACGAGCGGGCGACCGCGCCCCAAAGTTCGGACGTGAACTGTGGGCCGCGGTCGGACGAGATGTCCGCCGGTGCACCGAAGCGCGCGACCCAGGTGGCGATGAACGACTGCGCCATGTCGGCGGTGGTGGTGGAGGTGAGGGGCACGGCCTCCGGCCACCTGGTGGTCCTGTCCACCATGGTGAGCAGGTGGGTGAACCCCCGCGATGGGGGCAGGGGACCCACCAGGTCCACGTGGACGTGGTCGAAACGCAGTGCAGGCATGGTGAAAGGTGCCAGCGGGGCCTGGGTGTGGCGGTGGACCTTGGCCCGCTGGCAGGCCGTGCAGGCGTTGGCCCAGTCGCGGACGTTCCGTCGAAGGCCGTGCCAGACGAAACGCGCCGACACCAGCTTCTGAGAAGCTTTCCGGCCCGGGTGAGAAAGACCGTGGATGGAGGCGAAGATGCGGCGCTGCCAGGAAATGGGCACGATGGGGCGAGGCTCGCCCTGGGAGACGTCGCAGAGAAGGACGGTGCCCGCGAAGGGGATGTCGGCCAGGCGGAGGCCCGTGTCCACCGCCCGGAGGGCCTGCACCGAGGTGTCGGTGGTCTGGTCGGCCGCCATGAGCGCGAAGTCCACGCCGAGGTGGACCGCGTTCGCGCTGGCCCGAGAAAGACAGTCGGCCACGGCGTTGTCTTTGCCGGCGACGTGCCGGATGTCCGTGGTGAACTCCGACACGGCGGAGAGGTGGCGCTGCTGGCGGGCCGACCACGGCTCCGTGACTTTGGCCATTGCGTAGACCAACGGCTTGTGGTCGACGAAAGCCGTGAACGGGCGGCCCTCCAGGAGGTGTCGGAAATGGCGAACGGCCAGGAATAGACCGAGCAGCTCGCGGTCGAACGTGCTGTATTTTAACTCGTTCGGCCGGAGCTGCCGGCTGAAAAAAGCGAGTGGCTGCCAAACCCCGTCCACCCATTGTTCATGGACGGCACCCACCGCGTAGTTGGAGGCGTCCGTAGTGAGGGCGATGGGCGCGTTGAGCACCGGGTGAGCCAGCAGCGTTGCGTCGGCGAGGGCCCGTTTTGCGCTCGCGAAGGCCGCGTCCATGGCCACGGACCAAACGATGTCATGCTTGGCCGGCTTGCCCCGGAGGGCCTCGTAAAGGGGCCGCATGAGCTGAGCAGCACGGGGCACGAATCGGTGATAAAAATTCACCATGCCGAGGAACTCTTGTAGGGCCTTGATGGAACGGGGACGCGGGAACGTGGTGATGGCCTCGACCTTGGTCGGCAGCGGCACGGCCCCGGTCTTGGTGATGCGGTGGCCCAAAAAGTCAACGGTCGTCGTGCCGAAGTGGCATTTGGCCGGGTTGACAATTAAGCCATGCTCGCTGAGGCGACCGAACAGTGTTCGGAGGTGGAGGAGGTGCTCGGCACGGGACGTGCTGGCGACGAGGATGTCGTCCAGATAGACGAAAAGAAATGGCAGGTCGCGCAGCACGCCGTCCATTAAGCGCTGGAACGCCTGGGCCGCGTTCTTGAGGCCAAACGGCATCCTCAAAAATTCGAACAGGCCGAACGGCATGATGACGGCCGTCTTCGGGACGTCGGCCGCCCGGACAGGTACCTGGTGGTATCCCCGTATCAGGTCAATTTTGGAAAATATGACCCGTCCCGCCAAACGGGCGGAAAAGTCCTGGATGTGCGGGATCGGGTACCTGTCGGGGGGGGTAGCGTCGTTGAGGCGGTGGTAGTCGCCACACGGGCGCCATCCGCCCCCCGGCTTTGGCACGATGTGCAGTGGTGAGGCCCACGCGCTATTGGAGCGCCGCACGATGCCGAGGTGCTCCAACGCGTCGAACTCGGCCTTTGCCACGGCGAGCTTGGCCGGGTCGAGGCGGCGGGCCCTGGCATAGACCGGCGGGCCCGTAGTGGGTATGTGGTGCTCGATCCCATGCCGCACTGCGACGGCCGAAAACGTCGGCCGTGTGAGGGCCGGGAATTCCGCGAGCAGGCGAGCGAACTCGTTCGCCGTCGGGAGGGCGCACGCCAGTTCGGTCGGCGCGGAGCTGCTCATCGTGCACGCCAGGGAGCTGAAGGTCTCGGCGTTGACAAGGCGACGACGTTTGACGTCGACCAGCAGCCCGTGCGCGCAGAGGAAATCGGCGCCCAGCAAAGCCATGGGGACGCAGGCGGTCACAAAGGTCCACTGAAAGCGCTGGCTGCCGAAGCAGAGGGTGACGTTGCGCAGGCCGAAAGTGCGTATGGCAGAGCCATTAGCAGCGACCAAAGAGGGGCCGCAAACGGCGTCCCGCCTGTCCTGCTCGAAGGCGGGTATGACGCTCAGTTGGGCGCCGGTGTCACAAAGGAAACGCCGCCCGGACGCTTTGTCCCGAATAAAAAGCAAGTTGCCCGAGTGGCCGGCACTCATGGCTGGGAATGAACGCCGGCCCGGCCGTTTCCCGACTTGCCGAAAGTGCACGGGGGTCGGCACGTCCGAGCCTTGTGTCCGAACCTGGCGTGGTAATAACACCACGCCTGGTCAGGTGGAGGCCCCGGCCGTCGTGTCGGAAGCGGTCGGTGCGGCGTGGCGGCCGCCAGTTTCACCGGCAGTTCGGCCTCCAACCGCGCAGGGCGCTCGGGCGTCGTGTCGGAAGCGGTCGGTGCGGCGTGGCGGCCGCCAGTTTCACCGGCAGTTCGGCCTCCAACCGCGCAGGGCGCTCGGGCGTCGCCTCGGACGGCGGCAGGCTCCAGGTAGCCGCGCCGATGTGTTGGCCCGCCGAGGAGATCTTATCGGCTTCCCTGGCGAGGGCGCGGGGATCGGTGATCGACGTGCCAGCCAGGGCGAGGCGTACCGGGTGAGGCAGCTGGCGAAGGAACAACTCGCGGAACAGAAAATCCGGAGAGTGCTCACCGAGCAACGAGAGCATATAGTCCATGCGCTCGGACGGGCGCGTGTCGCCGAGCTCGGGCAGGTCGAGCAGGCGCCGTGCGCGTGCCGCCGGTGAGAGGGCGAAAGCGTCGAGGAGGAGCGTCTTCAGCGCGTCATACTTGTCGGCAGCCGGCGGGTGCTCGAGGAGGCTCAGGGCGCGGGCCGCGGTGGCGGAACCGAGCGCTGCCACGACGTGGTGGAAGCGGGTGTCGTCCGCGGTGGTGCCTCGCAGGGCGAACTGGGAGTCCGCCTGGGCGAACCAAACAGCCGCGTGAGCCTCCCAGAAGGTAGGCAGTTTAAGAGTCACTGCCGTGTCCATGTCGGTAGGTCACCAGTGAAGGAGCTGCGCTCCAACGCGAGTCGAAAGAATTGACGCGACCAAAGACGGAATTCATCCGAGTTGCTTTATTGAAACAAAACAGCTCAGGTATTCTGACAAAAGCCCGTTTATCGGGCAGCAATATATATACACATTTATGTCGGGAAGTTTGCCCGGCAAAAGCTATACCGGGCATGCCCGGGTGTCAAGGGCGAGCCTTGGAAAGGCGAGTCTGGACCTGCCCGGGCGTGTTTGGCTGCGGCCTGGCAAGTCGAGGCTGGGCGTGCCCGGGCGCTCTGGACGAGCACTGGAAAGGCGAGAGCGGGCATGCCCGGACGCTCTGGGCGAGCCCTGGAAAGGCGATAGCGGGCATGCCCGGACGCTCTGGGCGAGCCCTGGAAAGGCGATAGCGGGCATGCCCGGACGCTCTGGGCGAGTCCTGGAAAGGCGATAGCGGGCATGCCCGGACGCTCTGGGCGAGCCCTGGAAAGGCGAGAGCGGGCATGCCCGGGAAAGACGAGACCGGGCGTGCCCGGGAGGTTCGGGCGTGCCCGGGAACAGTGAGTCCGGGCATGCCCGGGAGAGGCGCGTCTGGCCGTGTTCTGGCCGTGTTCTGGCCGGTGCAAGGCGATTGTGTGCATCCAGCGGTAACCGCTACAGTTACACACATACATACATAGTTGTGTGTTATACATAGTTACATACATACATATACATATACATACATACATACATATACATATACATACATAGTTACGTACATAGTCACATACATACATACATATACATATACATAGTTACATACATACATACATAGTTACATACATACATACATAGTTACATACATACATAGTTACATACATACATAGTTACATACATACATGGTTACATACATACATAGTTACGTACATACATATACATGCATAGTTACGTGCATAGTCACATACATAAATATACATACATACATAGTTACATACATACATACATACATACATAGTTACATACATACATACATACACATACATAGTTACATACATACATAGTTACATACTTACATACATAGTATCAAGTCCATGGCCAATGAACACCGGCCTCAGACGAATAGCCGAACGTTGCTTTAACTCCGAGGGGTACAGCCGAACTTGGCGGGATTATATTTTCGTGCACGCGGGATAGGCCCGAAGCCTTAACTGATCGGAAGGCCGCCACGGGGTTTTATTCCTCGAACCCACAAACAATTAAACGAACACGACACAAAAGTAAAATGCAACAAATATGGGTTTAATGAAATTAAAGCACGGAAATAAAATGGATGGTGAGGTAAAAACAACAAGTATAACTCCTAATTTGACAATCCTCCATTCAAACACAATTACACAACAGGGGAATGATAAAAGAAAATAAAAAGAAAATCCCCCTTTTAGTTGGCACTCAGCTCTATCTCGACGAGCACTTGGTGGGATAGCCTCGAACCACCGCACGAGAAACGCACAAGATGGCGCGAATCACCACACGGCACACTGGGCCATGAAGCGGCGGCAAAAAGTCCTCCTCCGGTCGTTTCACGCTCCACAAAGCTCTGATGAAGCTCCCCTGGCGATGCCAACTGGCCCGAACCGCTCTTGCTCCATCTTTTTCCACAAGTGCACATGAGCCAGGAAAATGCGACTGCCCACGACCATGCCAGTATCAGAGAGAACCAAAAATGTGACTGCTCACTACGAAGCCCAGAACAGAGAGAGTCAAAATGCGACCGTTTGCGCCCAGCACCGGAATGGAATGAGAGAGAGAAAGATAACTGATTCTTCCTTTTGTCGAACCTTCCAGCTCTCTGACGTCATACGACCAATCCTGACATCCCATCAACTCATCCCATCTCCACGACCAATCATCCCCTTCGCGACAGGGCCTCATGGCCTGCTTGATGCCCAATGACGAAGCTCGGGGCGAGGCCTGTCAGTTATGACCCTTCGAGGCGGAGTCTAGCTGTCCTTCGGGAATGTTCGGCTGTGCGGGGTTCATTTGCCGATCGTTATGACCGGGCACTGTCGGCAATGTCGGTTTAATGGCCATTGCTGTAATTGTTGTTCAAATGGCGGCCCTTTTTAGATGAAATAAAAACGTAGGGAAAATCACAGGAGGCCAATTACACACAGGGGGTTATTAATCTTTAGACCTAGAATTAATTAACACCCCTTATGGCGACATGCAAACACTCACTCTTAAGCTCAACATTTACCCTGCTTATGTACATCGAAATGGGCTTTCTACGCGTCACACGGTCCATGCTAATCTATGCATTCCTATCTCCATTTTGACAATTCGTCACCTACCCCCACAAACGTAACAATAGTTACATACATATATATACACAAAGAATTAAGTTAAGCACCCCCCCCCCGTTTTTTTACAACCTCGCACATTACAAGTTTGTTGTCGTCAAAACAGTGTAATATACCCATGTTATTGCTATATTTTCTGGAGAAGTGATATTATGGTCACATAAAAACATAACAATCATGCCGTTTTCAATATTTTATTCTGAATAATTTAAGGTGAATTTTTTTGGGAATTTTAGGCATATTTTCACCTCAATTTAAGTATGGAGCTATAGGTCCATCACGGACAGTGTGGATGACGTTTATGTTTTCTAACGTACAGTCATTGTTCTGAGAAGACCTCTAGCGATCTTTGCGTCAATAACGTGTGTAGGACCCACGTGATCGGATCACTGACTCAACCCTACGTCTCATAGACACTGTAAGCCGTCGTATGCGTTGCTGTGGCAGGTTGTTCCATTCCCGATGTAATGCACGTTCCAATTCATCCAGATTGGCTATTGGAGGGACCATCTTCGCAATTTGTCGTCCCAACATGTCCCGAACGTGCATTACATCGGGAATGGAACAACCTGCCACAGCAACGCATACGACGGCTTACAGGGTCTATGAGACGTAGGGTTGAGTCAGTGATCCGATCACGTGGGTCCTACACACGTTATTGACGCAAAGATCGCTAGAGGTCTTCTCAGAACAATGACTGTACGTTAGAAAACATAAACGTCATCCACACTGTCCGTGATGGACCTATAGCTCCATACTTAAATTGAGGTGAAAATATGCCTAAAATTCCCAAAAAATTTCACCTTAAATTATTCAGAATAAAATATTGAACACGGCATGATTGTTATGTTTTTATGTGACCATAATATCACTTCTCCAGAAAATATAGCAATAACATGGGTATATTACACTGTTTTGACGACAACAAACTTGTAATGTGCGAGGTTGTAAAAAAACGGGGGGGGTGCTTAACTTAATTCTTTGTGTATAGTTACATACAGACCATAACGCTGTTTCTTATGCATACCTTTCTCCACCAGCAGTTTCCAGCTTTATGATCTGTGTGTGGAGTGCTTGGTTTTCTTTCTCCAGGTCCTGCAACTTACTCCTCAATGCAGATAGTTGTTCCTGGGGCAAAATATATATACTGTTGCGAATATGGAATTTGACCTCCATATCCGCTTGTAAATATTCCCCTATCTTCTCCGATACTCCCCAACTCTCCCCTTACCCCATTCCCTAGTCCCATTGTCTGTAAACAACACCCATTAGAGCCGATCTTCCCCTTCATTCCCCCATTAAATGTCGTGCCCAGGTCCCCCGCACCACACGTAGACAATTATAGGACATCTTGCTAGTTATTCTTAATCTATGTCAGTTAAGGACTTGTTTCCATTAATTATGACTCTTCGTTGCACCAGAATGTGATGATATGGCACCAGTAGGAGTTTAGGACCTTCCCATACCTCCCCGCATCTCTTCCCATCATCTCAAGCTCCAACAACAACCACAACAACAGCGGCTTTGCGTCCTCACTCCGGCTCGGTTGGCCGCCATTGAACATGTGCTCGACGGGGTTACCCAGAAGGGGGCTCCCTGTCGGCCCCTCGTCAAGGGCGGAGCCGGTAACCCCCGCACCCAATGAGAAGCCATGGGCCGATGCCATATGGGGCGGAGCTAACGAGCGAGGGCGTGACTCCCCGCCGGATATACGCGGCCCCGCGCCGGACGTGACGTGAGATGCGCCCCGAGCTTGGAAGGAAAAGACGCCACCCTCCCGAGCGCTGAGCGACCTCCCCAGCTTGAGACCAAAGTCGCGACCCACAAGCGCTGTGATACCTTCACGCATCTCTGGACACCACCGTACGTGATCCTGCCCTGAGCACAGGTGCACCTGGAGCGATCGCTACCCGCTTTCCTGGCCATCAAACCCCGTGTGAGTGAGCCTTGTCCCGCGTTTACCTGTCGTCTGTCCGGGGATAATATAAGTGTGTTTAAGTGCCCACCTTCCTATGTTTCCCTCTTGTCCCTGTAATCTAAACCTTCCGCAATTGTAATAACAACCTTTGAGAACCGTATCCCTGGTGTCGTATTGTGTGATTGTAATCCAGCCGGGTGTCTTCTTTTTCTTATTGAGCCAGCATAGCGCGATTAGTCAACCCCGGGTGCAATCGGGGTAACTTGTACGGATACGGCGGCCATCCCGCTCGGCCCACCATACCATCAAAGTCGTATCTGTAACAATTGGTGTCGAGGAGTGGAATTCGAACCCGGGACTAAATTAGTTAGGCCCAAATTTTGGGAGGGAAAATCGATTCGGAGCGCGTTTCCCGCGCGAAATTATAACGGCGAAATTTCAATTTGTTTTACGAAAATAAAAAAAATAAAAACCGAGTTTTGAAAGTCGCGCTATGGCGGATCAAGACGGCTGGGGTCCGGTAAAGGAGAGTGAGGTAGGGTCGATCCAGGACCAAATTGAGGGACAAGAGGAGAGCGAAGCAGTGAGGGCGGCAGGTTCGCAAAATAGCGCCGTCACGCACGAAGTAGCGGGCGCGCAAAAAGGCGCCTCGCACGAGCGTGCGGTAGCCGAGCCGGCTGTATCAGCGGGCTTTAACATGCAGCCGATTGACATGCAGGCCCTCATTGCGCAGTTACAGGCAGCTGTACAGATGAGTATGGGGAGCCAAATTGAGCGATTGGGTGAGCGGTTGGGGAACCGGATGGATGCTCAGGGTGAGCGATTGGAGGGCCAAATGGGGGTAATGGGAAACCAAATGGGGGTAATGAGGGACGAAGCGAGGGGTACCGGTGAGAAGTTAGACAATAATTTTGAGGAGTTAGACAAGAAAATTGGGAAGTTAGACAATAATTTTGAGGAGTTAGACAAGAAAATTGGGAAGTTAGACAATAATTTTGAGGGGTTAGACAACGGGATAAAAGAAGTGAAAAATGGGTTAACGGGGGTAGAAAACAGAATGGCCGCTCAAGAGAATCAAATAGAGGGAGTGAAAAATGGGTTAGAGGGGTTAGAAAACAGTATGGAAGGCAAATTGAGGGACATGAGGGACCAAGCGGAAAGGGAAGTTAAACAAATGGAGCAGCAGATAGAGGGGGTCAGAATGGGGGTAGAAACCAAACTGGATGCTCACAGGGAGGAAATGGAGCAGATGAGGGTGGCATCTGGGCAGGAGATGCAAGTGATGGGAGAGGAGATCAGAAGAGGAGTGAGTGAGGAGGTCGGAGGAGTGCGCGAGGAGGTGAGGCACTGTAAGGAGCGCATGGAGAAAGAGGTGAGAAAGGGGACTGTAAAATTGCAAGGTGGTATAGAGGAGTTGACGCTGGGAGTAGAACAACTGACAGTGGGACAAAAGGAGTTGGGGGACCAGGTAAAGAAGAACACAGCGGTAATAGAGGGTTTAAAATCGACACAGAAGGAGATGAAAAAGGACGTAGGGGTAATTAAAAAAGAGTGCCAGACGGTACATGAGGACCTGACGAGGAAAATGGACAAGGTGGTAGAGGTAATGGAGGTTAAAGAGCGGGAGGTGCGGGAGCACATAGAAAAAAATAAAGTGGAGTTAGAGGAAGAACTTAAAGGGGCGCACGAAGAGATGAAGGAGATGAAGCAAAAATTAGAGGAAGTGGAAGAAGGGGTGAGCGAAATTAAGAAGCGACGGAGAGAGGATAAGAAAGAGATAAAGGAGGAAGTAAAAGAATTGGTCCAAAGTCTGTGTTCGGATCGTGATGATGTGCTCATTAACCGGATGAGGGATTCGCAGGTGATGGAGGAGAAGCGAAGAGAAAGAGGACCCGGTGTAAGTGGTGACCAATATGGTCGTGCGTATGATGCGCCAGGTGATTTAATAAGCTTGGGGGTCGAGATAGACCCGGATGTTCGTGAGAGGCCGTTGGTGAAGTGTGCGACTGGTCTGGTGTGCGAAAGAGGAGGTGTGCAAGAAAGTCCGACTCTGGGGTGTGTGAGGAAAAAGTGCGTGCCAAGGAGTAGTGAGGGTGCTGGCGAGAGTGAGTCGGTCGTAGCGCGTGTGCGAGGGAGCACATGGAAGCGTGGTGTGGTGAGTGTTACAGAGGGTGTGACGGGAGAGTGTGCGCGAGGAAGGTGTGTGACGGACAGGTGCATGAGGAAAGAGTGCGCTGTCAAGAGTAAGGGTGAGTGCGCTGTCAGGAATGGAGGTGAAAGTAGTGAGAGTGACATGGAGCGTGAGTTAGTTGTGACAGGTGAGCGAGGATGTACACCTGGGATGGAAGGATGCACACCTGGAATGGTAGAGCGTGAGTGGGAATGCACGCTGGAGTTGGTGGTGAGGCACGTGATTGGGTGTGCGAATGAGGGCACACCTGTGATTGTCACAGAGGAGGTGACCGCGGAGGGGGCGCGAAGCGGTGTATTGGTGAGGTGTGCGAGCAACGAATGTGTGCCAAAGTGTTCGGTGGTCAGGTGTGTGACCAAGGCTGTGAGTGGAATGGGTGTACCTGGGTGTGTAAGGAAAGGTACGAGGAGCATGGGCACGGCTGGATGTGTGAGCAAGGAACGGGCTGCGGGGTGTAAGCGTCCAGGTGAAGCATCGACGTTACACGGGATAGAGTTTAGAACGACTTATAGCCGAATCGGGCCCTCGGTGCGTGCTGGGCCTCGCTTTGAACGGCCGCGTCTGTGCTCCACTAGGCGGAGCGGGCGGCCCGAGAGAAAGAGTCGTCATGGCGACCACTTTTTGGTGAGACGTGCCGGCAGGTCGAGATCGGGGCATTGGATGGCTCCGTGCCGAGATGGTGCGTGGGATCTCGGCCCGGGTAAACCTCCTTCCCTGCACCGAATGCGGGACGCACCCAGCCGCTGGCACAAAACAACCAGCATCCATTGCTTGGCTTTACGAAGCCGGGCTTTGGACAGGGATTGGCGCACCGAGAGGCAGTAGTGAGTAGACTGGGTGATGAGGTTAGTGTTTTGGACCCAAAAATTAGAGAAAAACAAAATTTGATGATTGGCAAAGGATTGGCAGTAGTGATTGGCAGATGATGGGCAGTGATTGGCCAAATTTTTAATTTGTTGCAATTTGATGTGCGAAATTGGTAGTGAGAGACCCCCGATGTGGTGGGATGGCAAATCCACCATCCCTCACAGGTGGGGGGCAAATGCGCAATAGCTTATGGGGTGTATGGCAGTGAAAACTAGCCCGGGTGGGTTAGGATATTGTGTGTAGGGATCTAGAAGAGATTGACATTAGGTAACGTTAAGATTAGTTAGTGACTGATACCTGTAGTGGGGACGCAGGTAGATTAGTGTGGATTATAATGACGAGGGAGCGCAATAGTTTAAAGGGACGACTGGGAAGCGCAAGTTTCAGAAGGGAGTAGTTAGCTGAGATGATGCCGTGCGTGTGAGAATTGAACAGGTGTGATTGCACAGGTGTGCAACTGGACAGGTGTGTGGAGCAGTGTATGAGTAGTGAGTGTGTGGATCAGCGCGAA
The DNA here is from genome assembly GCF_964187855.1 of Myxine glutinosa. NCBI lineage: Eukaryota > Metazoa > Chordata > Myxini > Myxiniformes > Myxinidae > Myxine > Myxine glutinosa. Next base: position 8,228,863 of record NC_136270.1, on the reverse strand, counting down.
TGCGCTTGGGGAGAGAAGGGTGCAGGCGGCACCAGGTGTGAGAGCACAGGTGTGCAGGTACAGGTGTGTGGAGAGAGTTGGAGTGAGTGGTACGGAGTGGTGTGCATGGTGCGAAGGTGTGGATGGGGGAAGAGTGGACCCCTTTCGCGAGCACCCGGGGCAGGTAGTGTAAGTGTTAGGTAGAGGGTGCAGGTAAATTGTGGTTGGATATTGGCATTTGTGGTGCGGTTGCAGAATGGTGTTGCGAATGGGTGCATTAGTGTTGTGGAAATGGCTGGGCGTGTAGCCTGTTAGTGTGTGTAGTTGGTTGGGCACTCCACCACTGTGAGGATGTCGGCCAGGTGAGGCCGCAGGTGGGCTCTGGGAGCCGGTAGTTGTGAGTGGGTGCCTGAGGATCCCGGGTGTGGATCGGGCAGCCCAGTGCCAGAGAGGGCACGGAGTGGGGAGAGAGCCAGAGGGCCTTCCCCTGGTAGTTAGGTTAGGGTAAGGAGCAGGTAAGCTCGGAGGCAACTGCAGTGGTGGAGGTGTGCAGGTGGGTAGACCCACTGGGAGAGGTACACGTCGCAGCCCAGAAATTGTACGAGGGCACCGGGAGATGAATCGGGGGAGTGAGACCCCAAATTGAAGAGCACCACAGTTTGGCCAATGGGAATTGGTTTTTAGAACCCATAGTGTAAGAGGGCCAATGGTTTGGCCGGAGAAAGACCCCGGGTAGTGTAAAGTTGTTAAAGTCATTTAGGAAATAGTTAGGATTAATGAACCTGTCGCACCATACGCAGCCACTTGCCTGTGGTGATGATGATGACTCCACACCTGTGTTTTCTTTGTTTGTTGCAGGAGATGAATCGCTGTGTGGATTTGTGAGACGCATCACGACGTGGATGAGACATTGGGGTGATTCCATCTCTCCCTCCCTAGGAGGGACTGATGATGAATTGGTAATGGCAAATTTTGATGTTGAGTTGGAGATGGCAAATTTTGATGAGAGTTGAAAATGGCAAATTTGATTGGTTAGGAGGGAGAGAAGACGAATTTGGTATATGGGAGGAACGGGGAAGACAGTAGGGATGTTTGTTGATTTGTAAAGTAGATGTTTATGGGTAGTGTTGTGTTGTGTGGATACAGTAAGGGGTAAGGGAGGGGCCATGTAGGTTACCTGGTGGGGGGGGGGCGTACGATAGGAACGTACCTGTCTCACCTGGTTCCCATGTGCCCCCAGTGTGCATTACCTTATATTGCGTGCACTTTTGCGCCCTTACCACCTTACTCACTTGTCTGCTTCTTTTGTCTCCCACCTCCGAGGATCTGGCTTTGGGGTAGAGAGAGAGGAGAGAGAGGTGCTGGCTACGCAGTTGTGGGCCTGCACTTTCGCTGTTGGCTGCCTGGATCGATACACCATATGGACCGCAATGTTTGTGGCCACCCACAATGGACCGCAGTTCGTTTGCGGCCAAGCACCACCCGGGGATGGACCTATGGGTCAACGGGGCACCTATGCCATACAGGTGAACCACTAATAATTAACACCAAGTGCACCACAAGAAGAGCAAGAGACACCTGCAGGGTTAGGGGTTGTCGAATTTATTTTTATTTCATTGAACAATGGTGACTGCACCGATTGGTGGTGGGGTGGTGCTGTTGATGCTCGGAAAGGGTGCTCTGCACGTTATTAAAGGCCGTCGGCCACAGAGCACTCGTGGGTTGGTGTATCGATGTTGGCAAGCGCGCTCTCTCTATGCATAACATCTGCATGTGTTCCTCCAAAGACAGGTCCTGGATCGTAGTGTAAATATCAGCGTAGTCTTGTAAATAATGCTCCCTACCGGCTGTATGTTTAGTTTGAGGATTCTTTCCGGATTCGGTTATCCTGTGGGTGTGTTTCTGAGAGGAGAAGGGTGCAACGTCGCAGGGGGACATATTTACTCATTTGTGAATATCTATAAAACTGTCGCACTCAGGGTAGAGTTAATAGTAGAGGGAACTACATTGCGTGCCACACTAAAGTAGGTAAAAATTTATCGGGTCGGGACGCCCCGAGGGTAGAGAAGGGTGCAATGTTGCGAATATGGAATTTGACCTCCATATCCGCTTGTAAATATTCCCCTATCTTCTCCGATACTCCCCAACTCTCCCCTTACCCCATTCCCTAGTCCCATTGTCTGTAAACAACACCCATTAGAGCCGATCTTCCCCTTCATTCCCCCATTAAATGTCGTGCCCAGGTCCCCCGCACCACACGTAGACAATTATAGGACATCTTGCTAGTTATTCTTAATCTATGTCAGTTAAGGACTTGTTTCCATTAATTATGACTCTTCGTTGCACCAGAATGTGATGATATGGCACCAGTAGGAGTTTAGGACCTTCCCATACCTCCCCGCATCTCTTCCCATCATCTCAAGCTCCAACAACAACCACAACAACAGCGGCTTTGCGTCCTCACTCCGGCTCGGTTGGCCGCCATTGAACATGTGCTCGACGGGGTTACCCAGAAGGGGGCTCCCTGTCGGCCCCTCGTCAAGGGCGGAGCCGGTAACCCCCGCACCCAATGAGAAGCCATGGGCCGATGCCATATGGGGCGGAGCTAACGAGCGAGGGCGTGACTCCCCGCCGGATATACGCGGCCCCGCGCCGGACGTGACGTGAGATGCGCCCCGAGCTTGGAAGGAAAAGACGCCACCCTCCCGAGCGCTGAGCGACCTCCCCAGCTTGAGACCAAAGTCGCGACCCACAAGCGCTGTGATACCTTCACGCATCTCTGGACACCACCGTACGTGATCCTGCCCTGAGCACAGGTGCACCTGGAGCGATCGCTACCCGCTTTCCTGGCCATCAAACCCCGTGTGAGTGAGCCTTGTCCCGCGTTTACCTGTCGTCTGTCCGGGGATAATATAAGTGTGTTTAAGTGCCCACCTTCCTATGTTTCCCTCTTGTCCCTGTAATCTAAACCTTCCGCAATTGTAATAACAACCTTTGAGAACCGTATCCCTGGTGTCGTATTGTGTGATTGTAATCCAGCCGGGTGTCTTCTTTTTCTTATTGAGCCAGCATAGCGCGATTAGTCAACCCCGGGTGCAATCGGGGTAACTTGTACGGATACGGCGGCCATCCCGCTCGGCCCACCATACCATCAAAGTCGTATCTGTAACAATACTTTAAAAACCGAGGCAAGGGTACCAATCTAAACTTTTCCAAAAATATGCATGAACTAGAACGCCACTCAGTAGAGCGCATACTCCCGCCGTGGGTCAAGTTGGAATAGTACGATTTCACAAAAGTTTGAGGGAGTAGTTCAGTGACAAGACAAGACAACACAAGACAGACACTGCACAGATATATATATTTAGAATATATATAGAAGATAATGTTTAAAAAAAACAAGGCAATTTCACTTACATTTTCGGATTCAGCGTTCAATCCTATATAAGTGAGTGTATTTTGAGGCATGTGTGACTTCAAATAAAATTGTAAGCCTGGAAAAACGTGCGTTTCATTCCTAATAGGGATACAACATGTAAAACTGGCCCAAACGTGAAAACAAAACTCGCTCATTTTAAGTCGTACAAGCTAATGCGACCACTCATTCTTCTGGGAAGAATCCCGTGCACATGCTTGTCACACTTATAACTCACCTAAGTCTTTATAAGTTCATCAAATACTGACACCACGATTGACATTCGCTGAGGTAAATAAATGTTGATATCTCTACTGAGGTAAAAAAACAAACAAACAAAAAAAAAACAGTTTTAAAGCATTATACGTATCAAACAATACATTTTATGAAACGGGGAAACCGAATACACACTTTGGTGGTTTTAAAATGACAGAATATGTCTTTATTAGAAAAAACAAAAAAAAGAACCTTGAAGACGACGCTGCTAACAAAATACACCGCTCTAACGCATAACCACGAGTTTAAACTACATTTACAACAAATATGAAAACTATTTTCATATCACAATGTTAAATATAGAATATATAGAAGATAATGTTAAAAAAAAATGAGCCCTATCTTCCAATGGTAAACAATCCTTCAAAAAATTCCTGGATCCGGAATAATATCCTGAGCTTCACCAAAAACTAATCAATTCTTCCTTATCCCAAGGGCAATCATCCCACCAACTTTCATCCAAATCCGTTCAGAACTTTTCCAGATATCCTGTTCACAAACACACGAACACACACACACGGACACGATCGAATGCATTACTCCCTGGCGGGAGTAAAAATGTCATACATCTTATATAAATAAGACCAAAAGTCTAACAGAGGAGTAGCCGGGCTTGTTAAATATTATAAACCACAAACACAGTCATATAATTAGCTTTTTAAACAGTCGCAAATGCTGATTATAGCATTAAACAAATAAATTTTTAAGGAATCCCGACATTGGTGAGGTAAGTTTTTTTTTTTACAGAACTGAGTGAAGATCTACTGTAATCTATATACCCCAAAGCGGAATGACCCTTCCTGCCACTCCTGTCGTGAGCGGGTGTACTAATAAATTAAAATGTCGGTCGGTGGAGTCAGCCGTCGTTATGTCATCATAGACGTAATGACGTAGCGTGACGGACAGACACAAAACTGCCGCTACTTTAATATATACGTAGTGTGTTCAAAAAGTATCCGACCTTTATTTTTCGTGCGTAAAAAAGAAGAAGCTAGGGAGGCGTTGATTGGTGCACGTATGTAGGCGATCCTAATGCGCACGCGTGAATTTTTTCCCACCTGCAGAAGCTGTCATTCGACGGCAGACCGCCGATGAGTGAGGACATGTAAGTGAGCGCCGTCGGATTTTCGTTTTTGACCAAATGACGGAAAAACTTGAACAACGCTACTGCATCAAATTTTGTGTAACTTTGTGTAACAACTTTTTTTGGCCTCGGGGATGTTGGATGCTTCCATTGTGATGACTGCAACTTGGTTTCTGGGTCGTACCCATAAACCCAGGACTCATCGCCAGTGATCACTGTGTTGAGGAAGCTGGGATCGCTGTTCACAGTCTCCAGCATGTCCTGTGCGATCTCCAAACGGAGTTGCTTCTGCTCAATCGTTAGCAGCTTTGGTACGAACTTCGCTGAGATTCTCCTGAAGCCCAAATCCTCCTTCATAATGGAATGAACGGTGTTGAATCTTGCGGATCGTTTCCACTTGGGAATCGCCAAGCTTTACACAAAATTTGATGCAGTAGCGTTGTTCAAGTTTTTCCGTCATTTTGTCAAAAACGAAAATCCGACGGCGCTCACTTACATGTCCTTACTCATCGGCGGTCTGCCGTCGAATGACAGCTTCTGCAGGTGGGAAAAAATTCACGCGTGCGCATTAGGATCGCCTACATACGTGCACCAATCAACGCCTCCCTAGCTTCTTCTTTTTTTTACGCACGAAAAATAAAGGTCGGATACTTTTTGAACACAGTAGTAGAAGATGATATATTTTAACCAACAGTAACTTTGCAGTCACTACGAAGGGATTAGTGTTACGATTAGATTTACTATAATATTAACATTACGTTATCATTATCTCAAAAATTCAAAATTCGTTATCATTAGATATTACTTTAAAAAACCCGAGGCAAATTCCTTACTTCCACGGTTATTACTTCTGAGCCTGGTGTTGGCTTAGTGGTTAGGGCGCTAGCTTGGGATCCTAGGATCCTGAGTTCGAATCCCGGTCGATCGCTGAATTAACACCAGGGTGGTTGACTCAGCCTGTCATCCTTCCGAGGTCGGCAAATTGAGTACCAGCTTGCTGGGATGAATGATCCCGGTGTGTACCCCCATTTAGAATAGGTACACCGTATCCCTGCGCATCGTAAGAAGCGACTAAGGGTTGGCGTCAGGAAGGGCATCCGGTCATAAAAAACATTGCCTCAAACAGGGCCCCATGAGGTCATGGGGCCTGCAAGGCCAACCTCCACTCTAGCGGGGAAAAATGGCCTTAAAACGATCATTCATTCATTCATTCATTCATTCACGGTTATTAGTACCGTACACCGCTTATAGATTCATGAACCATACACCGCTTCAATCCATTGGATTTGCATTCACGCCATTGGGATTAAAGTGTTGTGGTGATATTTACTATATTATTATTATTATTATTACGAAAATGATACTACTGAAACGATACACTACTGTATTAAGAAACTTGGGTTTAATTTGTCCAAAGCAGCCCAAAGGTGAGTCATAACGCCTAAGGCCTATACGTACCATATTGTTGCCAGAGCCGTAACGCCGATGCTTTCGATATTTGATGGTCATTTTAACAATCGGTTTGTTTGTGTTTCACACTGAATGAAAAATGTAAAGGTAGAGCATGGCAATTGTGATATATGACAGGTTCGACGATATGTTCGGCCTGAAGGAAAATGGAATCAAAATGGCGGTGTGCGGAGAGTCAGCCGCTGTACTGCCGTAATGACATCAGACGTAATCACATCACCCTGTAATGTGACCAGATCCTCAGTTCTGGTTGGTATACGTTTGAGGGGCATACATACATACAGCCGTGGCCAAAAATATTGGCATCCTTGCACTTTTTTCAAATAACTCACAATTTTCTCTAAAAAATAAGATGAAATTGACAAAAGTATTTGGTCTCCACAATTCTTTATTTAACTGTTAATATTACAGAAACTTTGTTTTTGATTCAGAACTTAATATATCCTATTAAATCAGAAAATAAAAAGAAATGGCATTGACAAAATTATTGAACAGCAAGGTCTCTGGAGATGGACTTGTAGCCTTGAAATTATTAGCCTTGAGAGAATTTACTTGTAGCCAAGTAAATTAGGTATTAGGTGTGATCATGCGAAGCTATAGAAAGTTGTTTTTATGCCTCCGCCCCCGAAGGTGGCTGGAGGCGTTATGTTTTCAGGTTGTCCGTCCGTCCGTATGGGCTAAACCTCGTTTTTCTCAGCAACCACATGTCCAATTGAGACAAAACTTTCAGCGTAGGAGTGACACCCATGCAGAATTTTTTTATGATAATTGTGACGTCATAGGTCACGTGGTATGGCAGCCATCTTTGATTGAAAGCAAATAATTGTAAAAATATTTATCGGAAACCGCTGAATGGACAAATTTGAAACTTGGCACATTGTCAAGTACTCTCAATGTGGAACAAAAGCATGATAATGATGACATCATAGGTGAAGTGGTATACCAGCCAAAAATGTTTTAATAGACTTCCTTATCCTAAAAATCTGAAATTGCATGCACATGATCTATGACAGATTTGTATTGAAATATTAAATTTATGACATCATAGGTCACATGGTTTGGCAGCCATATTGGATTGAAGAAAAATATTAAATAATTATATCTCTGAAACCGCTCACCCTATTGATGCGAAATTTTACAAATATCATCTAACAGCACTGTTGCATATAGGTGAAAATGATGATGTCATAGGTCACGTGGTTTGGCAGCCATCTTGGATAGAAAAAACGAACCTTATCCGATAAACACGAAACTTCACAAACATGATCCCCTACCCATATATATGCAGAGTGTACATTTTTGATGTCATATGTCACGTGGTTTGACAGCCATATTAGCTTGAAAGTCGATATTTTAAAAAAAACCCTTCTCCAAAATGCTTCACTGATCGATGTTTAACCTGTCCTGTGGTAAAAATGTCATCTCTCTATAATTCCAGTAATCTCTGTGTGTCTGTATGCGACCGCTGTTTCTCGACAACTACCAGTCCGATATACTTGAAACTTGCCAGGTATATTGCTGGGGACCCGAGGATGTGCCTTTTCAGGGTTTGAAATTAATCGGACAAGTGGTTCCCAAGGTATGGTCACCGTACTCGCAAGCCGTTCGCTTTGGCTTTGCGAATGGACCAAACCATTTCATGTAAATAGAGGGGGGGGGGGGGTTCTGTGGTCGTTACTGCCACGTGGTTTCAAAGTTTTTTTTTGTTGTTGTTGTTTGCACGCATGTTTTTTTGCACGCACGTACGGGCAAGCACGTACGGGCAAGCACGTACGTGCGGGCACGCCCTAGTACTTCAAAACAGCTGAAGGGATTTAAACCAAACTTGTTTATTTTTAGGACAGTGAACGAGGGCGTCTACCCATTGTTATGGGCAGGGACTACACGTAGGCATATTGGCGACACAGTCGCATTGCTCTAGTTTTTTTTCTCATAGTTTATAAAAAGTATTTGGTTTTTATTCATTCTTTTTTATTACAACATGCATTGAGGACGAAGAGCCCCTACAACAATAAAGCAGCTGAGATGTATTTATTGAGCCCTACAAATTTAGGGTGGGCTTCAAAAAATCAAAATGCAGATTTTCTCCGGGACATGGTCTATTTTTGTTCCTTTTGGTGTCAAAGGAAAGCACACCAAATTTGAATGGAATCCAATAATATGTAGGGGTGCCACATCAGTGATGAATTTTCCCCCATGCAAAAATAGGAATTCCCATTTTTTGGGCTGTACATACACAAAATAAATACATAATTATATATATACATTAAATATAATATTAAAAATAAATATATAGTAAATATACATTAAATAATAAATATACATAAATACACATTATACATTATATATATACAATATATTATACATACAGTTTTGAGACTTCCTATGATCACTATCTGGGCAATTTTCATGCATGTTTTGTACAGGTTCCCGGGGTCAGGGGTACGCTTTTTTAGTGTGTAATATGTAGGCCTAACTTATTGACTGTGGCTCTTTTGTAGAGAGTGACCCTGTGGAGTAAGAATTAACAGGATTTTACCCACATTCTTGCTTATTTTGCAGATATGGCATGTGCTAGTACCAGTGTTTCATTGAAAACTCGGGCTCAGGATAATGTGTATCTCATTGGGTCCACTTCTGGAGATGCCATCAAAGGTGCCAAGCTCCCGACTGTGCATAAATCTCTTGTCCTGTTTTTCCATCACCTGAAGAAGGAGAATCGCACTGCCCGGGAGAGTGCAACCCTCACCATTGAAGAGGTTGTGAAGATCTGGGAAAAAGCTCACCTACCTACAACGACGAAGCAGCACTGCATCCATCGTTTGGAGAGGCTATATGAAGAATGGAGGAGCCTCCAAAAAGGTGCAAAGCGGGGTGGTGCGACCCAAGAGAAAAAGGAAGCATCCTTCAAGGCCTCCTTGGAGAAGACGTTTGATCTTAGGCATGCAGATTCGGAGGCCATAATCACCAACCCCGAGGACAGGAAGTTTCTTCACGATCAATTCTCAGAGAGGAAGGCTTCAATGGGATCTGTAGACACTGTGTTGGAAGCAAAAACGTTCTTGTGTGTTTGAAAGATCAGCAGCCACGAGATGATTATCGTGAACTCCTAGAACTGACTGTCATCTACATGGGAGGAATCCCACCTCGTGGAATCCGGATCATGGCTCCAGGAGCAATGCACAGAGCCAGATGGATGGCAAAAGCACTATATTCACTACAGGTGTTCATGTTTCGGTCAGAGTTCCACTTGACACTTCGAGAGGCAAGAGAACTCCGATCCTTCAACATTTTTGTCTGCCTTGTGTATGTACAGGCTTGGTTTCGGGCTCCACAAGCTATTGAGGCTCCCCTGAATGACATTAACCTCTTCAAGAAGTTGGAAAAGTTTGAACAAATCAATCAGAAGATGGCTCAGGCAGCCTTGAAGGCACTTGGCCGCCACACGTGGTACATGAGCCCAGTACTAGTGGCATTTGCATTCTTTGACACCAGAATTGATAAAGAAAGCAAGATCAATATGATTTAAGCATTGAAAAATGACGGTGAAAACCCCTCTCCAAAGAGACCAGCTATCAAACGAGGAACCGCCCTGTCAATCGCTGGCCTCATAACAAAACACACCAAGCATTTCTTCAGCATCCTAGGGACCCCAACTGATTGGATGGATAAGGATCCTGGTTCATGGGAGCAAGAAACCAGCTTTCAGGAAGCAAAGAAAGCCGCCAGTGGCTTAGTCGTGGTGAACGACAGGGCAGAAAGGGGTGTCGCATTGATACAAGACTACAATAAGCTCCTTACAAAGGATGAAGAGCAAAAGCAAGCTCTGCTTCAAGTTGTTGCTGCTCACAGGAAGATGTACCCCGATGCCAAGAAGGCAACAGTGGTGAAACAGGCCCAGAAATAGGAGTTACATTTCTCATTATATTTGGGTTTTTTAATATTATGTGATATGGTGTCTCTTCATTTTATGAACTGAACATTTGGATTGTTATCATTGAATTTGAGTTTTCATATCAATATAGTGCTATTTGTGCAGCTATTGTAACTTGTGTTTGCTAGAATACAAAGAAAGTGAGTGGAGGGTGGATTTTCATAAAACAAACTTCTGGTTTTGCTTTCGATCCATATATAGAAAAGTTTTGTAGACACCTTTAGTTTGAAGGCTGATGTGGCACCCCTAAATAAAATCAGATTGCTTTCATATTTGGTGTCGTTTCATTTTCGAACAAAAGGAACAACATAAAGCCATGTCCCAGTAAATATTTAAAAAAAATTATTTTGAGCACCACCCTACCCTACATGTATTTCATAGAAATGCTTGTACCAAAAATGTACTGTTAAAAAAAAAGATATACATATATACATATATACATATATGTAAATGAACCAATATCACAGACACAAAAGGATATAAAGTATGATATCGGAATTTAGATGTTATTAACCCTATAGATAGGTGTACCCATGGGTATACCAATTCTGTACAGATGGGTATACCCAGGGGTGCACGCATCTATGGTTAAGGAGCAAATCATGGAAAAGGAGTTTTTTTAAACCTGGAATATGTTGCCCAATCCACAATGACGGCATGTGTACTTTGAGACATCTATGTGCAACATCTGTGGACCTGCATTTGTTCTAATAGACAAGCTGCAGACGTAATATATTTGCAGTTTAAACTGATAAGCCCTTGTTTAGAATAAACCTCTCTCTCGAAATGCTTCAACACCTGTGGGATATTTTCAACCTTATCACAGTCAAACAAGTGATCAAACATGCCCGGGATAAGATTTGCCTGAGCAAAGTCCATTTAGATGCTACTGGATATCTCAATTATTATCATAACCATACACAATGTCCCAACAGCTCATAGAGTAGGGATGATTGACCCAACTTTTCACAAACTTACTGGCAAGGCTTGACGTTTGACTGAAAACCCTGCTCTTAGTGGCCTTGAGAATCAAACTCACACCAGCGAGGTGACTCACAGAAGCTTTACCACTCAGGGGTTCCCAACCTTGGATTCACAACCCCATTTGGAGTCGTGATGATTCAAAATTGAGCTGAGAAGCCATGTGGCAGTATAGTTGTTATTATCATGACTATATTAAAAAGGGAGCAGCATTGAGGTACCATTGCAACAACTTGAAGGAACTGCGCTCCAACGCGAGTCGAAAGAATTGACGCGACCAAAGACGGAATTCGTCCGAGTTGCTTTATTGAAACAAAACAGCTCAGGTATTCTGACAAGCCCGTTTATCGGGCAGCAATATATATACACATTTATGTCGGGAAGTTTGCCCGGCAAAAGCTATACCAGGCATGCCCGGGTGTCAAGGGCGAGCCTTGGAAAGGCGAGTCTGGACCTGCCCGGGCGTGTTTGGCTGCGGCCTGGCAAGTCGAGGCTGGGCGTGCCGGGCGCTCTGGGCGAGCCCTGGAAAGGCGATAGCGGGCATGCCCGGACGCTCTGGGCGAGCCCTGGAAAGGCGATAGCGGGCATGCCCGGACGCTCTGGGCGAGCCCTGAAAAGGCGATAGCGGGCATGCCCGGGAAAGACGAGACCGGGCGTGCCCGGGAGGTTCGGGCGTGCCCGGGAACAGTGAGTCCGGGCATGCCCGGGAGAGGCGCGTCTGGCCGTGTTCTGGCCGGTGCAAGGCGATTGTGTGCATCCAGCGGTAACCGCTACAAACTCAAGATTATTTCATGTTGTATTTCCTGTATGTTAAATCATCAGCAGCTGTGGAGATAAAACTGCCTCAAAGGAAAGTCAGTCAGCCATGTACTACATCTAACATGTCCTTATAACCTCAAGAGTAGTGTCTGAGATGTGATTTGTGGCCTACTATAAAACTTTGGTTGGGTCAAGTGTGCCCTCAAACCCTCCCCAACAACTCCAAGATGCATGCGTTCTTCGCGTAACCCATTCCTAGTTCAACTCTCAACAACCAGAAAAAGTGCACACCTCAACTCCTTCATTCCTATTTTATCCTGGTTGTGGATATGCCTTGCAAAGATAGTTCAATCACAGACTTCCCTTCAGGGTCTCAAGCAGGTGGTGCACCATATTCCTCACATCCTCCCCCATCCATGCTCACAATCATTTCCACATCCATTATTCCTCCGAACCTAACCCTTTTATGTGCAAGTTTCTGTGTTTTCTCCTTTCCCCTCCTCTTTTCCTTGCTTATTGTGTTCAACTTTGGCCCATTATCAGTTCACTGCGTTTTACCATCAGTCACCTCATTCTTACAGGAGCTTCAATTTTGTATAGAAGAGACAAAAAACATACAATAAAGGGAGCGGCAGACAAGAGGAGAGAGAGGGAAGCACACAAGCACAACAACAGTAGAGAAAAGGGACGTCAGTAGATCTGTGGAGGGAGAGGGCTGGGGGAGGGAGGGAGAGGTACACGGTATAAAGCAAATGAACACTACTAGCAATTTCAGTAACTAGTGAGGTACCCGTGCTACGCACGGGTGGGGGGCCAGAAGCAAACAGACAATGCAGAAACGGCGAATGCTAAAGCATACAACAAAACAAACAACATGCATTTTAAGGCCATTTTCCCTGCTAGAGCGGGGGTTAGCCTTGCGGTCCCCATGACAATCTTCTCCATCTTGCCCTATTTTCTGCATCTCTCCTTGTTAACCCCCTGGCCCGCATTTCTTCTTCCACAATCTTTAGCCAGGTCTTTCTCGGTCTTCCCCGTCCTCGACTTCCTTCTACATTCATTTCCATCACTCTTCTCAACCAGTCACTTTCATCCTTCCTCAACACATGACCAAACCATCTCAACCTGTTCCTCTTCACAACATCAATCACAGGCTCTATTCCCATCATTTTTCGCAATTCATCATTTGTCTTCCTCTCTCTCAACGATACTCCGCACATCCATCGAACCATTCGCATTTCCACCCTTTCCAACCTTCGTTGCTGCTCTACGTTCATTACCCATGTCTCGCTCCCATAAATCATAACACTTCTCACACATGCAGCATACACCTTTCCCTTCAGCTTCAACGACACTCCCCTCCTCATCAATACGCCACTCAGTTCCCGAAACTTCTTCCATGCACATCTCACTCTAGCAACCGTTGCCGAGTCTGATCCACCTTCTCCATTCAGCATGTTTCCGAGGTAGCAAAATGTTTTTACACCTTCCAGCTTCACGCCGTCTCCAAGATCCAACTCAACATTTCCTCCATCTGCAGCTCCCTCTGTGCACACCTTACATTTGAATGTAGCTGCCACACTGGTTAATGACCCTCAGACCACTACATTTTTGATGAACCCACTCAGCGCACATTGTACATTGAATGGAGTTCACTCCGACACCCTTCCTGCACACAGCTTCCGATATTCACCTTCAGACCTTTTGTCTCCATACATTCCTTCCACTTGTTCTTCTTTTCCTTCAGTCTAATTTCCATCACTCTTCTCAACCAGTCACCTTCATCCTTCCTCAACACATGACCAAACCATCTCAACCTGTTCCTCTTCACAACATCAATCACAGGCTCTATTCCCATCACTTTGGCCAAAGTACTGTCTTTCCCTCGCGGTCCCCCTGTGCTGTCTTTCCCTCGCGGTCCCCCCTGTCCTGTCTTTCCCTCGCGGTCCCCCTGTGCTGTCTTTCCCTCCCTCGTGGTCCCCCTGTACTGTCTTTCCCTCGCGGTCCCCCTGTGCTGTCTTTCCCTCGCGGTCCCCCTGTGCTGTCTTTCCCTCGCGGTCCCCCTGTGCTGTCTTTCCCTCACGGTCCCCCTGTGCTGTCTTTCCCTCGCGGTCCCCCTGTGCTGTCTTTCCCTCGCGGTCCCCCTGTACTGTCTTTCCCTCGCGGTCCCCCTGTGCTGTCTTTCCCTCGCGGGCCCCCTGTGCTGTCTTTCCCTTGCGGTCCCCCTGTACTGTCTTTCCCTCGTGGTCCCCCTGTGCTGTCTTTCCCTCGGGGTCCCCCTTTGCTGTCTTTCCCTCGTGGTCCCCCTGTGCTGTCTTTCCCTCACGGTCCCCCTGTGCTGTCTTTCCCTCATGGTCCCCCTGTGCTGTCTTTCCCTCGTGGTCCCCCTGTGCTGTCTTTCCCTCGCGGTCCCCCTGTGCTGTCTTTCCCTCGTGGTCCCCCTGTGCTGTCTTTCCCTCGTGGTCCCCCTGTACTGTCTTTCCCTCGCGGTCCCCCTGTGCTGTCTTTCCCTCGCGGTCCCCCTGTACTGTCTTTCCCTCGTGGTCCCCCTGTGCTGTCTTTCCCTCGTGGTCCCCCTGTGCTGTCTTTCCCTCGCGGTCCCCCTGTACTGTCTTTCCCTCGCGGACCCCCTGTACTGTCTTTCCCTCGCGGTCCCCTTGTGCTGTCTTTCCCTCGTGGTCCCCCTGTACTGTCTTTCCGTCGTGGTCCCCCTGTGCTGTCTTTCCCTCGTGGTCCCCCTGTCCTGTCTTTCCGTCCTGGTCCCCCTGTGTTGTCTTTCCCTCGTGGTACCCCTGTGCTGTCTTTCCCTCGTGGTCCCCCTGTGCTGTCTTTCCCTCGTGGTCCCCTTGTGCTGTCTTTCCCTCGTGGTCCCCCTGTGCTGTCTTTCCGTCGTGGTCCCCCTGTGCTGTCTTTCCGTCGTGGTCCCCCTGTCCTGTCTTTCCGTCCTGGTCCCCCTGTGTTGTCTTTCCCTCGTGGTCCCCCTGTGCTGTCTTTCCCTCGTGGTCCCCCTGTGCTGTCTTTCCCTCGTGGTCCCCCTGTCCTGTCTTTCCCTCGTGGTCCCCCTGTGCTGTCTTTCCCTCGTGGTCCCCCTGTACTGTCTTTCTGTCGTGGTCCCCCTGTGCTGTCTTTCCCTCGTGGTCCCCCTGTACTGTCTTTCCGTCATGGTCCCCCTGTGCTGTCTTTCCCTCGTGGTCCCCCCCTGTGCTGTCTTTCCCTCGTGTTCCCCCTGTGCTGTCTTTCCCTTGTGGTCCCCCTGTGCTGTCTTTCCCTCGCGGTCCCCCTGTGCTGTCTTTCCCTCGTGGCCCCACTGTGCTGTCTTTCCCTCACGGTTGTCAGCTCTTTCACGAGCCTCGATTCAGTATACAAAAAAAAGTCCATCCATACTGTCCGCAATCAACACCAGATCATCTGCATACAACAACTCCCACGGTAAACCCTCCTTTACGTTCTGAGCCAGCACCTCCATCACAGCTACAAATAGTAGTGGACTTAGTACCGACCCCTGATGCACTCCCACCTTCACCTCAAACTCACCACTGTTCCCGTCCTTCGTCCTTACAGCTGTGCGCGCTCTTTTGTACATTGCAATCACGACTCTGATCAACCATTCCTCCACTCCTAACTTCCTCATTGCCCATGTCAATACTTTGCGTGGAACACGATCGAATGCTTTCTCCAGATCAACAAACCCAAGAAACAACTTCTTCCTCTTCTCCATGTACTTCTCCTGCAACTGCCTCACAATAAAAAGCGCGTCTGTCGTTCCTCTTCCTGGCATAAATCCAAACTGCATTTCATCGATCTTCACTTTCTTCCTGATCCTCCTCTCCAACACCCTTTCCAATACCTTCATTCCATGCTCCAATAACTTTATCGCTCGGTACGAGCCACACTCTAGAGGGTCACCTTTCCCCTTGTATAGAGGGACGAGGGTACTCAGTTCCCAATCCACTGGAATGCGGCCTTCTTTCACCGCCAGATTACAGATCTCTGTCATTCTCTTCACACCCCAACTTCCTGCTGCCTTCAACATATCTCCCACAACTCCCGTCGGCCCTCCCGCTTTTCTACTCTCCATTGCTTTCATCGCTTCCTCAACTTCCTTCTCAGTTATCTTCTCTGCCGGTCCTAAAACTGGGTTACTCTCGATGTTGCCATCCCATTCATTCTCTGTATTCAACAGCATTTCCATATATCTTTTCCATCTTCCTTTAATTCCATCTGGGTCCACAATGATTTGTCCCACTTCATCCTTCAAGCAACTCACCCCCATCACATCACACCTCTCTTTCGCTATCTAATTTGCAATCCTGAATACTGCTCTCTGACCCTCTTCCTAATCCAAGCGTTCTCCGAACATTTTCCTACATGCCTCCTGCGCCTTTACTACCTCTTTCTTTGCAGCCTTCTTGGCTGCCTTATAACTTTCATGCTCTGTTGTTTCTGCTCCCGTACCCTTCGCCTTCTGCCACTCCTTGAACTTCTTCCTCTTCTCGTCAATCCTCTTTCCAACTTCATCATCCCACCACCATGTTTCCGAGTGCCTCGGTGGTTCTTTTGTCCATCCACATACCTCACCAACGGCTCCCAACAGACTAGCTTTCATTGACATCCAACCACTTTCAAGCTCAACCACATCATCGTCTACCCTACTCAGCCTCTCTTTTATTGCCTCCCTTACTATCACCTCTTTCAACCTCCACACCTTCATTCTCGGTTGGTACTTCACCCGCCGAGCTCTCCTCGCACCTTTCATCCTTATGTCGCAGACAACCAAGTGGTGCTGTGAAACACTAAACAGCCTCCTCCCCCGGAATCACCTTTGTGTCCCGGAGGTGCCCCCTATCTCGCCTACGCACCATCAGGTAGTCAACGATGGTGCGTAGGCGAACAAGCTTATTATCCTCTTTCTGGAACTGAGTACTGGTATTACAAATCAACAAATCAGCTCCATCAGCAAACTCCAAAATCCTTTCACCTTCTCCATTTCTCACACCATATCCGTAACCCCCATGAACTCCCTCAAAACCATCCATACTCCTTCCCACATGTCCAATTAGGTCTCCTCCTACCACAACAACTTCCTCATCTTTCACGTTTTCCTTCAGCTTCTCTATCGCACACCAGAACCTGTCCTTCTCTTCATCGCTCCGACCAACCTGCGGAGCATATCCCGAGATGACGTTCACCAAGAGCTTTCCAATCATCATTTTCACCATCATCAACCTATCACTCACTCTAGTCACACTCACCACACTGTTTACAAACTCCTCAGAAAACAGGACACCAACACCATTCACGCCCTCCAGGCACCCTTGCCACACAAACTTGTATTTCTGTCCCTGCCTACCCTTCACCATTCTCACACCACTTCCCTCCCATCTTGTCTCTTGCACACAACATATGTCCACTCTTCTTCTGACCAATACTTCCACCACTTATCCTGATCTCCCTGTCATTGTCCCTATATTCCATGTCCCAAACCTCAGAAACCGATCTCCACTTCAGGCTGTACCCTGCCCATATGTCGTTGTAATTGTCATGGTTCTCTTTTTGAGGCAATGTTTTTTTTATGGCCGGATGCCCTTCCTGACGCCAACCCTCTTAGTCGTCTCTTACGACATGCAGGGATACGGTGTACCTATTCTAATCCAGGGTACACACTGGGAATGCTAAGGCATGAAACCAATAAATTCCACATTGCTGTAGCACCTTCAGTCGCATGACAGACATGGACAGCAAGTTTGTGAAGGACTTCCATGAAAAACGTACCCGTTGGAAAACAAATGGGTACGTTTGTTCCATACCCAGTCCAAGGCGAATCTGCATATGGCGATCCGCGAATTCACGTTTAGAAAGTAGAAACCGTCATGGCATTTCGTCATTCACTTGAACTCAATATCTCTTTTTTCATTCCAAACAGCATAACTCCAATCATAAATGAAATAATATTAATATAAAAAAATAAACTTTAAACAACATTCGTGACATAAACAAATATTTAAATCCTGATGTGAAGTTCTGTACGGTTGGGTGAATACAATTACGAATTCAAAATCGTAATTGTACTCACTCAATTCCAATCATCAATTGAAACTTTAACAAAACGATTAACACGATTAACGTTTTACGATTTAACATTACGATTGAATGACGGTTGTATTTGGATATTATCAAACCCGCGCATTGCCGTCATCTGTCCACTTCCGCATTCGCGGCAGGTTCATAATTGTCATCAAAATCTAAACAGTATTTGTAGAATTTCAATAAAAGCCACATCACTGTTCATATTGGTAAATATTATTCCATCGTGTATGGAAAAACTGGAAAATTGGAAAACTTGGAAAAATTGGAAAAACAAAGCCTATTTTACTCCCAGGGGTCCCAGGAATACCCACCCAAAATATCGTTGCGATCGGTTGAGCCGTTTTTGCGGTACCTTCGAACAGACAGACAGACATTTGGTGAATTATAGTAAGACTAGTGGGGTCACCCGTGGGAATCCCACGGGCATGGACGTGTGTGGCATTTCGACATATTGAGTTAGATGCTGCACCTGCACATTCAGTTTCACAAAATGGTTACTGGCAATTTATCAGATGCACAAATGATGTCATCTACACAATGTATTTACTTCTGATAACATGTGAATGCATGTGCGTGCACGCCCACACACACATATACACATATACACCCACACACATATATACACATACACACATATACACCCACACACACACAAATACACATATATACACACACACACACACACACACACACACACACACACACACACACACACACACACCTGGTTTTTTCATTTCTGTTCCTCACAATTCTGTCTCTCTCTTAGTCACAGACACAGACACACACATCCATGTGCACGCGCGCACACACACACACACACACACACACACACACACACACACACAGTTGTTTTTTTTATTTTTGTTTCTCACAATTCTATCTCTTATGATTTTCAATTCTTATGTGCAACGATGCTCCGATTCTTATGTCCAATTACACACACACACACACACACACACACACACACACACACACACACACACACACACACACACACACACACACACACACACACACACACACACACACACACACACACACACACACACACACACACACACACACACACACACACACACACACACACACACACGTATATATCCCACATCCAACATGTATATACATGTTTAAAGTGTACGTGACCCTCCCTCCTCCCCCCGCCCGGCAACGCCGGGTACTTCTGCTCATAACTAATAAAATAAAAACGAAGAAATATCTCTCAGCAATTTCCCGTCTGTTAATTTATATATTTTACAAATGTGAATTACACGTCCATGCACACGTGAAATGAACACGTGAACCTTTACTTCCGGATAATAATGTTGAATGAAATAAAAACGAAGAAATATATGTCGGCATCATTGTTGACGTTTTTGTGACGACTGTCATCAAACGAAAAAGTAATATATCTTAACGGAAAAGAAAAGCGAATTTTTAATATATGTCGACACGTTGCCGTCGGTATCATGTTGGGCGGTGTATGATACAGCATGACGCGAATTTTAAAAATATATCTCTGCATTTTCCCGCGTGTGTGTGAATGTTCTCAATTATTTCTGACACCGAGTCTAAAACCATCGATAAAAATTAAATCAGATGGTGAATTCGATATAAAATCGTGAGGGTGACTCAATGAATGGGCTTTATTTTAAAGGCCTTTGAGAATTCATTTCGTTCTATAAACAGAAACTTTCATCGGATTTTCTTCCCGTTTTTTTTCAACTGAGTCTAAAACTATGTTAGCGACTGCGAAAAATGAAATGATATATCGAATTAGAATTGAAATAAATCTGTGAGAGAGAAAGACAGCACGGGCCTAACTAAACAGGCCTCAAAGCTATTCGAGAAGGAGGAGTGGGTGGAGCTACTCTGCAAACCGAGTCAGCCACACCCCCCGGACAGACGTCCAACAGACAGAATCATCTACGCCTATTATAATATTGATGAAGTCGGAGCTTGAAAAAAGGTGGATTTGGGGTGTTTTAACAGGGGTAGAAAAGATCAAGGTTTTGTATGGGGGAAGATAAGAGATGGTGGTGAACAGCTGTTTGAAAGACCTGGAGGGAGGAGAGGGATTGAAGAGAGTGTGGGAGTTTGTTCTAGAGGCAGGAGAAAAGAGGAACGAAAGAGTGAAGGTGAGCAGAGAGTCTTGATTTTGGCAGATCTTGTACATCCTGCAAGAATATTTGGGGGACAGAGCACAGACAGAGCTGGGGGAGCAAGGTCGGAGAGGAGTCGGTAGAAGACAGAAAGATCACCAACCTGCCTGCGGTGAGCGAGTGAAAGGCCCTCAGAATCAGCTTCATCACGGAAGATACCAATGATTCTGAGTTGGGAGGGGAAGGTTGAGACGTTGGTGGGGAAGCAGGGTCGGAGGACTTTTGGTGGGAGGATGGGTGGGAGGTTGAGGAGTTGTGGTGGGGGTGGGGGTGTTTGAAGGCTTGTAGTGTGAAGGGGATTGAAGCTTTTGGGTTGGGAGGGGGAGGTTGAGTAAATCTCGAAGTCCTCAGACTTGGGGATTGTAAGTGGGGAGGGGCAGTGGAGGGTGGGAGGGGGGGAGGGGTTGGTATGGACATGAGATTTTAAATTGTGCGGATGTTTCATGGGTCCCTCGTATCATTAGGATGAGTGCTGAAGTGGCTAGTGCGAACACAGAAACGACTGCAAGTTAGCCTGACTTCTTGAAATAAATTATCGAAGAAGGTGGCTATTGTTACAATATCTGGTGAGTGTTATAATATATAACTCCATTTAATTATCTGGATTTTGTGCACCTGTACTGTTTTATGATTTAAATATTTATTTTATCTTATAATTATTTGTTTTGTGGTGAAAATATCGACCACGAAACTCTGCAGGAACGTAACCCCTATTTATATCATTATGTCGATGGTAAAAATGAATTAACTTTAAGTCACACTTTCCAGGAACATGTCCTCGATGTAAAGTGAGGATTTCCTATAATCTTTTTTCCCCAACAGTTTTATGTCTTTTTGTTTAAGAAAAAGCACTTTGATAAGTGTGCAGGAACATTTGTATTCTCTATTTTTGCACTTTAAATGATGAACAACTGCCGACATACAATTTCCTTTCATAAAGATTTTCAGCTCATTGTGATGGAAAATGATGTAACAAAAAACAATACCACACACACACACACACACACACACACACACACACACACACACACACACACACACACACACACACACACACACACACACACACACACCTACCCCATAGTTATGAACAATTTCATCCTTTTCAAGCATCCCTTCCTCATAAGCCGCCACCAATGGACAGAGACGTCGTGTGTCTGCCTGCACAAGCATCAAAAATGTTTTCACTTGTGAACAAAAAAAATGTGTAAATATTTATTTCTTTTTTTGTATATACAAAATCAAGGCTCATGGAAGAGCAAGAACACAGAATGGAATAGAACATAGTAGCTAAAGCACAGTAGAAAGTGGGGAAACACACCAACAACAGCGAGATGGAGGGACACAACATTGCATGCGGTTATCTATGAAAGGATGGGTCACTGATCCCATAGCAGTACCAGTAGGTGCTCCAACTATGATCACCAAATACAATCTCGGACAACTTGCTGCCTTAAATCAAAATCAGACACGTTAAAACAGTTTGGCTTTTCACATATTGTTTGCTCACCAGCCATTGAGGAAAAGTTTCATCACTTGTAAACATTTCTTGATGGAAATTCTACAGAACAAACAAAAATGCACATGTTAATCTTTGCATGACAACAACCTGCTAATACTGCTGTGTGCAAAAGAAAAACTTTTGCCGATATTTACAGTTCGACAGTTGGGGATATACTGTACCGTACTGTATAAGTAGTGGGCAAAGGGTTAATGTTTCATGAACTTCTTTTGAAAAGACTCGTCTTCAAAACAACAACAACCCTTTTATGGTATCACAAGCGCTGCAGTGATATCACTGGACATTTCATCATCTTTTTCTTGAAATGATTGATCATCATATTTTACATATGAAAATATCATCTTTCATGTTTGTTTGTTTTTTACCAAATTGATAATGATACCATTGCACCTCTTGTGACTCCATTTACAACACTGCCTATTTCTAATTGAATTCCGTCCAACTCCTTTTCCATGTATTGAACAAACTCCTTTCCTTTCTTCTTATTCACTACTCACCATAACCTTCATTTTATTAATGTTGACACGCAAACCTTTATTCTCTTTCAATTTTCCATTTTTAAAACGTCTTCCGCTTCTTCTTCAATTCCAGGATTCAATACCAAGTCATCAGCGTATTATAACTCGCATGGAAATCGCAATTCCACTATTCGTCAATTCTTCCATCACTAATACAAACAGCAGATTGCAAACATCAGCATTCAAGAGATGCCTTCAAAACAGAATCTTAATTCACCGAAGTAAATCTGCAAAAGAAGTGCGAAATTGTTATTCCTTTTGTTTCTCCACAGAGGTTGAGGCTCAAGAAAAAAGCTAAACAACAGAGAGTGGAGAGTCAAAACCGACGTCGAGGCCAAGAGGACAATTTTTCAAGAACATGACAATTACAACAACAACAACAACAGGCATTTTAAAAGGCCATTTCCCCTGCAAGAGCGGGGGTTAGCCTTGCGGTCCCCATGACAATGTTCTCCATTTTGCCCATTTTGCCCATGACAATTAGAAAGACAATTTTTCAATTAAATAAATTATAAAAGAATATTTAAAACCTTGAGCCTTTCCCACCATCCCCATCACCCAGAACAGGCGATCATATTGAAGAATCAAATACATCGCTGCAAGTTTAAGATACGTGTGATTGGTCCCCTTCCTTGTCCATTAGAGTTTTTCAAAAAAGGCGAGGATGTAAAGCTTTTACCTGTGCTTCATTCAAGCCGTGCTGTGCACGATAATGTCCCAATTCCAAACTCAAACGGTGCACCATCAGCTTGAGTGTTCTGTTCTCCTCCAACAGATCCTGGTTGGCCCACTCCTGCTTCAACTGCTGACCTATAAGAATGATATTGAACATTTCCATCAAAACATGAACCTTGGGAATTCTGGATGTTCTGGGGTTAAAATTGGAGCCTTGAAAATTAAGGTGCAGTATTTCTGGTTTATACCTAGTTTCGTTGCATCCATGACAGGAAAACAGAAAAGAAAAGGAGATTAGTCTTTGCAGAAAAGGCAAATGTCCCCAATCCCTCTCGTACTTTCGGAATCTTTCACCCCCTAACTGAAAACATTCTACAGCACAGGAACTTCCCTCCTACCAAGGTGGAGAAAACCTACCCTCTGACTCAATGCTCAAATACTCGAAACTGTTCATTTTCCTTGCCTACTCATGTTTCTCTGCTCTTTTATGGGTCAGTTTCTGAGGGTTGCCAACATACCTCATGGACAATTGCCAAGGTTACCATCATTCATAAGAACGGTGCCAAAACTGACCTTCTTGATTCCAAACAAGTCAGCCTTCTCCCCATCATCTGCAAAATGATGGATTGGATAATCCCAGCAGATCTCAAGCCAAATATTTTCTCTACTCTTTGATCTCCAGCCATCAATTTGGTTTCTGCCATGATCATTCCACCTTAGACATGCTGCTTCCTGTGTGAGCAATTGATGGATGTCCTCAATATCAAACAAGAGGTCGGGGCTAAGTCAATGGACATCTTGCTGAGACCCCATTCCCACCATCCTCCAAATACTCCTCTCCCTACACTGTGGTGCATCTGTTTCTCATCATCTCATCTATATCGTCTGCTCATACATTTCTCCCAACACCCTCCCAGGTCGTTCTGCTTTTCCATGAAATGCGATGTCTGTATTTAAAAAAAGAACAATACAAATTCAAACGCTTGAGTACTACTTCCGAAGACAAAATGAAAATCAATTCTGTCCCTCCCCTCACAACATATACTCAATGTATTGCTTTTTGAAACATGACATTTCACTGATTCATGAAACTAAACAGTTGAGAAAGTTGGCAAAGACAAAAGCCATCATTTTTTCATTCAATTCAGCATCTGCAGCACCTGGCTGATGGTTGCATCACAATTCTGGTGGCATGGGTAATCTGCTAATGCAGTAGACCACTGATTAGGGCAGGAATTTAGGATTTGGCCCGAGTACCAGCACATAATGGTCCACATTTTTGAGAAAGGTACGAGCACCATGACATGTTTAATATCCACAAGCTAATGATTAACATCCCATCCAAAGTATGTACAGTACTCAATGATGAAACATCCGGCCGTGAAGCACCACGACCAACTTTTAAAGCAAGGCCGATAATCAAACTCTAATGAGACAACTCAAAAGCGAGTTTGTTTCCTCTGAGCTATTGTGAATCGCGCCATGGTTTTGATGAAACCAAAAAATTCAAAAGTGCAATCCAAGGTTAAATCCAATTGGCTGATAGAAGTGAAAGTGGTTAAAACATGGCATTAATCTCTGCCTTACCATCAGCAAGAGGCCATTTTCCATCTTCCACTTCACTCTCCTGTGCTTGCAGATGAGTTCTCGAGTCTACAAGACTTGTCGTACGAGATCTCCTCTCTTTCCGCTTCAAAGAGTCTGGTTTACGAGCTGGTAAAGAGGACTGGTGATCCGGCAGCTCTCGATGATCAGGTGAAGGTGCAACTTTATATTTCATGCCCTGAAGATCTTTACGACTCTGTGTCATGGGTTCTTCAGGTTCAATGAGCTGAGATTTTAGAGTGGCCATTGGTGATGGGTGGTGAATTGATGAAATTGTGGTGAATTGCTGCAAAGCATTGCTGGCACGAAGCTCACCTGCCAAAAGGTCAGAACAAAGGTGCACATACCTGTCAGTAGATGTACTCAGAAGGCATTCCAAATCTCCCTTCAGGAAATAAATTACAAAACAAATCCATACATTGGATAAATTATCACTTAATTTTGCCAATGAGTGATGTAATTTCGTAACCACAAAAGCAGCATAATTCTCACTACATTGTGTGATAATTACCGTTTCCATGGAGAAAATTTAAATTTGGACAATATTTGGAAATAACATTTTTTGTGACACGTTGTAGTACAGTCCATGCAACGAATGTCACGCTCACACATATGTGTATAAGAATCTGGAATTTGTGATATTCTGATATTGTGTTAACTTAAACTACGTAGAGCTGAGATATCTTTGGGCAGTATGCTCATGCAACTTGGGGGAGAAAATGAATCAAATTATATAGTTTAGTGTCTGTTGAACTGCATTTGGTTTGCAGAATTGAGAGACAATGTTTCAGCATCCTGCCAAAGAAGTGATTTCAGGAATGGAAGTGACGCTTTATGGACAAATTATTGACATTGTGCGTGGACGCCATTTCCGCATAGAGAATGGTGCGCTGTGTGCTACATTGTATTATGAATAGGAATGACCGAGTTGTGTGACTAGAAACACCCGCTCCCTTTCGGAGCAGCCTGGAGGGTGGGGGGGGGGGGGGGGGCGGGGGGGGGGGGTAAATATATTTAGTACCGTGGCTAATAAGCAGGGGTCAGTAAACCACTTGCACTGTGGCATGTATACAGGCGACAATCCCAAGTCGTCTTCCACCCACTATTATATTAGCTATGGAGATGTGGATTGAATCAACCTGAGTCTGAGAGTGAAGGTGACACATGGCCTTCTGAAGTCATCACTACCAGTTAGCATACAGAAAGTGGAGAGGCCGTCTGTGGAATCAACCAAAAATGTTCCTCCCCTCCCACTACCCCCATTCCCATTGTGTGTGAGAGGGGGTGGGAGGAAAGGAAGCAAACATGACCCCCAGATTGGCCGCTTTGATGTGTGGACTAGTCCAAAATAGATGAGGGTCTTCCACTGGCGAGCCATATGCCACACACGTATCCCTATTACCTATCCTTAATACAGTACATGTTCAAAAGTCCTCAGATCTATGCACAATACAAACTGTGTGTGATCTTCTTATAACTAACGACAACTCCCTTTTGTCCCCCTGCCCTTAATAATCATAACAATACCATTATTATTGATCTTTTATTAATTTTTTTTTTTTTAATTATTATTAATTATTATTAACAATTATTAACAATTAATTATTATTAACAATACCATTATTATTAACAATACCATTTGATCTTTTCTACCCCCGCTAATTTCACCCCAATTCCACTTTTTTGAAATACCAACTTCTGTCCTGGAAGTCCTTGGTGTCCTTGTGTTTTATACTTCTCCCTCCCCCCCCCCCCCTTCCCACGCCTCCTCCCCCCAAGCCCTCTCCCTTCCACACATCTCCCTGCTTTCAAATGTTGTGTTTGTGTGTTTCCCCTTCTCTCCCCATCTTGTTTTCCGCTCCCTCTTTTTACATATTTTGTTTGTCTGGTTGATTTGTTTGTGAAGTAAATGTTAGCTCTTTCACGAGCCTTGATTCAGTATACAAAAAAAAAAATTTTTTTTTAGAGAATTTGGATATCGTTTATTTCTTTATACATGGTCTAAGGCTCATAATAGAGCTGACGCTGACGCACGAGCACACACACACACACACACACACACACACACACACACACACACACACACACACACACACACACACACACACACACACACACACACACACACACACACACACACACACACACACACAATGACATACCGACGAGACAAACACTTCACACAGCCACTGAGCTTGGGGGAAGTGCCGTCACTACCGTCACTTCCCGTGATACTCTGGGTACCAGCGACTCAGGAGGAATTTCCTTTGCTCCATGAATGCAAACCGATGGGGATTGTCCGTGCTCTATCCCTTTAAATGCTGAATGTCACGCAAGGAAGCAGCACACGCCATTTTAAAAGTCTTTGTTATGACTCGAACCGGTCCAATCTGGATGGGTGTTTTTTAGGAGACACCATCTCCTTACTGGATGGCTGTTGGCTCCCTACGGGAGCTCATCCGCCCGTTGTCAGGTGTTGTTTTTAATACGGCAGGGAGTCACAGTCACCTTCCCCACTAGCAAAACTCATGAGGGATGTCGGTTTAGTCTTCGACAACCCAACCAAGGGGGAGACAAGATTGCATGTCATGTGTCAATGCAAATGCTTGGTTCTTTAATCCCAGAAAATATGAGTCATTGGGAGTGTTAGATTTGAATCAAGGAAAGTACTTCGCTGCAGCAATGGTTACCCAGTTTCGAAAACAACAAAAAACAAAAACAAAAAAACACAAAAATGATCTTGACAGAATAATTATGCCTCATGGAATTTAACTGGGGAATGAGAGCTGACATAGAGTAATAAATAATTATGGATTCAAAATTGTCCAAATTGTCGTTTCTTAGGGCCAATTTAATTGAGTTATATCATAATGAGTCTCCGGTGTGTAGCCCGGTTTAGAATAGGTACACAGTATCCCTGCGTGTCGTAAGAGGCGACTAAAAGGGTTGGCATCAGGAAGGGCATCCAGCCATAAAAGCATTGCCTCAAAAAGGAAACCATGACAATTACAACTACATATGGGCAGGGTACAGCCCGAAGTACCCGTGGGGGACCCCACTCCATCTCGTCAAAACTCAAGGTGGGGAACCCGATCGAAGCAAGGGTGGAAATCACTCCATTTATGACGATGAAACGTCTGATGCCCGACGTGGAGATTGGTTTCTGAGGTTTGGGACATTGAATGTAGGGACAATGACAGGGAGATCAGGAGAAATGGTGGAAGTATTGGTCAGAAGAAGAGTGGACATATGTTGTGTGCAGGAGACGAGATGGAAGGGAAGTGGTGTGAGAATGGTGAAGGGTAGGCAGGGACAGAAATACACGTTTGTGTGGCAAGGGTGCCCGGAGGGCGTGAATGGTGTTGGTGTCCTGTTTTCTGAGGAGTTTGTAGACAGTGTGGTGAGTGTGACTAGAGTGAGTGAAAGGTTGATGGTTAAAATGATGATTGGAAAGCTCTTGGTGAACGTCATCTCGGGATATGCTCCGCAGGTCGGTCAGAGCGATGAAGAGAAGGACAAGTTCTGATGTGCAATAGAGAAGCTGATGGAAAACATGAAAGATGAGGAAGCTGTTGTGGTAGGAGGAGACCTAAATGGACATGTGGGAAGGAGTATGGACAGTTTTGAGGGAGTTCATGGGGGTTAGGAATATGGTGTGAGGAATGGAGAAGGTGAAAGGATTTTGGAGTTTGTTGATGGAGCTGATTTGTTGATTTGTAATACTCAGTTCCAGAAAGAGGATAATAAGCTTGTTACATACACGTCAGCTGGGTCAGACGACAACCGTTGACTACCTGCTGGTGCGTAGGCGAGATAGGGGGCACCTCCGGGACACAAAGGTGATCCCGGGGGAGGAGGCTGTTTCACAGCACCACTTAGTTGTCTGCGCCATAAGGGTGAAAGGTGCGAGGAGAGCTCGGTGGGTGAAGGACCAACCAATAATGAAGGTGTGGAGGTTGAAAGAGGTGACAGTGAGGAAGGCATTAAAAGAGATGCTGAGTATGGTAGAGGATGATGTGGTTGAGCTTGAAAGTGGTTGGATGTCAATGAAAGATAGTCTGTTGGGAGCCGTTGGTGAGGCATGTGGATGGACAAAAGGACCACCGAGGCACTCGGAAACATGGTGGTGGGATGAGGAAGTTGAAAGAGGATTGACGAGAAGAGGAAGAAGTTCAAGGAGTGGCAGAAGGCGAAGGGTACAGGGGCAGAAAAGGCAGAGCATGAAAGCTATAAGGCAGCCAGGAAGGCTGCAAAGAAAGAGGTAGCAAAGGCGCACGAGGCATGTCGGAAAATGTTTGGAGAACGCTTGGATTTGGAAGAGGGTCAGAGAGTGGTATTCAGGATTGCAAAGCAGATAGCGAAAGAGAGGTGTGATGTGATGGGGGTGAGTTGCTTGAAGGATGAAGTGGGACAAATCGTTGTGGATCCAGAAGGAATTAAAGGAAGATGGAAGAGAAATATGGAAATGCTGTTCAATGCAGAGAATGAATGGGATGGGAACATGGAGAGTAACCCGGTTTTAGGACCGGCAGAGAAGATAACTGAGAAGGAAGTTGAGGAAGCGATAAAAGCAATCAAGAGTAGAAAAGCAGAAGGGCCGACGGGAGTTGTGGGAGATATGTTGAAGGCAGCAGGAAGTTGTTGTGTGAAGAGAATGACAGAGATCTGTAAACTGGTGGTGAAAGAAGGCCACATTCCAGTGGAATGGGAACTGAGTACACTCGTCCCTCTATACAAGGGGAAAGGTGACCCCCTGGACTGTGGCTCGTATCGAGCGATAAAGTTATTGGAGCATGGAATGAGGGTATTGGAAAGGGTGTTGGAGAGGAGTGATAAGGAAGAAAGTGAAGATCGATGAAAGGCAGTTTGGATTTATGCCAGGAAGAGGAACGACAGACATGCTTTTTATTGTAAGGCAGTTGCAGGAGAAGTACATGGAGAAGAGGAAGAAGTTGTTTCTTGGATTTGTTGATCTGGAGAAAGCATTCGATAGGGTTCCACGCGAAGTAGTGACATGGGCATTGAGGAAGTTAAGAGTGGAGGAATGATTGATCAGAGTAGTGATGGCAATGTACAAAACAGCACGCACAGCTGTAAGGATGAAGGACAGAGACAGTGGTGAGTTTGAGGTAAAGGTGGGAGTGCATCAGGGGTCGGTACTAAGTCCACTACTATTTGTAGCTGTGATGGAGGTGCTGGCTCGGAACGTAAAGGAGGGTTCGCCGTGGGAGTTGTTGTATGCAGGTGATCTGGTGTTGATTGCAAAAAATATGGATGGACTGAAGGAGAAGATGAACAAGTGGAAGGAAAGTATGGAGACAAAAGGTCTGAAGGTGAATATTGGAAAAACGAAGGTGATGGCAAGTGTTAAAGCATGTGGTGAGGTGGAAAGAACTGGGAAGTGGCCGTGTGCAGGAAGGGTGTCGGAGTGAACTCCATTCAATGTACAACGTGCGCTGAGTGGGTTCATCAAAAATGTAGTGGTTTGAGAGGTTCATTAACCAGTGTGGCAACTACATTCAAGTGTAAGGTGTGCACAGAGGGAGCTGCAGATGGAGGAAATGTTGAGTTGGATCTTGGAGACGGCGTGAAGCTGGAAGGTGTGAAAACATTTTGTTACCTCGGAGACATGCTGAATGGAGAAGGTGGATCAGACTCGGCAACGGTTGCTAGCGTGAGATGTGCATGGAAGAAGTTTCGGGAACTGAGTGGCATGCTGATGAGGAGGGGAGTGTCGTTGAAGCTGAAGGGAAAGGTGTATGCTGCATGTGTGAGAAGTGTTATGATTTATGGGAGTGAGACATGGGTAATGAACATAGAGCAGCAACGAAGGCTGGAAAGGGTGGAAATGCCAATGGTTCGGTGGATGTGTGAAGTATCGTTGAGAGAGAGGAAGACAAATGATGAATTGTGAAAGATGATGGGAATAGAGCCTGTGATGGATACTGTGAAGAGAAGTTGAGAAGAGAAGAGAAGAAGTTGTTCGTCGGTGGGAGTTTTATTTGTTCATTTATTTTTTAAAGGTAGTCAAATTATTGGTTCCAAGTGCAAATGGCCAAATCTGGCCTTCGTGCGAAGTCCTTCCTTGGCACACCTGAGCTCCTCACCACAAACAAGGCTTTCATCTGCAGCTCAATGGAATACTGTTCCCCCGGTGCTCCTGCCTCGCACCTAGCTCGACTTCACGCTGTTGAAACCAAAGCTTTCAGAATCATTGGAATCTCCTGCGATGAAGCTACTCCGAGGGCCTTTCACTCACTCACCGCAGGCAGGTAGGTGGTCTTTCTGTCTTCTACCGACTCCTCTCCGGCCTTGCTCCCCCAGCTCTCTCTGTGCTGTGTCCCCCCAATATTCCTTCAGGTCGCACAAGATCTGCCAGCAACCCTCTTATGGTTAATCTGCCAAAATCTAGGCTCTCTGCTCACCTTCACTCTGTCATTCCCCTTTTCTCCTGCCTCTGGAACAAACTCCCCCACTCCCTTCAATCCCACTCCTCCCTCCAGGTCTTTAAAACAGCTGTTCACCACCATCTCTTATCTTCCCCCATCCAAAACCTTGATCTTTTCTACCCCCACTAATTCACCCCAGATACACTTTTTCGAAATTCCAACTTCTTTCCTGGAAGTCCTTGCAGTGTCCATATGTTTTATACCTCTCCCACCTCCCCCCAAGCCCTCTCCCTCCCACATTTCTCCCGATGTCCCTGCTCTCAAATGTTGTGTTTGTGTCCTTCCCTCTCTGTCCCCATCTCGTCTACCGCTCCCCTTATTTTGTGTTTTATGTGTTGGTTTGTGTCGGTTTGACTTTTTGTCTGATTAATGTTAGCTCTTTCACGAGCTTCGATCTTGTATCCAACCAAAAAAAAACAAAAAAAAAAAAAAAAAAAAAAAAAACAGGTTGAGATGCTTTAGTCATGTGTTGAGGAAGGTTGATTGTGACTGGTTGAGAAGAGTGATGGAAATGAATGTAGAAGGAAGTAGAGGACGGGGAAGACCGGGGAAGACCGAGAAAGACTTGGCTGAAGATGGTGGAAGAAGAAATGTGGGCAAGGGGGTTAACAAGGGGAGATGCAGAAAATAGGGCAAAATGGAGAAGATTGTCATGGGGACCACAAGGCGAACCCCCGCTCTAGCAGGGAAAATGGCCTTAAAATGCCTGTTGTTATATCATAATGAGTCCCTTTGTAGCTCATGAGAAAACCATTCTCTTCGCATGTAATGAATGATGATGTAGATTGATTATGATGGACAAGAAATAGCATCTCAGAAATCAAATGCTGGTAATTACACCAACACATGAACATTACATATAATTTGACGTGTATCGCCATCATTTTTTACTTTCAAAAGCAAAGTATAGCCATTATCCAAATCTCCTTCTCTAATCTTCTGTCCTTCCTTTTTCCTCATTCCCTCTACATAAGGATTCACATATCTATGCATATCATGTGAATACTCAACACATCTCACGTATAATGAATTCTTATGGCTATTATGACTAAGACAATGCGACGGCCAGACCCATCATGAAAGTATTCCTGGGGGATAAAAATGAGATTTCTAACTTAACAATCGACAGCCAATTGCTATTTTGCATCCATTGCTATTTCCTTACCTGCAGGAGGTCGGTTAGAATTGGGTGGTGGAGAGATCGCAAGAGACGAGGCTTCACAGGGAGAGACATCTGTGAGATCGCTGCTTTCCGATTCCAGCGACTGCATCCGCGGTTAAAAAACAATGCATCATTCATTCCCATTGGTGCATTTACATGTCTTTTGCATTGTGTTATGGCAATGTGAAAAACAAATTATAAAATTGTGAGGCCATGGCTATCGTACATTACCAATCTAACCTGATCTCTATCATCGTGAGGCATTCCTTGGTGAATCGTTCTTTCTTTTTGACCTTCATGTGCAACACCAAGCGGAATCCCAAGTTCGTGACACCGTTTCACTCTTCTCTTGTGCAGCCCCTTAGTCTCTTCCTCCTCTCCCGTTTCCTCGTCAGACTCGGAATGGAGTGTGGCATCGTTTGGAGCTTTGTGTTGATCCTCAGCAAATGTAATTATCTCAACCTCCTCATGTTCTGCCCACGTCACATTGCATCCATCTTCATTCTTACTTATTCTGTAAGTTAGGAAAGACATACATCAATAATAATTAATACAATTCTACTTACACATATGCACACACACCTATATTATTGTTTAAGGGAACCGCACACGTCAGGAATCAATCCTGTGGATAGCCGGCCTCAGGCCATATGTAGAAAGCATGTGGCCAAGCGTAGGTGCAGTGTGCCTCTAGTCTTGCATGTGTAACATGTGCAAATAGCAAAAAACGGGATTAATTACACCAATTCATTTATTTCAACCAGGGGTTGTCAATTAACCACATGGTCTGCATGGAAAAGATGGCAGGAACCAGACACACACACATGGCTTAAGAAAAATAAATAATCCAGCGAGGGCACTGGACAAAACAAATACGGAATCCCAGACATAAAGACATGACACAATTATTAACTAGAAAGAGCAATCAGAGATTGCAGACCCTCGCCAGGACATGTTGTGTGGTGTTTATAAGCTGTTGTATTTGTGTGGTTTATTGATGACGTAGATTTATGTTCATGCGGCACGCAAACAGACCTTTTCGGTTTTGTTGTATTGATTCACATTCCAATCATATGTATTTTATAGAAGTACTCACATTCCAATCATATGTATTTTATAGAAGTACTCACATTCCAATCATATGTATTTTATAGAAGTACTCACATTCCAATCATATGTATTTTATAGAAGTACTCACATTCCAATCATATGTATTTTATAGAAGTACTCACATTCCAATCATATGTATTTTATAGAAGTACTCACATTCCAATCATATGTATTTTATAAAAGTACTCACATTCCAATCATATGTATTTTATAAAAGTACTCACATTCCAATCATATGTATTTTATAGAAGTATTCACATTCCAATCATATGTATTTTATAAAAGTACTCACATTCCAATCATATGTATTTTATAAAAGTACTCACATTCCAATCATATGTATTTTATAAAAGTACTCACATTCCAATCATATGTATTTTATAAAAGTACTCACATTCCAATCATATGTATTTTATAAAAGTACTCACATTCCAATCATATGTATTTTATAGAAGTATTCACATTCCAATCATATGTATTTTATAAAAGTACTCACATTCCAATCATATGTATTTTATAAAAGTACTCACATTCCAATCATATGTATTTTATAGAAGTATTCACATTCCAATCATATGTATTTTATAAAAGTACTCACATTCCAATCATATGTATTTTATAGAAGTAGTCACATTCCAATCATATGTATTTTATAGAAGTATTCACATTCCAATCATATGTATTTTATAGAAGTATTCACATTCCAATCATATGTATTTTATAAAAGTACTCACATTCCAATCATATGTATTTTATAAAAGTACTCACATTCCAATCATATGTATTTTATAAAAGTACTCACATTCCAATCATATGTATTTTATAAAAGTACTCACATTCCAATCATATGTATTTTATAGAAGTACTCACATTCCAATCATATGTATTTTATAGAAGTACTCACATTCCAATCATATGTATTTTATAGAAGTACTCACATTCCAATCATATGTATTTTATAAAAGTACTCACATTCCAATCATATGTATTTTATAAAAGTACTCACATTCCAATCATATGTATTTTATAGAAGTATTCACATTCCAATCATATGTATTTTATAGAAGTATTCACATTCCAATCATATGTATTTTATAAAAGTACTCACATTCCAATCATATGTATTTTATAGAAGTATTCACATTCCAATCATATGTATTTTATAAAAGTACTCACATTCCAATCATATGTATTTTATAAAAGTACTCACATTCCAATCATATGTATTTTATAGAAGTATTCACATTCCAATCATATGTATTTTATAGAAGTATTCACATTCCAATCATATGTATTTTATAGAAGTACTCACATTCCAATCATATGTATTTTATAAAAGTACTCACATTCCAATCATATGTATTTTATAGAAGTATTCACATTCCAATCATATGTATTTTATAGAAGTATTCACATTCCAATCATATGTATTTTATAAAAGTACTCACATTCCAATCATATGTATTTTATAAAAGTACTCACATTCCAATCATATGTATTTTATAGAAGTATTCACATTCCAATCATATGTATTTTATAAAAGTATTCACATTCCAATCATATGTATTTTATAAAAGTACTCACATTCCAATCATATGTATTTTATAAAAGTACTCACATTCCAATCATATGTATTTTATAAAAGTACTCACATTCCAATCATATGTATTTTATAAAAGTACTCACATTCCAATCATATGTATTTTATAGAAGTATTCACATTCCAATCATATGTATTTTATAGAAGTATTCACATTCCAATCATATGTATTTTATAAAAGTACTCACATTCCAATCATATGTATTTTATAAAAGTACTCACATTCCAATCATATGTATTTTATCGAAGTATTCACATTCCAATCATATGTATTTTATAGAAGTATTCACATTCCAATCATATGTATTTTATAAAAGTACTCACATTCCAATCATATGTATTTTATAGAAGTATTCACATTCCAATCATATGTATTTTATAAAAGTACTCACATTCCAATCATATGTATTTTATAGAAGTACTCACATTCCAATCATATGTATTTTATAAAAGTACTCACATTCCAATCATATGTATTTTATAGAAGTACGCGCATTCTAAGAATACATACACTACGGATAAAAACATGTTCCTAATAGAATGTACTTTATTGACAAACTCATATTATTCATTGATTTTGATGTACCGTACACTTTTCGAGAGTTGAATGCCTCCAAAGCAGTTTCTTGGCAAGGTTTTATATCCTGGGTGGTTTGCCATTGCCTTTCCAGCATTGTTCATACTATATCCTTTTAAATGCTGAACGTCAAGAAAGGAAGCACCTCGTACCATTTTAAAAGTCTTTGGTGTAACTCGGATCGGGTTTGAACCACGAACGTCTTCGAATCAGAGCTGATGTTCTAGTCATTACGCCACTGAGTCTTTTTCACATTCTTAATAGCACAGTACATAATTTATAGACATACTCGCCTTCTAATTGTATGAGGGTCGGTACAAAAGTAATGCCTCGTGTTTTATTTCTCACTAAATATAATTAGAATCACAATGAAAACTCTCCACCAGGCTGAACAATTTAACTTTTGGATCCCAATCATAGGCATCTGGCACTCAACCAAAATATAATTGGCTTGTTCTTGTCACCTACCCAACTCATCCACAAAGGTCCATCCCAATCTGTCAATAACTTCTTGAAATATCGTGCTATACATTGTTTTGTTGCCCCATATCTCGATACACGACTTTAAAAATGAGGTAATCCGCCCCAGAATGCTCGGTGCACATTACCAGAAACCCCAGGAAGCGGCGGTGTTTCCAGCCTGATAAAGTATATCGTGTGTGTGTGAGAGAGGGATTGTTACCTAAAATGTCTCACAAAGCTTATAAAAGAAGCCAAAAATACTTGGAAAAGTACCTGAGAGAAAGGACTGTCCCTCTGCACAACGAAAGACTTCGACAACGTTCTCAGAGGTGATCGCATGGACAGACACCATCATATTATTACCTCTGCCACCAAAGGTGGATGGAGGTTATCTTTTCACCTCTGTTTGCTTGTTTGTGAACAAAATATCTCAAAAAGTTGTGGACGGATTCAGACGAAATTTGGCAGAGATGCAACGTATGTCACAATGACGAAATGATTCGATTTTGGTGAAGATCCAGATTCGGATACGGCTACTAGAATTTTAAAGTGATTCTTCACCATTGGGAGATAGGGCCAAAAACGATACATAGAAGGATATCTCAAAAGGTTATGGACGGATTTGGACGAAACTTGTTGGAGAGGTTGTGTGTGTGACAAGGAAGAAACGATTCAGTTTTGGTGAATATCTGAATATGGATTCGGATATGATAATTATTTCATTTTTTAAGTGATTCTTCACCATTGAGTGATATGGCCAACCAGACGGAGGTATTCTCTCTCCTGAGTGCCGTTCTAGATACCCTCGCCAGAGGAGAAGGTATTGCATTTGAGTCCGTTTGTTTGTCTGTCTGTCTGTTTGTTTGTCTGTTTGTCTGTTTGTTTGTCCGCACAGAATAAATGATTTTCTCTGCAGCCGTTGGTCCGATTGACAGGAAATTTTCATCATGGGTGCAACTCCACCTGTATAATTTTTTAATGATAATTATGACGTCATACGTGGTTCGGCCGCCATCTTGGAAAAACCGAAAACATTTGCACCTCTATATCTCCGAAAGCACTGCATATAAAAAATTGAGACATGGCTCATTGTAAAGAAGTCTCCATCGGTAATAACATATGTTAATGATGATGTCATAGGTGCCTCCATTATGACGTCATAATTTGACCAGTACAAAATTTCATCCGATCAAGATGAAATTTATTGAGCATCATCTCGGGATAAATTGGTGGAGGAAAAAATAATAATGATGTCATCAGTCACGTGGTTCGGCCTCCATATTTATTTAACACAAAAGCCATAAAACCACTCAAAACACGTCCTGGCAAGGGTCTGCAATCTCTGATTGCTCTTTCTAGTTTCTTATTTATTTCAATCCTGCAGTTCAATAAACATACTCGACTTTGGTTCTATAGTTACACACGTATTTTATTATATATTTGCTTTGTATGTTTGAATGAATGGAATTTAAACTAAACCCCCCCAAAAAAAGATAGTGCATGTCACTGAATAATAAAAAAATAAACATTCCACTAACAGAAAACAAATACACCAATATTTACGAAAGTGTGATGAGCACATACCACAACTAGAACGGCACTCAGTAGAGAGCATACCTCTGCCTGGTTGGCCATATCATTCAATGATGAAGAATCACTTAAAAAAATTATACTAGCTGTATCCGGATCCGGATCTTCACCATTGAATCGATTCTTCCTTATCACACATCCAACCTATCCAAGAAGTTTTGTCCAAATCCATCCATAACTTTTAGAGATGTCCCGCTATGTATCGCTTTTGGCCCTATCCCCCAATGGTGAAGAATCACTTTTAAAATTAAATAATTCTCATATCCGAATCCATATTCAGATCTTCACCAAAATCGAATATATTTGTCATTGTCAGACACCCAACGCTACATCTCGGCCAAATTTAGTCCAAATTCGTCCACAACTTTTTGAGATATCTTGTTCACAAACAAACAGACAAAAGGACAGACAAACGGACAGACAGGGGTGAAAACATAACCTTCATCCACCTTTGGTGGCAGAGGTAACTACAGGATGCCAGGGCACACTATTAGTGTATCAATATAGCACTTTCAAAATGACGTAATCCACCCCAAAATGCTTGTTGCACATGCACAAAAACCCCAGGAAGCTGAAGAGTTTGGCGCGAAATAAAATGCATGATGTGTTCGGGAAAAAGATTACTAATTGGAATGGCTCACCAAGTTTCTGAAGGAAGCCAAAAATATTTGGAAAAGTACCTGAGAGAAAGGACTTTGCCTCTGCACAACAAAATACTTGGAGAACTGTCAAACGGGCACTTACTCGTACTGCAAACTCTCGACGTGGTCCGTCGGTGCAAGGTCACCCAACCCCCGACAAATCACTATCAGTGAATAGAATGTGTATCTGGATTAGGTTGTTTTGAACACCGATGGGAAGGACTTATCTGGGGCTTTGTGCATGTACTGCATAAGTTTAAAATGACATTTGCTCTTAATCATGTTGGGAGGGGTTGGAGTGGGAGCTTTGGGAGCTGTGAGGGCTGATATAAATATGCAGGGTCTGCCAAAAGTCATGACTGTATTTGCATTGTAAATTGTGCTGAAGGCAATGTACTAATTGTTTGTTTTTCTGTTGCAGGTTAATCACAAGGGTTGAATTTATCATGGACAAGTGGACACTTCAGAGGGCACTGATTGTGGAACTGCACTTCCGAAATGGCTGCTATGTTGTGTATGCACAACTTAAATTCCAAAGAGCACATGGTGTGAGAATAGCACTGACAAGCAAAGCCATAAGGGGATGGATGACAGCATT
Source organism: Myxine glutinosa (assembly GCF_964187855.1). NCBI lineage: Eukaryota > Metazoa > Chordata > Myxini > Myxiniformes > Myxinidae > Myxine > Myxine glutinosa. The sequence continues at coordinate 8,190,210 of NC_136270.1, read as the reverse complement.
CTGATTGACTGGTTAAGTGGTAGATGCAAAAAAGTCAGGTTGTCCAAGATCAGTGAAAACTACAGCAAATATTGTGGCTGTCCAGGAAGATGCCATGCTTTACCCGAAGAAATCGTGTAAACAGTAATCCCATGAACTGTAGATTACCAAGACTTCACTTAGTCAGATTATGAAAAAGGACAATGGGTCCATACAGAGGAACTAAAGGACAACATTCGTAAAGAAATTCTTAACACTCAGTTGGAAACACTGGCATCAGTGATGGAGTCTGTTGTGAAGTGGCACAATTTTGTGTGAATGCCCATGGCAGTCCTTACTGGAAGTGATGTTCATGAAATAAATTGGTAATAATCTCCAAAGTGTGGTCTTTCATTTCCATCTTACATATTCAGTACAACATATTTCTTGTTTCCTACATTTCTGTTTTAAATACAATCACGAATTTTGGCGGACCCCGTAGAATATTGTTCGATTGGTTCCGGAACCACAAGGTAATCGAGAACAGCACTGTTTAGTCTCTGTTTAGAGAGCATATCTCTGCTAGGCTGAACAGTTTACATTTTGTATCCACGGATAGGCGGGATCTGGATCCGGACCTAAACCAAAATCTAATTGACTTTTTTTTTTTTCTTTTTTTTTTGTATACTGAATCGAGGCTCGTGAAAGAGCTAAATTATTGACTTCTATAGGGTTGGTTTTCTAAGGCTTATATCAAAATATGAACTTATATCAAATAAGCCTTTTAAGGTGAAAGCGCGATGACGTCACCACGTCACGCGGCACGAATGTGCGCCTGTGTCGTTGGAGGTATTGACTTCGATAGGGTTGGTTTTCTAAGGCTTATATCAAAATATTAACTTATATCAAATAAGTCTTTTAAGGTGAAAGCGCGATGACGTCACGCGACCTTGCCTAGATGTAGGCCGCACCTCATTTGTCGAATAAAGTGGTATTCGGGTGGTTCCGGTATTTGGGACCGCAGGGATGGAAAGTGCAGGTACGGGGTGCCAGTCACTCCCCAGCCGGCCCGCTCTGAAGGTTCGGATCGGGACACCGGGATTCATTCCGGTCGCCCGGTCGGCCCGGAGGTTGGGGTGCGGGGCCTGTCACGGAACGTCAAAACAAACGGCCTGCCGGGGCCGCCCAAAAGTCGGGCGTGAGGGGCGCGTCCACTAATGGAACGCCTCTCGCTTCCCAGATCGAGGGCCACGTGGTCAGGAGAACCTCGTCCCTTCTGGTTGCCTTGCCGTCCCACCGTGAGCGCTGGTCAGGGTGCACTTCAAACTAAGCTCAAGTGTCAAGCGTTAAGTTCCTCCTTGCCCTCGCAAGGGAAAGGCTAGGGTCAAGCTCTTCCAAATTTCCAAACACTAGAAATCGGACGTCTCAAATTAATTAATTAATTTGTTAATACATCTCAGTCGCCCGCGACCTCTCCAGCGCGGGCGTCGAACCAGTCCATTTCCGGTGCGACCGGGCCGAATATTGGCCCGGCCGTGGCCGAAGCCGTTGATTCCGCCGTAGCACGCTAACGCGTAGGCTCGCGCATCCCTGGTCCGCCGGGGCTCCGCGGGTGTCCTACCGTGCCCGGCGCCGCTATTCTCTCAAACTTCCGGGAGTAGGTGCCGGTGCCCGGGGACGGAGTTCGCTGTCTAAACATGGTAGCGCTAGGCCAGTGGGACCGCCGGGACCCACGTGCACTCACAAGTTGTTCTGCGCGTGGGTGGCAGTATCAGACCGGGGCGCCCAAACGCTCCCCGGCTAAAGTTCATCCTGAAAGCGCCCACATTGTGCGGACAAACCCCACCAAGTCGAGGGCCACGTGGTCAGGAGAACCTCGTCCCTTCTGGTCACACTGTGCCTATCGGCCGGCCTCGAAGACCGAAATTGTGACTATGTCACCCGACTGTGACTATGTCACTGACTATGTCACTGACTATGTCATTGTGACTATGTCACTTGTTCTTGTCACCTAACCAACTCATCCACCTGGTTTTGTCATGTCGTCCATAAATTTTCGAGATATCCTGTTTGAGATATACACACTCTTATGTCGTTTTTGGCCCTATCACTCAATGATGAAGATGCACTTAAAATTTTTTTTATCTCATATTCGGATCAGCATTAGGATCTTCACCAAAATCGAATCAATTCGTCCTTGTAACACACCCAACCGGTCTACCAAGTTTCGTTCAAATCCGTCCATAACTTTTTGCGATATCATGCTATATAACGGTTTTAGCCCTATTACTCAATGGTGAAGAATCACTTTAAAAATTCTCTGATCCAGATCCTGATCTGGATCTTCACCAAAATCGAACCATTTCATCCACGTCACATACCCAACCTCTCCACCAACGTTCATCTGAATCAGTCCACAACTTTTTGAGATATCCTGTTCACAGACAAACAGATAGACAAACACACAGATATACAGGATTGAAAACATAACCTCCAACCACCTTTGGTGGCAGAGTTCATTATACTAGGTAAGGCAGTTAATTATACTAGCTTTTTGCATCTATTGTTAAAAGTTGATGTGTGTGTGAGTGTGTGTATGTGTGTATGTGTGTATGTGTTATATCTATGGCCGATGCTAGAATATACCAACATTAAATGGTACTGTTGCGGATATGAGGACTGTATATTTTTTTTATTGTGTAAATTATTATTATTGTTTATTCTGCGCCCCCTGCCTCCGGAGCTGTGTAAAGGTGAAAGGGCATCCCATAATTAGTCCACAAGCATACACGTCAGCCAAATAATAGAATACCCCTGTTTGATAGTTATCTCTTATTCTGTGTTTTAGGGTAAGGCTGTGTCTCCCATTAATTGAAGTACTCCATTGCACCAGTGAAAAAGAATAGATCCCCTTTCATTCCCATCCCCAAATTCTCCATTCCCTTTCACATCCCCTTTCGTCATTGCCGAGCCTCGATTGCCAATTACCTCCCCTCCAAAACCACCATTGAACAAGTGCTCGAGTCGGGGAAGAGGGGCGTGCCCGCCCGTCGTCATCAAGGGCGGAGCCAGAGGGTCGCATGACCAACCAGGGCCGAGGTGAGCACACCGATGGGCGTGTCCTGAAGGCCGGTGGCTTGATCGCTGGAGGCGCTATAAAGGCGCGCGCGCAAGAAGCGTTGAGTGAGTCGGAGTCAGTCAGTGGAGTCGGTGGTCAGTTGGTTGCGGTGAGGAGTCGGTGGTGGTGGTCAGTTGGTTGCGTTGGTTGCGGTGAGGAGTCGGTGGTAAAGAGTGAGTGGACCAAGAAAGAGTTGAGGGTTTGGACCAGACGAGTCGGACAAGTCCTGGGAAAGCACGCGACGTCCACAGCAGCCACAACAGCAGCTTGGGGCCTGAACGGCGGTTTTGAGCAGGGCCGCGAAGGAACGGCGGCTGCTAAATGCGCCGGTTGTGCTGCAGGACCCCCTTGGACCTTCCTCTCCCTCCAGCCATCCACCTCCTGCCTTTCCACCCTTCTTGTGTACGTGAGTTTGTTTTGTTTGTTCTGTCCCTGGGTTAATTAAGCTTGTATAAGTTAATAATTGCACTGTGTCTCTGATTCTTCTGTATATTATTTTATTATCTTTCCTTCTCCTTGGTTACTTTGAGCATGTAAATAGTAGGAATAAATTTAGTAGTATTTCCAACCTTTTTGTCTTCTTCTTCTTCTTCTTCACATCCGTGTCGCCTTTGTCTTTTCCCTATTGAATAGCTGCGGTGCGATCCGGCCAACGTTTGGGTGGAATCGGGTTCTAATCGGGGAATAACTGTTCGGTCGCGGTTGGACCATCCGCTCGGCCCATCATACCATCTAAACCGCGATCAGTAACAATTGGTGTCGGGAAGTGGGATTGGACCCGAAGCGCGCTTAACGCGCTCAAAATTATAAAGTGCTGGAAATTTGTGTTGTTGTAAAGGAAAACCCGAATTTTGAAATCGCGCCATGGCTGGTCAAGGCGACGGGATGCCGGTGGGAGAGATAGACGGGGTAGAATCGACCCAGGACCCCAGGGAAGAAGTGGGGAAAATGGTGGAGGAGAGTAAAGAAGGTGTGGTTGAGGGGGTATCAGGTGCACAAAATGGCGCTCTCGCGCACGAGGTTTCAGGCGCGCAAAAAGGCGCCTCGCACGAGCGCGGGGTAGCCGCGCCCGCTGCGCAAATAGCGGGAATTGATGTGCGGGACCTCATGGCGCAGATTAATGCAACCATACTAATGGCAAATATGGGGCTAGAAGCAAAAATGGATGCTCAGGGTGAGCGAATGGGACAAATGGGAAACCAAATGGGGGAAATGAGGGACGAAGCGAGGGGTACCAATGCCCAAATCGGGGAATTAGACAAGAAATTTGAAGGGATGAAACATGGGTTAACGGGGGTGGAAAATAGAATGGCTGCCCAGGAGAATCAGATAGAGGGGATGAAAAATGGGTTAATGGGGCTAGAAAATAGCATGGAAGGCAAATTGCGGGAGATAGGGGAGCAATCCGCCCGAGAAATTAAACAAATGGGAGAGCAGATAGAGGAGGTAAAAATCGGGGTAGAAACCAAATTGGATGCTCAGAGGGATGAATTGGGACAGATGAGGGTGGCATCTACAAAACAGATGGAGGAGATGAAGGAGGAGATACGACGAGGTGTAAGTGAGGAGGTTTTGGGGCTACGCGAGGAGGTAAAGCGAGGTGAGAAGCGTATGGAGAAAGAGGTGAGAAATGGGACGGCAAAGTTACAAGGGGGAATAGAAGATCTGACGGAGGAGGTGGAACAGCTGACAGAGGGACAAACGGAGTTAGTGGAGCAGGTTCAAAGGAACACTGCGGTACTAGGAGGGTTAAAGGCGACACAAAAAGAAATTAAAAACGAATTAATAGCGACACAGAGGCAATGTCAGATGGTACGTGAGGAACTGACAATGAGGGTGGACGAGGTGACAGAGATAATGGAGACAAAGGACCGGCAGGTGAGGATGCACATAGAGACGGTCACGGTAGCCTTAGAGGACGAACTTGAGGAGACGCACCGAGAAATAAGAGAGGTTAAACAAAAATTAGAGGAAGTGGAAGAAGAGGTGAGTGAAATTAAGAAGAGACGGACAGAAACTAAGAGAGAAATCCAGGAGGAGGTAATGGAATTGGTACAAGGTCGGTGCTCAACTCATAATGTGCTGCTCACTAACCAAATAAAAAGTTTGCAGGTGGCAAAGGAGGTGCAGAGACGAGGTGCCAAGGTGAGTGGCGAAATATTCGGCAATGTATATGATGTGAGGAAAGCTTCAGTCGGCTTGGGGGTTGCTATGGATCCGGGTGTTCGTGAGAGGCCGTTGGTGAAGTGTGCGACAGGTCTGGTGTGCGAAAAAAGAGGTGTGCGAGAATGTCCGACCATGGGGTGTGTGAGGAAAAAGTGCGCGCCGACAAGTGAGTGTGCTGTCGAGAGTGAGTCGGTAGTAGCGCGTGTGCGAGGGAGCACATGGAAGCGCGGTGTGGGGAGTATTACGGAGGAAGTAACGAAAAAGTGTGCGCAAGAGGATGCGCGAGAAAGGTGCGTAACGGACAGATGCATGGGGAAAGAGTGCGCTGTCAAGAGTGAAGGAGAATGCACGCCTGTGGTGAGAGTTACAGAGGATGTAACGAAAGAGTGTGTGCGAGAAAGGTGTGTAACGGACAGGTGCATGAGGAAAGAGTGCGCTGTCGAGAGTAAGGGTGAGTGCGTTGTCAAGAGTGGAGGTGAGAGTAGTAAGAGTGACACGGAGCGTGAGTTGGTTGTGACAGGTGAGAAAGGAAGCACACCTGGAATGGTAGAGCGTGTGTGGGAATGCACGCTGGAATTGGTAGTGAGGCACGTGGTTGGGTGTGCGAGTGAAAGCACACCTGTGATTGTCACAGAGGAGGTGACCGAGGAAGGGGCGCGAAGAGGTGTGTTGGTGAGGTGTGCGACCAACGAATGTGTGCCAAAGTGTTCGGTGGTCAGGTGTGTGACCAAGTCTGTGGGCGGAATGAGTGTACCGAGGTGTGTAAGGAAAGGTACGAGGAGCATGGGAACAGTTGGAGGTATGAGCAAGAAAGGGGTAGCGTATGCTTGTAAGCATGCAGGTGAGGCATCGACGGTAACCGGGTTAGCGGTTAGAGCGACTTATAGCTGAATCGGGCCCTCGGTGCGTGCCGGGCTTCGCGTGCCGCGAGAACCAGCGGGGATCCGAGCCACGGCGGGTTCGAAAGGACCGCCGTACGCGATCCACGCTGGGCTTCGCTTGGAACGGCCGCGTCCGTGCTCCACTAGGCGGAGCGGGCAGCTCGATAGGAAGGGTCGTCATGGCGACCACTTTTTGTTGAGACGTGCCGGCAGGTCGAGATCGGGAAATTGGATGGCTCCGCGTCGAGGTGGTGCGTGGGATCTCGGCACGGGTAAGCCCCCGTCCCTGCACCGAGTGCCGGACGCATCCAGCCGCCGGCACCAAAGAACCCGCGTTCATTGCTCGGCTGTACGAAGCCGAGCTTTAGAAGGGAATTGGCGCACCGAGAGGACGTAATAAGTAGACGGGTGATGAGGATAGTGTTTTGGCCCCGAAATTAGAAAAAAAAAGCAAAATTTGATAATTGGTACGGTGATTGGCAGATGATTGGCAGAATTTTTGATTGGTTGGATTTAGGTGTGCGAAATTGATAGTAGGACCTCCCCGATGTGGTGGGATGGGCAATCCACCATCCCTCACACCAAGGGGGGGCAAAGGAGCACTAGTTATGGGATTGATGGCAGTGAAAACTAGCCCGGGTGGGTTAGGTTATATCGTGTGTAGGGATCTAGCGAAGATGACATTAGGTAACGTTAAGGTTTAGTTAGTGACTGATACCTGTAGTGGGGACGCAGGTAGATTAGTATGGATGATAATGACGTGGGAGCGCAATAGTTTAAAGGGACGACTGGGAAGCGCAAGTTTCAGAGGGGAGTAGTTAGCTGAGATGATGCCGTGTGTTTGAGGATTGAACAGGTGTGATTGCACAGGTGTGCAACTGAACAGGTGAATGGAGCAGTGTATGAGGGAGTAGTGGTGATTGTGTATTGTGCTGACCAAATGGTCTAGGAAGAGGAGGAGGGTGCAGGTGGCACCAGGTATGATTGCACAGGTGTGCAACAACAGGTGTATGTGGCTGTATGGAATAAATGGGAGTGTGGAATATATGGGGTATTGGAATGGATGGTCGTGGAGTGAGTATGGTGGAAATTGTGGAGTGGAGTGGATGGTGCGAAGGTGTGAATGGGGGAAGAGTGGACCCCCATCACGGATACCCGGGGCGGGTAGTGTAAGTGTTAGGTAGAGGGTATAGGTAAATTGTGGTTGGATATTGGCATCTGTGGTGCGGGTGAAAGAATGGTCTTTGGATGGGTGCATTAGTGTTGTGGAAATGGCTGGGCGTGTAGCCTGTTAGTGTGTGTAGTTGGTTGGGCGCTCCACCACTGTGAGGATGTCGGCCAGGTGAGGCCGCAGGTGGCTCTGGGAGCCGGTAGTAGTTGTTGTGGATGGGGCCCGAGGATCCGGAGGACGGACCCGGGTAGCCCAGTGCCAGAGGGCACCGAGTGGGGTGACAGAGCCAGGAGGGGCTTTCCCCAGTTAGTTAGGTTAGGGTGAGGAGCTAGGTAAGCTCGGGTGGCAACTGCAGTGGTGGAGGTGTGCAGGTGGGTAGACCTGCTGGGAGAGCTACACGTCGCAGCCCAGAAATTGTACGAGGGCACCGGGAGATGAATCGGGGGAGTGAGACCCCAAATTGAGAAGCACCACAGTTTGGTCAATGGGAATTGGTTTTTAGAACCCATAGTGTAAGTTGGCCAATGGATTGGCAGGGAAAGACCCCGGGTAGTGTAAAGTGTGTTAAAATCATTTAGAGGATAGTTAGGATGAAGGATCTCCTCGCACCATCTGCATCCACTCACCTGAGGTGACAGGTACTCCGCACCATGCCATGTTTAATTATTTTTGATGCAGATGTTTGGATTGTGAGACGCATCATGACGTGGGTGTGACATTGTGCTTTGTGTTCCATCTCTTCCTCCTTATGAGGATTGATGACGAATTGGGTGATGGCAAATTTTGGATAGAGGGATTGTGGTGACGAATTTGGTATAGGAGAAATATGGGGAAGACGTGACAGTAGTGACGAATTTGTAAATGGGTAGATTTTGTAAATATGGGGTAAGGGCAAGGGTAGTGTAGGTGACAGGGGGGTGACGTACGGTAGGGACGAGCTTTCTCACTTCGCCCTCCGTACGCATTTCGCCTTGCATTGCCTTATTGATGTGTACCCTTGTGACCTTACCCCTCGCTCAATTGTCTCTTTTGTCTCCCACATGACCTGTGCGCCATTGGGTGCCGAGGGGAGCGTGCGTGAGTCCTCCATTGTGCGCCCGGAATTCCCAGAACCAGCTGTCTGCATCGATGCACCACATTATGGACCACATGCCTGTGGCCGAGCACCACTTATGGACCCCATGGGTTGGGGCATGGCCCCTCTGCTGGAACCGGCCATGAGGGCCCGAAATCTTGCTGGCGGACCTTGGCCACAGGGCACCGATGCCCCACAGGTGAACCACACGTAGTCGGCCCTGTGGGCCATAAATAAAGAAAATAAAAAGGACACATTGGGCACACTTTATTGAAAATAGGCCGCCAGTAAGAAAATGAAAGAATGACAACATCTGGAAGACCAAATAATAATAACCAGCAGAGGGAGCCGAAGAGCAAGAGATCACCTGCAGGGTTAGGGGTTGTTGATTTTATTTTTATTGAACATGCATTGAACACTGATGAACTATGGTGACTGCACCGATTGGTGCTTGGGTGTGTATTGGTGCGTTTGTAGGTGCTTTAATGGTGCATTGATGCAGAGCAGACTGTCTCCCCCCCAGAAAGAACAATCACAGGTCCTGGGTTAGTTTTGTAAATAAAAATAGCGTCATTGTAAATAATGCTCCCCACCGTCAGTGTATAGTTTGAAGACCATTCCGCAATTCGGTTAACTGTGGGCGTAAGTCTGTTAGGCAGGGTGCAATGGAGCAGCGGGACACATTTATTTATGTTTTAAAACTGTCGCACTCAAGGTCAGGTTAAAAGTAGAGGGAACTACACCTACGTGTCACACTAAATAAAAGTTGTAGGCCCGGGTCGTGCCTAAGAGGAGGAGGGTGCAGTGTTGCTGATATGAGGACTGTATATTTTTTTTATTGTGTAAATTATTATTATTGTTTATTCTGCGCCCCCTGCCTCCGGAGCTGTGTAAAGGTGAAAGGGCATCCCATAATTAGTCCACAAGCATACACGTCAGCCAAATAATAGAATACCCCTGTTTGATAGTTATCTCTTATTCTGTGTTTTAGGGTAAGGCTGTGTCTCCCATTAATTGAAGTACTCCATTGCACCAGTGAAAAAGAATAGATCCCCTTTCATTCCCATCCCCAAAATCTCCATTCCCTTTCACATCCCCTTTCGTCATTGCCGAGCCTCGATTGCCAATTACCTCCCCTCCAAAACCACCATTGAACAAGTGCTCGAGTCGGGGAAGAGGGGCGTGCCCGCCCGTCGTCATCAAGGGCGGAGCCAGAGGGTCGCATGACCAACCAGGGCCGAGGTGAGCACACCGATGGGCGTGTCCTGAAGGCCGGCGGCTTGATCGCTGGAGGCGCTATAAAGGCGCGCGCGCAAGAAGCGTTGAGTGAGTCGGAGTCAGTCAGTGGAGTCGGTGGTCAGTTGGTTGCGTTGGTTGCGGTGAGGAGTCGGTGGTGGTGGTCAGTTGGTTGCGTTGAGGAGTCGGTGGTAAAGAGTGAGTGGACCAAGAAAGAGTTGAGGGTTTGGACCAGACGAGTCGGACAAGTCCTGGGAAAGCACGCGACGTCCACAGCAGCCACAACAGCAGCTTGGGGCCTGAACGGCGGTTTTGAGCAGGGCCGCGAAGGAACGGCGGCTGCTAAACACGCCGGTTGTGCTGCAGGACCCCCTTGGACCTTCCTCTCCCTCCAGCCATCCACCTCCTGCCTTTCCACCCTTCTTGTGTACGTGAGTTTGTTTTGTTTGTTCTGTCCCTGGGTTAATTAAGCTTGTATAAGTTAATAATTGCACTGTGTCTCTGATTCTTCTGTATATTATTTTATTATCTTTCCTTCTCCTTGGTTACTTTGAGCATGTAAATAGTAGGAATAAATTTAGTAGTATTTCCAACCTTTTTGTCTTCTTCTTCTTCTTCTTCACATCCGTGTCGCCTTTGTCTTTTCCCTATTGAATAGCTGCGGTGCGATCCGGCCAACGTTTGGGTGGAATCGGGTTCTAATTGGGGAATAACTGTTCGGTCGCGGTTGGACCATCCGCTCGGCCCATCATACCATCTAAACCGCGATCAGTAACAGTACCAAATCCGATAGCTCTCAATCCAGGATATTTCTCATATTCCTACATTTCCGCAAGTCCGATTGGCATTCAGGAACACAACGATTATGGTTAACCATACTGAAATTGCCACCCTATCGTATAAATGCTGAAAGTGTGTTTAAAAGACGATTTGAAGTACACATTTCGCGCGAGCATTGGCAGGTTAAAATGCCCGGCCAACAGAACTGAGTCAGTGTAAACATGCACAGCGCATGCGCAAAAGGCCTCATTTAGCATTTATACATCATTTTCAAAGTCGCGTATTGGAAAGGGTCCTCATTTTTGTGCCGACAGAGTCAAGACGTTAAACTTGGATGACCCCTCTCCAATTTGCATTGGAGTGAGAGACACTAACCCAGTGTGTCACAGAAAAAAAATGTGCATGCATGTTACATGACAGCTACACATTGCACATGTTTCCCGATTGGAATATATCTCTCACCGAATCATCTGACACAAATTGTCCTGACTTTGGATGCTTGCCTTCACACAGGCTGTGGACAGGGCTAATCTGTTTGTCGTGTCCTGCTGTTTGAGATGGCATGCCACCCTTATCCCCAATTCTGCGATGCTTCTCAGTGGTTTGGACTTTGGATTCACCAACACAAAACAGAAAGCACCACAAACTAGTAAAGCTACTCAGCATGCCAAGCTCAGGTCCAGGCCTTGCCTACTGAGAAGCTACTCCAGCTTTCAAGGTGAATATAGTTTATTGCGGCATATGCTTGAAGTGTTGCACTCTGCCTGACATTCGGGAGAGAAGTTAAGGAAAGAGGATCAATCCTCAATCCATTTTAATTTGCTCAACACAAAAAAATCAACATAATAACTTGCAAAAAAAACATTCAAGATTGTATTTCTCTACAATTTCCTATCATATATTTTGTCGTTGTCGATTTTTCTCTCTTTCAGGCCTGTTGTGCCCTGCTGACTGAGGAAAGCATAAAGCTTGTGATGTTACAAGACTGTCCTGATCAATAGTCATTACGGCTCTCTGTACCAAAGTATTAAAGCTATGAAAACAAAACATTATAATTTTCACTGCTTGCCAGAAAGAAATAATCGCAGCTCTTTTCCAAGTTAATACCATGTCATTATGTACAATGGAGGACTCTCGGTGCAGGCCACAGAAATAGAGTGGTAAAGTAGGTCATGATAATGAGCTTTGAGCTTAAGTGGAACTCTCACCGGGACACGACGCTGCTCAGGCTGCCAGTACGACACAGGCCATGCACATCCATCTCCATGCCTTCTCCCATACTCGACAAAGAGTGTGAACGGATTCTCACATGGCTGCTGGATGGAAGGCTGTGTGCCTGGCCAGTCAGAGAGCTCATTAAGATGGCTGCAGAAATGGCCGATCTGAAGCGTAAAAAGAGAATAAAGATCAGCTCCCCGATGCAATAATAAGTGTCTGGGTAATTATGCATGTTCAATTACGAGGTTATGGAATTACGAGGTGTTTCGAATTTGAGCAGGACTCTTGTTTATACTCCACACTAAGCGCAATGTGTATTTAAAATGGTTATTTAAAGTACTTTTCAATGCACACTTGCTCCCATCGGAGAGGAAGCTTTTCATTTTCCTTCAATGCAGAATTATTTAGGACATTGCCAGTGCAGGACATCATCCATCAACGAGATCATGGTCAAACTATGCTTAAAAAAAAAAGATGAATATCTAGTATTAATAAAACACCATAATGGTGTGTGGCTAACGATCTATAAATTCCCATGGGCTTGATATTTTCGTTAACTAGAAGTTTAATAATTAGTCTCCTTTCCAACCTCATTGTTCTTTCTCTCCCACTTGATGCCATCTTGATTTTTCATCAGATGTATAAAAGCAGCAAACCCATGACAGTGGGTATTGGCTACCAATATGATAGAAACAAATCCACTCAAAAATTATTAACCCATGCACATTACTCTCTGCCTTTTATAAACAAAAGTCCATATAAAGTTTGAAGCATCTTTTCGACATAGTCCGAAACATATTGCTACAAAAACATATGCACACATGCATGCTCACAGTAATATTTTATTAATACATAAACAAAAGTGATGGGAAATGTGAATGGGCATTTCAAGTCCCATCACTACCCAACGCTCTTCCTTCCCACTTCCCACTGACTTTCAAGACTTGTTCTGGACCTGCTCATGAGATCGAAAGACTTGTTCTGACCATCTATTTTGCCTCCGTGTTGTATCTAATGCTTGTTCAAATTCTGAGGTTTCTGGATTTTCAAATGAAGATGACGTAGTTTGCGGACATGCAGATAAACACTTACTGGGACCCGTATCAATAACAGTCGCTACATGTATGGCGATCTTATGCACTTGTGGGGCTACGTTATTAATAATCAACACTAAACATGAGCAAGAACACAGAACAGCCAATGACGTTCACGGGATAAACAAAACTTTACACAAAAAGTAGAATCCGAATGCAAAAAGATCACTACTGCTGTCCCTGGGCAGTGTAAAACAGAATCAGGCATACAATAACTACCTTTAAAGGAGTGAAAAAAATGAATTTTGGATCCACGTTACCTCACGTCCCATGGAGCCTATTATTTCATTATATCGGGTTAGGGCAAAAAAAAAAATCGCTCTTTCTTAATTTTCCTGGATTGAGTTGCACCTCTTATCACTGAGCAAGTCCAAGGGATGAATATAGCATATTAAGGAATATGAATTGCTCTGCCAGTGAGTGTACTTAAATGCACACGATCAGAGCTCTGATGTTAACGCAAACAAATCTCTCATGTTACCCCTCATTGACTTTGGAAGCTGACATAACTATGCTGGCAGCTATATTATAGGGGTAATTGAAAATGTTTCTTCATTTTTAAATATTTAAATAAAATAACAGAATGTCCGCACTGTGGACACAACCGACGACAATATCCGGTAACGGCACAATTGGGAAACGCACATTTAAAGCACTCTTAAAAGATGAACAGTGCGATTGGGAAACACATTTTATGCACTATTAAAAAATTAAATCGACACCTCTTATCCATGTTACCCTCCTCACGGTTGTATCATAATGAGCTGATTCGTCACATGGTCACGGATTGCTTAACCCCAATATGGGAAAGTTAAAGATTTACAAAACCCTATTTTTTTTTAGGAATTTACCTAACGTAACGCTTGATTACCGTGCATTCTGACGTATGGTGCATTCAGTAGGTCTTGATTAAACCTTATTATTGTTCGACATATGATTCGATTTTTCAGGATCCCTCATCGTGAATAACACTAGGCCAAACAAAGCCAATAGAAAGCTCAAGCAACAAACCCGGGCCAAACAAAGCCAATAGAAAGCTCAAGCAACAAACCCGGGCAGTGTATAATCAGCGAAGGCCTGTCCAGCAACTGTCCGACCAATGAGTGCACATTTCTAAAATCGACCAATATGCAAATATGCAAATCCTCTTCAAATTTCAAGTCAAACGAATAAAAATTGAGAATTTTAAAATTCCAACTAAGTTGTTGACCTGTGGCCGATGTTGACCTTTTGGCATATGTTGATCTAAAAATTGTCGATTGTTGAAATCAATGATCAAGTATGCAAATCCTGTTCAACATTCAAGTCAATCAGATGAAAATTGAGGATTTTAGAAATTCCACCTAAGTTGTTGACCTTTCGCCGATGTTGACATTTTGACCTCAAAATCAATAGATTTCTTCCTTATGACCAACTCCACCATTTGGTGAAGTTTCGTAAATATCGGTTTAAAATTGTGACCTGTAGGCAATTGACATACAGACAGACAACAGAATAATGCACAAGACCAACCAATATACAGTACTTGAAAAATCTTTGATTTTCACAAGTAGTTAAACATTACAAATGCAGAAAAAAAAATTCTGCAGTTGTGATAAAAGAAAGAAACTAATTGGAAAAAGTCCATGAGGGAGGTGAAAAGAGTAATTTGAAGCAACCTTTTGATTTACCATCAACTAGGATTCATTCTCAACAACCCAAATCATAGGTGTCAAAAGCAGTTGGGTGCACTGCCAGGGTGGAGAACGCTTGGATTCGGAAGAGGGTCAGAGAGCGGTATTCAGGATTGCAAAGCAGATAGCGAAAGAGAGGTGTGATGTGATGGGGGTGAGTTGCTTGAAGGATGAAGTGGGACAAATCGTTGTGGACCCAGATGGAATTAAAGGAAGATGGAAGAGATATATGGAAATACTGTTGAATGCAGAGAATGAATGGGATGGCAACATAGAGAGCAACCCAGTTTTAGGACCGGCAGAGAAGATAACCGAGGAGGAAGTTGAGGAAGCGATAAAAGCAATGAAGAGTAGAAAAGCGGGAGGGCCGACGGGAGTTGTGCGAGATATGTTGAAGGCAGCGGGAAATTGGGGTGTGAAGAGAATGACAGAGATCTGCAATCTGGTGGTGAAAGAAGGCCGCATTCCAGTGGATTGGGAACCGAGTACCCTCGTCCCTCTATACAAGGGGAAAGGTGACCCTCTGGACTGTGGCTCGTATCGAGCGATAAAGTTATTGGAGCATGGAATGAAGGTATTGGAAAGGGTGTTGGAGAGGAGGATAAGGAAGAAAGTGAAGATTGACGAAATGCAGTTTGGATTTATGCCAGGAAGAGGAACGACAGATGCGCTTTTTATTGTGAGGCAGTTGCAGGAGAAGTACATGGAGAAGAGGAAGAAGTTGTTTCTTGGGTTTGTTGATCTGGAGAAAGCATTCGATAGGGTTCCACGTGAAGTAGTGACATGGGCATTGAGGAAGTTAGGAGTGGAGGAATGGTTGATCAGAGTAGTGATGGCAATGTACAAAAGAGCGCGCACAGCTGTAAGGACGAAGGACGGGAACAGTGGTGAATTTGAGGTGAAGGTGGGAGCGCATCAGGGGTCGGTACTAAGTCCACTACTATTTGTAGCTGTCATGGAGGTGCTGGCTCAGAACATAAAGGAGGGTTTACCGTGGGAGTTGTTGTATGCAGATGATCTGGTGTTGATTGCGGAAAGTATGGATGGACTGAAGGAGAAGATGAACAAGTGGAAGGAATGTATGGAGACAAAAGGTCTGAAGGTGAATATCGGAAAAACGAAGGTGATGGCAAGTGGTAAAGCATGTGGTGAGGTGGAAAGAACTGGGAAGTGGCCGTATGCTGTGTGCAGGAAGGGTGTCGGAGTGAATTCCATTCAATGTACAATGTGCGCTGAGTGGGTTCATCAAAAATGTAGTGGTTTGAGAGGGTCATTAACCAGTGTGGCAGCTACATTCAAGTATAAGGTGTGCACAGAGGGAGCTGCTGATGGAGGAAATGTTGAGTTGGATCTTGGAGATGGCGTGAAGCTGGAAGGTGTGAAAACATTTTGTTACCTTGGAGACATGCTGAATGGAGATGGTGGATCAGACACGGCAACGGTTGCTCGAGTGAGATGTGCACGGAAGAAGTTTCGGGAACTGAGTGGCGTGCTGACGAGGAGGGGAGTGTCATTGAAGCTGAAGGGAAAGGTGTATGCTGCATGTGTGAGAAGTGTTATGATTTATGGGAGTGAGACATGGGTAATGAACGTAGAGCAGCAACGAAGGCTGGAAAGGGTGGAAATGCGAATGGTTCGGTGGATGTGTGGAGTATCGTTGAGAGAGAGGAAGACAAATGATGAATTGCAAAAGATGATGGGAATAGAGCCTGTGATGGATGCTGTGAAGAGAAACAGGTTGAGATGGTTTGGTCATGTGTTGAGGAAGGATGAAAGTGACTGGTTGAAAAGAGTGATGGGAATTAATGTAGAAGGAAGTAGAGGACGGGGAAGACCGAGAAAGACTTGGCTAAAGATGGTTGAAGAAGAAATGCAGGCAAGGGGGTTAACAAGGGGAGATGCAGAAAATAGGGCAAAATGGAGAACATTGTCATGGAGACCGCAAGGCTAACCCCCGCTCTTGCAGGGAAAATGGCCTTAACATGCCTGTTGTTGTTGTTGTTGTTGTTGTGGCACTGCTAGGGTGGGTGGGGAGCATATCATTTTTCATTCTTCAGACAGGCTGCCAGCATCCTCTTCCCTCTCTGCATATTTGGATAGAATCGGGAACTTGTCAAACACTTGGATTATGTCTTTCATACCCGAAAAATGCCACACACTCACCTTGTCTGTCCAAAAGGACCATTTGGCAAACCCTCCCATCTACTTCCTAAACAAACCACTTGAATAGGTTAGGTCACTCAAACTTTTCGGCTTCACCATAAACCATCATCTTTCTTGGGCAGACCATATTTCCAAGATGGCCTCCAAAGCCAGCCGCCAACTGGGCATCCAAAAATCCAAGCTCACTGCTCACCTCCACTCATTTGTTCTTATTTTGTCTTGCCTATAGAACCAATGCCCCCAGTCTGTTGATCATGCTCTCACTTCTACTCTGCTGTTGGTGTATTTTGTTCCCTCGCATTCTGCTCCAATTCATCACCAACATCCATCATGCATACAAAAAAGTGACAAATAAATTTGAGTGATAATTACGTACCGTGGAGTGTCTGTCTGCAGGTCTTGGGAGCGTGGGGATGGAGCCAGGGGAACGGCAGCCTTTGGCGCGATGGTGACCGCTGGAAGCAACCCCCCTGCAATATGTCTCTTTGGAGGATGCCAAAACAAAGTCCCAAAACAAAAGAAAGTACAAAAACAAAATCAATTAGCTCCATTAAATGCATCACAACACGAAGATTCATTACAGGCCATGTATCTCACCAAAAAAATGCACAATTAAAGCAAGGCTGGCTCCAAATTGCAGGGATATATCGCAGCATACTTGTAAATATATTATTTGCTGCTCTAGAGATTTTTCATTGAACATGATATGGATAAATAAGGTAATTATTGTTCTCCGCCCCTCGCTATTGCATGTCCAGGTGCTGCACGACGTCATTGTTGGGTGCCAAAGGGGCCCGGCCATGACATGCACCGAAACAGCAGACTCAGTGGGGCCCTTTGTTTGTTTCCTTTCATGTTTGTTTGTTTAGGCGATATCTCAGCCATCCTCTGAATTAGGAAGCTGAAATTTGGGCACAACAGTGAACAAGTACTTTGACAAAAACGGTATATTTTATTAATCAATTAATTGATGACTTACTTAATTATTATCGATTTATTAAGTACTTATTTGTTTTCTTTCTTATCTGGGCAATATCCCGGCCACCTTTTGAGTTAGGAAGCTGATGTTTGGACATACCAATGACCAAGTGATTTGGCTGTAAATGGTATTTTTGATTTATTGATTAATTTTCAGTTAATTACTTAATTTTCAAAAAGTTACAGATTCAGATGAAACAGTGGTGGTTTAGGAATGCTATTCACCAATTGATTAAGAAATTAATTATTACCTAAGGTGAAAAAATAATTTGCCAAGAAGTGAACATAGCAGATATATTTGCATGCGACGAGCAGCACCGACATATGCGCAAGTGTTTATTAAATTTATAGTTTTATTGTAATTGTTCAACTGTCTCAAAAGTGGTGATTACATGCATTAGAGATGGAATGCATTAAAATATTTTGAAAACAAACATGTACAGTATGTAAGCATGCCTCCCAATACAAGGTGCCACCTTCTGGAGGCTGACAGGATAGCTCAGAGATAGTATACTTGCCTCTGAGAAGTCTGATCTGGGTTTATTTCCTGAACTGGCTATAAAATCTCATTAGATGCTTCACAGGCAGCGCGATGCATCAATGAATGTGCACTCCCTCATGTGGGCTGTTAAAATTGATGTCTCGTCTGCTAGCATTTGATGGTGGATCTTAAGATCCCTTGGTATTTTTTGCAAAAGTTGGGCAAATTGTGTGCAAGCTGCTTTAATGATGCGGAAACGGGCATACCCCTGAGGATGGAAAGTTTCTGGGCTACCAAGATAATTGCCCACCAAAGGCAAAACACCCCAGTGTTTCACATGCAAGGCATCCATCAGAAAGACATTGAGCCAGGAAAGCCAGAGGATGTTTGCTGGCATTGTTCATTGGTGGATGTCAGAGGTCCAACGGTGTCTTTTACGAAGAATGGGCGAGTGATTTCCGGCACCCTAAACAAATGACAAATTCCTGTCACCTTCAGTCGAACGTCAGGCCTGGTAAACCAGTTGGTGACAGACGTGGATGGACCAGGAAGGTTCCCCAGCTGACCCCATGCAGTGGGAATAACTGGGGCTGTTAAAGGAGAATACTATAGTAATTTCTGCGTTGATGTCGATCGTCATATTTCAGTCTTCTTACACAAAACTTTGTGCTATTTACTTTCACATTGTTTTTCAATTTACAGTACCATGTTTACCAGCAGCGTTCCCTAATAAATATGTAATTAGCTTGTTATGCTTAACTGGCGTCACCATTATTATTCCATGTAGGCCTATTAATAGACCATAATCATAAATTAATTACATCAATCACAAGTACCACAAGAGTGGCTCGTGAAATATTGAGTAGCTGAGAGTCAAACTTTGTGGACTTAATAATAATAATAATAATTCATTTATTTTGTATAGCGCTTTTCATGAAGACCAAAGGCGCTTTGACAGAGTGCAAAACATAATGCATAACAAAACATGAAAACAACAATTGCAAAAAGACAAGAATCAATAGGGAAATATTTAAAGCAAAAGGAGGGAGAAGGAGAAGTGATAGTCAGGGGTTAAATGCTGTGGGTTGAATGTTGAATGCAGTGTTGAACAGGTGGGACTTCATTTTGTTAGCATGAATAACAATGAAAAACATGAACAACTCGAACAGCACTTGGTAGAGCGCATACTACCGCCATGATGAACAGTTTACCATTTGTATCCCAGTGATAGGCTGGATCTGGATTCGGACCTGAACCAAAATCTAATCGACTTGTTCTTTTCACCTAACCAACTCATCCTGGTAAACAGCTAGTTTTTCTGGCAGACCTCTGGTAGCTTTTACCTGTTGCAGCGTTTGAAATTTGTGCTGTAATTGCTGAAGGCTAGATTCTGTGTTGTTATCCTGCGCTTGTGAAGCAATAATCATGGTTGAGCAGTCGCTTGCGTGTGTACGTGTGGGGTACATACTGTAGGTGTGTGTCTGCATTTTAGAAATCCATTTTAACGGCAACCGTCCAAATGACACAAATGTTTTACGATAGGAGTGCCTCCGCCTGTAGAAATTTTTTATTCACAATTATGACGTCATATGTCACGTGGTACAGACGCCATCTTGGGGAAGAGTTACCAGCAGCGTTCCCTAATAAATATGTAATTAGCTTGTTATGCTTAACTGGCGTCACCATTACGTGACGTTTTACGATAGGAGTGCCTCCGCCTGTAGGAATTTTTTATTCACAATTATGACGTCATATGTCACGTGGTACAGACGCCATCTTGGGGAAGAGTTGCACCTCTATATCTCCGAAACTGCTGAATGGAATAAATTGAAACAAGGCTCATTGTCAAGTACTCTCCATGGGAATAAGTGTTGTTAATGATGTAATCGGTGCCTTCATTATGACATCATGATTCGACAAATGCAACGCTTGATGTGATCCGTTGGAAAAAAGAACATTCTCTGCAACAGTTAGTCCGATGAACACGAAATTTTCATCATAGGAGCGCCTCCTCCTGTAGATTTTTTAATGATAATTATTACATCATAGGTCATGTGGTACAAGCGCTATCTTGGAAAAATCGAAAAACGTTGCACCTCTATATCTCTGAAACCACTCGATTGAAAAAATTGAAACATGGCTCATTGTAAAAGAACTCTGCATGGGGGAAAAGTGTTGTTAATGATGACGTCATTGGTGCCATAATTATGACGTCATAATTCAACAGGGAAAACTCTTGGTCTGATCAGTTGGAAATGTATTCAGCATGATCTATGCACCAATTATATTAGAGAATAGAAATTTATGATGTCATCATTCACGTGGTCTGGCAGCCATATTGGATCAAAGAAAAAAACCCTTCAAAAACAGAAGAGTTGGCTCGCACAAAGTTGACTGCGCAGGGTAAGTATTCTATGAATACCATCTAGTTCTTCTTTGTCTTTGATCTGTGTTTCTTTCTCTTCTCCATCTTCAATTAGCCTTATTTTTAGAATTAATTAAACCGGAAGTGTGTCATTTGTGTTTACAGGAAGGGGAGTTTCATTATAAATAGAGGGCCTGTGTATTGAATTATTTGGTTAGGTGAATTGTGTGCTGATGAATTGCTGCATACATTATTTGGTTCGGTTAAGTTAGGTTAGGTTAGGTTACGTGTGTGTGTGTGTGTGTGTGTGTGTGTGTGTGTGTGTGTGTGTGTGTGTGTGTGTGTGTGTGTGTGTGTGTGTGTGTGTATTTGGTGTTTGTATGTTTGTGTGTTGTTTGTGTGTTATGCAAGATTTATTACCCTCGCCTGAGGAGAGGGTATTGCATTTGAGTCCGTTTGTTTGTCCGCACAGAATAAATATAATTTTCTCTGCAACTGTTGGTCCAATTGACAGGAAATTTTCACCATAGGTGAAACTCCACCAGTATAATTTTTGAATGATAATTATGACGTCATAGGTTACGTGGCATGGCCGCCATCTTGGAAAAACCGAAAAACTTTGCACCTCCATATATCCAAAAGCGCTGCATAGAAAAAATAGAGACATGGCTCATTGTAAAGAACTCTCCATGTGGAATAACATATGTTAATGATGATGTCATAAGTGCCTCTATTATGACGTCATAATTTGACAAGTACAAAACTTCATCCGATCAAGATGAAATTTCTTGAGCATAATCTCGGGATAAAGGTCCCCCCCTCCCCCTACCCCCTCCCCCCTCCCACCCCTTCCCCGGCAGAGAGTGGAGTCATCAGCAAAGAGATAGAGAGGATTTTCCAGAGAGTCGGAGAGATCATTGATGAAGACCAGAAGAAGCACAGGGCCCAGAACACTGCCTTGGGGAACTCCAGCCTGAACAGGAAGGGGAGATGAGAGAAATCTATTCAGGGCCACACGTTGGCTGCGACCAGAGAGGAAGTCCGCAAGCCATGTGTGGAGATTTCCATGGATACCATCAGAGGAAAATTTGGTGAGCAGAGCGGGGTGCCAGACCGTATCGAAGGCACGTGATATATCAAGGGAGACAGCTCTAATTTCCTGTTTGACATTGAGGACCTCCATCCATTGTTCAGACAGCAGAACCAGCATGTCCAGAGTAGCGTGACCTGGTCTGAATCCAAATTGATGATCAGAGATCAAGCCGTTGGAGAAGAGGAAGGATTTGATATCCAAAGCAATGATGGATTCCATGACTTTGCTGATGATTGGGAGCAGGCTGATTTGTCTGTAGTTGCAAGGATCTTCCGGTTCCTCGGGCGAGTGAGGCGTGCTTCGAGCTCTCCACGGCATCGAAGTTTGAGTGTTTTCCCATTCTTGTCTTTGTCAAATTTCCACTGGTTATTTTGCTGTGTACGTGTTATTGTGTGTTTCTAGTTGGTGTTGGTTTGTGGTTCGTGCAAACTTGTGTGTAGTTAATCGTTTTCTGAGTCGTACCTCGTGCGCGGCCTGGTGACTTGGGGCTTCCCTCCCCCCGTCGGTGTTTGGTTATTTCCTTCGCTGTATTGCTTGTTTCTTTTATTTTATTTTCTCCCCCTCACCTCACCTCCTGAGACAAAGAATTATATATCGATTCTTTCTCTCCTCCCGGACACGTGCTTGTTCGCTCTCCTCCTCGTCTCGGCTTGTGCCCCGCCCCCTGTATCTCGTTTTCTTCCGCCTCTGCTCCTTCTTTCTCAAATCGACGTTCTCGATTGGAGACTTTTCCCGGATTGGTTTTTTTTTCATCGTTCTGTTTGGATATTGTTGGAATATGTTTAAACCGCAGCCGTGATGCTGACGCCTCCCCCCCCCCCCCCCACCCCCAGAATTTACATGTTTTAAACGTTTCCCAGTGTGTACCCTGGTCAGAATAGGTACACCGTATCCCTGCGTGTCGTAAGAGACGACTAAGAGGGTTGGCGTCAGGAAGGGCATCCGGCCATAAAAACATTGCCTCAAAAAGAGAACCATGACAATCACAAGTACATATGGGCAGGGTGCAGCCCGAAGTGGAGATCGGTTTCTGAGGTTTGGGACATGGAATGTGGGGACAATGACAGGGAGATCAGGAGAAGTGGTGGAAGTATTGGTCAGAAGAAGAGTGGACATATGTTGTGTGCAAGAGACGAGATGGAAGGGAAGTGGTGTGAGAATGGTGAAGGGTAGGCAGGGACAGAAATACAAGTTTGTGTGGCAAGGGTGCCCGGAGGGCGTGAATGGTGTTGGTGTCCTGTTTTCTGAGGAGTTTGTAGACAGTGTGGTGAGTGTGACTAGAGTGAGTGATAGGTTGATGATGGTGAAAATGATGATTGGAAAGCTCTTGGTGAACGTCATCTCGGGATATGCTCCGCAGGTTGGTCGAAGCGATGAAGAGAAGGACAAGTTCTGGTGTGCGATAGAGAAGCTGATGGAAAACGTGAAAGATGAGGAAGTTGTTGTGGTGGGAGGAGACCTGAATGGACATGTGGGAAGGAGTATGGATGGTTTTGAGGGAGTTCATGGGGGTTACGGATATGGTGTGAGAAATGGAGAAGGTGAAAGGATTTTGGAGTTTGCTGATGGAGCTGATTTGTTGATTTGTAATACTCAGTTCCAGAAAGAGGACAATAAGCTTGTTACATACACGTCAGGTGGGTCGACGACAACCGTTGACTACCTGATGGTGCGTCGGCGAGATAGGGGGCACCTCCGGGACACAAAGATGATCCCGGGGGAGGAGGCTGTTTCACAGCACCACTTGGTTGTCTGCGACATAAGGGTGAAAGGTGCGAGGAGAGCCCGGCGGGTGATGTACCAACCGAGAATGAAGGTGTGGAGGTTGAAAGAGGTGACAGTAAGGGAGGCATTAAAAGAGAGGCTGAGTAGGGTAGAGGATGATGTGGTTGAGCTTGAAAGTGGTTGGATGTCAATGAAAGCTAGTCTGTTGGGAGCCATTGGTGAGGTATGTGGATGGACAAAAGGACCACCGAGGCACTCGGAAACATGGTGGTGGGATGTTGAGGTTGGAAAGAGGATTGACGAGAAGAGGAAGAAGTTCAAAGAGTGGCAGAAGGCGAAGGGTACGGGAGCAGAAACAGCAGAGCATGAAAGTTATAAGGTAGCCAGGAAGGCTGCAAAGAAAGAGGTAGCAAAGGCGCAGGAGGCATGTAGGAAAATGTTCGGAGAACGCTTGGATTCGGAAGAGGGTCAGAAAGCAGTATTCAGGATTGCAAAGCAGATAGCGAAAGAGAGGTGTGATGTGATGGGGGTGAGTTGCTTGAAGGATGAAGTGGGACAAATCGTTGTCGACCCAGATGGAATTAAAGGAAGATGGAAAAGATATATGGAAATGCTGTTGAATACAGAGAATGAATGGGATGGCAACATAGAGAGTAACCCAGTTTTAGGACCGGCAGAGAAGATAACTGAGAAGGAAGTTGAGGAAGCGATAAAAGCAATGAAGAGTGGAAAAGCGGGAGGGCCGACGAGAGTTGTGGGAGATATGTTGAAGGCAGCAGGAAGTTGGGGTGTGAAGAGAATGACAGAGATCTGTAATTTAGTGGTGAAAGAAGGCCGCATTCCAGTGAATTGGGAACTGAGTACCCTCGTCCCTCTATACAAGGGGAAAGGTGACCATCTGGAGTGTGGCTCGTACCGAGCGATAAAGTTATTGGAGCATGGAATGAAGGTATTGGAAAGGGTGTTGGAGAGGAGGATAAGGAAGAAAGTGAAGATCGACGAAATGCAGTTTGGATTTATGCCAGGAAGAGGAACGACAGATGCGCTTTTCATTGTGAGGCAGTTGCAGGAGAAGTACATGGATAAGAGGAAGAAGTTGTTTTTTGGGTTTGTTGATCTGGAGAAAGCATTCGATAGGGTTCCACGCAAAGTATTGACATGGGCATTGAGGAAGTTAGGAGTGGAGGAATGGTTGATCAGAGTAGTGATGGCAATGTACAAAAGAGCACGCACAGCTGTAAGGACGAAGGACGGGAACTGTGGTGAGTTTGAGGTGAAGGTGGGAGTGCATCAGGGGTCGGTACTAAGTCCACTACTATTTGTAGCTGTGATGGAGGTGCTGGCTCAGACCGTAAAGGAGGGTTTACCGTGGGAGTTGTTGTATGCAGAT
Organism: Myxine glutinosa; assembly: GCF_964187855.1. Taxonomy (NCBI): domain Eukaryota; kingdom Metazoa; phylum Chordata; class Myxini; order Myxiniformes; family Myxinidae; genus Myxine; species Myxine glutinosa. The sequence goes on along the minus strand of NC_136270.1, from coordinate 8,165,645 downwards.
GATCTGGTGTTGATTGCGGAAAGTATGGATGGACTGAAGGAAAAGATGAACAAGTGGAAGGAATGTATGGAGACAAAAGGTCTGAAGGTGAATATCGGAAAGACAAAGGTGATGGCAAGTGGTAAAGCATGTGGTGAGGTGGAAAGAACTGGGAAGTGGCCGTGTGCTGTGTGTAGGAAGGGTGTCGGGGTGAACTCCATTCAATGTACAATGTGTGCTGAGTGGGTTCATCAAAAATGTAGTGGTCTGAGAGGGTCATTAACCAGTGTGGCAGCTACATTCAAATGTAAGGTGTGCACAGAGGGAGCTGCAGATGGAGGAAATGTTGAGTTGGATCTTGGAGATGGCGTGAAGCTGGAAGGTGTGAAAACATTTTGCTACCTCGGAGACATGCTGAATGGAGAAGGTGGATCAGACTCGGCAACGGTTGCTCGAGTGAGATGTGCATGGAAGAAGTTTCGGGAACTGAGTGGCGTGCTGATGAGGAGGAGAGTGTCGCTGAAGCTGAAGGGAAAGGTGTATGCTGCATGTGTGAGAAGTGTTATGATTTATGGGAGCGAGACATGGGTAATGAACGTAGAGCAGCAACGAAGGCTGGAAAGGGTGGAAATGCGAATGGTTCGATGGATGTGCGGAGTATCGTTGAGAGAGAGGAAGACAAATGATGAATTGCGAAAGATGATGGGAATATTGCCTGTGATTGATGCTGTGAAGAGGAACAGGTTGAGATGGTTTGGTCATGTATTGAGGAAGGATGAAAGTGACTGGTTGAGAAGAGTGATGGAAGTTAATGTAGAAGGAAGTAGAGGACGGGGAAGACCGAGAAAGACTTGGCTAAAGATGGTGGAAGAAGAAATGCGGGCAAGGGGGTTAACAAGGAGAGATGCAGAAAATAGGGCAAAATGGAGAAGATTGTCATGGGGACCGCAAGGCTAACCCCCGCTCTAGCAGGGAATATGGCCTTAAAATGCATGTTGTTGTTGTTGTTGTTGTTGCAAGGATCTGTTTTTGCACCTTTTTTGTGTACAGTGGTAATGTTGGCTGATTTCCAAGCTGAAGGCAGATGACCTTGAGCAAAAGAGAGGGTGAAGAGAACAGAGAGAGGTTGTGAAAGAGCGGCAGAGCAGGATTTTACGACCCATGGGCTGATGCTGTCAGGTCCAGTTGCAGAATCAGAGTCGCGGATTGACAGAAACTTCTCCACCTTGTCAGGATACAAGGAAACAGTGTCCAGGAGCAGTCCAGGAGCAGGGTACGACTGGGTACGGTGGGTACAGAGAGAGACGGACGGGACGGAGAGAGTGGACTATCACTTTGACCTCTGTGGCTAACGGTATGCGATCCGGCGACCGTGTACACTGATGCACTGCACATGTACACATACAAGGTATATGTCGTCATAATTGAGGTTAATATGTCCTCATTTATTCTAAACCGCATTTTAATCCAATATTTATTCAACGATTGTTTTCCGAACATTGTCAACAAGTCATAAACTCAAGTCGCAAGCAAGTCACAAGTCCCCAGACACCAAGACCCATGTCCGAGTCAAGTCGCAAAAGTTTGCCACTCGAGTCTGAGTCGCCAGCTGGTGGTAGAGTATTACACGTTATCTTTTTCAACCAAGTACCCCTATAAAGAACTGCCTTTGGAGGCCATTTTCCCCCGCAGAGCAGGGGTTTGGCCTTTATTGTGCACCGTGGTCCCCTTTTTGAAGCAATGTTTTGCTGCCGCAGTTGCCGGATGCCCTTCCTGCCGCCAACCCTTCCTCCCGTCCATGGTACACTGAATCTTGTGGTGAGGCAGTTGCCCTGAAACAACTTGCCTTTGCGTCTTGGAAGGCAAATCCAACTGAAGGCAATCTCGGTTCCTTCCACCAAGCTCGAAACAAGTGTGTTCCTACCCTCAGGAGCGCCAGGAACCACTATCTCTCCACACTCAAGATTGAACTCTCAAACCTGTCTCCTTCCTCCAAATCCTGGTGGCGTCTGGTCAAATCCGTTTCTGGTGTTTGTTCCCCCTCCATCCCCTCCCTTACCTCAAATGGCTACACAGTTGACCCCGCACGTGACAAAGCCGAATGCCTCAACTCTGTGTTTGCCTCAAAATCTTGTGTCCCAAACCCATCTCTCTCTGTTCCCACCTTTCCCAGTCGAACCCAACTGCTCCTGGACTCTGTGTCCTTCTCTCCTGACAAGGTGGAGAAGTTTTTATCAAACCTCGACTCTGATTCTGCAACTGGACCAGATGGCATCAGCCCTCGGGTCCTAAAATCCTGCTCTGCCACTCTATCTCACCCTCTCTCTGTTCTTTTCACCCTCTCTTTTGCTCAAGGTCATCTGCCAGCATCTTGGAAATCAGCAAACATTACCGCTTTACACAAAAAGGTGCAAAAACAGATCCTTGCAACTACAGACCAATCAGCCTACTCCCAATTATCAGCAAAGTCATGGAATCCATCATTGCTTCAGATATCAAATCCTTCCTCTTCTCCAATGGCTTGATCTCTGATCATCAATTTGGATTCAGACCAGGTCATTCTACTCTGGACATGTTGCTTCTGCTGTCTCAACAATGGATGGAGGTCCTCAATGCCAAACAGGAAATAAGAGCTGTCTCACTTGACATATCACGTGCCTTCGATACGGTCTGGCACCCAGCTCTGCTCACCAAACTCACCTCCTATGGTATTCAGGGAAATCTCCACTCATGGCTTGCGGATTTCCTCTCTGGTCGTAGGCAACGTGTGGCCCTGAATGGATTTCTCTCATCTTCCCTTCCTGTTCTGGCTGGAGTTCCCCAAGGTAGTGTTCTGGGCCCTGTGCTATTTCTGGTCTTCATCAATGACCTCTCCGACTCTCTGGAAAATCCTCTCTATCTCTTTGCTGATGACTCCACTATCTGCCGCTCCATTCCTCATCCCTCAGATCGGCAGTCTGCAGCCTCCTCACTCTCTGCAGACCTGGACAAAATCACAGACTGGTCAAACAAGTGGAACATGTCTTTCAATCCTGACAAATCTCACACTCTTACAATGTCTCTCCGAAAGGACCGACTGGACAACCCTCCCATCTACTTTCTCAACAATCCTCTCCAAGAAGTTCTGTCGCTCAAGCTTTTGGGTCTCACTATCTGCCATGATCTTTCTTGGGAAAACCACATTTCCAAGCTGGCCTCCAAAGCCAGTTGCCGACTGGGCATCCTCCGTCGTGCGAAGTCCTTCCTTGGCACACCTGAGTTCCTCACCACATACAAGGCTTTCATCCGCAGCTCAATGGAATACTGTTCCCCCCTCTGGGCTGGTGCTCCTGCCTCACACCTTGCTCGGCTTCACGCTGTTGAGGCCAAAGCTTTCAGAATCATTGGAATCTCCTGCGATGTAGTCAACTCCGAGGGCCTTTCACTCACTCACCGCAGGCAGGTTGGTGGTCTTTCTGTCTTCTACCGACTCCTCTCCGGCCTTGCTCCCCCAGCTCTCTCTGTGCTCTGTCCCCCCAATATTCCTTCAGGTCGCACAAGATCTGCCTGCAACCCTCTTATGGTTAAACTGCCAAAGTCTAGGCTCTCTGCTCACCTTCACTCTTTCATTCCCCTTTTCTCCCGCCTCTGGAACAAACTCCCCCACTCCTTTCAATCCCACTCCTCCCTCCAGGTCTTTAAAACAGCTGTTCACCACCATCTCTTATCTTCCCCCATCGAAAACCTTGATCTTTTCTACCCCCAGTAATTCACCCCAGAGTCCTTGCAGTGTTCACATGTTTTATTCCTCTCCCACCTCCCCCCAAGTCCTCCCGATGTCCCTGCTCTCAAATGTTGTGTTTGTGTCCTTCCCCCTCTCTCCCCATCTTGTCTGCCGCTCCTTGTTTTTTGTGTTTTGTGTGTCGGTTTGTGTTTTTGTGTGATTAATGTTAGCTCTTTCACGAGCCTCGATCTTGTATACAAAAAAAACAAAAAAAACCCTGTTAGTCGCCTCTTGCGACACGCAGGAAATTACCAGTGAACTGGTACTCAATTTGCCGACCTCGGAAGGATGACAGGCTGAGTCAACCCCCCTGGTGTTAATTCAGCGATCTACCGGGATTCAAACCCAGGATCCTAGGATTTCCAAGCAGGCACCCTAACCGCTAAGCCAACACCAGGCTCTCAAGTACCTCGATAAATTGTGTAAAATTTGAATGCGAGTATGTCTATAAAGTATGTACTATTACAATGGAGTGTCTATAAAGTACATACTATTACAATGTGAGCACATTCATAAAGTATATGTATTAAGAATGTGAGTGCATCTATAAAGTACATACTATAAAAATACATCCATGTCAGTATTGGTTAGGGTGTTGGCTTAGCGGTTAGGGTGCCGGCTTGGGATCCTAGGATCCTGGGTTCGAATCCCGGTCGATCGCTGAATTCACGCCAGGTGGGTTGACCCAGCCTGTCATCCTTCCGAGGTCGGCAAATTGAGTACCAGCTTGCTGGGATGAATGATCACGGTGTGTACCCCGATTTAGAATAGGTAAACCGTATCCCTGCGCATCGTAAGAGCGTGACCAAGGGCATCCGGCCATGAAAAACATTGCCTCAAACAGGGAACCATGATTGTCATGGGGCCCGCAAGGCAAACTCCCGCTCTAGCAGGGAAAATGGCCTTAAAACGATCATTCATTCATTCATTCAATGTCAGTAAAATATGTGTCGATAAAATACGTACCTACGTCTATAAAATACGTACGATTGGAAGGTTAATGTATACAATAAAAGCAAAAAGGTATCTTTGTCCACTCTCGGAACATAAAGCTACATGCTCAATGTATCATCTACACACCACGGAAACACAAACACCACTCAAAATCCACGACTCAATACAAATCCTGGTGAGGGTCTGCAATCTCTGACGTCATAACTTTTATACTAATTACGATAACATTAATGATGACAATATCCTTTGGAAAATCCTGTGCAATACTCATGGAACCTGATGAGAATCTCATCATATTTATACCAAATCTCATAAGATCCCATGACAAATATGAACATGCAGTCTCACCAGATCCTATAAGAATGTATTTTTAGAAGGGACATTTTGATTACCACAACTCTCTCGCTAGACTTTTAGATACTTGTCCTGAAGTTTTGTCAAACTTATCAACAAACTCGAAGCTGCTTACTCTATTTCACCCTACATCCTCAGAACTTTCTTATTACTCCCGCGAGGGAGTAATGCATTCGATCGTGTCCGTCCGTGTGTGTGTGTGTGTGTGTGTGTGTGTGTGTGTGTGTGTGTGTGTGTGTGTGTGAAGAAGATATCTGGAAAAGTTCTGAACGGATTTGGATGAAAGTTGGTGGGATGATTGCCCTTGGGATAAGGAAGAATTGATTAGTTTTTGGTGAAGCTCAGGATATTATTCCGGATCCAGGAATTTTTTTGGGGAATTGTTTTGGGATTATTTTTCTTTCTGTTTTACTGCATTAAAGCTTTTATTCTTATTCTTAAATGATGTTTTTCTCCTCTACTTCCGAGATATATCAAAATTAATTCTCTGACAGTTAGGGCCTACTTTCTTTTTATTTATTGTTTTGGGGAGAGGGGATGTTAAACAAAACGTATTGTTACGGATCTCCGACGTCGAATCTCCCCCTTATCAAGGGGGGGTTAATCCCCTTGTCCTTTTATCTGGCCGACGCGAGTCCTGGAAGTTATACGCTCCTTCCGGTCGGTATTAGGGAGGGTTATTGGTCAACTTAGTCCTAATACCTAATTACTAACACCGACCGTGAAGCAGGGGAATAACTCCCGCCCAAACCGAACTCCCGCCCGTGAGTGGACACGCCGAGCGAAGCGAGCCGCGATTCGGGCCGTTAGCAAGGACTAAACCCGATTATGGTGGTTCCGATCGTGCCACGTTTACCCAAAGAGAGAAAAGACTGATGCGATCGGATGGAGAGGAAACCCAGAAAATAGGAAGAACAAAGCAATTTATTAACAATTTACAAGAAAGAAAAGAGGAAACTTGGATCTTGGAGACGGAGATCTTGGAGACTGCGGCAGGGATTTTCGAAGCTCCACATGGTCTCCACGTTTTCAAAGTTAAGGCTGTTCACAATTGTATTTTGTCGAAACTGTATTTATCGTTCGGTGTGTGAAGTTATAGTGTGCACCTTGGAAGTTTCTCGGTGTTTATCTTTCATAAATTAATCGTCTGTTTGCCGCGTCGCGAGCAAGGCCTTTGCCACGTCGCGAGGGATTTGAAATCGAAGTTAAGTAATTGTTCCCATTTGTATTTTCGTTATAACTGTATTTATTTTATGGTGTGTGTACGTATATTGTGTCCCGAGGAAGATTTTCGGTGCAAATCTTTCATACCTGTATTGAAAATCGTGTTAATTTGTGTCGTGTCTTGAGGCCTTGTACAGTGTACAACCTTGAGGCTTTGTTTTTCTCAGCGGTCTGTCGTTTGTGATCCAATAACTTTCGTTCTCTGTTTTCCCAGTCTTTTCACCCCATAGCCTACTTCCTTGTGTAAATCTCAACTAAAAAAAAAACCAAAAAAAAACATTTCCTTCTCTGTTCTTATTCTTGTTCTCATTCGTTTATTCATTCTTATTCGTTCGTTCGTTCTTCGACCACCTTCGAGCGCGCACAGCTGTAAGGACGAAGGACGGGAACAGTGGTGAGTTTGAGGTGAAGGTGGGAGTGCATCAGGGGTCGGTACTAAGTCCACTACTATTTGTAGCTGTGATGGAGGTGCTGGCTCAGAACGTAAAGGAGGGTTTACCGTGGGAGTTGTTGTATGCAGATGATCTGGTGTTGATTGCGGAAAGTATGGATGGACTGAAGGAAAAGATGAACAAGTGGAAGGAATGTCTGGAGACAAAAGGTCTGAAGGTGAATATCGGAAAGACGAAGGTGATGGCAAGTGGTAAAGCATGTGGTGAGGTGGAAAGAACTGGGAAGTGGCCGTGTGCTGTGTGCAGGAAGGGTGTCGGAGTGAACTCCATTCAATGTACAATGTGCGCTGAGTGGGTTCATCAAAAATGTAGTGGTCTGAGAGGGTCATTTACCAGTGTGGCAGCTACATTCAAATGTAAGGTGTGCACAGAGGGAGCTGCAGATGGAGGAAATGTTGAGTTGGATCTTGGAGACGGCGTGAAGCTGGAAGGTGTGAAAACATTTTGCTACCTCGGAGACATGCTGAATGGAGAAGGTGGATCAGACTCGGCAACGGTTGCTCGAGTGAGATGTGCATGGAAGAAGTTTCGGGAACTGAGTGGCGTGCTGATGAGGAGGAGAGTGTCGCTGAAGCTGAAGGGAAAGGTGTATGCTGCATGTGTGAGAAGTGTTATGATTTATGGGAGCGAGACATGGGTAATGAACGTAGAGCAGCAACGAAGGCTGGAAAGGGTGGAAATGCGAATGGTTCGATGGATGTGCGGAGTATCGTTGAGAGAGAGGAAGACAAATGATGAATTGCGAAAGATGATGGGAATATTGCCTGTGATTGATGCTGTGAAGAGGAACAGGCTGAGATGGTTTGGTCATGTGTTGAGGAAGGATGAAAGTGACTGGTTGAGAAGAGTGATGGAAATTGATGTAGAAGGAAGTAGAGGACGGGGAAGACCGAGAAAGACTTGGCTAAAGATGGTGGAAGAAGAAATGCGGGCAAGGGGGTTAACAAGGAGAGATGCAGAAAATAGGGCAAAATGGAGAAGATTGTCATGGGGACCGCAAGGCTAACCCCCGCTCTAGCAGGGAAAATGGCCTTAAAATGCATGTTGTTGTTGTTGTTGTTGTTCTTCGACCACGTGTTTCTCCCCCATTTCCCCAGATAGTTTTCACTGTTATTAACCTTCAATGTTTACACTTTCCCCTCAATTTCTGTATTCCGTCATATATTATAACACCTTTTTCTTCTTCTTCTTCTTTAAAAGGCTGCTTTCGACTTGCTCACCAAATCTATTCTTCCCAAAAAAAATTCCATCTCCTATAGTGCCTTTTTTCTACATTCCCTAAACTCTCCTGCACTCCATCCTCCATCCAGCGTCCTTAACGTATTTTTAACTCGAAGGTCACAAGAAACTCATTTTGCAATAAATGTTCGTTTCCCATTAATCGTACACTTTCTAAAATCCAATCTCACCCCTCCCCTCCAAATCTTCCCCATAACCCCTCCCCTCCAAATCTTCCCCATAACCTCTCCCCTCCAAATCTTCCCCATCACCCCTCCCCTCCAAATCTTCCCCATCACCCATCCCTTTCAAATATTCCCCCTTTCCCCTCCCCTTCTAATCCTCCCCATCACCCATCCCTTTCAAATCTCCCCCTTGCCCCCTCCCTCCTAAACTATCCCCTCACCCCTCCCCTCCAAGACTCCCCCTCGCCCCTCCCCTCCTAGACTCCTCCCTCACCCCTCCCCTCCAAATCTCCCCCATATCCCATCCCTTTCAAATCCCTCCCCTTGTCCCTTCCCTCCCAAACTCCCCCCTCGCCCCTCCCCTTCAAATCTCCCCACCCTCATTTCTTCTCAATTTCCCCCCTCTCACTCCCCCTCCTCAAAGCATCCTCCCCGCTTCTTCCCCCTTCCAACTCTCACCTCCATCTCCCCCAACCTTCTGCCTCGCTCTTCCCCCTCCTCAAATAACACCTCATTGTGCCTCACCCAATCACCATCAAACCTTTTGTCCGCCCCATCCTTCCCTTTCTCCGAGCTATTCTGAAATCTCTGACACACCTTCAACAGCTCTCCCTACCTCTTCCACCTCTTCCACCTCTTCCACATCTTACCCTACCCCTCCTCCCCCCTGTTCTGTATCCGATGCTCCCCCTTCCTCTTCATTAACGGTATGGACCTCAAACATCCGGGGCCTTCGTTCAAACTTTACTGATCTCTCCATACAGGTTGCTTCTGTCAAACCAGACGTGATCTGCTTAACAGAAACTTTCCTCCTTCATGATGTCTCTGATTCCTTAGTATCTCTCCCGGGTTACTCCCTCCTCCGGTATGATAGACCTGAGCCTCGTCCTGGAGGTGGGGTTGCTATCTTTATCAAAAACTCTTCCTCACTCGACCTGCACTGCACTCTCTCCACCTCACCCCCAGGAATACCTCTGGCTACGGCTTCCCCTTCGCTCCCACCTCTTGTTCAAATGTGTGTTGTACCGTCCACCAAACAGTGATGACTCCATCTACATCTCGCTGTCTGATAATATGGACCAACTTCTATCTACTCATCCCAACTCTCTCTTCCTCATATGTGGTGATTTCAATTGTCACCATGCCAGTTGGCTGGGTGTGGGTACCTCTCTCACCAGCCATGGCTCCTCAGCAAAGGACTTCTGTGACTCACTGGGACTGACACAATCTGTCAATTTCCCGACCCGGATCTCAGTCAACAGAGCATCTTCTCTTCTGGACTTGGTTATGACTAACTTCCCTGAAAATGTCTGCTGCTATTCTTCTGCTCCAATCGGCTCATCTGATCATGTGCTTGTTAAAGTGGACATCTCTCTGACCATTCTCAGGGAGCCTGCTCAGCGTCGACGAGTCTGGCATTTCACTCAGGCCAACTTGCACAGTCTTCAAGCAGCCATCAATCATCTGGACTGGTCTCCCATCTCTACCACCTCTGACATCAACTCATCCTGGGAATTCTTCCAAAGTAAATTGCTCGCTCTCATGCACAGATTTATCCCATCTCGTCTTCAGTTGTCATACCCTTCCTCCCGTCCATGGTACACGGAATCTTGTGGTGAGGCTGTTGCCCAGAAACAACTTGCCTTCGTCTCCTAGAAAGCAAATCCAACGGAAGGAAATTTCATTTCCTTTCAGAAAGCCCGAAACAAGTGCGTGTCCACCCTCAGGAGAGCCAGGAAACAATATCTCTCCGTTCTCAAGACCGAACTCTCTTATCTGTCTCCCTCTTCCAAATCCTGGTGGCATCTGGTCAAATCTGTTTCTGGTGTTTGTTCTCCCTCCATCCCCTCCCTTACCTCAAACGGCTACACAGCTGACTCCGCACGTGAAAAAGCTGAATGCCTCAACTCTGTGTTTGCCTCTAAATCTTGTGTCCCAAACCCATCCCTCTCTGTACCCACCATACCCAGTCGTACCCAGCTGCTCCTGGACTCCGTGTCCTTTCCTCCTGACAAGGTGGAAAAGTTTCTGTCAACCCTCGACTCTGATTCTGCAACTTGACCTGACGGCATCAGCCCACGGGTCCTAAAATCATGTTCTTCCGCTCTTTCACTCCCTCTCTCTGTTCTCTTCACCCTCTCTTTTGCTCAAGGTCAACTGCCATCTGCTTGGAAATCAGCCAACATCACCGCTTTGCACAAAAAGGTGCAAAAACAGATCCTAGCAACTACAGACCAATCAGCCTTCTCCCAATTATCAGCAAAGTCATGGAATCCATCATTGCTTCAGATATGAAATCTTTCCTCTTCTCCAATGGCTTGATCTCTGATCATCAATTTGGTTTCAGACCAGGTCACTCTACTCTGGACATGCTGCTTCTGCTGTCTCAACAATGGATGGAGGTCCTCAATGCCAAACAGGAAATTAGAGCTGTCTCCCTCGACATATCACGTGCCTTCGATACGGTCTGGCACCCCGCTCTTCTCACCAAACTCTCCTCCTTCGGTATCCATGGAAATCTCCACGCATGCTGGTGGACTTCCTCTCTAGTCGTCGTCAACGTGTGGCCCTGAATGGGTTTCTCTCATCTCCTCTTCCTGTTCAGGCTGGAGTTCCCCAAGGCAGTGTTCTGGGCCCTGTGCCTTTTCTGGTCTTCATCAATGATCTCTCTGACTCTCTTGAAAATCCTCTCTATCTCTTTGCTGATGACTCCACTCTCTGCCGCTCCATTCCTCATCCCTCAGATCGGCAGTCTGCAGCCTCCTCACTCTCTGCAGACCTGGACAAAATCACAGACTGGGCAAACAAGTGGAACATGTCTTTCTATCCTGACAAATCTCACACTCTTACGATGTCTCTCCGAAAAGACCGACTGGACAACCCTCCCATCTACTTTCTGAATAATCCTCTCCAAGAAGTTCTGTCACTCAAGCTTTTGGGTCTCACTATCTGCCATGATCTTTCCTGGGAAAACCATATTTCCAAGCTGGCCTCCAAAGCCAGTCGCCGACTGGGCATCCTCCGTCGTGCGAAGTCCTTCCTTGGCACACCTGAGCTCCTCACCACATACAAGGCTTTCATCCGCAGCTCAATGGAGTACTGCTCTCCCCTCTGGGCTGGTGCTCCTGCCTCACACCTAGCTCGTCTTCACGCTGTTGAAACTAAAGCGTTCAGAATCATTGGAATCTCCCGCGATGACGCTATCTCCGAGGGCCTTTCACTTAATCACCGCAGGCAGGTTGGTGGTCTTTCCGTCTTCTACCGACTCCTCTCCGGCCTTGCTCCCCCAGCTCTCTCTGGGCTCTGTCCCCCAAATATTCCTGCAGGTCGCACAAGATCTGCCTGCAACCCTCTTATGGTTAAACTGCCAAAATCAAGACTCTGCTCACCTTCACTCCTTCATTCCTCTTTTCTCCCGCCTCTGGAACAAACTCCCTCACTCTCTTCAATCCCACTCCTCCCTCCAGGTCTTTAAAACGGCTGTTCACCACCATCTCTGATCTTCCCCAATCCAAAACCTTGATCTTTTCTACCCCCGCTAATTTCACCCCAAATCCACTTTTTTGAGGTGACTTTTAACTTCTTTCCTGGAAGTCCTTGGTGTCCTTGCGTTTTATACCTATCCTGCCTCACCCCAGGCCCTCTCCCTCCAAAAACATCTCCCGATGTCCCTGCTCTCAAATGTTGTGTTTGTGTGCTTCCTCCCCTTCTCTCCCCATCTTGTCAACCGCTCCCCTTTTTATATACTTTGTTTGCTTGTTTGTTTGATTTGTTTGTTTGATAAATGTTAGCTCTTTCATGAGCCTCTACTCTGTACACAAAAAAAAAACAAAAAAAAAACGAAAGAAATGTACAGGATAGGAAGAGGAAGAAGCACACAGGGCAGCCTTAAACAGTCTTACTCTATTCCCCAGACAAACGGGCCCGTCTCACATACACACTCACACGGGGATTGTAGATGGTTGATGGTCACCAGCGCGTCCAGGCTCCAGCCCCGCTCCGGTCCAGGGACGAAACCCGGCAGGCAGCTCCACGTATAGTGGAACACGAATGGACAATTATATAATGGGGGGAAGGCTGGTGTCCTAGCGGCGTATGTAATAAGTGCACGCTCGTGCCAAACGCCCCCTCTCTCCAATGTTCTGCTTTAGTACAAGGTTCCAACAAGAGTCCTTTCACAAGCACGCTTCCAACAAGCTCTGGACAGTCCTCTTCGCGCAGTCGCAGTCCTCTTTCACGAGCGATGCCGTATAAGTCCTCCGAGTCCTTTCAAATGTGCGCTCTCCCAATAGTCCTGTGAAAGGGCTTTGCGTTCGCCCTTTTATCAGTCAAGCAGCGATCGCTCCGCGAGCCCAAAAGCCACACCTGTCAGGCGATCTTACCTCAGCCCTGGTTGGCTGGTCATCGCTTACCGGCCACGCCCTGATGGTGGGTTGATGTGGCCACACCTTCTTCCTGGCGTTCCGCCCCCTTTTTCCGGGCCTCACCTCGTGGCTTGTGGTGGCATTGGGCGGAAGCCCAGCGAGGTTGCGAACGCTGCTGGCAAGGCGCGTAACAATTGGGAGGGCCGTGGGGCACAGACAGGAGGGCGCGCCTAATGGTGTCGCTTGGAGAGGGAGGCTGGCAAAATGAATGGATTGGGGCCTACTCCTTATTTGTTTGACACAACGCAGATTCAACTCTTGGAAACACAGCCTTATCTAAACACATACTAATGAAATAACTGAAGTCCTATGATGACCTACGTGTTGCTTGTGGCCTAACTATGGGGTGCAACCTTACCTTTAACCTTTTAATGATGTCATATTTACAAGTGTGGGTTCTCAAAACCACAACACTGCACCCCCCCCCCCCCCCTTTTCCTAGGCTCGGCCCGAGCCGAAACAATAGGACTATCTTTTAATTAGTGTGACACTTAGGTGCGGTTATCCTCTACTTTTAACCTACTACCCTGAGTGCGACAGTTTTAACACTAGATATGTCCCCCCTGCTGCATTGCGTCCTACCTAACTGACTCACGCCCACAATTAACGGAATTACGGAATGGTTTTCAAACGACACATAAAGCCGGTGGGGAGCATTATTTACAAGACTACTATTTAATTATTTACAAAACTAGAACCCAGGACCTGTCTTTTGTGGGAAAAAGCAGAATTTTTGATAAGAGGAAATGCCAATGCAATGCACTGCACCGATACACCATACCCATATGCACAATAATGCACCTAATAAAAAAAATGCATGAAAAGCACCAGCACCAGAAATGCACAAAACAAACATTTTAAAATAATAAATGATGTCTTCTGGTTCTTCTCTGCTGGGCCGATGTATCTTGGCTGTCTTCTTGCTTGATGTTACTTAATAAAAAGGGCACACCCCGCGTCCGCTTTTTTTATTTATGGCCAGCAGGGCCAACGTAGGTGGTCCGACTGCTGGGCATTGATGCCACTTAAAACAGTGGTCCGCAAGCCAGATACTGCTGGCAGCAAAGGTTTGTCCCAGCAGAGATGCCAGGCCACAGAACGTGTGGTCCAAAGGTGCCAGGCCACAGAACATGTGGTCCATAAGTGCCAGGCCACAGAACGTGTGGTCCATAGGTGCCAGGCCACAGAACGTGTGGTCCATAGGTGCCAGGCCACAGAACGTGTGGTCCATAGGTGCCAGGCCACAGAACGTGTGGTCCATAGGGTGTACCGGTGCAGGCAGGCATGCAGGCAGCAAGGGTGCAGGCAGCAAAAGTGCGGCCGCACAATCCCAGGCACCTGCACACTCCCCTCGCACAAAAGACCATGGTCCATGAGTGGGGAAGGAAGACAAAGCAGAGGTTAGCGGGGGGCAAGGGCGCAAGGGTACACATCATAACAAGGCAATGCGACATGAAGGGCGCGGGAGAGCGAGCTGAGAAAGCTCGTCCCCAGCCGTACGTCACCCCCCATGTCAACCTACACTACCCTTGCCCTTCCCCGTATTTACACAATTTACAAATTTACCAATCTGTCTCTACCCGTCTTGTCCCCCATATCTCCCCTAAACATAATTCGTTCCCAATCCTTCCCAAGAAGGAATGGATGGAATACCCACCATGTCTCACCCACGTCAAGATGAGTCTTACACTCCAAATACTTGCAAAACCTGGTGTGGAGTCCTATCACCTTGGTGAGTGGATGTGGATGGTGCGAAGAGATTTTCTCCTAACTATCTTCTAAATGACATTAACACAGTTAAACTACCCGGGGTCTTGCCCTGCCAATCCATTGGCCATCATTACACTATGTGGTTCTAAAACCCAATTCCCATCGACCATACTGTGGTGCTCACCAATTTGGGGTCTCACTCCCCCGAATTTTTCCATCTGTGCCCTCACACAATTTCGGGGCTGGGTCGTGTGGCTCTCCTAGCAGGTCCTACTTACCTGCGCACCTCCGCCACTGAACGTCGCCACCCAAGCTTGCCTAGCTCCTCACCCTACACTAACCTGGGGAAGGCCCTCCCTGGCACTTACCCCCTATATGCCCCCTCTGGCATTGGGCTACCCGGGTCCTCTCCTGGGATCCTCGGGCCCCGCTGAACTCTACACAACATTACCTGGCTCCCAGAGCCTACCTGCGGCCTCACCTGGCCGACAGACTACCAGTGGCGGAGTGCTCAACCAACCATACACACTAACAGGCTCACACGCCCAGCCATTCCACTTCACTTATGCACCCAAAAAAACACTACTTTGCAACGACATGCACCACAGATGTCAATATCCAACCAAAATTTACCTACTCCCTCTACCAACTTTAAACTACCCTCCCCGGGTATTCGTGAAGGGGTCCATCCTTCCCCCATCCACTCCTTTGCACCATGCACTCCACTCCACTCCACTCATTCCACACACCATCTACTCCACACCATTTATTCCACACAACAATTCTCCACTTACACACCATGCAAGTCAATGCACTCAATACACAATTACACACATCCTCAATACCCTCACATTACATCACTTCTCCAAACCATTGCCTCATTCGCTCAGATTTTCCCACACTCCAATTCCTCATTTCAACATGCTCACCAGCAAGACTCTCATTCAATTCCTCATTTGCTCACCAGCACTTCCAAGACTCTGATTCAATTCCTCATTTAAACTAGACCACAAACACACTGCATCATCTGACTAACTACTACCCCTCTAATCCTTGTGCTTTCCCCATCATCCCTTTATACCAGGGGGTTCTTAACCTTTCTAGTGTCGCGCCCCCTTTAGCAATTGTTGCTCGTCTCCACGCCGCCCTCCACCTACATCTGACGAAGCCGCTCGTTTCCCCTCTTGCCGGGGGGGTCTGGGGGGTCCCCCCCAGGAAATTTTTGAATTATAGGTGCTCTGTGGTGCATTCTGAGGGGTTTGTTCGTTGATATTGAAGCCAGCCAGGGCTGGGCCCTGGCTATTGACGTAGATTCTGTTAACAGCCAGGGCCCTAAGCATGGCAGCCAGGGCCGGGCCCTAGCGGGCCCTGGCTTATTTCAAACACTGGATCTGGTACCCCTGAACAGATAATGTTCTTTCAAAATAACAAAGGAGAGATTACAAACCTCGTTTTATTGCATCAAAACGCAAACAAGCTCAAGGCACGGATCGATGAAAGGAAAGGGTAACTACACAAAACACGTTTGTTGAAATGTCACGTCAAAGGACGCAAAATCAATGAAACAACAATTTAGTCACTAAAGAAGCAATGCCAAAAATCTCACTAAATTTTAGTGAGATGGTTGGCACTGCTTCTTAGCTATCAGATCCGGAATTCGTGGTCGCGTGCCAGAGAGAGCACAGCACAGATCTCCTTCAACGTTCAGCTTGCTTCTGTATTTGGTCTTGACAGCGACCAGCACGGGGAATGCAGCCTCGCAGAGATATGTGGATCCGAACATCGTCAGAATCCGAACAGCTTGAAGCGAGATCAGAGGATAAACAGGAAGATACTTGACCCAGAATGTCTCCAGGTCCAGAATTTCAAAGTCATCCTCAGCCGAGTAGTTGAACTTCAGCTCCAGAAACTCCTCCTGGACCTCGTCCGAAACATCAGCTACGTCGCATTGGAATGGGTTTCTGATGAATTTCCAGGTCTTTCGCTTTTCGTCCAAGTCAGGAAAGTAGCGGATGAATTCCGCTTTGAGTTCAGTCAGATGATCGATGATTTGGTTCTTTAACTTTGAATCGAGAAGGCCGTCCGGAACGGCAGAGTCCAAGTTTGGGAAACAAGCTATGTTTCCGGCCTCCATTCGGCATTTCCAGAGGTCGAGTTTAGCCATGAAGGCTCGAATGGCGTCGTATTGCGTGATAATGTTTATGTGCTTCCCTTGCAGTTTTTGGTTGATACCGTTGAGTGCTTCGAAGATGTCTACGAGGTAAGCTAGAGACAGTTGACATTCTCAGGACTGGAACATTTTGTAGAGATCCGCCTTCTGCTGCACGTCTAGGAATGTTGCGACTTCTTCCCTCAGCTCGTAGACTCGCCCCAACATGTTTCCCTTCGAAAGCCAACGCACGTTTGTGTGGAAAAGCAAGGCTTGATGATCGCAGTCCAAGTCCTTGCACAGCTGTTTGAACAGGCGACTGTTTAAGGCTCCACCTTTGATAAAGTTGACTACCTTGATAGCCAGGTTCAGGAAATCCCTCATTTCAGCGGGCAGGGTCTTAGATGCTAAGGACTCACGATGGATAACGCAGTGTGTACCAATAGCAGAGGGACTCTTTTGTTTCACCTTCGTAACGAAACCCGAACGCGAGCCAAGCATGGCCGGAGCTCCGTCTGTGCAAACACCTACCAACGCGTCCCATGAAAGTCGATTTTCTTCGAAGAACTTCGATACCACTTCAAAGACATCCGCTGCTGTCGTGTAAGTTTCCAGGGGATGACAAAATAGCATTTCCTCCTTCACGCTGTCGCCTAATATGAAACGAGCATACATGAGCAGCTGAGAACACTGAGCCACGTCTGTCGTTTCGTCGCATTGGATGGCAAAGACAGGCGAGGCCCTTATCTGGTCAGTCACTTGTTCTTTGATGTCCTGAGACATTTCATCGATCTGTCCCTTGATGGTATCGTTCGACAGGGAGATAGCCGAGAGTTTGTTCGCACTATCCTTCCCCAGGATGAGCTCTGCCGCTCGCAGTAGACTCGGTTTAATGAGAGTCTTTCCGATTGTATGGCTCTTCTTGTTCTTTGCTACTAGCAGGGCAATCTCGTAGGACGCCTCAACGATCTTTGACGTCTGTTGCCGAAATGTCCCACTGCTGTCCAACTTAGCTCGCTTCAAGGCTTCCCTTTTCGCCACAAAGAATGCCTGTGATTTGTCTGCTAGTTCAGGATGGGTTGTCCTCAAGTGGCGTTCCAAACGTGTTGGCCGCATGGCATCATTGCTCAGAGTCTTGTAACATATAACGCACTGAGGAACCTCTGCGTCACCCTTTTGAAGTGCCACAAATCCGAACTTGATGTACTCGTCTTGGTATTTCCTCTTTTTCGCACTCATTGCCATTGACTTCGATTCCAGTTAATAATCTGTCGGAAGAAAAAAAGAAGTGTTAGTTGAGACTGAAACAAACTAGGAATTATATAAGGCGCTATCTTTTCGGTTAATTAATTTTTTTCAGTAGGGGGATTATAATTTCCGTTTGGGGTTATTTAGACGTTTATACTGCCGTCCCGCGCCCCCTCTGAAAATTGCTCACGCCCCCCTTGTGGGGCGCGCCCCACAGGTTAAGAACCGCTGCTTTATACTATGCACATCCCTCGTCATTATCATCCAACTACTCTACTCTACGTCCCCACTACTTGTACAAAGTCACTACTTAAATCTCAAGTCACCTATGGTCATTTCTAGGTCCCTAACCATTATCCAAGCCCTCCCTGGCTAGTTCTCCCCACCAAACCCCATAGTCCTATAGCTCCTCTGCCCCTAATTGGATGTGAGGGATGGTAGAGCTACCTTCCCTCTACATCACTATCACTATCCGTTCGCTATACTTGAGCCTCTCGGAGTGGAACTACACTCTCGCAGCTCGGCTTCGCAAAGCCAAGCAATGCATGCGGATCGTCAGTCTCCTGTAGGTTGGGTCGGTCCGGCATTTCTGATTCTGGGGAGGAGGCATACTCGGGCCAGGGTTCCAAGGTCCATCTCGGTGCGGACCCTTGTGGTCTCCGGCCCGATGACCCAACCTCCCCCGGTCGGAGCACCGCGCCCGCCAGGGGGCGGAGGACCGACCTGGCCTTTCTCCCCCGGAATCGTGCCGGTCGCCGCTACACCGACCAAACAGGGCGGGACCCGGCCCGAATCGTGCATAGCGCTCCTCGCCAGAGCGCCGCGGCAACGATCCCCGCAGCACACAAAGCGCACCACGCCCTGAGAGCTCGCGTCGGCTATACGTCGGCCTACGCGCTGCCCTGGTCAGCGTCGATGCTCGAATCGCATTTTCACATCCACACCTCCTTTTCTCACTCACAAAACGTGGCGCTCCAACGCCTCCCATACATCCCACACATTTCGTTACTGGACTCTTTCCATGCACACCACCTAGGCACACTCACACACTCCGTTACACACCTTTCTTCCACGCACTCCTCCCGTGCACTCTCCCCCGTTATGTACTCCGTAACACTCGTGGGTGTGCACTCTTGCATCCACCCACTCAGCGCACACCTACCCAAGGGTGTGCAATCCCCTGTCGCACACCCAATCACACGCTCTAATGTGCATCCCCACACACTCTCCACAACCAACTCAGGTGTGCATCCTCGCACACTCTCTCCATCCATCTCACACTCTGTGTCACACTCACTCCCACTTTCACACTCATGCCTCGGCGCACACGTTTTCCTCACACGCGCGCCATTCTCTTTCATACACCTCTCCACGGACCTTCCACAAGCGCCCGGGTGACGTCTGGATCCTGTTCGGGAATGTTAAAGGACTCAGGAGGCTCCGATATGACCAAACAGCTTTTACAAAAGCAATGCTTTACTAACTAATCGTTCACTTGTTTCAAATAATAATAACTACAGTACTCGATGGATTTGGTAACTCAAGTCGTTGGTTCTTCTTCTTCCCTGGCCGGTCCTCTCTCAGCGCTGTTTCTCGTTCCGTACTCGTTCGTTCCGTTGAGCAGAGATTCTGGTGACAAGTGTGTCAGGTCAAAGAAATGTTCTCGTTTATATGGGCACCGCCGCACTAATCCTCCCTCCGCTAAATGCTCCGAGGTCATCCACGCTCGCCCCCCTGCTGCCCAGTTCCTTCACCCTATTTGCATCCCGATGTCCAAAACAATAGTACGGGCTTGGGAATGTGTGTTAGCCCGGGGCCGTGACAAGGTGGACAAAAGGACTCCCAGGTTCCATGTTCCGGGATACATTCCTGACATTCTTACGAACCACCTGCGACTACCTGCTCCGTTTACCAGTCCCAACCAATGAGTTACACTTCCACAATCCCAAGCGCGCGAAAAATCCTTTCGCACCAAACCTTTTCGCGCCATATTCGCGCCTTTTCGCGCTTACCTTAGGGATCCTCTTCTCCACACGCACCTGCAAATCTTCATTGGGATTAGCAAGTACGGCATCATGATGTGAACACGGACTTTGGGCATATTCCATTTCTTCCTCCCGCGAGTGCTTTTCTAAGTCCGCCGTCTCTTGAATTCCAATTTCCACTATTTATTTGATTTTATTTTCTTTATTCAGCTCGATGACCGCCGGCGCTAATAAAATACAATTTTATAATTCTGCGGTCGTCGGCTTTTCTATCCCCCGAGTCGCAATTTCTATCCTGGTCCACCCGGCTGTGCTTTGCTCTAACTCGCTTTCCCCGCGCTTCTCAAGCCGCGCTACCCCATCGCATACCCTTGTACCTTTCCCGCCTGACCTACGGTTTATGTCCTTCCCCAATGCTCTTATTTCACACCTGGCTTCCTCCCTCGCTAACCCCTCGTTTATTTCCCTAGCTTGGCCATTCACGTCCTCCAACTGGCCCCCTAATTTGTTTTCTAATCCTCCCAATTTGCTTTCTAATCCCCCCAATTTGCTATCTAATCCCCCAATTTGATTTCCCACTTACTCACTATTGGCCCTCATTTCTCCCATCTCCTTACTCAATCCCCCAATTTTTCTATCTAATCCCCCAATTTGGTTTCCCATATCATTTTTCAAATTGTTTAACCCGTCTTTCATCTGGCCACCCATTTCTCTTTGCTCCCGGGTGGATTTATCACTTTGGGCGTCCAACTTTGCCATCATCTGGATCATAAAGACTCGCATGTACTCTGGCATCCCGGGCTCGGCTGCCGCGGCCATGTGCGAGGCGCCGCCATTTTGTCCGCCTGCAACCCCCACTGCCGCACCTTCATTATTTTCCTCCTCCATCTCTCCCAATTGTTCCACTTCTTCCCGGGGGTCATGGGTTGCCTCTAACTCCTCTTCATCTACCCCAACCGGCATCCGATCGCCTTGGCTATCCATGGCACGATTCAAAATTTAGATGTTATATAAAATTTCGGCCGCTCGTAATTTTGACCATATTTATCCAAAATATAAAAAATGTGGTTCGGGTCCAAATCCCACTCCCCGACACCAATTGTTGCGGCCAATAGCACAATTGGTGTCCAAAATTTGGTCTAAAAAATTTAGTCCCAGGTTCCAGATCCCACTCCCGACACCAATTGTTGCGGATCTCGGACGTCGGCTCACCCCTTATCAAGGGGGGTTAATCCCCTTGTCCTTTTATCTGCCGACGCGAGTCCTGGAAGTTATACGCTCCTTCCGGTCGGTGTTAGGTATGGTTATTGGTCAACTTCGTCCTAATACCTAATTACTAACACCGACCATGAAGCAGGGAAATAACTCCCACCCGAACCACGGCGTTAGTGGACACGCCGAGCGAAGCGAGCCGCGATTCGGGTCGTTAGCAAGGACTAAACCCGATTATGGCAGTTCCGATTGTGCCACGTTCCGATCGGTTCCGATCGTACCCAATGAGAGAAAAGACTGATGCGATCGGATGGAGAGGAAACCCAGAAAATAGGAAGAACAAAGCAATTTATTAACAATTTACAAGAAAGAAAAGAGGAAACGAAAGAAATGTACAGGATAGGAAGAGGAAGAAGAAGCACACAGGGCAGCCTTAAACAGTCTTACTCTATTCCCCAGACAAACGGGCCCGTCTCACATACACACTCACACGGGGATTGTAGATGGTTGATGGTCACCAGCGCGTCAAGGCTCCAGCTCGGCTCCGGTCCAGGGACGAAACCCGGCAGGCAGCTCCGCGTATAGTGGAACGCGAATGGACAATTATATAATGGGGGGAAGGCTGGTGTCCTAGCGGCGTATGTAATAAGTGCACGCTCGTGCCAAACGCCCCCTCTCTCCAATGTTCTGCTTTAGTACAAGGTTCCAACAAGAGTCCTTTCACAAGCGCGCTTCCAACAAGCTCTGGACAGTCCTTTTCGCGCAGTCGCAGTCCTCTTTCACGAGCGATGCCGTATAAGTCCTCCGAGTCCTTTCAAATGTGCGCTCTCCCAATAGTCCTGTGAAAGGGCTTTGCGTTCGCCCTTTTATCAGTCAAGCAGCGATCGCTCCGCGAGCCCAAAAGCCACGCCATCAGGTGATCTTACCTCAGCCCTGGTTGGCTGGTCATCGCTTACCGGCCATGCCCTGATGGTGGTTTGACGTGGCCACACCTTCTTCCTGGCGTTCCGCCCCCTTTTTCCAGGCCTCACCTCGTGGCTTATGGCAGCGTTGGGCGGAAGCCCAGCGAGGTTGCGAACACTGCTGGCAAGGCGCGTAACAATTGGGAGGGCCGTGGGGCACAGACAGGAGGGCGCGCCTAATGGCGTCGCTTGGAGAGGGAGGCTGGCAAAATGAATGGATTGGGGCCTACTCCTTATTTGATTGACACAACGCAGATTCAACTATTGGAAACACGGCCTTATCTGAACACATACTAATGAAATAACTGAAGTCCTATGATGACCTACGTGTTGCTTGTGGCCTAACTATGGGGTGCAACCTTTAACCTTTTAATGATGTCATATTTACAAGTGCGGGTTCTCAAAACCGCAATAGTATTATTCCAACTTGACCCACGCCGGGAGTATGCGCTCCACTGAGTGCCGTTATAGTTTATATTTGAAGGCAATCAAAAGACACGGATAACATTGTACATTGTGTAAAGATAAGGAAGAGGGTTCTGAGAGTGGAAAATAGTGAGAAAAGGGAACCAACTTGGGAAGGAGATACAGTAAAATGAAGGAAGAGGTGTGGATGGAGAACACAGATTGAGGAGGGGTTGGAGGTCAAAACTGCGCCACGTTGGCATACATATGCATAATAGATATATTTGAAGCCTGGCACGATCAAGTTTGATGAGAGAATGTTTGTCACGAAAACCTCATCGGAACGTCATCACAGATTTGAAAAGACACTCACGTGGGACCATGTCTGTCGCCGCTTCATCACCGTCTCCACTTACAACCCGCTCCACTTGGTCTCTCTGTCGTAACGAACGTCCTAACCGTACCCGAGCACCGAAGTAAGCTACAGACATCGACAAGCACGCCGCTGCACCAAGTCCCAGACTCCCGCACCACTTTGCGATAAATAAACGAATCCGGAAGCGCAAGCGTCGGGCACGAGCTGCACTCACGGGAGCACGATGGCGTCAGGCCTGCCCGTTACCATGGAAACCAGGAGACTTTTCTTCCTTTCGTTTTAACAGTGTTGTCACTTTCTCCCTCATACCACGTCATTTATAAGTACTCCGCAATAACTTGGTGCTTTAAATAACGGTTATTTCACGCCTAGCTTTCGCGAGCCGCCGCCCAAGCCGCCGTTCGGTCGCCACTTCGTTTGAAAAAGAAAACGTACGGTATATTGGTCACTGCGTCGATTTATCGATTTCGGTTAAACTCCTCTCGTTTATTGGCTTGAAGCGTAAGTTCTTCTCGGGCGGCAATGCGCATGGCTGTTGGTTGCATCATCTCTGGGACAACAGCACGCTCGCACCAGCATGTAAACACCATGGTGGCGGTTTACAGCTCGGTGGAGAGTGTGTACATACTTATCCTAAAAACCCATAGAGATGACTCGAGAAGTTTGCTGGACCCAACGTGGCAGCTCTGAAGATCCCACGTACTTATAATGTTAGCTCTTATATGCAGTGTTGGCTTGTAATATGCATTGCCATACCACTTTTAATATCACCACACAGCTCTTTTCACGGCAATAGCTGAGTTTTTGACAAAACAAATATCACCTGTATGTAATAATAAGACTAAATATGTGTAGTAATTTTTTTTTAGCAGGTTTAGAATATATCACCCCATATCGCGAATGTACATGTATATCTAATCCGACACACTTAGACACAAAATGGCGTCCAAATTTGAGTTGACACAACTCTCTATATACAGGGACTCTAGTCTTTCCCAAAGAGAGACAGAAAATGTTTCCAGCCAAAAATATGCTTTCGTTTCTCTCCTAATTAACACCTCCAAGGTCCCAAAATATGCTTTCGTTTCTCTCCTAATTAACACCTCCAAGGTCCCAAAATATGCTTTCGTTTCTCTCCTAATTAACACCTCCAGCGTCCCAAAATCCGCTTTGGGAAATTAGCACAAATGGGCCGATTCAACGACATCAGCTCAAAATGGTGTCACACACAATCACAGCGAATTTAAAAACAACTTTGCAACCGACAAATGCGTTTTGAACGAGTCTGTAGATCTTTCAGGTAAGCAACAAGACTGGAAAAGTTTCATTCACCTGATTGTTAAATGCACACTCGTCTCGAAGCTGTCAAGGCTGGGTTCGAATCCTGACCCAGCTATAAACCACCGTCCTGGTGTTTCAAAGGCACGATGATCCATCAATGTGTCCGCTGTCCCTAAGATGGACTCGTCTGCTAGCATTGGTTCGGTGTACATAAAGTTCCCCAGGGGTCTTTCATGAAGAGTAGACCAGTTAGAGTCAGTACCCGAAACTCATTCCAAATTGTCGTCCTGCCTCCGGCTGAGAAGGCAAAGGCAAACCACCTAATTGAGAAAGCTTGGGAATGGTAATAGTACGCAAACCAAACGAGAAGGGCTGAGGTACAAAACAAACAGCAATATACAGTTGTGAACAAAAATATTGGCACCCTTGACTTTTTTCGAATAGTGCACCATTTCTTCCAGAAAATTGTTGAAATTAAAAAACCTTTTGGTATCCGCATTTGTATTTCTTTGGTTTGCAGTGAAACAAAACAAAAAAGCTGAAAAAATTACTAAATCTTAACTTATTCCACACAGAAATCCTAAAATGGCCCGGACAGTATTATTGGCACCTTTTAGAAGTTGTTAGAAATAATTAGATTTCAAGCAGGTGATTCTCCTTTACTTTGGAATTGAACTCACCCATGGTGAGTTGCAGGTGCCTGCAAAATAAAAATCACTCATTCAACCAGTTTAAATGGAGAAAAGGAATCATTCGGCTGTTTTGTGTCACTGTGTGTGAGCAATGAGCATGGAGAAAAGAAAGAAAACCAGAGAATTGGCTGAGGAGGACAGACACAAGATTGTAGCCAAGCACGGACAATCTCAAGGCTACAAGTCCATCTCCAGAGACCTTGATGTTCCTGTGTCCACCGAACGCAATGTTATCAGGAAGTTTAAGACCCATGGCACTGCAGCCAACCTCCCTGGACATGGCCGCAAGAGAAAACTTGATTGAAGATTGCAACGAAGGATTGTTCGACTGGTGGAGAAAGCACCTCAATCAACTGTCAAACTGATTCAAGCTGATGCTCAGACACAAGGTGCGACAGTTTCAACTCGCACAATCCGTCACCAACTCAATGAAAGAGGGTTCTGTGATAGGAGACCCAGGAGGACCCCACTGCTTAGAAAGCCCGACTGGGTTTTCCAAAACACACCCGAACAAGCCAAAATCCTTCTGGGAGAATGTCCTGTGTACAGATGAGACCAAATTAGAGCTTTTTGATAAAGTACATCATCTCTATGTTTACAGAAAACAAAATGAAGCCTTCAAAGAAAAGAACACCGTCCCTACAGTCAAACATGGAGGAGGTTCAGTGATGTTTTGGGGTTGCTGTGCTGACTCTGGCACTGAGTACCTTGAATGTGCGCATGGCATCATGAAATCAGGAGATTACCAAGGCATTTTGGAGCGCAATGTTCAACCCAGTGTCAGAAAGTTGGGTCTCCGTCGAAGGTCATGGGTCTTGCAGCAGGACAATGACCCCAAACAAACTTCAAAAAGCACCCAGGAATGGTTCAAGACAAAACGCTGGACTGTTCTGAAGTGGCCAGCAATGAGTTCAGATCTAAATCCAATTGAACACCTGTTGGGAGATCTGAAAACAGCAGTTGGGAGAAGACACCCATAAAATCTGGGAGAACTGGAGCAGTTTGCACATAAAGGGTGGGCCAAACTGCCAGTAGAGAGGTGTAGGAAGCTCATTCATGGCGCTAGACTGCATTTTGTCCAAAGGCTGTGATACCAAATATTAAGTCTTGGGTGTCAATAATTTTGTCAATGCCATTTCTTTTTATTTTCTGATTTGAAAGGATATGTTAAGTTCTGAATCAAAAACAAAGGTTCTGTAATATTAACAGTGAAATAAAGAATTGTGGAGACCAAATACTTGTGATTGTGAGAAAATTGTGAGTTTTTTTTAAAAAGTGCAAGCGTGCCAATATTTTTGGCCACTACTGTGTATACATCCCCCGTTAAAACATGGGAGGACATATGGGGGTAAGAGGAGAAAAAGGAGTTTTTTTTTTTTTTTTTTTAAATTGGTTCAATGTACAGTTTTCAAAATTGTGTGTTGTTGGTTGTTATCTCCATACGCAGGTTTTAGAAGGTGTAACAGAGAAGTATCCACCGCCGTTTCAGTAAGGGATCATGATTCATGCACCAGTTTGTGAATTTTTCTTACTAGCAACGGTACCTGCCCTACGGGCGGGGCTTCAATTGGGAAGCCCAAATGAAAAGGCAGAATATCAGAAATTGAAGGCTTTTTTATTTTAAACGATTCATATAAACATCCGTTGAATCATATCACACGCAAATCATCAAAATCTAAACAGTACATGGCGCCCATTTTGAAAAAGTGGCCGCTACACCTGTTTCTCAGTCGCTTTGCACACGCTGCCATGTTACTTCGGACCCGCACGTTTATATAGGAAGAGTTCGTCAGGAGTCGATCTACTCTCTCCTGGTACGTAGAATAAACAGTATTTGTAGAATTTCAACAAAAGCCACATCACTGTTCATATCGGTAAATATTATTCCATCGTGTTTGGAAAAACTGGAAAATTGGAAAACTTGGAAAAATTGGAAAAACAACATAGCCTATTTTACTCCCAGGGGTCCCAGGAATACCCACCCAAAATATCGTTGTGATCGGTTGAGCCGTTTTTGCGGTACCTTCGAAAGGACGGATGGACATTTGGTGAATTATCGTAAGATTCTCAAAGTTTTGTTCCGAGGGATCTTTAGAGGATCGTCACCGAGCCTGAGACAGCTTCCAACTACAGATCGTTTGTCGTAATATTCCCAGGGATGGTTTTTAAGATCCCTGTAAGGTTCTTCTTTATCAGTCCTTTTGTTCCAATTTTGCCGCTCTTCCTTCAGACCCCCATTACACAGGGCTGCGACCTTTGTGCCACCTTTGAACGACCAAAAAATGGCCAGGACGCTCAATGGTCGCCTAAACCCAGAAAATCCTGTTTCTATGTAACTGCTCCAGCGATCCTTGTGCCTCCCTTGAACCACCAAAAATGCAATTTTCGGGCATTTTCATGGCGATCTACGAGCGACCTGTGCGTCCACTGCGCCACCTGCCTGCTTCCCCTGTGCAACCTACGGCAACCAACGCGATTAGAAGCTACATAGGCGACCCCCGAGCAATGTTTGGGCAACCATTGAGCCTCCTCTGTGCCATCATCGGCGACCAACGGCAACCAACGCGATTAGAAGCTACATAGGCGACCCCCGAGCAATGTTTGGGCAACCATTGAGCCTCCTCTGTGCCTCCTCTGTGCCATCATCGGCGACCAACGGCAACTAACGGCGACCATTCAGCCATGCTTCTGCCTCCTAGGCGACCCTTGAGCATTGTTTGGGCGACCCCTGGCGACTGCTGGGCAACCTGGAGTGCCTGGGTATATATACACAAAGAATTAAGTTAAGCACCCCCCCCGTTTTTTTACAACCTCGCACATTACAAGTTTGTTGTCGTCAAAACAGTGTAATATACCCATGATATTGCTATATTTTCTGGAGAAGTGATATTATGGTCACATAAAAACATAACAATCATGCCGTTTTCAATATTTTATTCTGAATAATTTAAGGTGAAATTTTTTGGGAATTTTAGGCATATTTTCACCTCAATTTAAGTATGGAGCTATAGGTCCATCACGGACAGTGTGGATGACGTTTATGTTTTCTAACGTACAGTCATTGTTCTGAGAAGACCTCTAGCGATCTTTGCGTCAATAACGTGTGTAGGACCCACGTGATCGGATCACTGACTCAACCCTACGTCTCATAGACCCTGTAAGCCGTCGTATGCGTTGCTGTGGCAGGTTGAACCCCCTCGAGCACGTTTGGGACATGTTGGGACGACAAATTGCGAAGATGGTCCCTCCAATAGCCAATCTGGATGAATTGGAACGTGCATTACATCGGGAATGGAACAACCTGCCACAGCAACGCATACGACGGCTTACAGGGTCTATGAGACGTAGGGTTGAGTCAGTGATCCGATCACGTGGGTCCTACACACGTTATTGACGCAAAGATCGCTAGAGGTCTTCTCAGAACAATGACTGTACGTTAGAAAACATAAACGTCATCCACACTGTCCGTGATGGACCTATAGCTCCATACTTAAATTGAGGTGAAAATATGCCTAAAATTCCCAAAAAATTTCACCTTAAATTATTCAGAATAAAATATTGAAAACGGCATGATTGTTATGTTTTTATGTGACCATAATATCACTTCTCCAGAAAATATAGCAATATCATGGGTATATTACACTGTTTTGACGACAACAAACTTGTAATGTGCGAGGTTGTAAAAAAACGGGGGGGGGTGCTTAACTTAATTCTTTGTGTATATATATATGCCCTGATTCTGGCGCTTTTCCATCAGTTTCATCCCAGCTGCCAAAGTGAGAACATCTCTAGAAGATAAAGCTTTTGGGATGAACAACCAACTCCTCTTGCATACTGCCATCTTACAAGGTCACCAAGCACTGCTGGTGAACCAGATGGCCATTGCTGTCCTTAGAAGAAGGATGAACAGGCACAGAAGAAGGAGACCACGAACCTGGTGGGTCTGCTCCTGGCTGACACAACAGAGAAGGTTACAATTCGGGGACTACAGCCAACTGATGCAAGAACTGCGGCTAGAAGATGAAGGGACAGCAGGGACTTCTTCTTGGCGATCACCATGGCCAGCAGGACCTTCTTCTTCAGTAGTCCTGGCACCTCTGCGGTTCTTTGCCCTTGGTCTTGTGCACTTCTTGGGAGGCATGATGTCTTGTGCCTGTTGAGTCTGGAGACTTTCTTGAGTCGAGTTGTTCACCATTCACTGCAAACACAATGAACCACTGCAGGTACCAGCCCTCTATTTATAGGCAGGCTGAGGAGGCACTACAGGTGGCTGAAAGGAGGCAGAAGAGAGGCAAAAGCTTTGCCATGGTGGCTCAAGGGTTGCCGTGGTCGCCGAATGGAGGCACAGCGGTCGCCACAGTCATCGTTTAATGCACGCTATTGGTCACCCAAAGGAGGCACAAGGGAGGCAGAAGCATCGCCCAGATTGACAGGAAAATTTGCAGCAGAACGCATCTATTACCTGGCGACCATTGGGCGACCACTGTGCCTCCATTCTGCAACCACGGCAAAGCTTGTGCCTCCCTTCTGCCTCCTTTGAGCCACCTTTGAACAACCAACCTCCTCGGCGACCTTTGTGCGACTGTCTTGAACATGTTCAAAAATTTACGGCGACCATGGCGTCCATGGCGATGTCTGACCCTCCTGTGTACCACCTTTGAACGACCTAGGCAACCATTCTGCCTCCTTTGAGCCTCAAACGGCGATCTGGCAAATTTTATGGTCGCACAAGGGAGGCACAAAGGTCGCCATCCTGTGTAAAGGGGGTCTCAGCTTCCAGGATATTTTCACTTTATTCTTGTGGTCTTGATATTTGGTCATTTTCTTGATTTCTGTGTTATTTAGGCCAAAATCACTGGGTACTGAAACCTCAATTATTAGCAATGCTTTATTTTCATTTTTGTACCTGAGTACAAATCCACAGTACAATTTCTACCTGAGTTCTTCCTCCCGCGTATATACAAAGTCCAAATTTGAACTGAACGCCTCGGAGTAATGCTCGATTGCCTTCCATGACTCTCCCGGTGTTAACTGAGAGCAGAAACACGACAATACTTACCCTGTGCAGTCAACTTTTTGCGAGCCAACTCTTCTGTTTTTGAACATTTTTTTTTTCTTTGATCCAATATGGCTGCCAGACAACGTGAGTGATGACATCATAAATTTATATTCTCTAATATAATTGTTGCATAGATCACGCTCAATACATTTCAAACTGATCAGACTAAGCATTGTCCCTGTCGAATTACGACATCATAATTATGGCACCAATGACATCATCGTTAACACCTATTCCCCATATGGAGTTTTTACAATGAGCCATGTTTCAATTTTTCTCATGCAGCGGTTTTGGAGATATAGAGGTGCAAAGTTTTTTGGTTTTTCCAAGATGGCGCCTGTACCACATGACCTATGACGTCATGATTATCATTAAAATATTCTACAGGAGGAGGCGCTCCTATGGTGAAAATTTTGTGCTCATCAGACCAACAGTTGCTGAGAAAAAAAATTCACAATGATCGGATGTGTTGTACTTGTCGAATTATGACGTCATAACAGAGGCACCTATGACATCATCATTAACATTCCTTATTCCCCAAGGGGAGTACTTGACAACGAGCCATGTTTCATTTTTTTTCCATGGAGTGGTTTCAGAGATAGAGAGGTGCAACTTGTTTCGATTTTTTCCAAGATGGCGTTTGTACCACGTGACCTATGACATTATAATTATCATTAAAAAATTATACAGGAGGAGCCGCACATATTCTGAAAATTTTGTGTTCATCGGACTAACAGTTGCAGACGAATTTTTTTTTTCATACTGATCAGATCAAGCTTTGTACTTGTCAGATTATGACGTCATAATGGATGCACCTATGACATCATCATTGACATATCTTATTCCCCATGGGGTGTACTTGACAATGAGCCATGTTTCAATTTTTTCCATTAAGCGGTTTGAGAGATATAGAGATGTAACGTTTTTCCAAGATGGCGTCCGTACCACATGATCTATGAGTCATAATTATCAGCAAAAACAATGTACAGGCAGAGGCGCTCCTACAGTAAAATTTCATGTCAATCGGACCATCGGTTGCTGAGAAAATGAATTTTTAAAATGCAGACACGGCACACGTACGTAACTGAATGCTTAACTTCGCTTTTCGCTTCTCAGGCGAGAGTAATAAAACGACAACGTGAGACTGAGGAGAAACTGTCCTAAAATAAGAAAATGAGGCCAATAGGTCCATCATTGCCGTGGTGTACTCTCAGGATAATTACCACGGCCACCAAAGGTGGATGGGGGTTCTATTTTCACCCCTGTCTGTTTGTCTGTCTGTTTATCTGTGAACAAAATATCTCAAAAAGTTGTGGACGGATTCGGACGAAATTTGGCAGAGATGTAGCGTATGTGACAAAAACGAAATGATTAGATTTTGGTGAAGATCCGGATTCGGATCCGGCTACGAGAATTTTTAAAGTGATTCTTCACCATTGGGAGATATGGCCACAAATGATACGTAGCAGGATATCTCAAAAAGTTATAGACGGATTTGGACGAAACATGGTGGACAGGTTGTGAGTGAGACAAGGAAGAATCGATTCGATTTTGGTGAAGATCTGAATATGGATTCGGATATGAGAATTATTTAATTTTTCAAAGTGATTTTTCACCATTGGGAGATAGGACCAAAAACGATACATAGCAGGATATCTGAAAAAGTTATGAATGGACTTGGACGAAACTTGTTGGACAGGTTGTGTATGTGACAAGGAAGAATTGATTCAATTTTGGTGAAAATCCGTATCCGGATCCAGCTAGTAGAATTTTTAAGTGATTCTTCACCATTGAGTGATATGGCCGACCAGGCGGAGGTGTGCTCTCTACTGAGTGCCGTTTTAGTTTTCCCTTATGCTTTAAACATCAATCTTCTCGATGGTTTACTTAAGTCTAAGTAACCCGATCTTGATCATGTGACCCAACTTGTATAATAATAATTAAAATGTTAATCGATACCAAGCTGCAAGTATGTTTGTTTGGCAACTCTTCCTCCAGTTTTGGCCAATCTCTAACAAACTTGGCATAGAGAGTCAGAGGCCTAAAGAGGTCAATGTCATGATACCCCCAACACCCTCACTCTTACCCGGATGGGTGTTCATGACAAAGGTTCAAACTGTCACTGAAATTCACAAGGGTCCAATGTGAGGATGTTTAAATGGCCTCAAAGCAGTAGGAAGGTTAGACGACAAATAAATAAAAGGTGTCGTTCGTGTCAAAAAGCAAAACCTTTGTGATTCTGGCAAAGCAAAAGCCAAGGAAAAGGCCAGATTTTAAAAGTGATGAAAAATGGGTATAGACCCTTTTTAAGTGAACCGCTCGAATAGCTGCACTGTTGCGGTGGTGGGCCCCTATAAACTCCACATATGATGGAACATGGGGAAGGTATGACATTGTGAACATTTCCAAG
This sequence comes from Myxine glutinosa, assembly GCF_964187855.1. NCBI lineage: Eukaryota > Metazoa > Chordata > Myxini > Myxiniformes > Myxinidae > Myxine > Myxine glutinosa. The sequence continues at coordinate 8,133,603 of NC_136270.1, read as the reverse complement.
ATGAGAAATAATCCTGGGAATGTCAGTGCTCCATTGTAGAGTGCAGGAATCTCTACTTGGCAGGCATGGATGAAGGCATGAATGAAGCAGACACCAATGAGTACCATGCAACAAGGATTTACCCAACACACCACCAACTCACTCGCAACACCGTGCAGCATCAAACTCAAGATGTCCAAATGTCACACACGTCCATGCCCGTGGGATTCCCATGGGTGACCCCACTAGTACTTTAAAATATTCCATCGTCTGCCTTTGTCATTGAACTCCAAGCCGATTTCCGGTGTGGTGTACATTTATTCTTAATAATAGATAAATAAATCAAATAAAAATAATCACAAAAGCAATTTATTGACAAAATAAATTACAAAACCAAACATTTATTTTTAATAATAATAAGAAAAGCAATAATAGTATTTATGTAATTTATAATTTGCCAATTGACACAAGGATATTTTGATAGTTTGTGTTTAATCCTGCTCTCTCAATGTGCTTTGTCAAAACAATGTATGCAGATAAAGAAACAACAACAACAACAACAAAAGAGCGATATCAATGTGTCAAAACAACAGCCATTAATAAGTGATAATCACAAGAAGATGAAATACTGTATTTTTCAAATGGTGAATATAGACCCTTCGCCCCACCCAACCCCAAAATAAATTTGGGATCAAAACAAAACCAGCAGCACAAAGCAATGCATTACTTGCTTTGCAACTCAAAGCAAAGCCACCGATATAGAATCACAATTATTTTCACATTTGAAAATTAATAAATATAAAGTTTGAAAATGTACAAAAACTGATAACAAAATAAATTGTAAATAGGTATGAAACAGTGAATAGTCTTTCGATCTCTCTGAACAAGCTAATCTGATCCCACATGTCCATTGCACACATCTGCGTCTGCTCGTCGATTTGAACCGTGGTTAGGAACACTGGCCTATGTAGACCTCTGGAATGATGACTCATCTTCAAGTGAAATGATGTTTCCACAAAAGGAACAAATGCATACATGAAGCCCACTTTAGTTTTTAAAATCATTTTACAGTCTTATTTTTGTTTCTTCACTCAAATTTTGTTTACATTTTATTCTTCAACAGTTACCTCCATATTTACCTTCGCAAAAGCGGAAGGTTATGTTTTGATCGCTGTGTATTTATTTGTATGTCTGTGTGTGTGTGTGTGTGTGTATGTTATTCGCATAACTCAAAAAGTATTCAACCGAATTGCATGAAATTTGGTGGGATGATTGGTTATTATACGGGACACATTTGATTAGATGTTGGGAGCAATCGGGTCAAAGGTCAAGGTCAAGGTCACGAAAAGGTCAAAATCGTATTTTTACCATAGCGCGGTCAATTTTTATCCAATTGGCATGCAACTAATGCCAAAATGTTCAGAATTCAATGCCCGATCTTGTTTGTCATAACTCGGTCAATTCTTATCCGATTTGCATGAAATCAGCACCAAACTGTTCACTGTTCTGTTCCCTACACTCCCATGCCAAGTACAGAACAGTAGCTGCGGCGAAGGTATGCGCTCTACCGAGTGCCCGTTCTAGTTAAAATTGTTTTCATTTTATTCTTCAACAGTTACCTCCATATTTAAAATTGTTTTCATTTTATTCTTCAACAGTTACCTCCATATTTAAAATTGTTTTCATTTTATTCTTCAACAGTTACCTCCATATTTAAAATTGTTTTCATTTTATTCTTCAACAGTTACCTCCATATTTAAAATTGTTTTCATTTTATTCTTCAATAGTTACCTCCATATTTAAAATTACTCTTCAATGCCTTCAAATATACAAGTTTGATTCAATCTCTTGCGGCTAAAACAACACGACTTTAACATGTAAGTTGTGAGGGATCTCTGGGTAGCTCCCCGGAGATCGATTGGCTATCTCCATGCCACAAGCCTGTTTGAACAGAACTGACCGGGGATAATCCACAACAGCAAGACGAAACATTTTCGACTTTGGTTGGTAATTTATGTTTTTTGGAGCAGTAGTTTAGTAGTTTGTGGCAACATCTTTGCCAATGGATTGAAATCAATTTATCCTATTGCCTCTTGTCTCACGAGCAAATAATCACCTTGTGATTTAATATGAGAATCTGATGTACACAGATCTTAATCATGACCACCAAAGATAATTGAGGAAGGGTAGGTGGGCGGAAGGAGTAGAGCATGAAGAAATTTCAAAAAGGAAGGAATAGGAAAGAGATTGAAAGGAACTTTCTGAACTGTTTGATGTTACAGCTGAAAGACAGTCAAATTAGATACCATGATCATCATCATGATCTTGCCTGCAGCATGCTGATTGAACGGGTCTAGTTGCGCCCAAAGAACTGGGAGAGCCTTCTAAGAACAGATCGCCTGGCGCGTCCTTTCAGCTCTGCCCTGCTGTTAAACTCCTCCGGCATCTCACTGGACGGCATTGTGTTGGGCATTGTCCCCATGTTGTAGATCGGCCGCTTTAAGCCACCATCCTGAAGAAATACAAGGGAATAAGTTTGCTGAGAGTACCGAAGGAAGTGTTAAACAGCAGTTTCGTTGAATGCATAAAGTGGAAACAACAACAACAACCATCACCACCTATGTGACCCTTGAAACGAAGTTTGTAATACTTGTGAAAAGATGGAACTCATCAAGCCAGAATGTACCTATTTGCAGGATCAATATATATGAGATACCTTGACATCTTTAATATCACATGTCATTTTTCCAAGGTACCAGCCCGAACACTTACTCTTGTCAAAAACATTGTGGGATCTATAGCAAAACTGACACGGACACATCCTAGCAATGGACTGTATACATGTTTACATAATTAAAAGGAATACTGTATACATTTCAGACAAGAAAGAGCAATCAGAGATTGCAGACCCTCACCAGGATATGTGTGGTTTTGTCCATTGGGTCCTCTGGGCCTTTTAGGTCCATTGGGTCCCCTGGGCCTTTTAGGTCCATTGGGTCCCCTGGGCCTTTTAGGTCCATTGGGTCCCCTGGGCCTTTTAGGTCCATTGGGTCCCCTGGGCCTTTTAGGTCCATTGGGTCCCCTGGGCCTTTTAGGTCCATTGGGTCCCCTGGGCCTTTTAGGTCCATTGGGTCCCCTGGGCCTTTTAGGTCCATTGGGTCCCCTGGGCCTTTTAGGTCCATTGGGTCCCCTGGGCCTTTTAGGTCCATTGGGTCCCCTGGGCCTTTTAGGTCCATTGGGTCCCCTGGGCCTTTTAGGTCCATTGGGTCCACTGGGCCTTTTAGGTCCATTGGGTCCACTGGGCCTTTTAGGTCCATTGGGTCCCCTGGGCCTTTTAGGTCCATTGGGTCCCCTGGGCCTTTTAGGTCCATTGGGTCCCCTGGGCCTTTTAGGTCCATTGGGTCCCCTGGGCCTTTTAGGTCCATTGGGTCCCCTGGGCCTTTTAGGTCCATTGCGTCCCCTGGGCCTTTTAGGTCCATTGGGTCCCCTGGGCCTTTTAGGTCCATTGGGTCCCCTGGGCCTTTTTGGTCCATTGGGTCCCCTGGGCCTTTTTGGTCCATTGGGTCCCCTGGGCCTTTTTGGTCCATTGGGTCCCCTGGGCCTTTTTGGTCCATTGGGTCCCCTGGGCCTTTTTGGTCCATTGGGTCCCCTGGGCCTTTTTGGTCCATTGGGTCCCCTGGGCCTTTTTGGTCCATTGGGTCCCCTGGGCCTTTTTGGTCCATTGGGTCCCCTGGGCCTTTTTGGTCCATTGGGTCCCCTGGGCCTTTTTGGTCCATTGGGTCCCCTGGGCCTTTTTGGTCCATTGGGTCCCCTGGGCCTTTTTGGTCCATTGGGTCCCCTGGGCCTTTTTGGTCCATTGGGTCCCCTGGGCCTTTTTGGTCCATTGGGTCCCCTGGGCCTTTTTGGTCCATTGGGTCCTCTGGGCCTTTTTGGTCCATTGGGTCCTCTGGGCCTTTTTGGTCCATTGGGTCCTCTGGGCCTTTTTGGTCCATTGGGTCCTCTGGGCCTTTTTGGTCCATTGGGTCCTCTGGGCCTTTTTGGTCCATTGGGTCCTCTGGGCCTTTTTGGTCCATTGGGTCCTCTGGGCCTTTTTGGTCCATTGCGTCCTCTGGGCCTTTTTGGTCCATTGGGTCCTCTGGGCCTTTTTGGTCCATTGGGTCCTCTGGGCCTTTTTGGTCCATTGGGTCCTCTGGGCCTTTTTGGTCCATTGGGTCCTCTGGGCCTTTTTGGTCCATTGGGTCCTCTGGGCCTTTTTGGTCCATTGGGTCCTCTGGGCCTTTTTGGTCCATTGGGTCCTCTGGGCCTTTTTGGTCCATTGGGTCCTCTGGGCCTTTTTGGTCCATTGGGTCCTCTGGGCCTTTTTGGTCCATTGGGTCCTCTGGGCCTTTTTGGTCCATTGGGTCCTCTGGGCCTTTTTGGTCCATTGGGTCCTCTGGGCCTTTTTGGTCCATTGGGTCCTCTGGGCCTTTTTGGTCCATTGGGTCCTCTGGGCCTTTTTGGTCCATTGGGTCCTCTGGGCCTTTTTGGTCCATTGGGTCCTCTGGGCCTTTTTGGTCCATTGGGTCCTCTGGGCCTTTTTGGTCCATTGGGTCCTCTGGGCCTTTTTGGTCCATTGGGTCCTCTGGGCCTTTTTGGTCCATTGGGTCCTCTGGGCCTTTTTGGTCCATTGGGTCCTCTGGGCCTTTTTGGTCCATTGGGTCCTCTGGGCCTTTTTGGTCCATTGGGTCCTCTGGGCCTTTTTGGTCCATTGGGTCCTCTGGGCCTTTTTGGTCCATTGGGTCCTCTGGGCCTTTTTGGTCCATTGGGTCCTCTGGGCCTTTTTGGTCCATTGGGTCCTCTGGGCCTTTTTGGTCCATTGGGTCCTCTGGGCCTTTTTGGTCAATTGGGTCCTCTGGGCCTTTTTGGTCCATTGGGTCCTCTGGGCCTTTTTGGTCCATTGGGTCCTCTGGGCCTTTTTGGTCCATTGGGTCCTCTGGGCCTTTTTGGTCCATTGGGTCCTCTGGGCCTTTTTGGTCCATTGGGTCCTCTGGGCCTTTTTGGTCCATTGGGTCCTCTGGGCCTTTTTGGTCCATTGGGTCCTCTGGGCCTTTTTGGTCCATTGGGTCCTCTGGGCCTTTTTGGTCCATTGGGTCCTCTGGGCCTTTTTGGTCCATTGGGTCCTCTGGGCCTTTTTGGTCCATTGGGTCCTCTGGGCCTTTTTGGTCCATTGGGTCCTCTGGGCCTTTTTGGTCCATTGGGTCCTCTGGGCCTTTTTGGTCCATTGGGTCCTCTGGGTCTTTTTGGTCCATTGGGTCCTCTGGGCCTTTTTGGTCAATTGGGTCCTCTGGGCCTTTTTGGTCCTCAGGATATTTTGGGTCTTCAGGACAGATAAGCGGGCTTGGTCGTGAGCTCCTTTGCTGAACCATGGGCTCAGCAAACGCCATATGGCGACAGCCGCGCTCGAAGGATGGATACCAAGCCCATGGATACCAGAACCATGCTTCATGAGGAAATTTATGCATGAGAATTCCAGGACTCATGACTGGTATACATCTGGGGAAAATCTAGGAACCAAGGATGAACCTGTGGGAGCAAGCCTCTGCGAGAACGAGTCGTTGCGAGAACCAATGGGCTTGTGCCACATTGCAGTGTGTTGATAAGCCCTATAAATTTCCTGGACGTGCTGGGAAACGCACTGTCACACACCCCTTCTCTGGCTCTCCCTATTTCGAATTTATCAAAGTGGAACACACAAAGTATTCAACAATTACACCCTCAACCCGTTCGGGACTAGGTTACTGACTCGTATTCCTCTGTCACTCGCATCGATTTCCTCTGTCACACCACGAACATTCACCCGCACTTCTTGCCACACGGCACACCACATCATTACCCCCATCTTCTCTATCCCCCTCCATTTCATGGGACCAGCATAAGCCTGCAGGCTTGCATTGGATGAGCAAGGGGTTACAATCAAGCCCCACCTTCTTCATTCAGTCTATTAACCTTCCTTATCTAATTTCCCAGAATGAATGAGGCACCTACGTGTGTCGAAATGTGCCAAGATGACTGACTAAGTGTGCTGAGGTGCTTAAGGGGTAAGATCTTTCCCTTGTGAACCGTCTGCTTGTAAGCACAAGTCCTTTTGATCTTTATAAACTGTCTCCAAACTGCCCCATCAGCTTTTCAACATTGGTTAGCCTATAGTGCGTTCTAGTGCTAGGATGTTCTGCCCCACTGCTCCTTTCGGGTTAGTTATTACTTATTAGCAAACGTCCCACTTATGGTATCGCTCGGCAGTTTTGATTGACAGCAGTGGGGCGTTGAGAGCACAGTTCACCATCTGGGGAATTTAATTCGCCAGAGAGGTAAAGCGGACTTAGATGCTGGATCCTGCCTGAATTAAACGTCCTAGATGGCATCTGTGGTTGCCTAGTAACCCATCGTGTCACAGAGTTATCTGCAACCCATCGGCTTCAGGGTGACGGGCTGGGAAGTGGGTCTGAGTACTCCCCTCGTAACTGCATGACCCCTGAACCCGTAATATTATACATTTTTGCATATCTTACTATAATTCACCAAATGTCCGTCTGTCTGTTTGTCTGTCTGTCTGTTCGAAGGTACCGTAAAAACTGCTGAACCGATCGCAAAGATATTTTGGGTGGATAATCCTGGGATCTCCAGGAGTAAAATAGGCTATTTCGTTTTCCCAATTTCAGCTTTAGTCTCCAGCATTCTCAGGTTTGGACTCCCGCATAACATTCGCGTTCGCATAACGTTCATGGTTCTCATTGTGACGATGTTGCTTTCCCGGGTGCCGCGCGATCGGTGCAGCCGTTTGTGCGGCACCCAGGAAAGCAACATGTCTCCATCGATCACAAACAGATCGCTGTCTCCATCGATCTTGCCAAGGCCGTAACAGCTATCGGCTCAAAATCCTTTTAACTGTTGATTTGGTACAGTTACACGTATCGGGAGTACATACGACATAGCGATTGTGAACACGATTATCGATCACGATTCACGATCATGATCATCACGATCATAGTGTATCGATCGCGATTTGAAACATGATGGAATAATATTTACCGATATGAACAGTGATGTGGCTTTTATTGAAATTCTAAAGATACTGTTTAGATTTTGATGATTTGCGTGTGATATGATTCAACGGATGTTTATATGAATCTTTTAAAATAAAAAAAACCTTAAATTTCTGATATTTTGCCTTTTCATTTGGGCCTACTAATTGAAGCCCCGCCCATAGGGCGGGTACCGTTGCTAGTATTGCTAAAGGGAGAAGCGTTTGTTTGTGTGTGCATGTTTTATCTCTCCACTGCTGCCGTTTGCTTGTATAAATCGGAAATTATAGGAACTAGACACCTCTCATCCATGGATATTTCTCGTATTTCCTACACAAGCAACGGACAGACATTTGGTGAATTATAGTAAGATTTCCATGAGTCTGATTTGCATCGAGGAACACAATTATGGTTTAACCATTTTGAAATTGCAACTCTTTCGTTTTAGTGCTGAAAATGATGTCAAATGACTATGTGAATTACAGATTTCGCGCTAATTGCAACAGCAGGTTAAAAGTACCCACAGTGGTAGAAGTGAGTTGATGAAAATGCACATAGGGCATATACAAAAGGCCTTGTTACCATCCATTTTGAGAGTCCCGTATTCAAAACAAGTGCAGTTTACTGTAGTTAATATGCCAATTTAACTTCATATTATAATTAGTCTTTTATGCAAATATTTGTGTAAAAACAAAGGCCAAGCGGGTATCTTGCTTTGAAGGAGGGCTCACACCCAGAACGCTGCTTCACCTCCTTTCTCATGGGAGTTTGGTTAAGAACCTCTCTCTACATTTGGTTCAGAAAATGTGTTGTCCTTATTTTACCACTGATGCAGACGTACTATAGTCCTTATATATACGAGTGTTCTGTTTTTATTTCTAATTAGGCCTTACATTTAGCTGACATTTACATCATGGAAATGTCAAAATGTCTTTATTGTGATCCTGGTGATCTCGATCCCTTAAAAAATATGTATTGGAAAACAAAAACAGACAAAACTAGAACGGGCACTCGGTAGAGCGCATACCTTCGCCGCAGCTACTGTTCTGTACTTGGCATGGGAGTGTAGGGAACAGAACAGTGAACAGTTTGGTGCTGATTTCATGCAAATCGGATAAGAATTGACCGAGTTATGACAAACAAGATCGGGCATTGAATTCTGAACATTTTGGCATTAGTTGCATGCCAATTGGATAAAAATTGACCGCGCTATGGTAAAAATACGATTTTGACCTTTTCGTGACCTTGACCTTGACCTTTGACCCGATTGCTCCCAAAATCTAATCAAATGTGTCCCGTATAATAACCAATCATCCCACCAAATTTCATGCAATTCGGTTGAATACTTTTTGAGTTATGCGAATAACATACACACACACACACACACAGACATACAAATAAATACACAGCGATCAAAACATAACCTTCCGCTTTTGCGAAGGTAAAAAAAGAAAGGACTGTTGCCTTCACGACTTTGTTTTGCCTAAACAACACAATAATCAACAAATCGCATCACATGGTCTGAATACACAATAGGCTCGACATGATATCTTGTGAATATTTTCAAGTGTGTCCTTGGTTGTTTATCTCCATATGTGGGTTTCAGAAGGTGAATCCTCTCAGGTCTCAAAGTATCCATTTGTGTTTGTATGCAAGTTGCTGTTGTTGGCCTCCATCTCCACATGTGGATCTGAGGTGTGTGTGTGTATACAGTATATATATATACAGACTTGGCATTTAATATGGAATATTTTTTTTGTGGGGGTGAACTTACTTTCCAAGATGTCTTAGAACCTAAAGTTCATTGGAATTATGTTGAAATTATTCTAGATTTTGTTAATGTGACCTTTAAAAGAAACAAAAACCACATTTGACATTTCGAAACAAATAAATTGATCCTTGAAAGTGATGTAAACTGATATCGAACTCAATTCATGGACAGTACTGTGTTAAACCTCTGTGCGTTTTCCAGAAGTATCTCTTTATTTTGCACATTAGCCAATTTTTTTTTTAACAAAAACAAAAGTTAAATTACGACTGGGATTACGAACAGTAAAATTACAGTTCAGTACTTCGTGTAACCCCCACGGGCATTCAGGAGAGCACGTACACGTTGAGGCATGCTGTTCACGAGATTTGCCAAGGTTTGGACAGGAATCGCTTGCCATGCAGTGACAATAGCCTGCTGGAATTCACGCACAGAGGTCGGCTGCTGGTCCAAGTGGTCGATTTGACGCGTTAATTCTGCCCACAAGTTCTCTATTGGATTCATATCCGGGGACATGGCAGGCAACTCCATATGCTCTACACCACGGTCAGCAAGAAAGTGTTGGATCATGCAAGCACGATGAGGCCGTGCATTGTCATCTTGGAAGACAAAGTTTCCTCGAAAGGCTGCACGAGCAAATGGAAGCAATGTTTCTTCCAGAATGGCCCTGTACTTGAACTGGTTCAGGTTTCCATTCAGAACAACCAGGTCAGTTTTGCCCCCTGCATGAAAAGCAGCCCAAACGGTCACCCCACCACCTCCAGCTTGGACTCTAGGCACTATACAATCTTTGTTGTAGGCTTCATGCACTTGTCTGCGCACTCAGACGTGGCCATCTTGACGATAGACCAGAAATCTAGACTCGTCACTGAAGATCACGTGATTCCAGTGTCCTGGCTGCCATTGACGGTGCTCTCTGGCCCACTGCAATCAGCGCTGGCGGTGTTGTCTGGTCAGGCGTGGCTTTCTCAGGGGACGCCTGGCACGATAGCCTGCTTGAACCAGTCGTTGGTTGACTAGCCTTCTGGATACAGGCACATTTGTCAGTTGCTGCCACTCAGCCCTAAGCCGATTAGCTGACTTGGTACGGCCATTGCGGACTAACCGGTGCAGCTGGCGATCATCCCTCCTTGTGGTTCTGCGGGGACGTCCTGGCCTCGGTATTGGAGTAGGGACACCCCTCTGAGCATTTCGTTTCAGGATCTTTGACACCTGACCTTGAGTGATGCCATACTGCCAAGCAATAGCACGCTGTTTCATGCCATAATTTCGTAAAGCCACCACTCCATGACAAACAGCATTGTCGAGTTGAGGGACAATCTCCAGAGGAAGTGGCAATAATTTTGGAGACGTGCAGCAGTTGTTTTCCACTTATACAGAACGCAACAACCATTGTATACCCGACTGTGAAGCCAATCATCAAATGCACCTGTCCGCACATTTTGCCATGCCACCTGTGATATAATCCTGTTGTTGACTTCTTGCTGCGACAGACAATCAGTGACATGGTTCTTTTAATAAATAAATCACCAAAGTGTAAAAAAAACTCACCAGATTGATATACTGAGTTAAGAAAGTAAACCCAAGTCAAGAAAAAAAAAAAATTCTATATTAAATGCCAAGTCTGTGTGTATGTATATATATATATATATACATATATATATATATATATATATATATATGTATATATATATATATATATATATATATATATATATATATATATATATATATTGTTGCGGTTTTGAGATCCCCTCACTTGTAAATAATAATTCTTGTAAATAATTCCCTGTAAATATCCCCATCTTCCAAAGGTCAAAGGTCGCACCCTAACTAATCCATTTTGCAACACGTCGGACACCATTGGACCTTCTTCAGTTATTTCATTAGTATGTGTTTCAGGTAAGGCTCTGTTTCCAATAGTTTGACTCTGCGTTGCATTAATCAACTAACCTAGGACCCTTTTCAATTCTGTTCATTTTGCGGCTTAGCCTCCCTCCAAATTGGATTGCGCGTCTCTGCCAGCCGCAGCGCTGGCTCCAAACGCCATTAACCACGCGGTCAAGCTGGAGAAGAAGGGGGAGGAGTTATAAATTGTGTTCCCTTGCTTGCCAGCAGCGTTCGCTGCCTGGCTCAAACGCCATTAATCACGCGGTCAAGCTGGAGAAAAAGGGGGAGGAGTCGTCGGAGCGAGGCGTGGCCCCATCAAGGTGTCACGAAGGGAGGAGCCGGTGAACCCTCGCGACCAATCAGGGCTGAGGCGTGTTCACCAGTAGGCGGACCTAAAAAGCATGCGGCTTGATACGCGAGCGCGTGATAAAAGCGCCCGCGTGGGACTACTTCAACAGAGCAGAGAGCAGAGCAGAGCAGAAAGGAGAGCCAGAGAGCCACGGTGAGTCAAGAGGTTGCGAGGCAGAGCAGAGAGAGGGAGAGACGGTGAGAGAGTCGAGTTGAGAGAGTTGAGAGTTGGGTCAAGAACGAGACCAGACACGAAGTTGAGTGAGAGAGTCAATCCGCTACCGCGACAATACCAACCGCGCTGCCTGCCGGGTTTTGCCGCGGAACCAAAGCGTGGACCGGAGTGGAGCGTGAACCTAGAGCCGGACCTCAACGCCTGAACCATCTGCCTGGACCTTCCACCCCTGCCATCTGCCTGGACCTTCTCCTCCTTCCTGCTATTCCCCTTTCGTGTAAGTCTGTCTGTATTGTCCTGGGCGTGATATTTAAGACTGTGTAAGCTTGCCCTGTGTCCTTTTGCTCTTCTTATTGTATATGCCCTTCTTTCGTTTCCTCTTTTAGTAGTATAGTTAATAAATCATATTTGTTCTTCCCTTTACTCTGGTTTCCTCTCATCCGATCGCTTTCGTGATTTCCTCAATTGAGTACCGGTGGCACGATTGGAACCGCTCAGAATCGGGTTAGTCTTATTGCTAACGGCTCGAATCGCGGATTGCTAAACCGCTCGGCAATTTCCATCTGTCCGTGGTTCGAGCGGAAATTATCTCCCTGCTTTGCGGAGAGATTGGTAAGCAGGTATTTTGGAGTCCATCTTGACCAATCACCCTGGCCAATCTCAACCCCGCAAAGGAGCGTTATAGTTTCCAGGAACGGGGGACGGCCAGCTTAAAGGACAAGGGGTTTAACCCCCCTTTGCTAAGGGGAGCGCCGACCCCAGATCCCCAACAATATATATATATATATATATATATGACTATATATATATATGATCCCCAACAATATATAACCCGCATAGTGACTACAACAACAACAACATGCATTTTAAAGGCCATTTTCCCTGCTAGAGCGGGGGTTAGCCTTGCGGTCCCCATGACAATCTTCTCCATTTTGCCCTATTTTCTGCATCTCTCCTTGTTAACCCCCTTGCCCGCATTTCTTCTTCCACCATCTTTAGCCAAGTCTTTCTCGGTCTTCCCCGTCCCCTACTTCCTTCTACATTCATTTCCATCACTCTTCTCAACCAGTCACTTTCATCCTTCCTCAACACATGACCAAACCATCTCAACCTGTTCCTCTTCACAGCATCAATCACAGGCTCTATTCCCATCATCTTTCGCAATTTATCATTTGTCTTCCTCTCTCTCAACGATACTCCGCACATCCGTCGAACCATTCGCATTTCCACCCTTTCCAACCTTCGTTGCTGCTCTACGTTCATTACCCATGTCTCGCTCCCATAAATCATAACACTTCTCACACATGCAGCATACACCTTTCCCTTCAGCTTCAACGACACTCCCCTCATCATCAGCACGCCACTCAATTCCCGAAACTTCTTCCATGCACATCTCACTCGAGCAACCGTTGCCGAGTCTGATCCACCTTCTCCATTCAGCATGTCTCCGAGGTAGCAAAATGTTTTCACACCTTCCAGCTTCACGCCATCTCCAAGATCCAACTCAACATTTCCTCCATCTGCAGCTCCCTCTGTGCACACCTTACATTTGAATGTAGCTGCCACACTGGTTAATGACCCTCTCAGACCACTACATTTTTGATGAACCCACTCAGCGCACATTGTACACTGAATGGAGTTCACTCCGACACCCTTCCTACACACAGCACAGGGCCACTTCCCAGTTCTTTCCACCTCACCACATGCTTTACCACTTGCCATCACCTTCGTCTTTCCGATATTCACCTTCAGACCTTTTGTCTCCATACATTCCTTCCACGTGTTCATCTTTTCCTTCAGTCCATCCATACTTTCCGCAATCAACACCAGATCATCTGCATACAACAACTCCCACGGTAAACCCTCCTTTACGTTCTGAGCCAGCACCTCCATCACAGCTACAAATAGTAGTGGACTTAGTACCGACCCCTGATGCACTCCCACCTTCACCTCAAACTCACCACTGTTCCCGTCCTTCGTCCTTACAGCTGTGCGTGCTCTTTTGTACATTGCCATCACTACTCTGATCAACCATTCCTCCACTCCTAACTTCCTCAATGCCCATGTCAATACTTTGCGTGGAACCCGATCGAATGCTTTCTAACCCGATCGAACCCGCATAGTGACTGATATATATATATATATATACACATAAATTCTATTGTTTTTTTCTTGAGTCCAATTGTGTATTTGTACGTTTGTTTGTACGTTATACTTTCATGGCCAAAATGTAGCACCTAGAGGCTGCAAATTTTTGGTGTAGGTACTTCAGAATCTGGGAAATGTTTTAAGCTGGTACACATTGGCCTTGATGTCCGTTTTGAGGCCACCGAAGGCCGCTATAAAGTGTATATTAGGATGTGTGGTCAGGCAATGCTGCCGCCATCCCACAAGCAAAAGGTAACCATCATGAGGTCAATAAATCCATAGCTTTTCAATGTCCAACACATCCCAAATCCCCTGCTGGGAAACGCTCACCCACCCGGGCAGCGCCGGGTATCCCCCCCCCCCCCCTCCCCGGACAGCGCCAGGATGGCCCCTCACCCCGCCCTGGCCAGTGCCGGGTCCAAAATTTCGTCCAAAATATATCTGACACAAAATGAATTCAATAAAGGCATCGTATGATAGATGTAGTGTCATTGTAAGTTCTCAACTACAGGAAATGATAAGACTCCAATTACGGTATTCTTTAGAAAATTGAAGTGTGCACAAGTATGCTTACCACAAAATGTGAATGAGAATTCCTCCCAGGTGTAACCACTTCAAGCTCCAGCCTGTTCCCCGGTGCACATTTCATAAGCTCGGCCACCCCCGCTTGCGTGGCCCAACGGCACTCCGTCCCACACACGGCCACAATATAATCACCTTCATTTATCCCAGCATGCTGCAGGTGGTAACCACATGTTAGTAAGTAGTCCCCCTTCATCCCAATTAAAATGCGAACATTTGAAGAACAACCAATAAGCATGCAAACCAAAACAGTTACACAAAACATTGAAACGCTTCTGTCATCATCTTCATCATCATCAATGTACCATAATCTTTACAAAGCATCGATGCAAGTGGGAAATGTTTTATTAAGGGAGTGTAAGGTGTGCACAGATTGTGCACACCTCCATTCAAGTGTAAGGTGTGCACAGACGTAGCTGCAGATGGAGGAAATGTTGAGTTGGATCTTGGAGACGGCATGAAGCTGGAAGGTGTGAAAACATTTTGTTACCTCGGAGATATGCTGAATGGAGAAGGTGGATCAGACTCGGCAACGGTTGCTAGAGTGAGATGTGCATGGAAGAAGTTTCAGGAACTGAGTGGCATGCTGATGAGGAGGGGAGGGTCGTTGAAGCTGAAGGGAAAGGTGTATGCTGCATGTGTGAGAAGTGTTATGATTTATGGGAGCGAGACATGGGTAATGAACGTAGAGCAGCAACGAAGGTTGGAAAGGGTGGAAATGCGAATGGTTCGATGGATGTGCGGAGTATTGTTGAGAGAGAGAGTAAGACAAATGATGAATTGCGAAAGATGATGGGAATAGAGCCTGTGATTGATGCTGTGAAGAGGAACAGGTTGAGATGGTTTGGGCATGTGTTGAGGAAGGATGAAAGTGACTGGTTGAGAAGAGTGATGGAAATGAATGTCGAAGGAAGTAGAGGATGGGGAAGACCGAGAAAGACTTGGCCAAAGATGGTGGAAGAAGAAATGCGGGCAAGGGGGTTAACAAGGGGAGATGCAGAAAATAGGGCAAAATGGAGAAGATTGTCATGGGGACCGCAAGGCTAACCCCCGCTCTAGCAGGGAAAATGGCCTTTAAAATGCATGTTGTTGTTGTTGATGCAAGTGAAGCGCTTCCTGGGAAAGGGTTATACTTGGTGCTTTGCCATTGCCTTCCCAGGAGTCAGTTAGGGCAGGAACTTGTAATCTGTTCAGTGTGCTAGCTCGCCTACTGCTTGCAAATGACATCATTGGATCTACAATGTCCACCAACTCTCAGACATTAAAGTCCATACTGTATATAAAGCACTTCTTAATCTTCATTATTTTCCTCTCAAAGAACAAATTCTGGATTTGGTAAGCATTTTATAATTTTTTTTTTATGTTGGATGCTCCAGGCACAGACTGTATAGCCCTCATCTTGGCCAGGCCTTAAATAAAAGAGAAGAAAAGTGTATGATGAAAAGTGCATGGTGTTTGTTTGTGAGAAATTGAGATTGAAGCTAGCCACCCAGTACCTGTAGTTTGAGTGAGACAGTAAGTAAGACCAGCAATCCTGACACAGAGAGTGTAACATGGAGAGTGTAACAGTAAATAAAAATACATTTTTTATTATTTGCGTTTAATCCAAGACGCCTGCCATACTACGTGACCTATGATGTCGCCATTATCGTAAAAACATTCTGCATGGGTGTCACTCCTACCCTGAAAGTTTTGTTTCAATTGGACATGTTGTTGCTAAGAAAAACGAGGTTAGGCCCGTATGGACGGACGGAAGAATGTACGGACGGACGTACGTACAGATGGACGGACGACCTGAAAACATAATAGCTCCAGCCACCTTCGGGGGCGGAGGCATAAAAAAACATATTTCACAACTGGGCCAAGGATCAGCTTATCAATGAAGCAATATCAATGATGTTTGACCCAAATTGCTCAGAAACATATTCTTGTTCCAGATCTGTGCATCAAAAGGAATGATATTTTATGTTTGTTAAAGATTATTTAGCCACTCAATTGTAAACACCTTAAAAAGGTGCATACCACTCTGTCTTATCGAGTGATCCAGAGTAAAACTGGATCTGGCAGAGTCTGGCATTTCACTCAGGCCAACTGGCACGGTCTTCAAGCAGCCATCAATCATCTGGACTGGTCTCCCATCTCTACCACCTCTGACATCAACTCATCCTGGGAATTCTTCCAAAGTAAATTGCTCTCTCTCATGCACAGATTTATCCCATCTCGTCTTCAGTTGTCATACCCTTCCTCCCGTCCATGGTACACGGAATCTTGTGGTGAGGCTGTTGCCCAGAAACAACTTGCCTTCGTCTCCTGGAAAGCAAATCCAACGGAAGGAAATCTCATTTCCTTTCACAAAGCCCGAAACAAGTGTGTGTCCACCCTCAGGAGAGCCAGGAAACAATATCTCTCCATTCTCAAGACCGAACTCTCTTATCTGTCTCCCTCTTCCAAATCCTGGTGGCGTCTGGTCAAATCTGTTTCTGGTGTTTGTTCCCCCTCCATCCCCTCCCTTACCTCAAACGGCTACACAGCTGACTCCGCACGTGAAAAAGCTGAATGCCTCAACTCTGTGATTGCCTCTAAATCTTGTGTCCCAAACCCATCCCTCTCTGTACCCACCATACCCAGTCGTACCCAGCTGCTCCTGGACTCCGTGTCCTTTCCTCCTGACAAGGTGGATAAGTTTCTGTCAACCCTCGACTCTGATTCTGCAACTGGACCTGATGGCATCAGCCCACGGGTCCTAAAATCCTGTTCTTCCGCTCTTTCACTCCCTCTCTCTGTTCTCTTCACCCTCTCTTTTGCTCAAGGTCAACTGCCATCTGCTTGGAAATCAGCCAACATCACCGCTTTGCACAAAAAAGGTGCAAAAACAGATCCTAGCAACTACAGACCAATCAGCCTTCTCCCAATTATCAGCAAAGTCATGGAATCCATCATTGCTTCGGATATGAAATCTTTCCTCTTCTCCAATGGCTTGATCTCTGATCATCAATTTGGTTTCAGACCAGGTCACTCTACTCTGGACATGCTGCTTCTGCTGTCTCAACAATGGATGGAGGTCCTCAATGCCAAACAGGAAATTAGAGCTGTCTCCCTCGATATATCATGTGCCTTCGATACGGTCTGGCACCCCGCTCTGCTCACCAAACTCTCCTCCTTTGGTATCCATGGAAATCTCCACGCATGGCTGGCGGACTTCCTCTCTAGTCGTCATCAACGTGTGGCCCTGAATGGGTTTCTCTCATCTCCTCTTCCTGTTCAGGCTGGAGTTCCCCAAGGCAGTGTTCTGGGCCCTGTGCTTTTTCTGGTCTTCATCAATGATCCCTCCGACTCTCTTGAAAATCCTCTCTATCTCTTTGCTGATGACTCCACTCTCTGCCGCTCCATTCCTCATCCCTCAGATCGGCAGTCTGCAGCCTCCTCACTCTCTGCAGACCTGGACAAAATCACAGACTGGGCAAACAAGTGGAACATGTCTTTCAATCCTGACAATCTCACACTCTTACGATGTCTCTCCGAAAAGACCGACTGGACAACCCTCCCATCTACTTTCTGAATAATCCTCTCCAAGAAGTTCTGTCACTCAAGCTTTTGGGTCTCACTATCTGCCATGATCTTTCCTGGGAAAACCACATTTCCAAGCTGGCCTCCAAAGCCAGTCGCCGACTGGGCATCCTCCGTCGTGCGAAGGCCTTCCTTGGCACACCTGAGCTCCTCACCACATACAAGGCTTTCATCCGCAGCTCAATGGAGTACTGCTCTCCCCTCTGGGCTGGTGCTCCTGCCTCACACCTAGCTCGTCTTCACGCTGTTGGTGGTGTTTTACATTCCAAAAATACATTCCAAAGCGTTCAAAATCATTGGAATCTCCCGCGATGACGCTATCTCCGAGGGCCTTTCACTTAATCACCGCAGGCAGGTTGGTGGTCTTTCCGTCTTCTACCGACTCCTCTCCGGCCTTGCTCCCCCAGCTCTCTCTGGGCTCTGTCCCCCAAATATTCCTGCAGGTCGCACAAGATCTGCCTGCAACCCTCTTATGGTTAAACTGCCAAAATCAAGACTCTTTGCTCACCTTCACTCCTTCATTCCTCTTTTCTCCCGCCTCTGGAACAAACTCCCTCACTCTCTTCAATCCCACTCCTCCCTCCAGGTCTTTAAAACGGCTGTTCACCACCATCTCTTATCTTCCCCAATCCAACACCTTTATCTTTTCTGCCCCCGCTAATTTCACCCCAAATCCACTTTTTTGAGGTGACTTTTGACTTCTTTCCTGGAAGTCCTTGGTGTCCTTGCGTTTTATACCTATCCTGATCCCCCCCCAGGCCCTCTCCCTCCAAAAACATCTCCCGATGTCCCTGCTCTCAAATGTTGTGTTTGTGTGCTTCCTCCCCTTCTCTCCCCATCTTGTCGACCGCTCCCCTTTTTATATACTTTGTTTGCTTGTTTGTTTGATTTGTTTGTTTGATAAATGTTAGCTCTTTCACGAGCCTCGACTCTGTACACAAAAAAAAAAAAAAAAAAAAAAAGCCACTTCAAAGTGCTTCATTTGACAATTTGATTCAAACGTGTCTCATAATCTTGCTCATTACTGTATAACATTCACAGGGATAGTACTGGAACAAGGTGTTCTGTGGTTTGTTAAACTTTTACTGTTTGCTCAGTGTGTATGAAGAGTTTCATACCAAAACAAGATATATCCATTGTGGTCAGAAACTGCTGCAATGTTGGATACTAAGTTTTGAAACAAAGCCAGTTATTCCGTCTGGCGTTTATAGCATTTTGAAGAAAGATACGTTGGTCTCTGACGCCACTGTCTGTAACTCGCAAAACATGGAATTGGCATTTATCACGTTTTGGAATAAAACTCTTCACATACAACATGCAAAACATCGACAGTCTGTCTTTTATATTCTTGTCCGATATATCTAAGGTCAGGTTTTTTGCCGATATATAAGCTTTGCATTGCTGCACCACTAAAAAACAATCTTATGGCCTGGCTTTAGCGATTTGAGTTTTCAAAACCGGTGTGCTTGTTGTTCCTGAAGCAAGTCCACATCTGCAGTACTTCCCGGATGAAATACACTACCAGCAAAATGTCCCTACTCACTGACGCCCTCTCCCTTCCACCTCAAACACTCCTCCAGCCACTTCAGCACTGATTTCATGCAAACAGTGCTCCTTGACAACTACCATGAATAAATACATTTAATCAAATCAAGCTTTGATGACGAATATTTAAGCAATAACAACGTTTCAATGCCATACACATACTTCACTGCTTGTGTTCATTTTGATATCGACAATTGATGTCACCTACATTTTAACATCTGCATCATGTATCACTTTTCATTTGTCATTCCGCCAACACAATACATTTTGGCTGGCAAATGAATAGCGTTGGTTTGATGCAATTACCATAGCAATCCCGCCCGGCTGGACCAATGTCACGACCACTGGAGAGTCACTCCCGAGTCGCATCCCGTAGCCTTCTGATGGTGATTTCACGAGATATGCCTTTCGCGGAGTGCTCACGCACCGCCTGGCACAAAACACTGCTGGAGGTCCCTGATAAATAACAATTTTAAAAAAACTTTTAAAGTTATATTTTTATTAAGAGTCATTCCGATTCTTGGCAAGGATTCCAAATTGTATCATTCACAAAAGATCAGGTGTGTTACTTACCAGCCTTTGGAAGATATCCCGTTTTTCTGAATTATGGAGGGCTGGAGTTTGAGGTACCACTTCTTGAAATGCTTGGGCTGCATGTACATGCACACACAAATGCACACACACATTGAGCAGTCACACCATTTTGTTCATGAAGATCCACTCAATATTCCTCTAATGCGAAAAAGTTCACATCATGTACAGTATAGTCAAGATGCTGTCACGAGCCCAAGTTATACAACGAATTAACCACAAGAATATCCAATCTCATGGTGTCCTCCATGATGAGAAGGCCAGCCATTGCCAACACCCTGGCCAAATTCCAAATTTGTGTACACCCATATCAAAATAAAAGAACAAAATTAAATAAATCCAGAATCAATATCTCTGATGTTATATTCTCGTTTCTTTGCTCTCTAGTTCCAGTTCCAAATTTAATCCTTTGTATATTCTGATACAATTGGAATTCCTTGGTATTCTGGTGTAATGCCTGCAGGTGGCACTGCATCACAGGGAGTGCCCAAATTTTGGGTTGGCATTAATCATGCTTTCCCATTTACAGTACTTACATGTGTGGATATAAACAATAGAAAATATACTTGAATACAAAAGCAAGTGCAAGCCCTTGTGCTGATACCACAAACAACACGCACTCTATGATTAATCAACGACGAATACAAATTTATACACCATCAATTTTAGTAGAAACGCAAGTCTCAATCAACAATGGGCCATTGACCTTTAAAACAGTCATAGTAAATAACATCAAGTCACTTATAAGATCTATTAATTTAACCTTGGCCACTTGAGACCATTTTCTAGAATGCTTAAGGCTCTGTTCCTGCCATAAACAATTAATCAATTGTTAAATAATAGTGAAGGGGTGGGGATGGGGAGATATCCATAATACACCAGGCAAAACACATGGTCAGGATCACGCAGTTTCTTTTTCTTGTTTTAATAGCTCCTTTTATGTAAATCACTCTTTACTGATCAGCCAAGAAACTCAATTCATGCATTAGGACCTTCAAGAAAACAATTTATAGATACAAGTATTAACAAAATTATTTCATTACCTATAGTCCAATGTTCATTCAAATAAACCAGGACAATTTCCATATTGAACAAGAAAGAGCAATCAAAGATTGCAGACCCTCGCCAGGACGTGTTTTTAGTGTTTTTTTTTACGGCTTTTGTGTAAAAACAAATATGGCGTCCAAACCACGTGACCGATTACGTACGTCATCTTATTTTTTTCTCCACCAATTTATCCATAGATGATGCTCAATAAATTTCATCTTGATCGTGTGAAGTTTTATACTTGTCGAATTATGACGTCCTAATGGAGGAACCTATGACATCATCATTAACATATGTTATTCCCCATGGAGAGTTCTTTACAATGAGCCATATCTAAATTTTTTCGATGAATGCAGCGCTTTCGGAGATATAGAGGTGCAAGGTTTTTCGGTTTTTCCAAGATAGTGCCCGTACCACGTGACCTATGACGTCATAATTATCATTTTTTTTTAATTCTACAGATTTCACCTACGGTGAAAATTTCCTGACAATCGGACCAACGGTTGCAGAGAAAATCATATTTATTCTGTGCGGACAAACAAACAAACATGCAAACAAAAAGGCAGACAATCAAACGGACTCGAATGCAATACCCTCTCCTCTGGTGAGGGTAATAAACCGTCAATAGATGCAAACATGCAAACAAATATCACACTGTTGCTCTATTACCATTCCCTTCCAATATCCTGGAATGTGCTGCAGTTTAAATCAGCTTCCTGAATACCTGTGCCAGCATTTCCTTTTAGGAACCTTTGCAGTCTGGGTTCAAATATTGACAAAGCCCTGAGACTGTTCTCCTGAAGGCTGCAGGTGGCACAAAGCAGATAAAGTACAAGCGATGATCTCAATACTTCAGGTTTTATCAACTGCCTTCAAAATAATTGCCCAAAATATTCAAATTGATCAGCTTCAATCCTGACTTGTCTCAGAAACTTCTATATTGTACACCGCTCCTTTCCTATGCCATCTCCAGGCACTGTATAACTTCATTGACGGGCATCGAAGGAGGCTCGGCAATGACACCCGCTGAAAGGGAGTACTCGGTTTTCACTCAGGTTTCTTGTTACTTGCAAAATCGAAGATTTTTCAAGTATATTGTCGGTTGCGTTTATTCTGTCTGTTTGTCTGTCTGTTTGTCACTGGCCTACAGATCACAATTCCAAACCAATCGTCATGAAACTTCACCAAGCTGCAGAGGTCGTCACAAATGAGAAGCCTATTGATTTTGAGGTCAAAGGTCATCTGGAGGTCAAATTTCTAAAATCGCCATTTTTCATCCGATTGACTTGAAAATTGAACAGCATTTGCACATTGAGTCACTAAATAGGAAAACAAACCATTTTTGACGTCAAATGGTCAAAGGTCAACTCAAGGTCAAACTTCCAAAATCATCAATTTTCATCTGGAAACCGTCAATGTTCATCCGATTGACTTGAAAATATAACAGCATTTGCATATTGCCTCACTGAATTGGGAAACCAACTATTTTTAAGGTCAAAAGGTCAAAGGTCAACTCAAGGTCAAACTTCTAAAATCATAATTTTTCATCTGAAAAATCATCAATTTTCATCCTCTTGACCTGAACCTTGATGAAGATCGTCAATTATAATCTTGATGAAATGGACAATTTGCCGTATCAATGGAAATCTTTTTCGGGGGGGGGGGGGGGGGCGGATTTTGCAAGTATCGTGCTCTGCATGACGTCTAATTATTTGTTTGTTTTCTTGTTTGTTTGTGTATTGTACACCGCTCCTTTCCTATGCCATCTCCAGGCCCTGCATGACGTCATTGCTGGGCACTGAAGGGCAAGGCAATGATGTGTGCTGAACGGGAGTACTCAATTTTCACTCCGGTTTCTTGTTTTCTTGTTTATCCGGGTGATAACCCAGCCATCCTTTGAGCTAGGAAGCTGAAATTTGGGCACAATAGTGAGTAAGTATTTTGTCAAAAACAGTATTTTTGGTTTTTTGATTAATCAATTAATTGATTAGTTACTTAATTATTATAGATTAATTAAGTACTTATTTATTTCCTTTCTCTTCAGGGCATTATCTCGGGCACCTTTTGAGTTAGGAAGCTGATATTTGGACATCAATTAATTGATTAGTTACTTGATTATTATAGATTAATTAAGTACTTATTTATTTCCTTTCTCTTCTGGGCATTATCTCAGCTCGGTCTGACTTTTGTCTCTGGCGGTTGTTTTTGTCTCGTGTGTGCGCTTTGAGGAGATGTTTTGGAGCTTTGTGGAACCTTTGAAATGTTGGAGGAGGGGGTGTTGTTGGACTGTGGTGCTTTTCGGGGGAGCTGGAGCCACGTTCCGTTTGGCTGTGGAAGCAAGGAAGGGCCATTTGACTGTTCGCTTCGTGCCTGGGCGTTTTTGACGCGGGGTTTCGGCACCATTTTTGTAGCGCTTCCCGAGCAAGTGGCTACACCAGCAGTGACAACCAACAAGCCCCTCGACGCATTTTAGAACAGAGCTGGGTACCGGCCGACTCAACAAAACAATTTATTTTATTTTATCATTCCCCTTGTTCATCTTCATGAACCGAAGACATGCCGACGTGGTGTGGTGCTGACCGGGCCACCGTGGTGTGGTGCTGACCAGGTCGCCGTGGTGTGGTGCTGACCAGGTCGCCGTGGTGTGGTGCTGACCGGGCCGCCGTGGTGTGGTGCTGACCGGGCCGCCGTGGTGTCGTGCTGACCGGGCCGCCGTGGTGTGGTGCTGACCGGGCCGCCGTGGTGTGGTGCTGACCGGGCCGCCGTGGTGTGGTGCTGACCGGGCCGACGTGGTGTGGTGCTGACCGGGCCGACGTGGTGTGGAGCTGACCGGGCCGACGTGGTGTGGTGCTGACCCGGCCGACGTGGTGTGGTGCTGACCGGGCCGACGTGGTGTGGTGCTGACCGGGCCGACGTGGTGTGGTGCTGACCGGGCCGACGTGGTGTGGTGCTGACCGGGCCGACGTGGTGTGGTGCTGACCGGGCCGACGTGGTGTGGTGCTGACCGGGCCGACGTGGTGTGGTGCTGACCGGGCCGACGTGATGTGGTGCTGACCGGGCCGACGTGGTGGGGTGCTGACCGGGCCGACGTGGTGTGGTGCTGACCGGGCCGACGTGGTGTGGTGCTGACCGGGCCGATGTGGTGTGGTGCTGACCGGGCCTACGTGGTGTGGTGCT
Organism: Myxine glutinosa; assembly: GCF_964187855.1. NCBI lineage: Eukaryota > Metazoa > Chordata > Myxini > Myxiniformes > Myxinidae > Myxine > Myxine glutinosa. Next base: position 8,109,725 of record NC_136270.1, on the reverse strand, counting down.
GACCGGGCCGACGTGGTGTGGTGCTGACCGGGCCGACGTCATGTGGTGCTGACCGGGCCGACGTCGTGTGGTGCTGACCGGGCCGACGTCGTGTGGTGCTGACCGGGCCGACGTCGTGTGGTGCTGACCGGGCCGACGGCGTGTGGTGCTGACCGGGCCGACGTCGTGTGGTGCTGACCGGGCCGACGTCGTGTGGTGCTGACCGGGCCGACGTCGTGTGGTGCTGACCGGGCCGACGTCGTGTGGTGCTGACCGGGCCGACGTCGTGTGGTGCTGACCGGGCCCCGCAGACGTGGTGCTAACGCCCCCCCCTCCCCCCCTCCCCCAGAATTTCCATGTTTTAAACGTCCCCCCCCCCCCCCCCCCCCAGAATTTCCATGTTTTAAACGTTTCCTGGTGTGTACCCTGGTTTAGAATAGGTACACCATATCCCTGCGTGTCGTAAGAGGCGACTAAGAGGGTTGGCGTCAGGAAGGGCATCCGGCCATAAAACATTGCCTCAGAAAGAGAACCATGACAATTACAGCTACATATCGGCAGGGTACAGCCCGAAGTGGAGATCGGTTTCTGAGGTTTGGGACATGGAATGTAGGGACAATGACAGGGAGATTCGGAGAAGTGGTGGAAGTATTGATCAGAAGAAGAGTGGACGTATGTTGTGTGCAAGAGACGAGATGGAAGGGAATGAATGTGAAGGGTGTGAGAAGGGTGTGAGAATGGTGTGAGAAGGGTGTGAGAATGGTGAAGGGTAGGCAGGGACAGAAATACAAGTTTGTGTGGCAAGGGTGCCCAGAGGGCGTGAATGGTGTTGGTGTCCTGTTTTCTGAGGAGTTTGTAGACAGTGTGGTGAGTGTGACCAGAGTGAGTGATAGGTTGATGATGGTGAAAATGATGATTGGAAAGCTCTTGGTGAACGTCATCTCGGGATATGCTCTGCAGCTTGGTCGGAGCGATGAAGAGAAGGACAAGTTCTGGTGTGCGATAGAGAAGCTGATGGAAAACGTGAAAGACGAGGAAGTTGTTGTGGAAGGAGGAGACCTAAATGGACATGTGGGAAGGAGTATGGACGGTTTTGAGGGAGTTTATGGGGGTTACGGATATGGTGTAAGAAATGGAGAAGGTGAAAGGATTTTGGAGTTTGCTGAAGGAGCTGATTTGTTGATTTGTAATACTCAGTTCCAGAAAGAGGATAATAAGCTTGTTACATACACGTCAGGTGGGTCGACGACAACTGTTGACTACCTGATGGTGTGTAGGTGAGATAGGGGGCACCTCCAGGACACAAAGGTGATCCCGGGGGAGGAGGCTGTGTCACAGCAGCACTTGGTTGTCTGCGACATAAGGGTGAAAGGTGCGAGGAGAGCTCGGCGGGTGAAGTACCAACCGAGAATGAAGGTGTGGAGGTTGAAAGAGGTGACAGTAAGGGAGGCATTAAAAAAGAGGCTGAGTAGGGTAGAGGATAATGTGGTTGAGCTTGAGAGTGGTTGGATGTCAATGAAAGATAGTCTGTTGGGAGCCGTTGGTGAGGTATGTGGATGGACAAAAGGACCACCGAGGCACTCGGAAACATGGTGGTGGGATGATGAAGTTGGAAAGAGGATTGACGAGAAGAGGAAGATGTTCAAGGAGTGGCAGAAGGCGAAGGGTACGGGAGCAGAAAAAGCAGAGCATGACAGTTATAAGGTAGCCAAGAAGGCTGCAAAGAAAGAGGTAGCAAAGGCACAGGAGGCATGTAGGAAAATGTTCGGAGAACGCTTGGATTCGGAAGAGGGTCAAAGAGCGGTATTCAGGATTGCAAAGCAGATAGCGAAAGAGAGGTGTGATGTGATGGGGGTGAGTTGCTTGAAGGATGAAGTGGGACAAATCGTTGTGGACCCAGATGGAATTAAAGGAAGATGGAAAAGATATATGGAAATGCTGTTGAATACAGAGAATGAATGGGATAGCAACATAGAGAGTAACCCAGTTTTAGGACCGGCAGAGAAGACAACTGAGAAGGAAGTTGAGGAAGTGATAAAAGCAATGAAGAGTGGAAAAGCGGGAGGGCCGACGGGAGTTGTGGGAGATATGTAGAAGGCAGCAGGAAGTTGGGGTGTGAAGAGAATGACAGAGATCTGTAATCTGCTGGTGAAAGAAGGCCGCATTCCAGTGGATTGCGAACTGAGTACCCTCGTCCCTCTATAAAAGGGGAAAGGTGACCCTCTGGAGTGTGGCTCGTACCGAGCGATAAAGTTATTGGAGCATGGGATGAAGGTATTGGAAAGGGTGTTGGAGAGGAGGATAAGGAAGAAGGTGAAGATCGACGAAATGCAGTTTGGATTTATGCCAGGAAGAGGAACGACAGACGCGCTCTTTATTGTGAGGCAGTTGCAGGAGAAGTACATGGAGAAGTGGAAGAAGTTGTTTTTTGGGGTTTGTTGATCTGGAGAAAGCATTCAATAGGGTTCCACACGAAGTATTGACATGGGCATTGAGGAAGTTAGGAGTGGAGGAATGGTTGATCAGAGTAGTGACGGCAATGTACAAAAGAGCGTGCACAGCTGTAAGGACGAAGGACGGGAACAGTGATGAGTTTGAGGTGAAGGTGGGAGTGCATCAGGTGTCGGTACTAAGTCCACTACTATTTGTAGCTATGATGGAGGTGCTGGCTCAGAACGTAAAGGAGGGTTTACCGTGGGAGTTGTTGTATGCAGATGATCTGGTGTTGATTACGGAAAGTATGGATCGACTGAAGGAAAAGATGAACAAGTGGAAGGAATGTATGGAGACAAAAGGTCTCAAGGTGAATATCGGATAGACGAAGGTGATGGCAAGTGGTAAAGCATGTGGTGAGGTGGAAAGAACTGGGAAGTGACCATGTGCTGTGTGCAGGAAGGGTGTCGGAGTGAACTCCATTCAATGTACAATGTGCGCTGAGTGGGTTCATCAAAAATGTAGTGGTCTGAGAGGGTCATTAACCAGTGTGGCAGCTACATTCAAATGTAAGGTGTGCACAGAGGGAGCTGCAGATGGAGGAAATGTTGAGATGGATCTTGGAGACGGCGTGAAGCTGGAAGGTGTGAAAACATTTTGCTACCTCGGAGACATGCTGAATGGAGAAGGTGGATCAGACTCGGCAACGGTTGCTAGAGTGAGATGTGCATGGAAGAAGTTTCGGGAACGGAGTGGCGTGCTGATGAGGAGGGGAGTGTCGTTGAAGCTGAAGGGAAAGGTGTCTGCTGCATGTGTGAGAAGTGTTTTGATTTATGGGAGCGAGACATGGGTAATGAACGTAGAGCAGCAACGAAGGCTGGAAAGGGTGGAAATGCAAATGGTTCGGTGGATGTGCGGAGTATCATTGAGAGAGAGGAAGACAAATGATGAATTGCGAAAGATGATGGGAATAGAGCCTGTGATGGATGCTGTGAAGAGGAACAGGTTGAGATGGTTTGGTCATGTGTTGAGGAAGGATGAAAGTGACTGGTTGAGAAGAGTGATGGAAATGAATGTAGAAGGAAGTCGAGGACGGGGAAGACCGAGAAAGACTTGGCTAAAGATGGTGGAAGAAGAAATGCGGGCAAGGGGGTTAACAAGGAGAGATGCAGGAAATAGGGCAAAATGGAGAAGATTGTCATGGGGACCGCAAGGCTAACCCCCGCTCTAGCAGGGAAAATGGCCTTATTTAATGAATATTATTTATTTATTTTCATTATTAATAGTTTATTAATCTTATTTCTCATCTGGGCAAATATCTCAGGTACCTTTTGAGCTAGGAAGCTGATATTTGGACACAACAGTGACAAAGTGATGTGGCTCGAAAGGTTATTTTTCATTTATTGATTAACCAATTAATAGATAAATAATTATTTTTCAAAAATTTACAGATTCAGATGAAACACACTGGTGGTTAATGTATGCTATTAGCCAATTGATTAAGAAATTAATTTTATGATTATTATATATTTATTTTAATTTCACAATTAATCAACCAATTATTGTACACCTCTCCCTCCCAATACCGTCTCTATGCGCTGTAAGGTATATCCTGCTTTATTTCGGTTTTAGCCCTATCACTCAATGGCGAAGAATCACTTAAAAAATTAAATAATTCTCATATCCGAATCCATATTCAGATCTCCGCCAGAATTGAATCGATTCTTCCTTGTCAGACACCCAACCGGTCCAACAAGTTTCGTCCAAATCCGTCCACAACTTTTTGAGATATCCTGCTGTGTATAGTTTTTGGCCCTATCTCCCAATGGTGGAGAATCACTTTAAAAATTCTAGTAGCTGGATCCGAATCCGGATCTTCACCAAAATCTAATCATTTCGTCCTTGTCACATACGCTACATCTCTGCCAAATTCGTCTGAATCTGTCCACAACTTTTCGACATATCTTGTTCACAAACAGACAACAAACAGACAGACGGGGGTGAAAACATAACCTCCTTTGGTGATGGAGGTAAACATATCTTCCACCAGCCATGCACAAAGCAGTTGGACATACGAAAAATCATTTTCCGCGAGACGCGAGCATGACTTGCTTCTACATTTACAGCCGCATGCTTCGCGTTTTCACGGATTTTTGCGGCCACATAAAAAAATTTAGCCGCACTATAAGCGAGCTCCATCGGATGTCCCACTATTCACACAATAATAAATTGGCGCAGTGTGGAGATTACTTGTAGCATTGAATTTGCATAGTGTGGAGAACACTGAAAAGACTCTTTTTTTTTTAAGTTTTAGACTTAAAAGGCATCACAAAGTATTACTAAGAAGAACTAGAAAGGCACTCTTCGACGTCACAGCGTCAACTGATATGCCTCCGCCCACATTATTACATCATTATAATACTTGTACCAAGTTTGATTTAAACCCCTTCATCTGTTCTTAGGTTTTTTCACATTTTTGCCTGTCATGACCTCTGACCTTTGATACCAAAATCTAAACAGTTTATCTTTGCATCATTATACATACGTGCACCAAATTTGGTCAAAATCCCATTACTGATTCACAAGTTAGCACGGTAACAGAATTGTTAACTAATGGGACCTCCGACCTCTTGACCACAATCAAAACAGTTCATATTTGCATCGTTATAAATACACTACCGGTCAAAAGTTTTAGAACACCTCAATTTTTCCAGTTTTTATTGAAATTTACACAGTTTAATGTCTCAATGTACTCTGAAATTAAGCATAGAACAAATAAACAATTGGAGATAAAAAAAAATCATGGAATAATTTTGTTTAACAAAATTTAATTTAAATTTTTAACTCATTAAAGTAGCCACCTTTTGCAGATATAACCGCCGAACACACTCGTGGCATTCTTTCGACAATGGAAATCAAATATTGTTCGGTAAGTTCTTCCCAACACTGTTGTAGAAGTTCCCACAAATGTGTTGCACTTGGAGGTTGCTTTGCTTTCACCCTTCTGTCCAGTTCATCCCAAACCAGCTCGATGGGGTTTAAGTCTGGAGACTGTGCTAGCCATTCCATGATTTGAAGCCTACCATCTTGTTCTTTTCCTCAAAGGTAGTTTTGACATAGCCTGGAGGTGTGCTTAGGGTCATTATCTTGCTGTAGGATGAACCCCTGACCAACTCGGCGTATACCAGAGGGTATTGCATCGCGCTGCAAAATGCTGTGGTAGCCCATTTGGTTCAGGGTGCTAGTCACTCTGTGCAAGTCGCCGACTATCTCCGACTATCTCCACTCTGTGCAAGATCCAGAAAAAGAGCCCCAGACCATCATGCTTCCTCTTCCATGTTTGACAGTTTGTGTCATACACTGAGGAACCATCCTTTCGCCTACTCGACAGCGTACTAAAACCCTGCGCGATGAACCAAAGATTTCAAATTTTGATTCATCGGTACATAAGACCTTCTTCCAGTCTTCAGTAGTCCACTGGCGGTGCTTCACGGCCCAGGCAAGCCTCTTTTTCTTATTTTGCCATCTTAGCAATGGCTTTCTTACTGCCACTCGACCTGTCAAACCTGCAGCTCGAAGTCTTCTCTTCACAGTTGAAACTGAGACTTGCTTACTTCAACCAGTGTTAAGCTGTGCTTGAAGCTGTTGTCCTGTGAGCCGCCTATCACGCAAGCTGTTGACTCTCAGAAACTTGTCTTCTGATTCTGTTGCGGCTTTGGGTCTGCCAGACCTCTTCCTGTCAGAGTTTCCTCCAGTTTACAATATACTACTTCCTGCAGTGCAATATTGTCCAAATAATGCTTCAGAGGGTGTAATAACAGTCTGTTACAATACTGCTTTTATACAGACAGGCGGTTTGTAATCAAGTAATCAGCAGAGGTTGGGACACCTGTAGGAATTGTTTGCATCAACTTTCAAGGCTTAATTTACTTACATTGCTGCAGAACAGCTGTAAGTTGTTGACCCATTACTTGTTCCCTGAAGAAGGCCTTTTTTTTTACAACATAACTGTGCAATTTACATTATTTTCCCGTTTTTGCAAACCTAAACTTTTTTTTTAACCTCGAGCAGTTTACTGCTTACCTTTGTACCATTTCAGGTTATTTACTGGACATTAAACTGCATAAATTTCAATAAAAACTGGAAAAATTGAGGTGTTCTAAAACTTTTGACCGGTAGTATACCTCTGCCAAGTTTGACTTGGATACCTTTTTCCATTCTTAAGTTGGCACGGTAACGATAACCTATCACGTATAGATGGAATGACAACCCAAAAACATAATGCTTCTGGCAATTTCCTCAGCGAAGACATAAAAAAAGATGCTTAAAATGTCAACATTCCACAACTACACCCTCGATGAATATGTGCCTCAAGGCAAATGAGAGACTTACGCAAGATGTGGAGTATGATGGGAACGTCATAATAATCATCATCATCAGGGGAGGCCTTCTCATGGAGACAGAGTGTGCGATTGAGTGCTACTGCCAGAACGGTCTTCAGCGAGACGCATGCACTCAGCTCAGGGCAAGTACCATGAAGACATAAAGCCATATTGTGTGCGGCCAGTGCACTATCCAGGTAACGCATACCTGCACAAGACAGCGAGACATGGCTTCACTTGTATTCTGTGGCAGATGTTTTGTAAAAGCATATTGAGGTTAAAAATAAACCAAGATTTGCAGTTACAATGATTTTTGTGCGAGACCTTCTTCATCAACATAAGGGAAATTAAACAAAGATGCGTAATGTCGGAAAAACAGGAACTGATTTCACCTACCAAAACGGGTTCGTTCATCGTCTCTGTGCACTCGCCTGCTGAAGGAAAGTCCATCAGGCACCGTTGCACAAGCAGCTAATAGGACTTGCTCTTGCTTTGCAGCACAATTGCTTTCCTCAGCACCATCTGGTTCCATAACATACAAACCCTTACACATATGTCCACCATCAAACCACATCAAATTACAAAAATTACAAGGACCCAAGATTATATAACCTCCACTAGTTTAAATGGTGATTGCTTTCTTAACCACAAAATTAAACAAATATCCCATTTATAAAAACTTTTTACAAACATTCTTTTTATACAGTGTAGCCTTTTTATCAAGCACGATCAAACAAACCACACTGGGGCAATCGATTGCCCAAGGGTGTTGCTCTGGACGAGCCATTAACATCAGAGCCGGTCATGTTATTTCACAGTAGATTTCCATCATATGATCATCATTCACAGCCTGCACTAAATTTATAAGATCAAAATTAATTTACTGTAAGCAAAAAACCCCAAAAAACCCGTAAATAAAATACATTTGGAAGGCTAAATGACTTTCTGAACTGAATTAACAAGCTACAAATCTTGGCTACAGATTGGAGAAAAATATTCATTCAGTCCATGATTGAAGGAATGCATTCATGTACCATTGCTTGGTCCATTCAGTGCAAAGCAGGACAAAAAAAAAATATATATATATATATATACATATAGTGCATTCAGAAAGTATTCAGACCCCTTCACTTTTTTCACATTTTGTTATGTTGCAGCCTTGTGCTGAAATCGTTTAAATTCATTTTTTCCCTCATCAATCCGCACTCAATACCCCATAATGACAAAGAGAAAACAGGATTTTAGAAAGTTTTGCAAATTTATTAAAAAGAAAAAACTGAAATATCACATTGATATAAGTATTCAGACCCTTTGCTATGACACTTGAAATTTAGCTCAGGTGCCTCCCATTTCTCTTGATCATCTTTGAGATGTTTATACACCTTGATTGGAGTCCACCTGCGGTAAATTCAATTGATTGGACATGATTTGGAAAGGCACACACCTGTCTATCTATATAAGGTCTCACAGCTGACGATGCATATCAGAGCAAAAACCAAGCCATGAGGTCGAAGGAACTGCCTGCAGAGCTCAGAGACAGGATTGTGTCGAGGCACAGATCTGGGGAAGCCTACAACAAAAATCTCTGCTGCATTGAAGGTTCCCAAGAGCACAGTGGCCTCCATAATTCTTAAATGGAAGAAGTTTGGAACAACCAGGACTCTTCCTAGAGCTGGCTGCCCAGCCAAACTGAGCAATCGGGGGAGAAAAGGGCCTTGGTAAGAGAAGTGACCAAGAACCCGATGGTCACTCTGGCTGAGCTCCAGAGATCCTGTGTGGAGATGGGAGAAACTTCCAGAAGGACAACCGTCACTGCAACACTCCACCGATCTGGGCTTTATGGCAGAGTGGCCAGACGGAAGCCTCTCCTCAGTGAAAGACACATGAAAGCCCACTTGGAGTTTGCAAAAAAGCACCTGAAGGACTCTCAGACTGTGAGAAACAAGATTCTGTGGTCTGATGAAACAAAGATTGAACTGTTTGGCCTCAATTCTAAGTGTCATGTCTGGAGGAAACCAGGCACCGCTCATCACCTGCCCAATACCATCCCAACGGTGAAGCATGGTGGTGGCAGCATCATGCTGTGGGGGTGTTTTTCAGCAGCATGGACTGGGGGACTGGTCAGGGTTGAGGGAACAATGAACGGAGCAAAGTACAGAGATATCTTTAATGAAAATCTGAAACAGAGCGCTCAGGACCTCAGACTGGGCCGAAGGTTCACCTTCCAACAGGACAATGACCCGAAGCACACAGCCAAGACAACACAGGAGTGGCTTAGGGACAACACTGTGAAGGTCCTTGAGTGGCCCAGCCAGAGCCTTGACTTGAACCCAATCGAACATCTCTGGAGAGACCTGAAAATGGCTGTCCACCGACGGTCCCCATCCAACCTGACAGAGCTTGAGAGGATCTGCAGAGAAGAATGGCAGAAAATCCACAAATCCAGGTGTGCAAAGCTTGTCGCGTCATACCCAAGAAGACTCGAGGCTGTAATCGCTGCCAAAGGTGCTTCAACTAAGTACTGAGTTAAGGGTCTGAATACTTATGTCAATGTGATATTTCAGTTTTTTCTTTTTAATAAATTTGCAAAACTTTCTAAAATCCTGTTTTCTCTTTGTCATTATGGGGTATTGAGTGTAGATTGATGAGGGAAAAAATGAATTTAAACGATTTCAGCATAAGGCTGCAAAATAACAAAATGTGAAAAAAGTGAAGGGGTCTGAATACTTTCTGAATGCACTGTGTGTGTATATATATATAAATTTAAAAAAAAAACTACCATGAGGAACTATGCCTTTCTCCATCTTCCATTACTACAATTCCAACCTCCCTATTTCAAAAATTGTTATCCCTATTCCGATCCCCAAACTTTCCACCACCGATTCTTACACATTCTTTCCACCCTACTGACACTATTCGCCTCCCTACTTTCCCACCCACATTATTTACATATTATCCACCCACACAAAGAAACAGTACATTACTTACACCGGTGATCCAGCAGAGCAAGACCCATAAAGAAGTAGGCCACTGCTTGAAAGTGCATCTTCTTTATTTGCAGTAGGATTTTCCAGCATAGAGGAAGCACTTTGTCTGTTTCTGCCAGTTTCGTCAAATGGGCGTAACTCTCCATCACCTGTGAGAAGTCACTCGGCTAGTAAAATCAATCCTAACAACACCTGGTGCAAAAGTTAACCAAAACAAGATGACAAGAAGAGAACGGATGGCCTAAACATCACGTTTTACTCGATTCGCATTATAATCCGGGTAAAGACATTTTCTTGATAAGCGTGATCAAAACAACATCATCGTCTCTGTCTTCACACAGCAATTTAACTATGACAGCAAAAGACTTTTGAAATGCCCATTTCCTCTTTCTACCTACATCACTTTCATTTAACAGTAATGAGTAAGCAAACAACACAATGAACCAATATTGTTTCACCCCGCGTTTCGCTTCGCGTGCATGGTAGTATCAGAGACTGGAAGGCAACCTAAGATTAAACAGCAAATGAGGCAATAGCTTTTCAATTCTACAATCTCTGAAAATAAAATAAAAAGAAATTTTTTTCTTTTCTTTTCTTCCCCTCTCTTCTCAGCACAAGTTGGTCCCCGTTTGTTGTCAAGTCAGATGGCACATGCCACAATGCAGCTGTTTTCATCAATTGAATATCATGAGATTTGCATCATTGATCTCACTTGGAGAGTCTTGTTCTAAGTGTGCAACATGTTCTGACACATCCCTTCATTTGGACGGGGTATTGGCAACAGCCACCCTGTGGGAGATCTTGTTCCAAGCGTGCAGCACGTTCTTCTGACACATCCCTTTATTTGGGCAGTGTAGAGGCAATAGACCGCTGCCTCAAACACTCCCGAAAATAAAATAAAAATAACCCGGGTTATGTACATGAAGCGAAAACATGCCTACTGCTTATGTGCATATGTAATGCATTGTGGTTTTATAGCTCATATAAATCAAACTGCATTGGCACATAGGCTGACATCAGAGGCCTGAATCCTGAGGCCGAAATGCACTGCCACCTACACAAAGCCCATGATGCATATTTTTTTATAATTTTTTTTGAATACAAGATCGAGGCTCGTGTAAGAGCTAACATTAATCACAAAAAGACAAACTGACACATAAAACATAAGATAAACAGAGCGGGAGACAAGATGGGGAGAGAGAGGGAAGCACACAAGTACACCATTTGAGAGCAGGGACATCGGGAGATCTGTAGGAGGGAGAGGGCTTGGGGGAAGTAGGCATGGGAAGGGGGGTGGGGGGAGAGGGATAAAACACATGGACATTGCTACGACTTCCAGGAAAGAAGTCGGAATTTCAAAAAAGTGGATCTGGGGTGAATTAACGGGCGTAGAAAAGATTAAGGTTTTGGATGGGGGAAGACAAGAGATGGTGGTGAACAGCTGTTTTAAAGACCTGGAGGGAGGAGTGGGATTGAACAGAGTGAGGGAGTTTGTTCCAGAGGCGGGAGAAAAGAGAAATGAAAGAGTGAAGGTGAATAGACAGTCTTGATTTTGGCAGTTTCACCATAAGAGGGTTGCCGGCAGATCTTGTGCGACCTGTAGGAATATTTGAGGAACAGAGCACAGACAGAGCTGGGGGAGCTAGGCCGGAGAGGAGTCGGTAGAAGACAGAAGGACCACCAACCTGCCTGCGGTGAGTAAGTGAAAGGTACTCGGAGTTAGCTTCATCGCGGGAGATTCCAATGATTCTGAAAGCTTTGGTTTCAACAGCGTGAAGCCGAGCTAGGTGTGAGGCAGGAGCACCGGCCCATAGGGGAGAACAGTATTCCATTGAGCTGCAGATAAAAGCCTTGTATGTGGTGAGGAGCTCAGGTGTGCCAAGGAAGGACTTCGCACGACGGATGATGCCAAGTTGGCGACTGGCTTTGGAGGACAGCTTGGAAATGTGGTTTTCCCAGGAAAGATCATGGCAGATAGTGAGACCCAAAAGCTTGAGTGACAGAACTTCTTGGAGGATTGTTGAGAAAGTAGATGGGAGGGTTGTCCAGTCGGTCCTTTCGGAGAGACATAGTAAGCTTGTGAGATTTGTCAGGATTGAAAGACATGTTCCACTTGTTTGACCAGTCTGTGATTTTGTCCAGCTCTGCAGAGAGTGAGGAGGCTGCAGACTGCCGATCTGAGGGATGAGGTATGGAGCGGCATAGAGTGGAGTCATAGAGAGGATTTTCCAGAGAGTCGGAGAGCTCATTGATGAAGACCAGAAAAAGCACAGGGCCCAGAACACTGCCTTGGGGAACTCCAGCCTGAACAGGAAGGGGAGATGAGAGAAATTCATTCAGGGCCACACGTTGACTATGACCAGAGAAGAAGTCCGCAAGCCATGTGTGGAGATTTCCATGGATACCATAGGAGGAGAGTTTGGTGAGCAGAGTTGGGTGCCAGACCGTATCGAAGGCACGTGATATGTCAAGGGAGACAGCTCTGATTTCCTGTTTGGCATTAAGGACCTCCATCCATTGTTGAGACAGCAGAAGCAGCATGTCAAGAGTAGAATGACCTTGTCTCAATCCAAATTGATGATCCGAGATCAAGCCATTGGAGAAGAGGAAGGATTTGATGTCAGAAGCGATGATTGATTCCATGACCTTGCTGATTATTGGGAGCAGGCTGGTTGGTCTGTTGTTGCAAGGATCTGTTTTTGCACATTTTTTGTGTAAAGCTCTAATGTTGGCTGATTTCCAAGCTGATGGCAGATGACCTTGAGCAAAAGAGAGGGTGAAGAGAACAGAGAGAGGGTGAGATAGAGCGGCAGAGCAGGATTTTAGGACCCGTGGGCTGATGCCGTCTGTGGTCCTTTTATTGGCTCCAACTTCGGTTTGATTGTGAGCTCAATTTATATTGGCTGCAACTTTGCGATATTTGATGATCCTTTTAACAGTCACTTCGGTTGTTTTACACTGAACGGAAAGCTGAAAGGGAGGGTGTGACGACGGTGAATATGACACTTCCGAAGGACATCCTAGGCTTACCATAGCACCAAAATGGCGGACGCATGTTTTTTTCAGATTGCAATTAAATGTGGATGGTGTCAGGCCAGCTGCCCTACCAAAGAGTATAGAACGGACATACATACAAACACTTGCTCCATTATATAGAGATTGGCCAAATTATCTCTAGCTGAAGAAAAGAGCGAGATTGATTTTATCCCTAATTAGCTCGGACGATTCATAGAAAATAAAAAAAAAAGGGTTTTTATATCAGTCAGGCTATTTTATGACCGAGGGAACAGTGTGATCACACACACACACACACACACACACTCACACTCACTCACTCTCTCTCTCTCTCTCTCTCTCTCTCTCTCTCTCTCTCTCTCTCTCTCTCTCTCTCTCTCTCTCTCTCTCTCTCTCTCTCTCTCTCTCTCTCTCTCTCTCTCTCTCTCTCTCTCTCTCTCCGGGTGGAGTAAGGTACTGCAGTGAAAAACACCCAGTATCCCCAGCCTAACCGTATTAGCTTAAACTTTGCAACAGCAAAGTGATAAAAACAAAAGCACTTTGAAAATGAAAAATAAAACATCAGAATGAAGATTGATAGACCTGTGTTGCCTTCCGGGCAATTGTGATGCAGAAGTTGAAATCCTGTGATTGTTCTTGCATGATGTGTTTCTCCAGCGTCACCTCTTCAGCTTGACAGAGGAGTAGGTTTACCAGCAGGTGCAGCATTTCCTGCGTCAAATCTGGCGTTTCACCCTGCGGCATCTGCTCAGCTATGACATTCAAGATTCCTGTGTGAGCAGCAAAAGTGGTACAAACTTTGGAAAAGTGGACAGTTTGGATAATCGAATTTTATATACCTGCGAAGGAATTAATTCCCCCACAATTACAGATGGGTCAATTTAAGTGGCATATTTTAGTATGACTTGTACCACCCCCTCCATTTGGGAATGGCGCTAAGCCGTACATATTTAAACTAGAGGGTTCATAAAACACGACACCCCACACAGTGTTCAAGTATTTACAGTGCTTCAATTTAAACAATATAATGATATTAAAGATCATTTTAAAAAAATTCTGCAGCTATTGAAGCTATTGAAAAAAATGCTTTTGAAGCAGGCTTATGCACCACTCTTATTATATACACAACCCAATCTAACATGTACAAGTATTGCTACACTGGAGGTTCTTGGAAGTGTATAATTATAATTAACAAGTGTATAATTGAAATAAAATAAAGATTGGAAAAAATTAATTAACTCTGGAATTTACCGCCATTTTCCGCAGCGTCTATTACACCATCCTATCTAACATGTTATATTAGTTATTCATGCCTGTTGTTTGTGTCCATTATGGCACCCTTACAAAAAGTAGGTTTCCTGTTTGGAGTGATTTTAAATTATTAAGCCGCTTCCATCTGTCCGTCCAAAATGAAGCAGAAGGACCTTTCTAACCCGCCGTGTTTAATTCTAAAGGGTTCTGAAGTGTAATTCTAGAGTTCTAAGGGGTGATTGTAAAAGGTAATTGTAAAGGGTAATTCTAAAGAGTTCTAAAAGGTAATAATAATGGGTTTTAAAGGTTAATTCTAAAGATTAATTCTAAAGGGTAATTCTAAAGGGTAATTCTAAAGGGTAATTCTAAAGGGTAATTCTAAAGGGTAATTCTAAAGGGTAATTCTAAAGGGTAATTCTAAAGGGTAATTCTAGAGGGTAATTCTAAAGGGTAATTCTAAAGGGTGATTCTAAAGGGTGATTCTAAAGGGTGTTTTAAAGGGCGATTCTAAAGGGTGATTCTAAAGGGTGATTCTAAAGGGTGATTCTAAAGGGTGATTCTAAAGGGTGATTCTAAAGGGTGATTCTAAAGGGTGATTCTAAAGGGTGATTCTAAAGGGTAATTCTAAAGGATAATTATAAAGTGTAATTCTAAAGGGTAATTATAAAGGTTAATTCTAAAGTGTAATTCTAAAAGGTTATTCTGAAGGGTTATTCTAAAGGGTAATTCTAAAGGATAATTCTAAAGGATAATTCTAACGGAGAATTCTAAAGGATAATTCTAAAGGATAATTCTAAAGGATAATCTAAAGGATAATTCCAAAGGATAATTATAAAGGGTTTCATTCATTTCTAGGCTTTGCCTGTTTCATATTTAAAATGTTAAACTGAACTGCTTCCTTTGGGACACTGGTGCTGGTTTTTTTTTTGGACTGCCAGGCAGGCAGGCAGTACAAACAAGATCGATAGTTCTAACAGCGTAGCCAGGCTCGTTTGGTACTTTAGTTTAAGAGGATAGTCTGATGTGGGTGGTTAGATTTTCTAATCAGCAGTTAGAAAATAATGTAAGTATGGTTAAAAAAATTTTTGACTTCAGGCATGAACAGCTGATTAGTGAATGACTTGGGTAAGAAAATGGCGAATGGCAAATGATGAACCAATAAATTCCACATTCCTGTGCCACCTCCAGTCAAACGTCAGGCATTGCCAGCAGGTTCTCTATATTTTCATTCCAAACACCATCATTCCAATCACAAAATAATACTATCGTATTAATATATCAAAATACGAGGTCAAATATGTAATACTGTTGTGGCGGACACAATAACCCGCTGGCGCAGTGACATAATTCCGAGCACCAGTGGGTGGCGGCCACGCCCCAGATGAGGCGTGGCCTCCAGATATACACGCGGCTCGCAGCCCCGAGCACGGAGTGCTGACGAGTGAGCGTGCAATAAAGAGCTCGACCTAATTCAAAGCATTGTGGCCTACCTTTATTTAACGTGTGTGCCCAGCACCACACTACACTGGTGACCTCCGACTGGTTCAGCCGTTGCTGTTCCCCGAACGCGCTATGGCCATCAACGTTGCCGCGATCAAGCTACCGGAGTTCTGGGAAGCGCAGGCCGACACCTGGTTTCTACAGGCCGAGGCCCAATTCCAGCTCCGGGGCGTCACGGCGGACGATACAAGGTACTTTTACGTGGTCGCGGCCCTTGGATCCGGCACGGCCGCCTGAGTCGTGTCTTTCCTCCGGCACCCGCCGGACGAGAGCAAGTACGCGGCGCTCAAGCGGCTTCTCCTCGACACGTTTGGCCTCACAGAGGCCGATCGCGCTGAACGTCTTTTGGACCTTCCCGTACTCGGCGACACATGACCCTCCGCCCGCATGGATTACATGCTGTCCCTGCTCGGCGACGGCCACGCGGATTTCCTCTTCCGTGCTCTGTTACTCCGCCAGCTGCCTGTACCGGTACGGCTCGCGCTGGCCGGTACGACCATTACGGAACCGCGCGCCCTGGCCAGGGAGGTGGACAGGTTTTTCGCAGCCCACGACGCATGGCCGGCATATAGCACGGCCGTCGTGGATCCCGGCGCCGCGCACGGCGCAGGTTTGGCGGATCCGCGTTTGCGTTCGGATCCTCCCGAACACGGCGCAGGTTTGGCGGATCCGCGTTTGTGTTCGGATCCTCCCGAACACGGCGCAGGTTGGGCGGATCCGCGCGTGGCCGCCGCCACGCCCCGCCCACCACCGTCGTCACGACCGGCGCGACAACCACCACCGGGCCAGACCTGGTGCCAGTTCTATACCAGGTTTGGCCACAAGGCCAGGTCCTGCCGCCCGCCTTGTACTTTTGGCAGGTCGGGAAACGGCCAGGCCGGCGCTCGCTTCCTGCCATGAGCGTCGTCCATATTGGCAGCCTGCTGTTCATAACGGACACCTCCTCGGGTCGTCGCTTCCTGTGCGACACGGGAGCGCAGGTGAGCATCCTCCCTGCCTCCGCGTCCGACAAGCAAGCTGAGGGCCGGGGCCCCGCTTTGCTTGCCGCCAACGGCACGCCCATCCGCATGTTCGGAAAGCGTTGTCTCTCGCTGCGGTTCGGGGGGCAGCGCTTTCAGTGGTCGTTCGTTACCGCTAGTGTCCCCATGGGCCTACTCGGAGCGGACTTCCTCTGTGCGCATGGGCTGCTGGTGGACGTGAGGCACAGACACCTTGTCCAAGCCGAAACCTTCAGCTCACTTGCTTGCGCGCTGAGCAGTTCGGAGGGAGCTGCTCACCGAGCGGCTCGCCAAGCGGCTTGCTGAGCGGTTCGGTCCCGGCGAAGTTGGTCTGCACGCTTCCGGCAGCGGACGAGTTCACCCGCCTCCTCGCCAGTTTCCCGGCCCTCACGCGGCCCACTTTCTCAGCGGTGGCTGTCAAGCATGGGGTGGAGCATCACATCCCCACCGTCGGGCCACCGGTCTACGCCCGGGTGCGCCGCCTCGACCCGGCGAAGCTCGCCGTGGCACAGGGGGAGTTTGCCACGCTGGAGTGACTGGGCATCGTCTGGCGCTCCAACAGCGCATGGGCATCGCCGCTGCACATTGTGCCCAAGCCCGGCGGTGGGTGGCGGCCGTGCGGAGACTACCGCCGCCTCAACGATGCCACCACCCCCGACCGCTACCCGGTCCCTCACATCCAGGACTTTTCCGCCCGGTTGGTGAAAATGTCCCTCTTCTCCAAGGTGGACCTCATCCGCGGATACCACCAGGTCCCCATCAGGCCGGAGGACATACCGAAGACGGCCGTCATCACACCATTCGGCCTCTTCGAGTTCCTGCGGATGCCCTTCGGGTTGAAGAATGCGGCCCAGGCGTTCCAGCGGCTTATGGACAGTGTCTTGCGCGACTTGGACTTCGTGTACGTCTAACTGGACGACATCCTCGTCGCAAGCGCGTCCCGTGAGGAGCACCTCCGCCATCTCCGCACGCTCTTCGAACGCCTGGGCCGACATGGCCTGATCATCAACCCCGCCAAGTGCCGGTTCGGCGTCACCGAAATCGACTTTTTGGGGCACCGCGTCACCAGGCACGGGGCCATCCCCTTACCGGCCAAGGTGGAGGCGGTCAGGGGTTTTCCGCTCCCCCGCACGATCAAGGGGCTCCAGGAGTTCCTGGGCATGGTGAACTTTTATCACCGTTTTCTGCCCCGCATCGCCCAGCTCCTGCGCCCCCTGCACGAGGCCCTCCGGGGGAAGCAGGGCAAAGGCGAAGTTGCCTGGACCGAGCCGATGGACGCGGCGTTCGCGGGCGCGAAGCTCACCTTGGCTAACGCCACCATGCTCGCGCACCCGGCGCCCGATGCACCGACCGCCCTCACCACCGACGCGTCGGACTACGCGGTGGGCGTGGTGCACGAGCAATGGGTGAAGGGAGCTTGGCAGCCGCTGGCGTTTTTTAGCCGGCAGCTCCGCCCGCACGAACGGCGGTACAGTACCTTCGACCGCGAGCTGCTCGGGCTCCACCTGGCGGTCCGGCACTTCCGCCATCTGCTCGAGGGCCGCCCGTTCACGGCCTTCGTCGACCACAAGCTCCTGGTTTTCGCGATGGCCAAGGTCGCCGAGCCGTGGTCGGCCCGGCAGCAGCGTCACCTCTCAGCCGTGTCCGAGTACACGACGGACATCCGGCACGTCGCGGGGAAGGACAACCCAGTGGCGGATTGCCTTTCCCGGTCCGTCGCCCACGCGGTCCACCTCGGGATCGACTATGCCCGGATGGCGGCGGACCAGTCCGCCGACCCCGCCGTCCAGGCTTTTCGGACCGCCGTCACGGGCCTCCGCGTCACCGAGGTACCGTTCGACGGCACGGGCGCGGCCCTCTTGTGCGACGTCTCCCTCGGCCGGCCTCGCCCCATCGTGCCCGCCGGCTGGGTTTTTGACGCCATCCACGGCCTGTCCCACCCGGGCACGAAGGCCTCCCAAAAGCTGGTCGCCGACAAGTTCGTCTGGCATGGCCTCCGGAAGGCCGTCCGCGATTGGGCCAGGACGTGCCTTGCATGCCAGCGCGTGAAGGTTCACCGCCACATCCATGTCTCGCTGGCCCCGTTTACGGTGCCCGAACGTCGGTTCGACCACGTTCACGTGGACTTGGTGGGACCTCTGCCCCCCTCGCGGGGTTTCACCCACGTCCTCACAATGGTGGACCGCACCACCCGGTGGCCGGAGGCCATGCCTTTGGCAGCAACGACGGCGGCGGACGTCGCGCAGGCGTTCATCGCCACTTGGGTTGCCCGGTTCGGCGCCCCCTCGGACATCTCGTCCGACCACGGCCCCCAGTTCACCTCGGAGCTCTGGGGGGCGGTAGCGCGGGGGCTTGGCGTCCAGCTACACCGCACCACGGCCTACCACCCACAGGCCAACGGCCTGTGCGAGCGCTTCCATCGCGCCATGAAGGCCGCGCTCCGGGCCAGCCTCCGCGACGGCGGCTGGGTCGACAGGCTCCCCTGGGTCCTGCTGGGCCTCAGGACGGCGCCCAAGGACGACCTGCACGCATCCGCGGTGGAGTTGGTCTTCGGACAACCGCTGCGGGTGCCAGGCGAGTTCCTCCCCGACTCCACGGCACCATGGTCCGCGGTGCAGCAGCGCTCCGCCCTGCAGGAGACCGCCCGGAGGTTCGCCCCGGTGCCGACGGCGCACCACGGTTGCCCGCCAATGCATGTCCCCCCGGAGCTTCGCACGGCGGAGTACGTGTTCGTCCGCCACGACGCCCACCGGACACCGCTGCGGCCCCCGTACGACAGGCCCTTCCGCGTGCTGGAGACCGGGGCGAAGCATTTCACCCTGGACATCGGCGGTACTCCTGACCGCGTCTCCGTGGACCGCCTCAAGCCGGCCCACCTCGACTTGGCCCATCCCCCGCCAGCGGCTCTGCCCCCGCGTCGGGGCCGCCCCCCGGCGGGCGGACCCCCGGCACCGCCCAACCCCGCCGTCACGCCACCCCCCTGCCCTGCACCCATCCCAGATGCCGCCAGAGGCATCCCAGATGGCATCCCGGCATCCCAGACGCCGCCAGCCGCCAGAGGGCGCTTCGGCCGGGTCATCCGTTTGCCCCGCAAACTGACCCTTCAGGTGCGCGGGAATTCTGGGGGGGCGCGTGTGGCGGACATGATAACCCGCTGGCGCAGTGACATAATTCCGAGCACCAGTGGGTGGCGGCCACGCCCCAGGTGAGGCGTGGCCTCCAGATATACACGCGGCTCGCAGCCCCGAGCACGGAGTGCTGACGAGTGAGCGTGCAATAAAGAGCTCTACCTAACTCAAAGCGTTGTGGCCTACCTTTATTTAACGTGTGTGCCCAGCACCACACTACACTGTAGTATTTATATTGTAAATCACAATTGTATTGAGATAATGTATCAAACCAGCGAACCATTGTCATCTGTTCACTAATGGATTTGGGAGAAAGGTCCGTGTCGATCACATTTCAAAATCATAATTTAGATTGAGGAATTTATAAAACCTCCTACCAACGTTAGGACACCCACTGGGACCCCAAAACATTCCACAGAAGGTTATTATATTACCCTTTAGTAAAATATGCAACTGTAATGGTTACTACGCATGTCCCCGTCATGTAACCAGACCCTCAGCTCTGATTGGTGCACGTTTGTGGGGATATACAGACAGGACAGACAAACACTGCACATTCCGATTCATGTTCAAAATACAACATTCAACTGAAATAATTCGTTTCCAGATCATAAAGTGATGATTATAGACAGACAGCCATGAACCAATTGCTTAACCTCACTTTTTGCTTTGGGTGTGTGGGGGTAATAAAGAGAATTGTGGTGCCCTCCCCCACCCTCAACCCTTGGGACTATTCATTTTAACCATCTTAAACCTTCCTCAGCACCACACTCCTCTCCACCGCCTTCAAGTACAACCACCAATTTTCAACTCATTCCATTTGGCAGTTCAGGAGTGCATAGAAGTCAAAGAAACAAAGATACAAACACTTCTCGAATTGTAGTATGATACATTATTTTATGTGATGCATCGGGCCAGGAAGAATTCTTGAATCAACTATATTGACACAGCAGTTATGCAAAATAATTTAATAATTTAACAAAAAAAATATGTTTTTTTAATTTTTAATTTTAATTTTTAATTTAATTTCAATTTTTAATTTCAATTTTTAACAAAAATAATTTAATTATTTTTCAATGCTTGAACTTTCTGTTTACGTCGAATTTAAACTGCTGTTCCATTGCGGAGCCAGCAGAGGTCGCTGCATCATAAAGCAAACCACCACCCTTCCAGAATGTCACAAGATGGTGCATCCACAGTTATTAAACATAGGTGATATTCAAAGGTACCGTATCTTTCACAAAAGTAGGCGTTTGGACCAGTTGCAAGACAGATATCCACATAGACCTTTTGTATAAAAATGGAATATTAAGTGCATCCAAGCAAACTTCCACATAGTGATCAATAAAAGTGTTTAGTTTAAAGCAAGACGAATAATCTCTTCAAATCTGCAGCAGCATCCCACCCATATACAGGTAGCATACCTGCAGCCTGACAAAAAGCCTGCAAAGCACTGTTCAAGCCTTCTGGTGTAGAGCGATCTTGGCAAGTCCCCAGCTGTGTGTAGAGTGCAGCCATGTTGAAGAGAATAGAGGCCTGCTCAAATTCCAGGGAGTTTCCATAGCAGGGCAGGCCTGTAAGCGAGTCATACCTGTAACAGAAAAAACACTGATGCTAGTTCAAGTGAAATAAAAAAACTGCACTTTTCCGACCTTCAATTTGGAGTTTTACATTCACGCAGGTGACATGGTTTATAAATGTTAGCAGCTCTGTGGCTCATTAACGATCTTCAGGGTGGGATCATCTGCTTGACCCTGACTAGTCTGGTCTACATGCACCGCAAATCCACTCAGCGTTTGACTCCTATTTCCTTCCCTTGTTACAGGAGGTCATTCCGAATGACTATGGGTTTGTACGTTTTCCTGGATACAACATAATAAAGTAAGGATGATGCTTCGCCAAAATAAATGTATGGTTGGTCATAACTACAAAATACATTTTGACTTTAGAGTAGCACAATTATGAAACTCCTCGTTTACATTAAAAGACGATTCAATAAAAAAACTAGAACGACACAGTAGAGCGCATACCTCCACCAGGCTGAGCAGTTTATGTTTTGTATCCACCTGCTAGGCCAGATCTGGATCCGGACTTGAACCAAAATCAAATCGGCTTGTTCCTGTTGCATAACCAAGTCATCCACCAAGTTTTGTCATAACTCGGCCACAACTTTTTGAAATATCCTGCTATATATTTTTTTTGGCCCCATCTCTCAATGGTTAAGATTCACTTAAAAAATTATTGTATCCGGATCTTCACCAAAATCTAATAATTTCCTCCTTGTCACACACCCAAACTGTCCACCAAGTTTCGTCCAAATCCATCCATAACTTTTTGAGATATCCTGCTCACAGATTAACAAACAGGGATGAAAACATAACCTCGTCCCACCTTCGTTGGCAGAGGTAATGACATGCATTGGCACATTTTTCTCCCAATCGGCAACTTAAACACAAATTTTGTAGAGATGCATTCATTAACCTCGCAAACAGATTCCTTGGCTCTCCATGACATTGACATCACATGTGCTAACTAGAACGGCACTCGGTAGAGCGCATACTTCCACCAAGCTGAACAGTTTATGGTTTCTATCCCGATGATGGGCCGGATCTGGATTCGGACCTGAATCAAAATCTAATCGGCTTGTTCTTGTCACCTATCCAACTCGTCCACCAAGTTTAGTCATAACTCATCCATAACTTTTTTAACATCATGTTTATATCACTTTTGGCCCAATCACTCAATGGTGAATAATCACAAAAAAAAATTAAAAATTCTCGTATACAAATCCAGCCTCAAATATTCACCAAAATCGAATCGATTCGTCCTTGTCACACACACAACCTCTCCACCAAGTTTCGTTCAAATCTGTCCATAACATTTTGAGATATCCTGCTATATATCGTTGTTGGCCCTATCCTCCAATGGTGAAGAATCAATTTTAAAAATTATAGTAGCCGGATCCGAATCCATATCTTCACCAAAATCAAATCATTTCGTCCTGGTCACATACACTACCGCTCTGCCAAATTTCGTCCTAATCCGTCCTCGACCTTTTGAGATATCTTGCTCACAGACAGACAGACAGACAGACAAACAAACAAAAAAAATGTCGTGCATGGCACGATACTTGCGAAATCCCCAAAATAAGTTGTTGGCCTATGATGACCTCAAAATATTTGGTGGTTGAATTCATTGATCTGGTACGCAAATCCGCTTAAAATTTCAAGTCAATCGGATGACAATTGAGGATTTTAGAAATTTGACAAAGTTGGTGACCTTTGGCATATGTTGACCTATTGATCTTTTGACCCAATAAACAATAGGCTTCTTGCTTATGACCAACTCTACCATTTGGTGAAGTTTCGTGAAGATCAGTTGAAAATTGTGACCTGTAGAAGACTGACATACAGACAAACAGACAGATAGATAGATAGACAGACAGAATGATGCACAAGACCAACCAATATACTTGAAAAATCTTCGATTTTCGCAAGTAACAAGCAGACAAACAGACAGACAAGGGTCAGGGGTGAAAACATAACCTCCATCCACCTTCGGTGGAGGAGGTCAAAAGCTGGAATAAATTTTCCTTCCCTTAAACAAGGATTTGCGGTCCATACCAAATGAAAAGCATATTGGGTCTGCAAAATGAAGGCATGAAGTGCTCCTTCATAGTCAGAAGCTCGGTGTAGTACTCTCTGAGAAGGTCCAGCCCTGCATCACACCGTTTTGGGGTCCGAGCTGCCTGCGGACCACAAAGGAAGAACCTCAAGTCAAGCGAGGTTTATGACATCATGATCTGAGCATCCCGCCCATGCCAGAGACGCTGAAGTCCAGGGTTGTCAATATTTATTTATCTTTCATATAATCCAATGTATAAAACTGTCAATGAAAGAAAAGTTATCGAATCTACTCAATAATGAAGCAAACTTGACAACAATTTCTAATAATAATTGTGTTTCATTCCAAGGGAAACATTTATGTTTAGGAAATATTCCTGCCACAGCTTTGGCAGGTGAATTAAACCCAGAAGGCAGTTATTGTGAATAATGTAATGGTTTTTCTTTTTCAATTTTCAGGCCTTTCTTCGATCGACTACGACCTACATAAACAAGTACAGTACAGGTAGTTGGAAACGTTAGGATGTCACATTGGCATATTATTGGTAGGTGCCATCAATAAGGTGGTGACACTGGAATCGCCATCAATCGGAATGCCCTGATACAATCAAGACATGGCGAACGCTCTGAGAAAAAGCTACATTAACCTGGGCCAAATGGAATAAATGAAAGAGGTGCAAGCAAATCTAGATGCCATCAGCAGAATTGTATGACATTGGTAATTATGCAGACGAAGTTTGATGATTCGGTGTGAGGCAGAGAGGAGATGGGAAATGAGAGATAGTGACACAGTCCTTATATCTACATGGCAGAGGACAGAAGATTTTTTCATAAAGCTCACAGTGAAGATTGAAAAGGGATTATAAAGGATTCCCACATCTGTTGCCACAAGAGGGGAGGAGGGGTTATTTTGGGTGCACGCCGACACAGCTTCCTGCCTCAAATTTACCGATTGCATAAATTGATGCAATTTTCTCACTATTTATCAATTTAGAATGATTTCCATTGCTTATCGGCGTCCAACTGATTCAAGTATATTTTTGCAAGTGTTGTGCACACGGAGTTTACTTTACAAGACACAGAGAAACCCTGAAGTATTCTGCAACTGGACCAGAAGGCATCAGCCCACGGGTCCTAAAATCCTGCTCTGCCGCTCTTTCACACCCTCTCTCCATTCTCTTCACCCTCTCTTTTGCTCAAGGCCATCTGCCATCAGCTTGGAAATCAGCAAACATTACCGCTTTACACAAAAAGGTGCAAAAACAGATCCTTGCAACTACAGACCAATCAGCTTGCTCCCAATATTCAGCAAAGTCATGGACTCCATCATTGCTTCTGACATCAAATCCTTCCTCTTCTCCAATCGCTTGATCTCGGATCATCAATTTGGATTCAGACCAGGTCATTCTACTCTGGAAATGCTGCTTCTGCTGTCTCAACAATGCATGGAGGTCCTCAATGCCAAACAGGAAATCAAAGCTGTCTCCCTTGACATATCATGTGCCTTCGATACGGTCTGGCACCCCGCTCTGCTCTCCAAACTCTCCTCCTATGGTATCCATGGAAATCTCCATGCATGGCTTGCGGACTTCCTCTCTGGTCGGTCAACGTGTGGCCCTGAATGGATTTCTCTCATCTCCCCTTCCTGTTCAGGCTGGTGTTCCCCAAGGCAGTGTTCTGGGCCCTGTGCTTTTTCTGGTCTTCATCAATGATCTCTCCGACTCTCTGGAAAATCCTCTCTATCTCTTTGCTGATGACTCCACTTTCTGCCGCTCCATACTTCATCCCTCAGATCGGCAGTCCGCAGCCTCCTCACTCTCTGCAGACCTGGACAAAATCACAGACCGGTCAAACAAGTGGAACATGTCTTTTAATCCTGACAAATCTCACACTCCCACGATGTCTCTCCGAAAAGATTGTCTGGAAAACCCTCCCATCTACTTTCTGAACAATCCTCTCCAAGAAGTTCTGTCACTCAAGCTTTTGGGTCTCACTATCTGCCATGATCTTTCCTGGGAAAACCACATTTCCAAGCTGGCCTCCAAAGCCAATCGCCGACTGGGCATCATCCGTCGTGCGAAGTCCTTCCTTGGCACACCTGAGCTCCTCACCACATTCAAGGCTTCCATCCACAGCTCAATGGAATACTGTTCTCCCCTCTGGGCTGCTGCTCCTGCCTCACACCTAGCTCGGCTTCACGCTGTTGAAACCAAAGCTTTCAGAATCATTGGAATCTCCCGCGATGAAGCTAACTCCGAGGGCCTTTCACTCACTCACCACAGGCAGGTTGGTGGTCTTTGTGTCTTCTATCGACTCCTCTCCGGCCTAGCTCCCCCAGCTCTGTCTGTGCTCTGTCCCCCAAATATTCCTGCAGGTCGCACAAGATCTGCATGCAACCCTCTTATGGTTAAACTGCCAAAAATCAAGACACTCTGCTCACCTTCACTCTTTCATTCCTCTTTTCTCCCGCCTCTGGAACAAACTCCCTCACTCTCTTCAATCCCACTCCTCCCTCCAGGTCTTTAAAACAGCTGTTCACCACCATCTCTTATCTTCCCCCATCCAAAACCTTGATCTTTTCTACCCCCGTGAATTCACCCCAGATCCACTTTTTTGAAATTCCGACTTCTTTCCTGGAAGTCCTAGCAGTGTCCATGTGATTTATACCTCTCCCACCCCCCCCCCCCTTCCCGTACCTCCTCCCCCCCATCCCATACCTGCTCCCCCCAAGCCCTCTCCCTCCCACAGATCTCCAGATGTCCCTGCCCTCAAATGTTGTACTTGTGTGCTTCCCTCTCTCTCCCCATCTTGTCTCCTGCTCCCTTTATCTTCTGTTTTACGTATCAGTTTGTCCTTTTGTGATTAATGTTAGCTTTTACACGAGCCTCAATCTTGTATACACAAAAAAAAGAAGAAGTATATTTTGTTACATTTGAGATTTGCTGCAGAAATTAACAGAAAACGATTATGATGGATGTTGGCAAGCTTTCAAGTCATTCTCCATTTTTCCTCTTCCAAAGTAATAGACTACCTTTGGAAACAAAATGAAATAATAATTTCCTCAAGGATGCTTAGCAAACTCCTCGCATGGAGAGGCCGGTGGGATTGGATCGACTTACCAGACGTAGTTTTATAAACTCGTCAATCTCATCACTGTACTTCAAACGGTTTTCTCCATAGTGCTCCTCCAGAAAATCCTGGAGGTGGAAACATGTGATTGGTGATGCGATCCAACAGGATGGTGAGCAGCCATCTCCTATCAAGCAGCCATCTAGCAGTTTATGTTTTAAATTACAAACCCTCAATTGAAAACACATCAGAACCCCAACAAAGGGGATTTTCAATTTTTTTAAGATTCTTTTTAAATGCAATCGTCACGATCTTCCCGTTACACCAGCAATCGATGGCAACATTGCAAACTCCCGTATCTCTCAATGCTTGCAGGCATGTGCTGCCACAAATTGTAATGCAGCCAAGCTGCATCAAAACACACGTCTAACTGCAAAAGCGAGATAAGCAAATGAATGAACAGAGGCGTGAACTCAAGCGCGAAATCGACTGCTCGAGCTGCCAGGTGGCAAGTGCAGGAACGTAATGAACCATGGACGCTTGTTCTTTTATTGTTCCCACGTCCTGAGCCACAGCACAAAAAAGGCCGATAAGTTAAGCAGTCGTCAATAGAATTTAATGATTTTTAAAAACGGAAATGTAGATTTACAAATACAGATGACATGAATCAGGTTATGATGCGAAAAACTACACTTGAAAGTTAACTCTTCCTCACTAAAAGCAGATTAGATTCCTTAACACTGCTCTTGAGATTACTAGAGCCAAATTTTACAAAAGGTATTTAAGCGAGCGTCTTACTAACACATGCCTAACCCTTAAACGCTGACAAAAACGTAATTGTAGGCGCACAGCTAATTACGCGTTTAAATAGCAATTTACGAAAGGAGCTCAACATCCACAATAGTTGTGCGCGTATAAATAGCCGATTAGCCTGTCAAACACTGCCCATATCTCCAACATCAAATTGAAATGATGCACTTGCAAAGAATCAAAGTGCCACGGACAATTGTTGGAGATGATTCAGCAGATTGTTCCTCATCGTAGGTTGATCCAGGTCAAAAAAAATAGAAAAAAAAGGTTGGGAAGAGATCAGAGTATTGGGAAAGAACGCAAGGAAGTTCAGGGTCAAAAGTACTATGATTCATGCATACTTAATAAAGAGATGGCCAATAATTACCACAAAAAAAAACCATGGTGTCAATGACTCTCCAGCATCAGCTTACCCCAATGACTGCTCCAAAGTCCACATCAACTGTTTCTTTGAGACCGAGGGGAATTAGGGGTAAGGCCACAGCAGCACTGAATTGGGAGGGGGATGAAAGATGTCAACCAAATCCAACAACGTGCACGAGTCAGACAAGCTTTCCAACAATATCATAACACAATAAAAGTAGCATATGATATAATTAATACAAGTTGCAATTGTATCTGAGCTGCCACATAGATGCACGATAGTCATTAGGGACTCCTAGATTTGTCACAAGGATTGTGCATCAAAGGTCGGCCACAATGTGTGGACAGCTGTTGGATGTAGACCATTCCAGGCAAGAAAAGGCATATCATCAGCTGGGACTTTGTGGCATTGTCCGGCAGAGAATATCATTGACACAATGGTTAAATGAGCGCTTTCAAGGTTATGTATAAATCATTTAAGCAAATCCAGAACAAAACTGGCCTGAGAACACTTCCCTATTGAATAATAACTTCCAATGAGAATATGGAGAAAACATGCCATTTTGAACACTTTTGTCTGTGTGCTTAGAAAGTATTTAGTCACTGTTTTATATATTTGGATAAAGTGACAGTGAGTGATGCTGCCTTTGCATAATGAACATTTTCGTGCCCATTCCAAGGTGCCTTGAGGGCATGAAGTGTCAAACTACAAAATGTGGACCTGTATCATGCGTTAACCAGACAGGTCGTGCAGGCCATTCTGCCATTAATGAGTCAAATTGGCAATCTGCTAGCGACATGGTAATTCACCTGAAAATAGTTGAATTTATTGAAGCGTAGAATCCAAACCCTTTACTACGGTCGCCTTCAGCCCGATATGAACCCACACTTAGGTTACCGGATACCTTATCAAACAATATGGTGGAGACCTAGTGCACTTACCATTGAGCTGTCAAGTCTAGGCTCAATTCCAGATAATAAACTATGGGATTGGTGTGTCACGGGCAGGGCATTGCATTACAAAGTGTGCCGTCCCTCTGACGGACGGTAAGCTGGCAATTACCTGGTATTACCTGGTATTACCTGGTGTTTGCTCGTATTACGTGGTGGACATTAAGTTCCCACCATGTCACTTGCAAAGAATATGTGACTTGTCAGCGACATCCTGTCCAAATTACAAATTCCTAAGCTGCTGGTTTGTGAAAGAGTTGGGCCAAACACTGACACCAGAAGAAGATGGGAATGATTTGGGTAATGAAGTAATAGTGTGTAATGCTATTACAGCAGTAGTCACAGCAGCAGCAGCACAATCATCTGTGATACTAGTTCAGTGTATTCACCACAAGGCCACCACCACACCTTATAACACTTGTATCTTATAACACTTGGAGGTTCTACACACCAATGGCAATCACCTCCTTGATAAGCCACAAACGCCACACAAAGCAAACCCCAGTTACCTGCTGCTGTCCTGATAGGTCTGAACTGAACTATTCACCACGGCAAGCTCATCCTGTAGGACAAGCAAGTTTGCTTTAGTGTAGCTCAGCTCAAGCTCCACGGCATTACGCACTTTTGAATTGGTGGTCGCCCTGTTAAGGACAGGTAGGCAGAATACCACAATTAGGTGTGTTCAATGCACGCAATATTGCAATCAGAATATAACCATGCTAATGCAGCTAACAAGTAGTCACACATCTACGCACCACTGAAAAAAGGCAAAACACATGTCGGCACAAATAATTATTGAGTTAGATATAGCAGAGAAAAGATGGTTTTAACCTTTTGAAAAATAGTTAGCAAAAAGAAGAATCCTTATTGCTGAAAGTACACAAAACATAAAATTAAGAGCAAATTGATGAAGGAAAAAATAAATAAATAAATAAATAAGAAGGGCTATGCTACTTCTCGACACAAGAAGCACAAAATGATGAACTAAACCAAAATATTATTAACTTTCACAAAATGGGTATGCCCATGTCATTCATTATTACTAAAAGATGACAATCAGATCCTATCTGCCTTTAAAAAAGCTTGAATGAGGAAAGTCTTACACCTGATGGTTCATAGTCCCTCTCCTACCCTTTCTCATAGTATGTATGTATGTATGTGTATATATATATATATATATATATATATATATATATATATATATATATATGTAACAATCTATAATTTCCGTTCTCCAACCCAATGAGCGCATGCCGTGACGTCACCGCCACGTACGTGCGCCTTGCCTGCCAAGCTCCGGAAGAGCCATCTGACAGTGCGTAATTTAGATCTTCGTTCAGAAACTATCACAAGTGTATGCAAAACTCACAGTTATCGACCTGGTTTCGCCCTTGTTGGGGCTTCATCATGGCAATGCAGCGAGTCTTGCATACACTTGTGAATCTGAAAACCTTTCGGTTATAAACCAGTTATTATGCAATTCCATACCATCATTTCCGTTCTGGTGACGTACGTGGTGGTGACGTCACAGCGTGCGCTCATTAGGTTGGAAAACGGAAATTATAGATTATGATTGGTTGCTCCCAACCGCATCTAGGCGAATCCATATAATGAGTGGATACTATGTATGTATGTGTATATATACATATATACAGACTTGGCATTTAATATGGAATATTTTTTTTGTGGGGGTGAACTTACTTTTCAAGATGTCTTAGAACCAAAAGTTCATGGAATTATGTTGAAATTATTCTAGATTTTGTTAATGTGACCTTTAAAAGAAACAAAAACCACATTTGACATTTCGAAACAAATAAATTGATCCTTGAAAGTGATGTAAACTGATATCGAACTCAATTCATGGACAGTACTGTGTTAAACTTCTGTACGTTTTCCAGAAGTATCTCTTTATTTTGCACATTAGCCAAATTTTTTTTTAACAAAAACAAAAGTTAAATTACGACAGTAAAATTACAATTCAGTACTTCGTGTAACCCCCACGAGCATTCAGGGGAGCACATACACGTTGAGGCATGCTGTTCACGAGATTTGCCAAGGTTTGGACAGGAATCGCTTGCCATGCAGTGACAATAGCCTGCTGCAATTCACACACAGAGGCAGGCTGCTGGTCCAAGTGGTTAATTTGACACGTCAATTATGCCCACAAGTTCTCTATCGGATTCATATCCGGGGACATGGCAGGCCACTCCATATGCTCTACACCACGGTCAGCAAGAAAGTGTTGGATCATGCGAGCACGATGAGGCCGTGCATTGTCATCTTGGAAGACAAAGTTTCCTTGAAAGGCTGCACGAGCAAATGGAAGCAATGTTTCTTCCAGAATGGCCCTGTACTTGAACTGGTTCAGGTTTCCATTCAGAACAACCAGGTCTGTTTTGCCCCCTGCATGAAAAGCAGCCCAAACGGTCACCCCACCACCTCCAGCTTGGACTCTTGGCACTATACAATCTTTGTTGTAGGGTTCATGCACTTGTCTGCGCACTCGGACGCGGCCATCTTGACGAGACCAGAAATCTAGACTCGTCACTGAAGATCACATGATTCCAGTGTCCTGGCTGCCATTGATGGTGCTCTCTGGCCCATTGCAATCGGCGCTGACAGTGTTGTCTGGTCAGGCGTGGCTTGCTCAGGGGATGCCTGGCACGATAGCCTGCTTGAACCAGTCGTTGGTCGACTAGCCTTCTGGATACAGGTACATTTGTCAGTTGCTGCCACTCAGCCCTAAGCCGATTAGCTGACTTGGTACGGCCATTGCGGACTAACCGGTGCAGCTGGCGATCATCCCTCCTTGTGGTTCTGCGGGGACGTCCTGGCCTCGGTATTGGAGTAGGGACACCCCTCTGAGCATTTCATTTCAGGATCTTTGACACCTGACCTTGAGTGATGCCATACTGCCGAGCAATAGCATGCTCTTTCATGCTGTAATTTCGTAAAGCCACCACTCCATGACAAACAGCATTGTCGAGTTGACGGACCATCTCCAGAGGAAGCGGCAATAACTTTTGGAGACGTGCAGCAGTTGTTTTCCACTAATACAGAACGCAACAACCCTTGTATACCCGACTGTGATGCCAATCGTCAAATGCACCTGTCCGTACATTTTGCCACGCCACCTGTGATATAATCCTGTTGTTGACTTCTTGCTGCGACAGACAATCAGTGACATGGTTCTTTTAACAAATAAATCACCAAAGTGTAAAAGAAACTCACCAGATTGATATACTGGGTGAAGAAAGTAAACCCAAGTCAAGAAAAAAAAAAAATTCCATATTAAATGCCAAGTCTGTATATATATTGTTACGTGCTCTTCCCCAACCCCCTGGTCACGGTGTACCTCCGAGCCCCGAGAGGAGCCACGGTAGAAAAACATGTTATTCTGTGTCAAAAATCAATAGGGAAACCACACCAATGGTTACCAACAAACAAATATTGTGTTAAAAATCACACAAGAATAACGATACAACAATAATAGCAATCAAAAGTACAATCAACACATCTTATGATGGTACCATCAGCTAGTATAGGATAACTCACTGTGCTCCAAGTGAGTGAAAAAAGAACATTCCCCAATGTCTCTATAGCTCAAAGTTGATCCCCTCCAGTGATCTTTAGAGCGATGTCGAATCGAAACCCGAACCCCGCTCAGATGACGGGCCCTGTCACTCCGCCAAAACAGCAGAAAGGCGTATGCGGCCGAAGCGGCGCAAAGAGTCACGTGGTCCAAAACTGCATAAAGCAAACTCAAGGCGAATGGGAAATCCAAAGGCGCCACTGCGTAAGGCAAACTCAAGGCGAATGGGAAATCCAAAGGCGCCCTCCAGGTCTAAACTTTCATGGCTCAGTCGGCGAA
Source organism: Myxine glutinosa (assembly GCF_964187855.1). Taxonomy (NCBI): domain Eukaryota; kingdom Metazoa; phylum Chordata; class Myxini; order Myxiniformes; family Myxinidae; genus Myxine; species Myxine glutinosa. The sequence goes on along the minus strand of NC_136270.1, from coordinate 8,077,365 downwards.
CCGCAAATTAATCTTCCAAAAGCCACGGTGCACACACACACATCAGATACATCTGAAAGCGGTGGAAATGGCTGACGAAGCAAATGCCTTGCTTGATGCGTGAAGCGCACGAATCAAAATGGCCGCCGGCTCGTTCTCAAGTCGCAACGACCCGGCGATGATTCTTCAGAATTCCAACGCCAAACCTGACACCCAGGTTGATCAGTCACAGCGATAACCCCTATCGCAGGAATTCCTATCCAGGAAATTCAGCGTTCACGCGTGACTCTTGCTCGACAACGTTCGATCCCGAATGCAAAGCAACCAGCTTCTTGTCCGACTTTTCACTCCTTTCTTTTCTCTCACCTCCTCTTCTCTTCCTCGCCGTCCAGTTCCTGTTTCATTTTAAAACATTCCTTTTACCTTTTGACAATAATAATTGCTATTTCCCTCAAACCACAATAATAATAATACATGGAACCAGAAATGTCTCAAGTGGATGAAAGCCACCACAACGGAAGTGACGAATCCGTAACAATATATATATATATAGTGTTGCGGATATGAGGACTGTATTTTTTTTTTGATTGTGTGCTTTATTATTATTATTATTGTTATTCTGCGCCTCCTGCCTCCGGAGCTGTGTAAAGGTCAAAGGGCGTCCCATAATTAGTCCACAAGCATACACGTCAGCCAATCATAGAATACCCCTGTTCGATAGTTATATCTTATTCTGTGTTTTAGGGTAAGGCTGTGTCTCCCATTAATAGAAGTACTCCATTGCACCAAGTGAAAGAGATAGATTCCCTTCATTCCCACTCCCAAAACTTCCATTCCCCCTTTTCATCAATTGCCATTCGCATTGCCAACTGCATTTTGGGTGGTTTTCTCTTTATCCACCATTGGCCACGAGGCAGGGTTGGGGAAGAAAGGCGGGTCCCCACCTCGTCATAGAGGGGAGGAGTGAACCAGCCCTTGCCGACCAACCCAGAACGAGGGGTTGGCTTTAGAGGGCGGAGAGAGAACGTTTTGGGGAGGTTCGCAAAAGGGTCAAGGGTGGGGCTTATATAACCCGAGGCAGAGGCCCCCGGAGAGAGTCGAGGAGGGAGGAGATCAGAAGACAGAAAGGCCTTGAGTTGGACTAAGCAAGAGAGGAAGTTGTTGGACTGGGTGGGACTAAGAAAGAGAGAGAAAGAGTCCTGAAGCTTGTGAGGGAAGGAGAGAGAACCCGTCACACCAACCCCCCACCAGCCGCGTTGGCTCCACCAAGCGTTCACCTCCACCAAGGCTCCACCAAGCTCCGCGTTGGCTCCACCAAGCGTTCACCTCCACCAAGGCTCCACCAAGCTCCGCGTTGGCTCCACCAAGCGTTCACCTCCACCAAGGCTCCACCAAGCTCCGCGTTGGCTCCACCAAGCGTTCACCTCCACCAAGGCTCCACAAAGCTCCGCGTTGGCTCCACCAAGCGTTCACCTCCACCAAGGCTCCACCAAGCTCCGCATTGGCTCCACCAAGCGTTCACCTCCACCAAAGCTCCACCAAGCTCCGCGTTGGCTCCACCGAGCGTTCACCTCCAGCCATCCACCTCCTGCGATTCCTGTCATCATTCCCCGCGTGAGTCTGTCTTTTGTTTGTTCTGTCCTGGGTTAATTAAGACTGTAGGTAAGCTAGTATTTTCACTGTGTCACCTGCGTCTTATGTGCTGTAAATAAACGTGACTGCTTTCTTTTTGCTTATGTGTGTAAATAGTAAATAAATTTAGTAGTATTTCCAAACCTTTCTTTGCCTTCGTCTTCCTCTTTGCATTCGTCGTTTTAGTCTTTTCCCTCATTGAGCAGCCGCGGTGCGATCCGGCCAACGTTTGGGTGGAATCGGGTTCTAATCGGGGAATAACTGTTCGGTCGCGGTAATACCAACCGCTCGGTAAAATAACATCTTTAACCGCGTCCGCAACAATATATATATATATATATATATATATATATATATATATATATATATATATATATATATATATATATATATATATATATATATATATATATATATAACACACACACACACACACACGACTGCAATGCAGTAATTGGTCGTTATTTTGATTACCCTTGGTCAGCCCACATGCATCTCACAGGGGTCTTAAGCCGCCATTTTGTTAAGGCCTGCTCAAAAATTGCTCGCCTTGGAACCACAATGACCTATCACGGACTAACTAAAGTACTGCATATACAGTCGGAACTCGACATTCGCGGTCCCCATGTATTCACAGTTCAAATCATGTGACCTGCTTCTACATTCACACTTTGCGTATTCGCAGTTCATTTTTTTCTTTTTAACACATGAGGACTGATATATCCATCGCCAATGATATCAATTCATCCTGGGAATTCTTCCAGAGAAGCCTGCTCCCTCTTATGCACAGATTTATCACATCTCTTCAATTATGTTACCCATCCTCCTGCTCTTGGTGCTCTGAATCATGTGGTGAGGCAGTTGCTTTAATACAACTTGCATTCTCCTCCTGGACGGCAAATCCAACTTATCATAACCTCAGATCATTCCACAAAGCTCGCAACTAGTTTGCGTACTCTCTGGAGAGCCAGAAATCAACATCTGTCCAATCTCAATAATGAGTTTTAAAACTTGTCTCCATCCTCTAAAACCTGGTGGCGCCTTGTCAAGTCTTACACCCTCTGCCCTCTCCATGCTTTGTCCCCCTTAGGTATCTGCAGGACACACATAGTCCAGCAGCAACCTCCTCCTTGTGAAACTGCCTAAATCCAGAACCACTGCTCACCACTCATTAATTTATTTTTTCCCCCCTGCCTGTGGAACCACCTTCCATACTCTCTTCAATCTAATTCTTCCCTCCAGGTCTTCAACACAGCTGTTCACCACCATCTCAAGTCATTCTCCATCCAACATTATGATCTTTTCTACACATGTTAAACCACTCTCAACCTCCCAAACATGTTGCTTATGTTGCCATGTTGTCCACCTTTTGCATTCTCCCTCATCCCTCATTGTTACCTGCATCCCTCGTTTGTCCATCTTCATCTATTTTGCCCTCCACTCTGCTGTTGAAGTTTCCCCTCCCTCCTGCTGTCACCTTTCTGATGCTGTGTCAATATATACGAGCCTTGACTTAGCATACAAAAAAATTTGTTCTGTGGACTCACTGTGTCATAGCTCTTTCACGAGCCTGGACCATGTAGTATGTAGTATGTAGTATCTTGTATACAAAAAAAAAAAAAAAAAAAAAAAAAAAAAAAAATCCCCCCCAATCCCATTCAAACAATGCCCCCACATTCACGGATTCAACATTTGCGGCATTTTCCAGGAAAATATCACAGATGATGGGATCCGACTGTAATCAAAATCTGTGTTCTGATTTGAGGATTGGAGCTCATGGAGTAAATAAATGATGCAATCATTATTTATTTGCCTGCATTCCTGTCCATCTTCTTTGATCATGGGGTTCTCAGTTTTCGTCCTCCTCTGCATTCTTTAAATAAACCTGTTATTCCATAAGAACACGTTTTGTGTGGTGGTCCAGCATTACAAACCTCTCACGTGAAAAAAACATTTCGGCGCAATTTTCATGACATACCTGGGGGAGGTTGAAATTGCAACATTCACTTTCAAAGACCTACGGCATTAGCATTTCCGACCAGGGCATATGAGGGGTAATTCCACTCGGGTCCCTCGTGTGATTCTGCCTATCCATGGAAGTCAAATAATTTCCAGCGTTGGCAGTTCAGCGTTAGCAGGGCCACTGACACGACAATATTCACTCACAAAAAAATAAAGATTTAAGAAAAAGAAGACTAAATGTGCTTCAAAAGGCTGCATCCACCACCCATCTTCCCAAATGCGCCCCCATCAAAAATGATACATTTTTCATGCAATTGAAAGTTTGGGAAATTAATAAGGATTCTTATTTGTGAATGAGGTACCATGGCTAAAAGCAAAATCAGCTAAGGTTTTGAGAGTTGACCCCCTTGGCTGACAGGATGGCCGAGACGTTCACACTCTCATCTCGAAGCTGTATGGCCTGGGTTTGAATCCCGACTCAGCTATAAACTGGCATCTCGGTATTTCTCAAGCAGGGTGATTCATCAATGTGTGTGCTGTCCCTCAGTTTGAAGTTAAACTTGGTACCCTATTTGCCGGGAATTAGCTGGTCGACTTTAAATATCCCAAGGTGTCCTTCGCAAAGAGTAGGCCGCAACATTATTCAAACGTCAAGCCTGGTCAGCCAGTTCATGAAAGACTTGGGCCAAAACTTCCCCCAGCCAAACCAACAACAATGTGGGAATAATTGTGGCAGTTAAAGAAGAAGAAGTGAGAGTTCACCCCCTTGCATCAATGAAAGATTCCTTGCTACATCTATGCAATACAATGCTAATTCTAGAGCAAGATATTCCTGGAAAAGTTTTGGAAAACTTTCATAAGGTCTTCTACATACAGAATGAATGAATGAATGAATGATCGTTTTAAGGCCATTTTCCCCACTAGAGCCGGGGTTAGCCTTGCGGGCCCCATGACAATCATGGTTCCCTGTTTGAGGCAATGTTTTTATGGCTGGATGCCCTTCCTGACGCCAACCCTTGGTCGCCTCTTACGATGCACAGGGATGCGGTGTACCTATTCTAAACCGGGGTACACACCGTGATCATTCATACCAGAAAGCTGGTACTCAATTTGCCGACCTCGGAAGGATGACAGGCTGAGTCAACCCCCCTGGTGTTAATTCAGCGATCGACCGGGATTCGAACCCAGGATCCTAGGATCCCAAGCTGGCACCCTAACCGCTAAGCCAACACCAGGATCCCTTCTACATACAGAATTGTAGAATTTTACCCCACCTCAAACCCTTGTGTGTACATAATACGTAGATAGCTCCACAACAAAGTATAGACAATTATGCATATGCGTGCTCTGTCTGACACACACAGCTACACTTAGAGTGCACATGTGATTTGACTTCCACCACTATGTTGTTAAATTCAGACCCTGAACAGCACCAAAGCATTTGCAGAGATATCCTAAATTAATAAACCAGCATATCAAATTCGAGAGCTAGAAATTTTAAAACGATAAACTTTGAATTGAGCTCGATGATTAGCGTTCAATTAATAACTAGAGCGGCACTCAGTAGAGAGCATACCTCCGCCAGGTGAACAGTTTACGTTTTGTATCCCAGAGTAGACCAAAAAATCACAATACGGAATCATATTTAATCAAAATCATCCGTCCACAACTTTTTGAGATATCCTGCTATGTATCGTTTTTGGCCCAATCTCCCAATGGTGAAGAATCACTTGAAACATTCTAGTAGCCGGATCCGAATCCAGATCTTCATCAAAATCTAATAATTTCGTCCTTGTCACATACGCTACATCTCTGCCGAATTTCGTCCGAATCCGTCCACAACGTTTTGAGATATCTTGTTCACAAACAAACAAACGGACAAGACAGACAGCTGTTGAGATCCATAATGTTAAAAAAAATTCCCTCTTAGACGTTCCTTTTCACTCATTCATAAATGATCGATCTACATCCTTCAGCATTAATAATTTTGTAAGAGCCTCGACCTGCACAAAAAGGCACTTTGAAAACAAATCTTACTGGTTCTCATCTCCTCATTGGATGCAAATTGCATAATACATCTGATGGTTTACTCATCACATCACTTTTGACAAAGTCAATGAAATAGTAAACTTTCCATTGGGAATTTAATTAAAGCTGGTAGATTCTTTTTTGGGATACGTTGTCAAAGCTTGTATAACAGCTAACACATAGGACATAATAAAGGGAGGGGAGACAAGAGGGGTAGGGAGAGGGAAGCACAACAACAATAGAGAACAGGGACATTGGGAGATCTGTGGAAGGGAGAGGGCTGGAGTGGGATACACAGGATAAACAAGATGGAGACTACAGGGGATTTCAGGAAAGAAACCGGAATTTGAAGGAGGTGGATTTGGGGTGGATTAACGGGGATAGAAAAGATCAAGCTTTTGAATAGGGGAAGATAAGAGATGGTGGTGAACAGCTGTTTTAAAGACTTGGAGGGAGGAGTGGGATTGAAGGGAGTGGGGGAGTTTGTTCCAGAGGCGGGAGAAAAGAGGAATGAAGGAGTGAAGGTGAGCAGAGTGTCTTGATTTTGGCAGTTTCACCAGCAGAGGGTTGCGGGCAGATGTTGTGCGACCTGTAGGAATATTTGGGGGACAAAGCACAGATAGAGCTGGGGGAGCTAGGCCGGATAGGAGTCGGAGTTTGTTCCAGAGGCAGGAAAAAAGAGGAATGAAAGAGTGAAGGTGAGCAGTGATTCTTGATTGTGGCAGTTGGCAGATATGATTTGACAGATCAGAATCATTGCTTCACTGCTCACAAAATGATAAATATTGACTATCGAGTCATGCATGTTAATAGCATACATGTGTAGTCATGTCACACACCTTTCTGATGTGTAACATATCGTTGCTGGTCACATGTGCAGTAAAGCACCAAATGCTGGAATGCTGAGAAGTTGATACTGCTTTTTAATACGTGACTGATTTCTGTTTCTTATATCAATAATGAAATCTTAACGTTAGTAAACCAATGCAGGATTGATATCTCAATAGTAATAAAAAAATGAATATGGAATATTATAAAGAAATCTGCTAATTGACTGATGTTTATAATAATAATAATAATAATAATAATCATTCGATCATAATAATACACCATCATCAGTAGCCCTGGGCATCATCACTGGAAGCCCACATCCTCGAGGAAGTTGGCTACTCCGACTGGATTCCCCCAGAGATTGAATGGAAGAAAAGGGTAAAAGTTTTTTTTCCCCCCAGTGGGTGGAGTGCGAGTAGGGACAGGAGAGTGGCCATTCAGGCCAGCCAATGGGACCGTAGTTCGAAGACTGGGAAAGTTGGAGGAGGTTTGCATTATTGGGGTCTTCCTCATCCACAAGTAGTCCCATGACAAACACGTCTCCTCCACCAGGGTCACAAATGTCCAGCAGCATCTATTTAATTAAACCAAACTCGTAATCCCATTGGAATTTGATAAAAGCAGGCAAGATGCCAATCCAGATGAGGAGTCGATGTGACAAATGGTTTAAAATATATAAATAAATTAAAACATTATATGAGTGGAGAAACATGTTTCATGGTGTATTGTAAGGAGGAAGATGTTATTACTGACAATTTCAGCACTTGCAATCTCAAGGTCGACCATTAACTACTCAAAATCATCCGAGATGGCCACAGATGGACTAAGCCGAAAAACGTTTATTGTCACTTTAACACGTGCAAATCGACAACATTCTGCACCAATCATACAATAATATCTACAGATAAGTTAAACATCACTGCGTGCTTCATGTGCAGGACCACAGCAAAAATGCACACGTACACACAGACTCACACACTCATTCAGGTTAAACCGGAACCACAAGATTCAGGAGATAGGAGCAACATTTCAAGAATGCCATGGCCGATTGAATTATGCCACCGAAAAACTACATTCCTTCACGCATACAATGCTCAAAGAGCCATGCATCTTGTAAAGAGCACACCCAGGGCATGTGAGTGAAAGAAGAAACGGGTGCTGTGGTGCCTAACTCATTGTTAATGGGCAATGCTTTGACAGCCTTTTCAAAGTCTTTTAACTTGCGCGGAAAAGCCTCCTGAAAAGGCCCTATTGTAATGCACGTGGGTTGGCAGAGAGGTGTAATGTTTTGATTATTCATTTTGTCAGTTCTGCACAAAGCGTAACTCAACAAGTTTACATTGACTGGATTTCCATGTCGTCATTGATCAAGAAGTTCCGCACGTCAAAACAAACACGTCATTACATTGCAAACACGTCAAACGATTTGTTCGATCTTGGCTGTCACGAGTATATTTTCAGATCGTCGTATTTGTTTTCGGCCAAATACAGGATTTATGTGGAGTGTTTTCGCAATGAATCACTGTGTTATGTATTTATAAGCCGCATGATACGATCAACTGCAAACACTTCGCAAACTTGCACGACTGCATTGCTTTGGTTAAATCTCTGAAGAACACAATCTCCATTCATTCATTAACTATGTCACACAAGGTTCAACAATTAAGACCATCACAAAAACTTTGGGAATGCTTTCCATGTAAAATGAAAGGAAGAATTCTTTTCTCAAAAGAGGATTTTGAAAATATAGAAGATGTAGTCAAGAGGTCAATGCACAAATCACCTCAGCATGCTATCACATTACATACCTCGTAACAAATCCTATATGAGTGCGAGTTAGGCGTTGTATTGTGTTGTGTGCGAAATTAACACAAGTTTACTTATGATCCTTTCTGGAGCGAATTGTTTTTTTAATATGTGACTGTAATGTTTGGTGAAGCGAGATGTTTTTGCAATTCATCCAAAATCGATTAGGTTATACAATTATAGGTGAAGAGCCGGTGACTTGCCGCGATTGCGGAAATATGGATGGAATTCACAGAAGCCATGACTTGAAACGGAAAACTGAATCTGACATGGAAAAGAGGAAATGTAGTAAATTGCAGAAAAACAAGTGAAGATTAGGTTGAATTACAAATAAAATATTCACCAAACTGTCCGATTTAATGTGTGTGATTTTCGATAGATTTACAGCGTATATACAAAAGGTAGTAAAAAAAAAGAAAAAACAAGGTTTGCAATTCAATGCACAAGGGATACAGTGTATACCCAGAGTGCAAACACCAAAAATGCTCTGCTCATGTCAATAGCAGCTCTCATATCCGTCTACAGGGCTTTCAACTTGATGGAGTACTGCTCTCCCCTCTGGGCTCTCTCCCCGTCTCACATCTTGCTCAGCTTGACACTGTGGAAACCAAGGCCTTCAAGATTATTGGAATCTCTCACGATGAAGCGGCGTCTATGGGCTATCACTTCGCCATATTGGACAGGTCAGTGGTCTCTCTGTCTTCTACCATCTACTTTCTGGTTTTGTCCCCCCTCCACACCATCCCAGGTTTCTGCAGGACACACGGTCCACCATCAACCCCCTTCTGGTGACACGACCTAAATCCAGGATCACTGCACACCTCCACTCATTTGCTCCTCATTTTTTCCTGCCTGTGGAACCAAGTTCCACATTCCCTTAAATGTCATTCTTCCCAATCTCAAGTCTTCAATACAGATATTCACCAACATCTCGGATCATCCCCAATCTAAAACCATGATCTTTTTTTACCCTCGTCCACCCCCAACCCCTCCCCTGCCCTGCCCAATACCACCCCAGTCTCTCCTCATTCCAAATGTCCAGTTTTCCCTCCTGAGAGTTTCCATCTGTATCCATGTTGTCCACCCCATGCATCCTCTCCTGCCCCCAATTTCTCCCCACACACATCATTTGTCTGCCTCCTCTATCTAGGCCTTCAACTCTGCAGTTCGTTTTTCACACTTCTCCTTTCCTTTTTTAAAAAGGTGTTCCTTTTTTAGCTCACCTGGAACAAAGTTCCAGGGAGCTTATGCGATGGCGCGTTGTCCGTCAATCAGTCCATAAACACTTGCAACTTCTTCTCTGAAACCGCTGGAGGGATTGTGACCAAACTTGGCACAAATTATATTTGTTGTGTTGCAACTAAAGTTTGTTCATGGCATTTCAAAAAAAAAAAAATCAAAAAAAAATCGGGGTCTAAGGGGTTTTACCGGGGGTCAAAGTGGATCCAGGTTTGACCCCCCAAAATAGATATTTGCTTTTTTCTCAGAAATTACACACACTATTTCGATGAAACTTCACCACAACCTTCATCACCCATGATGTAGCAAAGTTTGTTCACGGCATTAAAAAAAATCTACTCCTTTGGTGGTCTACGGGGAGGTTTCCCCCCAAAATAGGTATTTTCTTATTTGTTTGTTTAAAGTCTTGTGATTATGGGTGTATGATTCCACATGCTGCGCTGTCTGTCTTCTAGCAACCATTGAAATTGGTCAGTATACCTTTAGCCAGTGCCGTATCCTGTTTATTCTACCAGTTGAGCGTAAGTTTACACTTGTGCTCAGATCCATTCAGTGTACCAGTGTTAGCTATTCCACAAACCTCAATTATGGATACAAACAAAAATTATATGATATTACCTCTGCCACCCAAGGTGGATGGAGGTTATGTTTTCACCCGTTCTGTCTGTTTGTCTGTCTGTGACCAAGATATCTCAAAAAGTTGTGGATGGATTCGGACGAAAGAGGTAGTGTATGTGACATGGACGAAATGATTAGATTTTGGTGAAGATCTGGATTCGGATCCGGCTAGTAGAATTTTTTTAAGTGATTCTTCAACATTGAGAGATAGGGCCAAAAACGATACATATCAGGATATCTCAAAACGTTGTGGACAGATTTGCATGAAACTTGGACAGGTTGGGGGTGTGTGACACTGTGACAATAACTAATCTATTCGATTTTGGTGAAGATCTGAATATGGATTCGGATATGAGAATTATTTATTAGTTAAGTGATTCTTCACCATTGAGGGATTGGGCAAAAAGCGATATATAACATGATATTTTAAAAAGTTATGGATACGAGTTAAAGTTCCATCCAACAATCTGGAGAGCAGATTCAAAGTGAAATTCCTTTTGCAAGTCGCTCCACCTTCTTCAAAATTATTCCCAGAAAATACAATTGCCAGCACAAGCAAAATGTTGGACATGACTGGCGCATCCATGCAACTTTGGAGAAACTTTCAGTGTGAAAAATTGTCAAAATACAGAAGTGATTGCCAAAAATAATCAAAAACGTCAAAACAAACACCTGAAACAAGATTTTTTAAAATCAATAGAAATATTACTTTGTCAATGAAAAATATTTAACGAATTAAAGGTGACCATCTTCAACCACTCATAAAATAAATCATATTGAAATGTCTGTGGGATGTGAGAGCAACCCCACTAGTGTATTTACGTCAATGCACATACTGCCACATCTGCATACGTCATTTGTAGATGACCATACATGGCATCGTTTTTTTTTGTCTTTCATCTTTTCCCAAATACCATTTATAATTATATTTGTCATTATTATTATTCCCCGCATTTCTGCCTCACCCTGGGGGCAAAGAACACCACCCAGGTGCAGTGCAGAGAATAAATATATATGCAAATAAATATATATATAGTGCAGAGGGTGTGAGAAAAAAAGTATAATCACCCTTGTCTGTTTGTTTGTGTGCATGATATCTCAAAATGTTGTGGACGGGTTCGGACACTACTTGGTGGGTAGGTTGGTGTGTTCAAGGGACGAATCAATTTGATTTTAGTGAAGATCCGAATCCGGATACAAGTTTTTTCTTTGTTTTTTTTAGTGATTCTTCACCATTGATAGATGGGACCTAAACCGATATATAGCACGATATTTCAAAAAGGTCTGGACGAGTTATGGCAAAACTTGGTGGATGAGATGGGTAGGTGACAAGAACAAGCCGATTAGGTTTTGGTTCAAGTCCGGAATTTTTCATTCAATTACAGATTCCAGATCCGGCCTTTTTTTCCAAATTCCAAATTCGATTTCAGTTCCGGCCTATCAGTTGGATACAAAACATAAACTGTTCAGCCTGGCAGATGTATGCGCTCTACTAAGTGCGGTTCTAATTTTCAATGCAATTGGATAAAGAAATGCTTCATTTTCCATTGATAACACAAAACATCTTGATTTTCCAAAACGTAATTTAGTTTTTTTGGTTTTTTTTGGTAACAAAAAGCGCTTTCTTTAAACAGAAAATCACTGGCTCCATACCTGAAATTCACCTGTAGGGTATTTCATTAAGTCATAGAAGTTCACCTGAGCAAGTTGTGAGCGCCAGCTTGCATCCTAGCCGCTTTGCCAATTTTATGGTTGAGCTTCATTCGCTGGTTCTGAAGCTTTCCACGCCGTGTATTGTAGAAAGGATCACATCCCTGTAAAGCAGTCGTTGAGAATGGGGAAGAGGGAATTGACAGAAATCGTTTCAGAGCATAATAAATACACCCACAGTTGTCAAAACAAACGATTTGATTTATTTATTAATAGCAGTACTCACGCTGCGGCTATAGGTGACAGCTGAAGTTGACACATTTTTATCCATACACATAATATATTGGTGTATTTTTTTATTTTGGTTTTACGATTTTTCACTACCAATTAGCATCATTACAGACATCAATTTTTTTGACGAAAGTGATGTTTTTTAAAGAGGCCACAAACAAAGGAACACAAATATTAATATACACCATAACTTCGACATAATCGACGTAATTATTATTATTCATAATAATTCGACATAATTCATAATTCGACATAATCTCCCCCATCAAATCTGCGTTCACCACTTCATAGATCCAGGGGTTCCGATGGGAACGCAAATGAGCCAACTTCATAAATTATTGACATTTTCACATCATATTTTGAGAACGCCTTAAAATTCATGAAGAAGACTATACAAGGAATAGTTTTCCTCATCAGGACGAAAATTTTATTCAAATCTTTCCCACTGTAGTCGTAGGGATCGGGTGAGGGTGTGGAGGGAAAAGAACCAAAAAAAAACAAAAAACATTTGGCCTGAATTATAAAGGTACAAAACAACTATGAGAAAGTTGTCAGTTGCAATATATTCGTAATTGAACTCCTTTTGGTGGATGAAATTCTATCGACGAGAAGAGCTGCTCAGTGGCTTCTAGATCCAAGCAAATACAACAAGTCAAGTGAATCCACTTGGATTCCGCCCAGGTTGGCACATGGAAATTATGATGTAGCATAATTATCATCTCGGGTCAAGATTTGAAATTATGCCATGGTTTTTGTAAAATTGCTACTAGTATTCACATTATGTTCACATTCATTCACATTCACAGGGTCCTCTGGGTCCTCTGGGCATTTGGGTCCTCTGGGTCATTTTCTGGTCTGGGTCTGGCAAATTTTCATTGACATTTGCCCAGTTTCAACTTTTATTGACCCAGAGGGTCATTTGGGTCCTCTGGGTCATTTGGGTCCTCTGGGTCATTTGGGTCCTCTGGGTCATTTGGGTCCTCTGGGTCATTTGGGTCCTCTGGGTCATTTGGGTCCTCTGGGTCCTCTGGGTCATTTGGGTCCTCTGGGTCATTTGGGTCATTTGGGTCCTCTGGGTCATTTGGGTCCTCTGGGTCATTTGGGTCCTCTGGGTCATTTGGGTCCTCTGGGTCATTTGGGTCCTCTGGGTCATTTGGGTCCTCTGGGTCATTTGGGTCCTCTGGGTCATTTGGATCCTCTGGGTCATTTGGGTCCTCTGGGTCATTTGGGTCCTCTGGGTCATTTGGGTCCTCTGGGTCATTTGGGTCATTTGGGTCCTCTGGGTCATTTGGGTCATTTGGGTCCTCTGGGTCATTTGGGTCCTCTGGGTCATTTGGGTCCTCTGGGTCAGTTGGGTCCTCTGGGTCATTTGGGTCCTCTGGGTCATTTGGGTCCTCTGGGTCATTTGGGTCCTCTGGGTCATTTGGGTCCTCTGGGTCATTTGGGTCCTCTGGGTCATTTGGGTCCTCTGGGTCATTTGGGTCATTTGGGTCCTCTGGGTCATTTGGGTCCTCTGGGTCATTTGGGTCCTCTGGGTCATTTGGGTCCTCTGGGTCATTTGGGTCCTATATTCCTATCCTATAACATATATATCCTATAACCTATCCTATATATATCCTATATCATATAACATATATCCTATATATCCTATAACATAACATATAACAAATATATCCTATATTATGTACTAGCGAGCGGCCGCGTACCAGCCAAAGGGGTAGCCCATGGTTAGCCTAAATATAGATTTGATGACGTCATGTTTACACATCTGAGCGACAGAAACGTGCTTCACTTTTGGAGCGACAGAAACGTGCTTCACTTTTGGAGCGACAGAAATTCCCAGGCAAACGCTATAACGCACCAGGTTTACAACCTGTGCGTTAATAACCTCACACCTTCCAACATAAATAGGCTGGTGACTAAATATCCTGTCAATGGTGGTTGACTCCTAACAATCAGCTGCATGGGCAATCACACAGTTTATTTATTTATTTAATTAAATTTATTTATTTAATTATAGTGTCATTAAATATTTAGCATTATTTAATTAAAAAATAAAATTTATATAATTAAAATGTCGGTCGGTGGAGTGAGCCGTCGTAATGCCATCATAGACATAATGACGTAGCGTGACGGCCGGACACAAAACTGCCGCTACTTTTATATATAGATAGAGGATGATATATTTTATCCTCCAGTAACTTTGCAGTCACTACAAAGGGATTAGTGTTACGATTAGATTTACTATAATATTAACGTTACGTTATCATTATTACGAAAATGATCGTACTATCAAAAAACCGAGACGAATTCCTTACTTCTGCAATTATTAATATTAGTGCCGAACACCGTTTATCATTGATTCATGAACCATACACCGCTTCAATTAATTAACCTTCCATTCAAGACATTGGGCTTTAAGTATTATGGTTATATTTACTATATTATTATTATTATTATTATTACAAAAACGATACTACTGAAACGATACACTACTGTATTAAGAAACCTGGACTTAATTTGTCCGAAGCGGTCCGAAGATGAGGCATAATGCCCAAGGCCTATACGTACCGTATTGTTGGAAGAGACATAACGCCGATGCTTTCAATATTTGATGATCATTTTAACAATCGGTTTGTTTGTGTTTTACACTGAGTGAAAAACGTTAAAGTAGAGCATGGCGATTGTGACATATGACAGGTTCGACGATATGTTCGGCATGAACGGCATATAAATCAAAATGGCGGTGTGTGGAGAGTCAGCCACCGTGCCGCCGTAATGACATAAGACATAATCACATCACCCTGTCATGTGACCAGATCCTCAGCTCTGATTGGTGTACGTTTGTGAAGGACATACATACATACATACATACATACATACATACATACATACATACAGACGGACAAACACTGTTCTAGATGGCTTTGCCCTATGGGCTACGCCGTAAAATTCCTTTCTCTGAAACCGCTTCACCGGTCAATGTGAAACCTGTCATGGCTGGTGAAAATGTGATACTTGAAAACAGCTAAAGGAATTTAAATCAAACTTGTTTATTTTTAGGACAGTGAACGACGACATCTACCTATTGTGGGACTATGCGGAGGCATATTGGCGACACAGTCGCATTGCTCTAGTTTTTTTTTTTTGGAAGGCTGAATCCAGAATTGAGGGGTGGGAAGTACATTGAACAAATGAGGTGAATAATTGTCTTTTCTAAACATAATCAAGGTTTGTTGTAAAGTGAGATGACAATGTGGATGGATGGCAATAAGCAATAGTCCTGCAGGTAAGAGAAATGCACGATTGGTTAAGTTTGTAGGAATCGCTCAGTTTTTGAGCTGAACGTTGTTATTTAATGCGCAGGTATCGAGGTTTGTGGATAAGCTTTGACCATTCCCAAAAGGCCAGGTGCATTTCATGTCCACGCAGATCTGCGCACACAGATCTGCTTTAATACTCATTGTTCACTGAGATATACTGTAATCTATATACCCCGGCAAAGCTCTGCATCATCTGCAAGCATGCATGCATAACCACATTTGATAATAGTTGCTGTTCAGACCCGGTCGATAATCACCTTATCACCAAAGGTGATTAAAATCACCTTATCACAAATCAATCTCAACATCGATCGGACAAGTGGTTGCAGAGGAAAAAAATTTAAAGCAAAAAATAACAACCAACACACACACACACACACACACACACACACACACACACACACACACACACACACACACACACACACACACACACACACACACACACACACACACACACACACACACACCTGGGAGGGCCCCTTTCCACCTTCTGCAACCTGCATATGGAGGTGGCAAGCAACGATTCACACAGATGTACCAATTGTCTCACAACCCCTTTGGATAAATAAATCAACTTGGATGACATAGTGGCTGGAGTCAGGATTAGAGGAAGATATATCAAAATTTAAGGTATGCTGAAGATACGAGCAGGAAGTGAAGAGCACGTGATGAAACTGCCGTGAACAGTGAAGAAGGGAAGTGAAAAATCTGCTCTTTATTTAAACCTAAAAAAGGACAAATCTTGTTGAATATCGATGTGTTCAGATTGGGAGACGACCATGTGGAAATAGGGAAAATTTCATCTTCCTTGGTTCTAAGATTGAAGTGCGTGGAGAATGTGGAGGAGAAACGAACAGAAGGTTAGCGTTGGGAAGAAGAGCAATGCCAGGATTTACAAAGATCTGGAAAGACAAACAATTCATTCAAAGATGACAACTCAAACCAAGAGGAGGCTCGTGAATGCTCTGGAATTTCCAGTTGCAAAATATGGATGTGAGTCATGAACAGTGAAAAGTAAATGGAAAGGAAAGAAGAAGATTGACAGCTTTGAAATGTAGAATTTGAGACTAATGTTAAAAAAAAAAATCCTTTCCAGTGCAAGAAGAACAAACAAATCAGTGATTGAAGGAATTAGACCACCATGTACATTAGAAGCGTTGATGCTAAAACAAAAACTGTCACATCTGTTTTTTGGACAAATTGTGTGTGCAGAAAACGAAAGTCTGGAGAAATCAGCCAAGTAGGGTGTGTGTGAGGGAAGAAGAGGAATCTGTGCTATCTATGCTAGATGTACGAGGTGAAGGCTGCAACCAAGCTGTCTCGGTCAGAGCTTCGGGAAGCAGTGCATGGC
Source organism: Myxine glutinosa (assembly GCF_964187855.1). Lineage (NCBI taxonomy): Eukaryota > Metazoa > Chordata > Myxini > Myxiniformes > Myxinidae > Myxine > Myxine glutinosa. The sequence goes on along the minus strand of NC_136270.1, from coordinate 8,060,652 downwards.
AGGGATGTTTGAAGAAATCTGATCCTGAATGTCACCAGAAGTCGAACACAACTTGATAGAACTAGATAACTAGACAAACAAACAAAAATAAAAAACAGAAACTCAATCTGTCTGTAAAGTGAGAGAAACATGCCTTGTGCTACGCCCTTGTCACGGGAATGCCAATCTTTAGATTCCGCAGAATCCTGGAGAGAAATGTGTGATGTTGGGGCGCCAGACATATTTGTTGACATTATTTGCTGGAGTCATTGCATGACCTCGTACCTCATGGATCACTGCCATTTCGTTTGCTTACTACTGATTTATGGGTATTAACTTCTCGCTCGGCTTCACTATCCTTGGCATTGTAATTGTGTGTAAACCATGTCCCTGTGTTGTCAGACAGCATTCTTTAACATTTCTGTGACGAAATAATCTCTTTAGTCAGAAGTTAAACATGCAGTTGCAAAGGCAGATATGGAGCTTATCTGTAATTCTTTAAACCCACTTGACCCTTTGTGCAGACAATCCAGTATTCACTACTATCACTCTATTCTTCTGTCTGTAGAATTGACTAATTGTGTTTGTTGTCTCATGCCCCTCTATCCGATCCTTCAATAAGTGCTGCCCATAGTCACCTCATGCTTCCTTCCACTCGTGCCGACACCCTCCCCTACCTCAACCCCTTTCCTTTCTGCCACTCATGCGTGATGTCTTTATCCTCTTGTTCTCTTTTGATCCCCTGTCAATCTGCAAACCTGCTCCCCCTATCATTTAGCTCATCCACGTTGAGCCCAGATTTCTGTTTCCCCCCACCCCCTCTTTTTCAATATAACAAAAGCATATAAATCGCAATTTGATATACAGACTCCCTTTGTCAACTTAATTAGCTATTTTTTTGTCAGAAATATAAATAAGCTTTCAAAAATGAATGACTTGTCGGCTGTCGTCCTTTTTAATACATGCTTATTTAATTAATGTTGAAAAAAAATACCTAACAAATGATAGCAAAGGTGCAAATGTGGAAGAACCTTAAATCCGAAAAAAATTAAACAACGAAGGAAGAACCTGTCCTTACGAACAGGATAATTCACCCAGCAGGTGTGACTTATAAGTTATAACACACACTTCCCCAATAAACCCCCACTCCCACACTGGGAGATCTATGCCATACACATTTACGAAGAGAGAATTTGCGGTCCACCCTGAAACGGTCCACCCGGTCCCCCACCCTGAAACCCCGGACGTCGCAATCCCCCACCCAGGGGGGTTATATGAGTAACGAGGATATAAGGACTCAGGTGATAAAAAAAAAGACTTCTTGAACTAATATTCCTCCCAGGCATCATTATTACAAAGCAAGCCCCTGGAGATGGTATCATAATTGTCAGCATACTATCTGCCATGAGGCAGTTTCATCAATTAGGAGCATTAGAGGACTTGGGGGTATCACCTGACTGGCTTGAAAAACATTAAAAATCACTTTCATCTGGAAAATCCAATCATATTTTGGAAAACTACTGTTCATAGATTGTGCATCAGCTGTATATATTACTATTTCTTTTTTAAACACGCAAAATACCCGAGGATATCTTGGAGCATAATGCAAAATAAGCTCGCCGAACTATTTATCTGTGCTAAAAGTGCTCTCACCCACTATTAAGCATATTCTGACGAGTAGAGTTACAACTGTTTTTTGTACACAAAGTCAAGTCTCAGGGAAGAGCTATAACACAGAATAGATCATGATGCAACAGAACAAAATGAAGAGTAGAAAGGTTGGGGGGGGGGGGGGATGGGCACCAATAGTAGGGTTGAAGGACAAACTAGAGGGAGACGTGGACAAATAAAGGATGTAGGAAAGAATGAGGGGTAGGGGAAAACAAAGAGGTTGCACAAGATGGATACAGAAACAAACTCAATGAAAAACTGGAATTTGGAAAGAGGTGAGCTTGGAAAGGGGCGAGGAGGCTAACAAAGGGAGAAAATATCATGTTTTGGATGGGAGACGATGAGATGGTGGTGAACAGTTATCTTGAAGACCTGGAGGGAGGAATGAGATTGAATAGAATGTGGAAGTTGGTTCCACAGGCAGGAGAAAAGAGGAATGAATGAGTGTAGGTGGATTTTGGGAGTTTCATGAGAAAGGGGTTGCTAGTAGACCAAATGCACCCTATGGAAACCTGGAGGGGGGACAAAGTATGGAGAGGGAAAGTGGTGCAAGACCAGAAAGGAGGGGGGAGAAGACAGAGTTCCCCGACCTGTCTGTGATGGTGAAGTGATAGGCCTATAGACTCGGCGTCATCACAGAAGATTCTAATAATATTAAAGGCCTTGGTTTCCATGGCATCAAGCTGAGCAAGATGTGAGGCAGTGGAGCCAGCCCAGAGGGGAGAGCAGTACTCCATCAAGCTGTGGATGAAGGCCTTGTCGGTGGATAAGAGCTTAGGTGTGCCAAGGAAAGACATTGTACGATGCAGGATGCCCAATCGGCAACTGGCATTGGAGGACAATTTTGAAATGTGGTTTGCCCAATAGAGATCATGGCCGATAGTGAAACTCAGGAGTTTGAATGACTGAACTTCCTCACGAGGATTGTTAAGAAAGTAGATAGGAGGGTTTCCCAGACAGTTCTTTCGGAGAGAGAGTGAGAGTGTGAGATTTGTCAGGATTTTCCAAGTGTTTGACAAGCTGGTGATTTTGTCAAGGTCTGAAGAGGGAAGAGGCTGCATGAGGAATGTCAAGGCAGAGGATGCAGTCATCAGCCAGTATATAAAGAGGGTTGTCAAGAGAGTCATAGAGACCGTTAATGAAGATTACCGTTGTGCACTTGTTCTTGCAAAGACGATGAACGATTATAAAAGCCACATGCTCGTGGAAATTTCGCCAATGCAAATACCATACATCCATTAAACGCCCTAGTTTGAGGATGTCAAAAAGAATGCTTCAAAGAGAACTTCATTTCAGCTTGAGCAAGAGGTAAAAGCGTGCAATTTCCTGTGAAACCTACATGGTACTAAAAACAACTTTGGAAAAGCCAACCATGTTGCCCACACCCTTAAATCACCATCCTGAGTGAGGAATACGATGTGCCCAACATTACCATGTTTAGACCCAGCCTCAAAAAAAACTGTTAGAGGCCCTCAAAAAACCACATCATGTGCTTTTGGCAACATCCATTCACCAAAAATCACATTTTATTCACCAGAAAAGCATTTATTACAAGAAAACCATAAAAGGTTGAAACTTAGCAAATTTAGGATCAAATGATCTGGTGAATACTCCAAGAGCCATATCTCATTTCAAGAGATGCTGGCTATCCTTACATCATGCTTACATTTATTCTTTGTGATACTATGACTTCTTATTCTTCCCCGATATGTGTCACATGGGTGTTGGTTGCATCGTTGCTATGGGACGAGGCTGCACCACCTGCAGGTTAGGGCAGGAATTTGGAATTTGTTCAGGGTAACTCACCTAACTCTTCATCGAAAGACACAGTGGGATCTTTAATGTCGATGACCAAATAACGCAAGCAGACAGGCCTCAGACGGATAGACCACCAATCCGACAGTTTACAAGATGGGCCTGTGTGGTACTCATACCGGCAAAATTGGTGGGGGCATGTTGCAAGGGTAAAATGGAATACTGTCTTCATTGCCGTGTTCTTTTCTGCTGTTGTTATTCAGGAAGTATATGTGACATTTTAAACCCATTTTATCAATAAATTCCTCGTTCTATTGCACCCTTACTTCTTTCTACAATACCTCAAATCATCCCCCAAAAAATTAAATATTGACAAATTTTCTATCTTTCATTCAATGGAGTAAGGTATTTATGTAAGAATACATGTTCTACATCAAGAGAATACCTTGCATATGGAATGCTAATAGTTTTGTGAAGTGCATTGTGCTATATCTTAAACGCACGCACGCCCACCCAAACCCACCCACACCCAGGACCACTCTCTTAATGTGTAATCCTCAACTACATGCTAGACAATCCACAAAAATAAAAAATAAAAATAACTAGAGGAGGTTTAAATTCCAGGTTTCAGCGTCACAAAGTCAACCTCCAACCCCAACCTCCAACAACAAGGAAGTTTAAAATCCAACTCTTCAGCGTCACGACATCAACCGATATGCCTCCGCCCACATTATTACATCATTATAATACTTGTACCAAGTTTGATTTAAATCCATTCAGCTGTTCTCAAGTTATCACATTTTTACCTGACATGACCTTTGGCTTTTCACCTCGGGATCCCAAAATCTAATCAGTTAACCTTTACATAATTTCCATACCTGTACCAAGTTTGAATTAGATCACTTCTCCCATTCTCAAGTTATACACCTATTACAGACTTCGACCTTTGACCTCTTGACCCCAAAATCTAATCAGTTCCTCTTTACCTCATTATACATACCTGCACCAAGTTTGACAAAGATCCCTCCAGCTGTTCTCAAGTTATCGTGGTAACGAAAACCTATCACGTGCCGCGGTTACGAGTAATCATGTTTTGTTTTGCACCAAAGAACAATAATAAACTTAGTTGCTTGCTGCAGGATCGTTCTTCAAAATGTGCCCAGGGTTTCTGGACCGGGTCCTCTCTCAAGGAGGTTGGTGGCAGGATTTGCGTAAACACACCTGGTGGTCCAGAAACCCTGGGCACATTTTGAAGAACGATACCTGCAGCAAACAACAAAGTCTATATATATATATTGTTACGCAACTGTGATTAACACCACAGTTACGGATGGCCGATTTGCGAGACTTTAACTCCCGAGGCGAAAACTCAATGGCGGATTCAAACTCAACACAAACGCGCGGAATGGCGGGACACAGCGAAGGCTCCGCAACCTTACCTATTAAAATCAAACACCCAGGAAACTGCGTTCAAATATATACAGAAAATAATACAAGGATTTATTATTTTAAAGTAAAGACAGTGAAAAAGCCCGCGCCGGTAAATCTAATAACTCTAAATCGGGACGTCCCCACACGACTGACAGCAAACACGATACGAGGGAGATTATGAATACGAAAATAACACGTCACGTCGTTCAAAATGTACGCGGATGCGGCTTATCTGTCTTTCGTCGTCTTGGTGGCGGCCGTCCAACACCGCTCCTTTCGGCCCGATCGCACACCACGAGGTCCCTCGCTCCGAGTCCCACAAGGCCGAGCACCACGCACCAAAAAGCACCATGCGTCGACGACCTCCAACGCGGGCACAAACTCCACTTGACCAGGGACAGGAAGGACTCCTTTGAACTCCACTTGACCAGACTCTCTGCGGGAGTGCTGGCAGCCAAGTGCCAACTGTTCAGTGCCAACTGTTCAACGAACTGCGACGAACGAAACTCGACTTGCAACGAACTGCGTGTGCTCTGTGTGCTCGGTGTGCTCGGTGTGCGAACGAACTCTCCACCAACTGCCGACTCCGACTCTCCACCAACTGCCGCTTTTGATCGCTCATCGACGTGTGTCCCCGTGTGTCCTGAAAATGGCGTCCAACCGTCGCATATATTGGTGGCCAATGACGTCACATTGGCGCACTCCTCAGCCAATCATAGCCTCCCAACTTGCCGGCTCGCCCAGGTCACGCCCTCTGCGGCATGCTACTCCTGACATCTCCCGTCCGCGACCCCGCGGTCCTTGTGTAACACGTGCCAGGCGAGGTTTGTAGGCCTTGGAGGTGCGAACGGCGGCGGCCAACCGTGGCGGTGTTTTTGGCCTGGTTTCCTGTCCATTTATTACGAAGTCAATGTCAGGGAAAGGGAATTATTTAATGTTGCGCTAAGGACCTAACTAATGTTTATGTGGTTTGCAGTGCCATAATGGACAAAGGTTTGACTACCAGGTGAGACTCACAGGGGCGTTACCTTTAATCCCTCACTATTTAACACTCGGACCTCCAGGTAGATCCACAATCATACATCTTACCCCGACAAACGCCTAAACATCAATAACTTATTACATGTAGAGTCCCTGTCACGACAGCCGAATACCTACCTATTCAGATCTACCTAGCTCTAGATGTTACTCTACCAAATTCATAACAATATATATATATATACAGTTGTGGCTGAAAATATTGGTACCCTTCCACTTTTTCAAATAACTCACAACTTTCTCTAAAAATAAGTTGAAATTGACAAAAGTATTTGGTCTCCCCAATTCTTTATTTCACTGTTAATGTTACAGAACCTTTGTTTTTGATTCAGAACATAATATATCCTTTTAAATCATAAAATAAAATAAAATGGCATTGACAAAATTATTGACACCCTAGACTTCATATTTGGTATCACGGCCTTTGGACAAAATAACTGCAGTCAAGCGCTTCCTGTAGCCATGAATGACCTTTCTACACCTCTCCACTGGCAGTTTGGCCCACCCTTCTTGTGCAAACTGCTCCAGTTCTCCCAGATTTTATGGGTGCCTTCTCCCAACTGATGTTTTCAGATCTCCCCATAGTTGTTCAATGGGATTTAGATCTGGACTCATTGCTGGCCACTTCATAACAGTCCAGCGTTTTGTCTTGAACCATTCCTGGGTGCTTTTTGAAGTGTGTTTGGGGTCATTGTCCTGCTGCAAGACCCATGACCTTCGATGGAGACCCAGCTTTCTGACACTGGGTTGAACATTGCGCTCCAAAATGCCTTGGTAATCTCCAGATTTCATGATGCCATGCACACATTCAAGGCACCCAGTGCCAGAGGCAGCACAGCAACCCCAAAACATCACTAAACCTCCTCCATGTTTAACTGTATGGAAGGTGTTCTTTTCTTTGAAGGCTTCATTTTGTTTTCTGTAAACATAGAGATGATGTGCTTCACCAAAAAGCTCTAATTTGGTCTCATCTGTCCACAAGACATTCTCCCAGAAGGATTTTGGCTTGTTCATGTGTTTTTTGGCAAACTACAGTCGGGCTTTCTTATGTCTCTCTCAGCAATGGGGTCCTCCTGGGTCTCCTACCATAGAACCCCCTTTCATTGAGTTGGCGACGGATGGTGCGAGTTGAAACTGTCGTACCTTGTGTCTGAAGGTCAGCTTGAATCTGTTTGGCAGTTGGTTGAGGTGCTTTATCCACCATTCGAACAATCCTTCGCTGCAATCTTCGATCAACTTTTCTCTTGCGGCCACGTCCAAAGAGGTTGGCTACAGTGCCTTCCTGATGACATTGCGTACGGTGGACACAGGAATATCAAAGTCTATGGAGATGGAATTGTAGCCTTGAGATTGTCCATGCTTGGCTACAATTGTTCGTCTGACCTCCTCAGAAATTTCTCTGGTTTTCTTTCTTTTCTCTATGATCTTTGTGGTACACACAGTGACACAAAACAGCAGAATGACTCCTTTTCTCTATTCAAACTGGTTGAATGAGTGATTTTTATTTTGCAGGCACCTGCAACTCAACACAGGTGAGTTCAATTCCAAAGTAAAAGAGAATCACCTGCTTGAAATCTAATTATTTCTAACAACTTCTAAAAGGTACCAATAATATTATCCAGGCCATTTTAGAATTTCTGTGTGGAATAAGTTAAGATTTAGTAATTTTTTCAGCTTTTTTGTTTTGTTTCACTGCAAACCAAAGAAATACAAATGTGGATACCAAAAGGGTTTTTAATTTCAACAATTTTCTGGAAGAAATGGTGCATTATTTGAAAAAAGTGCAAGGGTGGCAATATTTTTGGCTACGACCATTTATATATATCTATATCTATATTCTATATATTATATATATAAAAGAAAGTTTTTGTTTGTTTGTTTGTTTGTCTGCGCAAGCTAATCTCCTGAACAGTGAAAGATAGGAGGAAACCTCCAATACAAAAAATGTGGGGACGAGCCCCGTGAAGGTTATAGGCTAGGTGGCGAGGCCGGTCGAGGCCCACCTCGGCCGGGCTGGGCCCATTTCGCAATTAAAAGCTGAGCTGAATTATAGTAGTCAATCTTCTACGGCCGTGAGTAAAAGCTGAATTATAGTAGTAAATGCATTCAAAAAGAACTAAAAATGTCGAGACAGTCCCCGGGAAGGTTAAAGGATCGGTGGCGAGGCCGGTCGAGGCCGCTTCGGCCGGGCTGGGCCCATTTTGCAATTAAAAGCTGGGCTGAATTATAGTAGTCAATCTTCTACGACCGCGAGTAAAAGCTGAATTATAGTAGTAAATTCATTCAAAAAGAACCCGGGCAACACCGGGTGCTTTCGGCTAGTCTACTATATAAGAGCCGTTGGTCTGTGTGTCTGTGTGTCGCCATTTTTCTCATAGATGGCTGAACAGATTTCGTCAAACTTTCAGAGGTTCATCAGTGACTGATTGGGAGTATTTTAGGCAAAACATCAAAAAAAAAAATAGAAAAAGTTTTTTTTTTTAAATCGCTTTGTTGTGCCCAAGCCTTGTTGATTAATGACACTTATATACAAGTACACTTTCGCATAAATAAATACAAAACAATTACCAGGCATTTGAACACAAATAATCAAACAATACCGGAAGTGGTCAACAAATAATCAAACAATACCGGAAGTGGCCAACGTTGGTGGTAAGGCTTCTTCTACTTCCTGAACATCATCATACTTAACTCAGAAATGTGATCAACGGCACATTCACCAGCATATGTTCAACAGAAAGGTAAAATGATGATTTGACATTTGTGATGGATTCTGATTTGGATGTGATTGCTTTTCCATTATATTTGCCCTCATTTCAAATTTGTTAATGTTTCTTTTTCACTTGAGCAACCCTGGGTATTCCAGCTATAAACACTTATATACTTTACTCGAGGTACAAATACAAATACAACTTTGTCTGGGGGGTAACATAGTCTATGTGGCCGCGGCCTCATGCAAGGTGTGGGGGACTGGGAGAGGGGCATAAATTCTCCATGTAAATGTGTACCGTGTAGCGCCACCTGGTGTTGGTGGCATAGGGTATTACAATTTCCTTTTTTCCCTGGGCAACACTGAGGTTGAAGCACTCTTTGCACGGGAAAGTTTTTCCTCTTTCACTCGCCTCCCTTCCCCCAAAACGGAGGGGCCTGTCAAAGCCACCGCCCCACCCCCCCAAAGTTGTACATGTAGCATAGCTGATGTGGGCCTGATGGTTAGGGTGGTGGGCTTGGGATTGTAAGTTCCTGAGTTTGAATCCCGTTCAGCTGTTGCATCAATACCAGGTGGGGTTGACTCAGCCTGTCATCCTTCTGAGGTCGGCAAAATGAAGTACCAGGGTACTGGGTTCTCTCTCAAGGAGGTTGGTGGCAGGATTTGCGTAAACACACCTCGTTCTGTAGCACACACAATGGTGTGTGTTGGGATGGTGCTGAGGAGTCGGCCAAGGATGCAGTGACGTGCTGATCCAGCGTACGCTCCCATTGGCATACATATATATATATATATATATATATATATATATATATATATATATATATATATATATATATATATATATATATCATCTTGTGTCACCAGTGGGCTTTTGTGTCCGCCACAATCTAAGATATAACTTTTTCCCGCAAACGGAATGTACTACACAGCAAGCAGCACTTATCTCGAAATAAACAAACAACCATATTTCCTTTGGGAAACTTCAACCTGAAGTCAAAACAGACAATCCAGTGGAGTCATTGTCCCAGTTTACACTGTTTACACGACCCCGATCGGCAAGCCAATGGAAAGCACTGTTCAGTGAGGGACAAGAACGGCAAGTTCTCAAGATCAAGAACGGGAAAAGTGTTCCATCTACTCCAGAGAAGGCGTGGTCAAGGGAGACGTTAGGTGGGAGGAGGCGGAGTGACGTAGGAGGGACCACTGGCTCAGACCTCGCGTTCTAACACCTTCGACTTCGAGTCTCCAGGTGCACGCAACGCATCGACCAATCTCTATCCGCTTCGTGCCTCTCTAAAACAAATATAATATATATATATATATATATATATATATACATATATTATATCTAATGTATATAATTCAATCATCAGTCTTTAACATCGCCACACTGTTATCAATGCACTGCAGACATGAAGCAAATATTATGCATCAGCCATATACTTATTACGTAACCAAATATTGGGGAAATTAATAATTGACCCCGATACCCCGATATAAATTCCTCTTCCGTTTCGCTTTCCTCCTTTTACCACATATCTTCACAAACCTGTTCTCTTTCTCTCCCCAGTGCTCTCATTCCTTTAAATTCTCTCTCGTCATCATCTGCCTACTTTTCATTTTCGTGATTTAAACATCCACGTGCATTATGGAATAAATTATGGTCTCCCACTGTAGCCTTGGAAACTAAAGGCAAAGCTACTAAACTACAAAAACTAAACTACAAAAAGACCCACCTTCCTAAATGGATGATCATCGTCAAGGCCATCGGTCGTTCTTGATTCAATGTCGGTCATGCTCACGATGCGCAATGGAATGAGACATTCGTTGGAATACGCACACTCATAGCACCAGAACAAGATGATCTCCGCCCATGTCGTGGGAGCTCCGCCCATGTGGTGGGAGCCCCGCCCAGACAGCCAACTTCGCTTCAAACGCTGTCGAATAGGACACAAGTACGGCCTGATTACGTCACGGACATAAGGCCACGCCCCCTACCAAACACGCTTTTGCTTTTATTAGGCCTACTTAGTTGCGAAGAAAAAGGTCAACGCCTATTTCTATTTTGGGCAAACTATTGCGAGTTTCGATTAGAAGCGTCATTACCGAACTATTTCAGTCCGAGTAACTGAGTTACGATTTATATTTATATTTTTACATTCCATTAATGTAGCCTACTTGTCATCAATGCCATTGAATATCTTTCTGCTTAGTGACTTCATATTGGAATGTGGATACACATGTATGTTATCCATGATTTTGAAGTTATGTCAAGTGCAGGCTCCACGTGTAGGCTAGTGTAGGCCGTATCAGGTACGTATGTGTATGAAAATGCTCCGTTGAGAAGCAAACAAGTATTTTCAAGTTAAGTTACATAGTTTGTGTTGTAGAAGCAACTATAGAACGTCACTCGGTAGGGCACATACCTCAACCAGGCTGAACAGTTTGTTTTGTATCCCACTGATAGGCCGGATCTGGATTGGGGCCTGAACCAAAATCTAATCGGCTTGTTCTTGTCACCTAACCAACTCATCCACCAAGTTTATTCATAACTCGTCCATAACTTTTTTTAAATATCATGTTATACAGTATATCGCTTTTCACCCGATCTCTCGATGGTGAAGAATCACTTAAAAATTAAATAATTCTTGCAGACCAATCCAGATTCAGATCTTCACCAAAATCGAAAGGATTAGTCCTTTTCACACACACACAACATGTCCACCAAGTTTCGTCCAAATCCGTCCACAACTTTGAGATATCCTGCGATATATAATTTTTGGCCATATCACTCAATGGTGAAGAATCACTTTAAAAAATTCTACTCACTGGATCCGTATCCGGATCTTCACCAAAATCGAAACGATTCTTCCTTGTCACACCCACAACCTGTCCACCAAGTTTTGTCCAAATCCATCCACAACCTTTAGAGATATCCTGCTATGTATTAATGTATAGTTTTTGGCCCTATCTCCCAATAGTGAAGAAAACACTTTTAAAATTCTAGTAGCCGGATCCGGATCCGGATCGTCAACAAAATCTAATCATTTCCTCCTTGTGACATATGCTACATCTCTGCCAAATTTCGTCCGAATCCGTCCACAACCTTTTGAGATATCTTGTTCACAAACTGACAGACAGACAGACAGACAGGCAGACAGGGCCTTTGGGGGCGGAGGCAATGACACTTCAGAATCACACTTTAGAATCACCCTTTATAATTACACTTTAGAATCACCCTTTATAATTACACTTTAGAATCACCCTTTATAATTACACTTTAGAATAACCCTTTATAATTACACTTTAGAACTAGAACGGGCACTCGGTAGAGCGCATACCTTCGCCGCAGCTACTGTTCTGTACTTGGCATGGGAGTGTAGGGAACAGAACAGTGAACAGTTTGGTGCTGATTTCATGCAAATCGGATAAGAATTGACCGAGTTATGACAAAAAACGCACATTTTGCAAGGTCGTGACCCCCCTGACCTTTGACCCGATTGCTCCCAAAATCTAATCAAATGTGTCCCGTATAATAACCAATCATCCCACCAAATTTCATGCAATTCGGTTGAATACTTTTTGAGTTATGCGAATAACATACACACACACACACACACACAGACATACAAATAAATACACAGCGATCAAAACATAACCTTCCGCTTTTGCGAAGGTAATTACCCTTTAGAATTACACTTCAGAATTACCCTTTATAATTACACTTCAGAATTACCCTTTATAATTACACTTCAGAATAACACTTTATAATTACACTTTAGAATAACACTTTAGAATAACCCTTTATAATTACACTTTCGAATTACACTTTAGAATAACCCTTTATAATTACACTTTAGAATAACACTTTAGAATAACCCTTTATAATTACACTTTAGAATAACCCTTTATAATTACACTTTAGAATAACCCTTTATAATTACACTTTAGAACTAGAACGGGCACTCGGTAGAGCGCATACCTTCGCCGCAGCTACTTTTGTTGCCAAAATAAAAGACTACAAGATCTGTGTAGCAAAGCATTTTGGCATTAGTTTCATACAAATTGGACACAAATTGACTGCGCTATGGTAAAAAGACGATTTTGACCTTTTCATGACCTTGACCTTGACCTTTGACCCGATCGATTCCAAAATCTAATCAAATGGTTCCCGGATAATAACCTATCATCCCACCAAATTTCATGCGAATCGGTTGAATACTTTTTGAGTTATGCGAATAACATACACACACACACACAGACATACAAATAAATACACAGCGATCAAAACATAACCTTCCGCTTTTGCGAAGGTAATAACCCTTTAGAATAACCCTTTATAATTACACTTTAGAATAACCCTTTAGAATTACACTTCAGAATTACCCTTTATAATTACACTTTAGAATAACACTTTAGAACTAGAACGGGCACTCGGTAGAGCGCATACCTTCGCCGCAGCTACTTTTGTTGCCAAAATAAAATTTTTGAGGTTGAAATGATCGCGGGAGATTGCGTTATAGTGATGACGTCCTGGATGGACATCTTCTTCTTCAGTCGCGCATAACTTTGAGTGAAATACGATCGAGTTAAAAATAGTCAGAATTTGAGCAAATCTGTTTCATTCGTTTGTTAATATGCCTCATCTATTGTCAAATCTGCAATTATAATTTTTTTTGAGGTTGAAATGATCGCGGGAGATCGCGTTATAGTGATGACGTCCTGGATGGACATCTTCTTCTTCAGTCGCTCATAACTTTGAGTGAAATACGATCGAGTTAAAAATAGTCAGAATTTGAGCAAATCTGTTTCCCAAAATCTAATCAAATGTGTCCCGTATAATAACCAATCATCCCACCAAATTTCATGCAATTCGGTTGAATACTTTTTGAGTTATGCGATTAACATACACACACACAGACATACAAATAAATACACAGCGATCAAAACATAACCTTCCGCTTGTGCGAAGGTAATAACCCTTTATAATTACACTTTCGAATTACACTTTAGAATTACACTTTAGAATTACACTTTCGAATTACACTTTAGAATTACACTTTAGAATTACACTTTAGAATTACACTTTAGAATTACACTTTCGAATTACACTTTAGAATTACACTTTAGAATAACCCTTTAGAATAACCCTTTATAATTACACTTTAGAATAACCCTTTAGAATTACACTTCAGAATTACCCTTTATAATTACACTTCAGAATTACCCTTTATAATTACACTTTAGAATTACACTTTCGAATTACACTTTAGAATTACACTTTAGAATAACCCTTTATAATTACACTTTAGAATAACCCTTTAGAATAACCCTTTATAATTACACTTTAGAATAACCCTTTAGAATTACACTTCAGAATTACCCTTTATAATTACACTTCAGAATAACACTTTATAATTACACTTTAGAATAACACTTTAGAATAACCCTTTATAATTACACTTTCGAATTACACTTTATAATTACACTTTAGAATAACCCTTTATAATTACACTTTAAAATAACACTTTAGAATAACCCTTTATAATTACACTTTAGAATAACCCTTTATAATTACACTTTAGAATAACCCTTTAGAATAACCCTTTATAATTACACTTTAGAATAACCCTTTAGAATTACACTTCAGAATTACCCTTTATAATTACACTTCAGAATAACACTTTATAATTACACTTTAGAATAACACTTTAGAATAACCCTTTATAATTACACTTTCGAATTACACTTTAGAATTACACTTTAGAATAACCCTTTATAATTACACTTTAAAATAACACTTTAGAATAACCCTTTATAATTACACTTCAGAATAACCCTTTATAATTACACTTTAGAATAACACTTTAGAATAACCCTTTATAATTACACTTTAGAATTACTCTTTATAATTACACTTTAGAATAACACTTTAGAATAACCCTTTATAATTACACTTTCGAATTACACTTTCGAATTACACTTTAGAATTACACTTCAGAATAACCCTTTATAATTACACTTTAGAATAACACTTTAGAATAACCCTTTATAATTACACTTTAGAATAACACTTTAGAATAACCCTTTATAATTACACTTTCGAATTACACTTTAGAATTACACTTCAGAATAACCCTTTATAATTACACTTTAGAATAACACTTTAGAATAACCCTTTATAATTACACTTTCGAATTACACTTTCGAATTACACTTTAGAATTACACTTCAGAATAACCCTTTAGAATTAAACTTTAGAATTACACTTTAGAATTACCATTTAGAATTACACTTTAGAATGACCCTATAGAATTACACTTTAGAACTAGAACGGGCACTCGGTAGAGCGCATACCTTCGCCGCAGCTACTTTTGTTGCCAAAATAAAAGACTACAAGATCTGTGTAGCAAAGCCACACCTACGTTGAATTCTGAACATTTTGGCATTAGTTTCATACAAATTGGACACAAATTGACCGCGCTATGGTAAAAAGACGATTTTGACCTTTTCATGACCTTGACCTTGACCTTTGACCCGATCGATTCCAAAATCTAATCAAATGGTTCCCGGATAATAACCTATCATCCCACCAAATTTCATGCGAATCGGTTGAATACTTTTTGAGTTATGCGAATAACATACACACACACACACAGACATACAAATAAATACACAGCGATCAAAACATAACCTTCCGCTTTTGCGAAGGTAATTACACTTTAGAATGACCCTATATAATTACCCTTTCAAATGAACCTTAAGAATTACCCTTTAGAACCCATTAGAATTACCCTTTAGAACCTCTGAGAAACCTTTAGAATTACCCTTTAGAACCCCCTAGGATCCACTATAATTACCCTTTATAGCCCTTTAGAAATATTTAGAACACTTTCGATTTACCCATTAGAACCCATTATAATTACCTTTTAGAACCCATTAGAATTACCCTTTAGAACCCTGTTGAAGTATCCTTTAGAAATATGTAGAGCACTTTCGAATTACCCTTTAGAACCCATTAGAATTACCCTGAGATCCTCTCAGAATAGATTTCCCATCTCCACAGCAGTATGCGGAGTGGCATCATCCTGCTGTCAACCGACATAAGTTGCAAATTTGCGCAAGACATCGCGATCATTCTGGTTTACAGTCGCTGCATTCTTATCGTCAACATCTTCAAATCAAAAGGGTCCAATGATGCCATACGAGCTCATGGCAACCCATGCAGTGAACTTCACACAGTGCAGGGGCTTTTGAAGAGCATGCTTTATCAGGGCATTCACTCCACCAGAAGCGGTACAGTTTTGCTTGCTCACTCCGCCATTGGGGTCACACCTGGAAAACCATACCTGGTCACAATTCAGCTCCATCATCTCATTGAACCACTGACACATGGTTACTCAAGCTGCCTCGTCAGTGTCAGTGAGAGTGTGTTTGACCTGTACTTCGTATGGATAAAGTTTGTTGTCCTGCTTCAGGATCCGAAAGACAGTTGTGTGCGAAAGACCAAGTTCTTGTGAGTGCCGACGAGAAGGTCTTCTTGGATTTTGAGTGACAGATTGTCTCAACGCCGCAATGTTCTCTTGTGAACACCCAGTCTTTCTACCCAATTTATTGAGATCGTGAACAGTGCCTTCTTTCTGGAACTTCTGATATTGTGAAGAATACAGTTCTTGCTGGTGGGTCTCTCACTTTGAAATATTTGTGGTAAATCCACTGAGTCTTGATCACAGACTTTATCTCATGGTACAATTCTACCATTTTACTTCGGTGTCGTACTGTATATGTGGTGAAATTGTCTCCACCAAGGCTTATTAAGCTCGATGGAGAGAATTTTCCAAATTGCTCGAACAAAACCTGAGAAATAAATAATAATTAAAATTAATAATGATCAATAGAGACACAATCCAAATGGTACCAAGACTTGTGCCCGTCGACTTCCAGCAAAGATTCTGCCAAGAAACCCCCTATAAAAAGACACTTCCACATTGGGAACATGAACTCTTTGCAACGGGCAACATAAAAAGATATGCCAAGAACTGGTAGGCCATCAACCAGAGGTCAGCAGTGCGAATTGGTCGAAGAGACTTGTTGCCAGGTCTGACCACGGCCTCAAAGCCCAGATCTATCGACACGTAGCAATTCCCTTCAAGCCTTCGTAAAAGAGATTGTTGTAGAACAGCCCTACTAGACCACCGATGACCTTAAACAGCGAGTGATACTGCCTTTGGTGTCACCCCACAAATGCTCTGGAAAATGTACATGGCGCAAAATTATTCTCTGTAATGACAGTGATGGAGCACAAACGGATCCACTGGACACTTGAGGCTTGTTTCATGTTCTGCAAAACGAGTAATAAAGTAAAAGAGTCGTGAAAATTATGTGGTATAACTTTTATAACCCTTCAGTGAATGAATGAATGATCGTTTTAAGGCCATTTTCCCCGCTCGAGCGGGGGTTAGCCTTGCGGGCCCCATGACAATCATGGTTCCCTGTTTGAGGCAATGTTTTTATGGCCGGATGCCCTTCCTGACGCCAACCCTTGGTCACGCTCTTACGATGCGCAGGGATACGGTGTACCTATTCTAAACCGGGGTACACACCGTGATCATTCATCCCAGCAAGCTGGTACTCAATTTGCCGACCTCGGAAGGATGACAGGCTGAGTCAACCCCCCTGGTGTTAATTCAGCGATCGACCGGGATTCGAACCCAGGATCCTAGGATCCTCGGCTAGCCACCGCTAAGCCTTCAGTGTTGTCAGATAATTTGATAAAAGGCAATGTCACAATTTTTACAATGGGTGTCAAGACATTGTGGCCGCCCTATACATGTCCATTTTTATATTTGTCATGTTTAAAAAAAACTGCCATCGTTTTCACTACCTGAATGTTCTCACTTTATAAACGAAGATTAGAGGAGTAAACTATGCAGGTATCGGTGTGGTAACAAATTTGTAGGGGACAATTTTGGGTCATCGATGAAACTTGACCCCATTTATAACAAAAATAGGGGCAATGACCCTGGGCTCACCTGGCAGAACCAGGTAATCACTTGTAGGTGTGCATGACCCACAGAATATGTAACGGAGAAAGAAAATACCTATTTTGGGGGCAAACCCCTGAGTTATTTAATGCCGTGAATAAACCTTAGTCCATCATGGATGACGATAGTTGTGGTCAAGTTTCATTGAAATCGTGTGTAGTTTCGAAGAAAGGAAATACCTATTTCGGCGTGGGGGGAGGGGTGAGGGAGGGGGCGGTGGAGGGGGGGAGGGGTGGTTAAAGATCCCCACCCCCCCTCCCAACTCCTGTAGACTCCTTCACTGAGCGCAGCTTTTGAATTTATTTTCAAAGCCATTATAAAAATAAAAATAAAACTATTTTAATACCTATTAAATACCTATTACCTATTAAAATACCTATTAAATACCTATTACCTATTAAAATACCTATTAAAAAAAACAAACAAAAAAAAAACCTATTAAAAAAAAAAAAAAACTAAAAAATACCCATTAACTAGACCTATTGGCCAATGTATATTCCAAGTTTCAGCTAGTTTCAAAGTATAGCCCTTGACCCTTGATAGCCCTTGATAGGGCCCTTGATAGGCCGATAGCCCTTGATAGGGCCCTTGATAGGCCGATAGCCCTTGATAGGGCCCTTGATCGCCCTTGATAGACCTTGATAGTCCTTCATAGACCTTGATAGCCCTTGACCTTGATAGCCCTTGACCCTTAATAGCCCTTGACAAAGTATAGCCCTTGAGATATGAGCGCCAACTGGGCGGCCGGACAGACAGACACCAACGTGAATTCGAGGGTTTTCTTAATAAAACTCAAGAATGTGGAAACAAAATGGTGAAATTTGGAACATGTTACCTCGATGTACAAAGCATTTACTTCTGAAATTCGCAGCCGATTTCGACCAGTAGAAGCCGAGAAACTAATTTTCAGTCCCCATGGTAAAGTTGCATACACAGAAACAGTTCCATACAAAGGGAGCGGCGCTTAACGCCTCCCTCGATTACTAGTATAAAGCACGTCAAAATTGGTGGGTTGGAACAGTCCATTCGATGGTGCAGCCTCGTGAGCACATGCCAAAGTCTGAAGCCTCGGCCTATTGTCAGCGGTGCTTATACCTTCTTTATTAGATACTAGGAGTACCCGGCGTTGCCGGGCAGGGAGGGGGCGTGGGGGAGGAGGGAGGCAGGAGAGGGAGGGGTGAGAAAGGGAGTGGAAGGGGATTCATCACCTTTTCGTTGAATACCTGCTGCTGAATGTGCCGTTCATCACGTTTCTGAGTTAAGTGTGATGCCGATCAGGAAGAAGAAGAAGAAGCCTTACTACCAACTTCATACGCTTTCGGAATCGTTTGATTTATTTGTGTTCAAATGCCTGGCGATTGTTTTGTATTTATTTATGCGAATGTGTACTTGTATCTATAACTGTCATTAATGAAAAAAGGCTTAGGCACTATTGAGCGATTTCTTTTATTTTAACCCTCTGGAGTCTACAAGCCGATTATATCGGCTTGTCTCTAATCTTGTCTCTCATGCCTCAAATCTAATAATGTCTCTAATCTCAAATTTGAATGCGGTTAGAGCCAATAAATTTGGCTTTTAAACATTTCGGCGCATGCGTGAAGCCGATAGAATCGGCTTGTAGACTCCAGAGGGTTAAATACCAAAAAAAGAATTTTGTTTTCAAAAATTTTTTTTTTTTTGCCTAAAACACTCCCAGGCACTCACTGATAAACCCTGAAAGTTTGACGAAGATCCTTTCAGCCATCTCTGAGAAAAATGGCGACACAGACCAACGGCTCTCTTATATAGTAGATCATACGGACGTAAATTAACACTCGTTTTACTCTGCGAGCGTTGCACATCATGTCACGTGCAGCGAATTTCACTTCCCTCATCCCTGCGCTTTTTATTTATTGTTTTTTTAATGCTTCTGTACACCACCCTTGAGGCTTGGTTTGCAAGCCACCATCTACAATTCCAATATAAGAGACATAATTACTCTTATAGAAAATGTTTTTCGAGTTAGTTTTATCCTCAAAAATAGACCATAGTGAACACACATTCGTATTAAAAGATTGGTTTTTAAAACCCGACTCAAATTGTCCTTATGAAGGCGGATAGACTTCAGTACAAACACACAAACTGACATTGTATTTCATGTGGTAGATATATTTCTGTATTTCATTTTTAATTATTTTGTAAAAAAAAAATTTTAAACAAAAATTTCACTTTTAAATTTTGTACCTCGTAGTATTGTGTGTAGATGTGACAAAAAAAAAACTCAGTTAAATAAATTTTTAATTCATGCTGTAAGACAACAAAATGTGAAAAGGTCCAGGGGTGTGAATACTTTCTGAAGGCACTGTAGCTCAAAGGATGGCTGAGATATCGCCCGGACAAACAAGAAAGAATGAAAAAGAAAACAAACAAAAGGGGTGAAAACTGAATACTCCCTTTTGGCGCGTCATCGCCGGACCACCTTCGACACTTGTGGGATAGACACAATGCTGTCTATAAACAGCACTCTCCACAATGATTCATCACTCTACATGGATCTTGGAGGTTTCCTTGGTGAAAACTTAAAAGGTTAGTTAGTTGTATGATAGCACCAACATTGGAAGTTTTTGGAAGGCGAACTATTCAATAGCCTCAATAAATGCTTCTCAAGACACAAAAGTTGAACATGCTTCAAAAAGGCAAAATCCCAAATTAATGAGTTTTTATTGTGGGGATTCATTGTAAAACATGAACGATTACTCAAAGCCTTCAAAACAGAACATTCTGGTTCAACATTGCAACTTTGATAACTTGATTGTTTTTACCCGAGACAAAGTATGCATACACAATCTCATTATTGTATATTAACAAAGCCTGGTTAGTTTGAGGGGGGGGAGAGGGCAACAAAAGAAAGATACCTGCATGGTAAACAATGTCACAAGAATGAAAGTCATTGTGGTAGGTATGCAACCATACAATTTATGATGTCACATATACATTTCAGCCAGTCAAGGCCAAGACATGGCTGCCTCCACAGAACGTACAGGAAAGCCCCCAGAGTTAAAGTTCCTGCTTAATTGCACAGTACTTTTACCTTTTGAAATACGTCCGTTTCACGAAACCCTGCTTTAAGGAAGATGCTTCACAATTTTTCCTCGAAGGTCGGAGGGTCTAAGCAGGTTTGGCTCCTAATTCCTCAAATCTTCCTCTGCTTGTGACGTGGGTGTGTTTTGCACATAATGTACTGTCGCCCTTTACGGCGTACAAATTTGCAGTCTTTGCAGCGGCGATGAAGGACTACTCGATCTTTATAGAACGCCCGGGGCTGTGATCCCAGGACTTGCAGGGTCCAGTTAGTCTGGATGGCTCCATGTCCACCATTGTTGTTCACAGCACAGCGGGAGGACAAAATAACGGAGCTTGCAGGGCGGACGGGAACAATGACCGTAGCTGCTGGAGTGAAGGGTTTGAGCAGGCGAGCTGCAGTAAGTCCAAAGGCCCGGAGAGCCATAGGAATGACCTGCACTTCCAGCACAATGCAGGATCTATTATTCTCTAACAACCTGCAAAGATCCTTAACTTTAACCACAGGATGAAGGTGTAAGACACGGGATGCAATATGAGATTCCCAAAGGGGATAATTACACTGCATTCTGCAATTTTAAATCCAGTAAAAACATCAGAGAATGAATATTTCAAAGCACATTGTCGAGAAAAATAAACAAATGAAGAGGGTAAAAATAAATGGCAAACAAATAAAATGTACGCAATAACCAGGAAAGAAAACTAGAGCAATGCGACTGTGTCGCCAAGATGCCTCCTTATAGTCCTACAATGGGTATATGCCCTCGTTCACTGTCCTAAAAATAAACAAGTTTGATTTAAATCCCATCAAAATGACATAGGACCGTAAAAATGTACACTCTGCATATGTATGGGTAATGGGTATGGGGTCACGTTTGTGAAGTTTCGTGTTGATCAGCTAAGGTTCATTTTTCTATCCAAGATGGCTGCCAAAACACGTGACGTACATCATAATTTTCAAACTACATGCAACAGTGGTGTTAGAATTCAGTGGTTCCCAACCTTTTCTATGCCCCACACCCCTAGGAAATATTTGATTAATGTTCGCACCCCCGACAAAAGTAATATCACATTTGAAGATGAAGAGCTCAAATTTTTGAACCACAAATTGAACCACATACAATACTGTGGGTGAACAAATTGAACAAAACAAATTAGATTTTAACTCAGTGCATGAAATGCAAATATAAATTGAGCAATTAGATTCTCATTTATTCCGAAAAAAAATACAAAACAACAACAACAGGCATTTTAAGGCCATTTTCCCTGCAAGAGCAGGGGTGGCCTTGCGGTCCCCATGACAATCTTCTCCATTTTGCCCTATTTTCTGCATCTCCCCTTGTTAACCCCCTTGCCCACATTTCTTCTTCGACCATCTTTAGCCAAGTCTTTCTCGGTCTTCCCCGTCCTCTACTTCCTTCTACATTCATTTCCATCACTCTTCTTAACCAGTCACTTTTATCCTTCCTCAACACATGACCAAACCATCTCAAACTGTTTCTCTTCACAGCATCCATCACAGGCTCTATTCCCATCATCTTTCGCAATTCATCATTTGTCTTCCTCTCTCTCAACGATACTCCACACATCCACCGAACCATTCGCATTTCCACCCTTTCCAGCCTTCGTTGCTGCTCTACGTTCATTACCGATGTCTCGCTCCCATAAATCATAACACTTCTCACACTTGCAGCATACACCTTTCCCTTCAGCTTCAACGACACTCCCCTCCTCGTCAGCACGCCACTCAGTTCCCGAAACTTCTTCCATGCACATCTCACTCCAGCAACCGTTGCCGAGTCTGATCCACCTTCTCCATTCAGCATGTCTCCCAGGCAACAAAATGTTTTCACACCTTCCAGCTACACGCCGTCTCCAAGATCCAACTCAACATTTCCTCCATCTGCAGCCCCCTCTGTGCACACCTTACACTTGAATATAGCTGCCACACTGGTTAATGACCCTCTCAAACCACTACATTTTTGATGAACCCACTCAGCGCACATTGCACATTGAATGGAATTCACTCCGACACCCTTCCTGCACACAGGACACGGCCACTTCCCAGTTCTTTCCACCTCACCACACGCTTTACCACTTGCCATCACCTTCGTTTTTCCGATATTCACCTTCAGACCTTTTGTCTCCATACATTCCTTCCACTTGTTCATCTTCTCCTTCAGTCCATCCATACTTGCTGCAATCAACACCAGATCATCTGCATACAACAACTCCCACGGTAAACCCTCCTTTACGCTCCGAGCCAGCACCTCCATCACAGCTTCAAATAGTAGTGGACTTAGTACCGACACCTGATGCACTCCCACCTTCACCTCAAACTCACCACTGTTCCCGTCCTTCGTCCTTACAGCTGTGCGTGCTTTTGTACATTGCCAACACTACTCTGATCAACCATTCCTCCACTCCTAACTACCTCAATGCCCATGTCACTTCTTTGCGTGGAACCCCATCGAATGCTTTCTCCAGATCAACAAACCGAAGAAACAACTTCTTCCTCTTCTCCATGTACTTCTCCTGCAACTGCCTTACAATAAAAAGCACGTCTGTCGTTCCTCTTCCTGGCATAAATCCAAACTGCATTTCATCGATCTTCACTTTCTTCCTTATCCTCCTCTCCAACACCCTTTCCAATACCTTCATTCCATGCTCCATTGCTCCAATAACTTTATCGCTCGATACGAGCCGCATTGCTTTTATCGCTTCCTCAACTTCCTTCTCAGTTATCTTCTCTGTCGGTCCTAACACTGGGTTACTCTCGATGTTGCCGTCCCATTCATTCTCTGCATTCAACAGCATTTTCATATATCTCTTCCATCTTCCTTTAATTCGATCTGGGTCCACAACGATTTGTCCCACTTCATCCTTCACGCAACTCACCCCCATCACATCACACCTCTCTTTCGCTATCTGCTTTGCAATCCTGAATACCGCTCTCTGACCCTCTTCCGAATCCAAGCGTTCTCCGAACATTTTCCTAAATGCCTCCTGCGCCTTTGCCACCTCTGTCTTTGCAGCCTTCTTGGCTGCCTTATAACTTTCATGCTCTGCCTCTTCTGCCCCTGTACCCTTCGCCTTTTGCCACTCCTTGAACTTCTTCCTCTTTTCGTCAATCCTCTTTCCAACTTCATCATCCCACCACCATGTTTCTGAGTGCCTCGGTGGTCCTTTAGTCCATCCACATACCTCACCAACGGTTCCCAACAGACTATCTTTCATTGCCATTCAACCACTTTCAAGCTCAACCACATCAGCCTCTGCCATACTCAGCCTCTCTTTTAATGCCTCCCTCACAGTCACCTCTTTCAACCTCCACACCTTCATTCTCGGTTTGTACTTCACCCGCCGAGCTCTCCTCGCACCTTTCACCCTTATGTCGCAGACAACCAAGTGGTGCTGTGAAACAGCCTCCTCCCCCGGGATCACCTTTGTGTCCCGGAGGTGCCCCCTATCTCGCCTACGCACCATCAGGTAGTCAACGGTTGTCGTCGACCCACCTGACGTGTATGTAACAAGCTTATTATCCTCTTTCTGGAACTGAGTATTACAAATCAACAAACCAGCTCCATCAGCAAACTCCAAAATCCTTTCACCTTCTCCATTTCTCACACCATATCCGTAACCCCCATGAACTCCCTCAAAACCATCCATGCTCCATCGTACATGTCCATTTAGGTCTCCTCCTACCACAACAACTTCCTCATCTTTCACGTTTTCCATCAGCTTCTCTATCGCACACCAGAACTTGTCCCTCTGTTCATCGCTCCGACCGACCTGCGGAGCATATCCCGAGATGACGTTCACCAAGAGCTTTCCAATCATCATTTTCACCATCATCAACCTTTCACTCACTCTAATCACACTCACCACACTGTCTACAAACTCCCCAGAAAACAGGACACCAACACCATGCACGCCTTCCGGACACCCTTGCAACACAAACTTGTATTTCTGTCCCTGCCTACCCTTCACCATTCTCACACCACTTCCCTTCCATCTCGTCTCCTGCACACAACATATTGTAGCGACCCATGGGTCCCCCAAAGCTCGAGACCAGCAACAGAATCTCCTGGCCCAAGCCGGTGACGTAACCGGCGGCCAAACCGCGGCGCCGAGGTTATAATCCTTTGCACCTGTCGGTCACATGACCACCAAAGCGTGCCTCGCCTGAGAGGCGGGGCTTTGGTTCTGATGTATGCTTTTTGGTTTGGATATATATATATGTGAACCCGATAAACGGGCTTTCAGAGTTCCCGAGATGATTATACAATAAACATCTTCTTGGACGAGTTTGTGTCTTGTCCGTCACTTCGTCCGTCTCATGCAGGAGCGCTGCTCCTTCACTGGTGACCCCGAGTTTACGACACGCGATGGACACGGCAGTGTCCCTCAAACTGCCCACTTTCTGGGAAGCACATGCCGCCGTCTGGTTCGCTCAGGCGGACTCCCAGTTCGCCTTGCGTGGCATTACGGAGGACACCACGAAATACCATTACGTGGTCGCCGCGCTCGGCTCCGTGACCACCACCCGCTGCCTGAGCCTCCTCCAGAGCCCGCCCGCTGACGGCAAGTACGACGCCATCAAGGCACTTCTTCTGGGCGCTTTCGCCCTCTCCCCGGCTGAACGCGCACGACGCCTGCTCGACCTTCCTGAGCTCGGCGATACGCGCCTGTCCGAACATATGGACTACATGCTCGCGTTGCTCGGCGAGCATCCCTCGGATTTCCTTTTCCAAGAGCTTTTTCTCCGCCAGCTCCCGGCCCAGGTCCGGGTCGCCCTGGCAAGCACAACCATCACGAACCCCCGCGACCTCGCCAGGGAGGCCGACAAGATCGATTCGGCAAGCCAGCTCGTCGGAGCGGCGAGCCAGCTCGTCGGGGTGGCTGCCCGGAGCCCACCCGCCGCCCAGTCGGCGCCCGCGGCGCAGTTTCCCGCCCACCCGCCCGCGACACAGCTTCCTTCCCGGAGGCCGCCGGGCCGGCGCGACTGGCAGCGGCGACGCCGCGTCGCCCGGTCCCGACGCGTCGACCAGAGCCCCCGCCAGACTCGGCCTGGTGTTATTTCCACGCCAGGTTCGGGCGGCAGGCCCGATCATGTCGACCCCCGTGCACGTTCGGCAAGTCGGGAAACGGTCGGGCCGGCGCTCACTACCAGCCATGAGCGCCGGCCGTTCCGGAAACCTGCTATTCATCGCGGACCAAGCGTCGGGGCGGCGTTTTCTCTGCGACACCGGCGCTCAGCTGAGCGTCATTCCCGCTTCGGCGGAGGACAGGCGGGCCGCCATTTGCGGCCCCTCCTTAATCGCGGCCAATGGCTCCGCCATCCGCACCTTCGGCCCACGCACCGTCGCCCTCCGCTTCGGCAGCCAGCTCTTTCGCTGGGAGTTCGTGACGGCGGACGTCCCCATGGCTTTGCTCGGGGCCGATTTCCTTTGCGCCCATGGGCTGCTGGTCGACGTTAAACGTCGGCGTCTCGTCAACGCCGAAACTTTCAGCTCGCTGGCGTGCGCCTTGAGCCGTTCCGCGCCCACCGAGCTTTCCTGCGTCCTCCCGTTGGCAGACGACTTCGCGCGTGTCCTCGCAGAGTTCCCGGCCCTCACGTGACCGACGTTTTTGGCCGTCGCAGTGCGTCACGGCATCGAGCATCACATTCCCACTACGGGCCCGCCGGTGTACGCCCGAGCTCGCCGTCTCGACCCAGCCAAACTCGCCGTCACCAAGGCCGAGTTCGCCGCGCTGGAGTGCCTCGGCATCGTGCGGCGCTCCGACAGTGCCTGGGCCTCGCCGCTGCACATCGTACCGAAGCCGGGGGGCGGATGGCGGCCATGCGGCGACTACCACCGCCTCAACGACGCCACTACCCCCGACAGGTACCCCGTCCCGCACATCCAGGATTTTTCCACCCGGTTGGCGGGGCGGACCATTTTTTCAAAAGTGGACCTGATTCGGGGGTACCACCAGGTGCCCGTCCGCCCGGCCGACATCCCGAAGACGGCTGTTATTACACCTTTCGGCCTCTTCGAATTCCTCAGGATGCCCTTCGGCTCCGGATATTGGGAAGATTACACAGGTATTGATATTGGGAAGATTACACAAGTATTGATATTGGGAAGATTACACAAGTGTTGATATTGGGAAGATTACACAAGTATTGATATTGGGAAGATTACACAAGTATTGATATTGGGAAGATTACACAAGTATTGATATTGGGAAGATTACACAAGTATTGATATTGGGAAGATTACACAAGTATTGAAATTGGGAAGATTACACAAGTGTTGATATTGGGAAGATTACACAAGTATTGATATTGGGAAGATTACACAAGTATTGATATTGGGAAGATTACACAGGTATTGATATTGGGAAGATTACACAGGTATTGATATTGGGAAGATTACACAAGTATTGATATTGGGAAGATTGTGCAGGTATTGATATTGGGAAGATTACACAGGTATTGATATTGGGAAGATTACACAAGTGTTGATATTGGGAAGATTGTGCAGGTATTGATATTGGGAAGATCACACAGGTATTGATATTGGGAAGATTACAAAAGTGTTGGTATTGGGAAAATTACACAAGTATTGATATTGGGAAGATTACACAAGTGTTGATATTGGGAAGATTACACAATTATTGATATTGGGAAGATTACACAAGTATTGATATTGGGAAGATTACACAGGTATTGATATTGGGAAGATTACACAGGTATTGATATTGGGAAGATTACACAAGTGTTGATATTGGGAAGATTGTGCAGGTATTGATATTGGGAAGATCACACAGGTATTGATATTGGGAAGATTACACAAGTGTTGATATTGGGAAAATTACACAAGTATTGATATTGGGAAGATTACACAAGTGTTGATATTGGGAAGATTACACAAGTATTGATATTGGGAAGATTACACAAGTGTTGATATTGGGAAGATTACACAAGTATTGATATTGGGAAGATTACACAGGTATTGATATTGGGAAGGTTACACAGGTATTGATATTGGGAAGATTACACAAGTGTTGATATTGGGAAGATTACACGGGTGTTGATATTGGGAAGATTACACAGGTGTTGATATTGGGAAGGTTACACAGGTATTGATATTGGGAAGATTACACAAGTGTTGATATTGGGAAGATTACACGGGTGTTGATATTGGGAAGGTTACACAGGTATTGATATTGGGAAGATTACACAAGTGTTGATATTGGGAAGATTACACGGGTGTTGATATTGGGAAGATTACACAGGTGTTGATATTGGGAAGATTGTGCAGGTATTGATATTGGGAAGATTGCACAAGTGTTGATATTGGGAAGATTACACAAGTGTTGATATTGGGAAGATTACACAAGTATTGATATTGGGAAGATTACACAAGTGTTGATATTGGGAAGATTACACAAGTATTGATATTGGGAAGATTACACAAGTATTGATATTGCGAAGATTACACAAGTGTTGATATTGGGAAGATTACACAAGTGTTGATATTGGGAAGATTGTGCAGGTATTGATATTGGGAAGATTACACAGGTATTGATATTGGGAAGATTACACAGGTATTGATATTGGGAAGATTACACAAGTGTTGATATTGGGAAGATTACACAAGTGTTGGTATTGGGAAGATTGTGCAGGTATTGATATTGGGAAGATTACACAAGTGTTGATATTGGGAAGATTACACACGTATTGATATTGGGAAGATTACACAAGTGTTGATATTGGGAAGATTGTGCAGGTGTTGATATTGGGAAGATTACACAGGTATTGATATTGAGAAGATTGTGCAGGTATTGATATTGGGAAGATTGTGCAGGTATTGATATTGGGAAGATTACACAAGTGTTGATATTGGGAAGATTACACAAGTGTTGATATTGGGAAGATTACACAAGTGTTGATATTGGGAAGATTGTGCAGGTATTGATATTGGGAAGATTACACAAGTATTGATATTGGGAAGATTACACAAGTATTGATATTGGGAAGATTACACAAGTGTTGATATTGGGAAGATTGTGCAGGTATTGATATTGGGAAGATTACACAGGTATTGATATTGGGAAGATTACACAAGTGTTGATATTGGGAAAATTACACAAGTATTGATATTGGGAAGATTACACAGGTATTGATATTGGGAAGATTACACAGGTATTGATATTGGGAAGATTACACAGGTATTGATATTGGGAAGAATACACAGGTATTGATATTGGTAAGATTACACAAGTATTGACATTGGGAAGATTACACAAGTATTGATATTGGGAAGATTACACAAGTATTGATATTGGGAAGATTACACAAGTATTGATATTGGGAAGATTACACAAGTGTTGGTATTGGGAAGATTGTGCAGGTATTGATATTGGGAAGATTACACAAGTGTTGATATTGGGAAGATTACACAGGTATTGATATTGGGAAGATTACACAAGTGTTGATATTGGGAAGATTACACAAGTATTGATATTGGGAAGATTACACAAGTGTTGATATTGGGAAGATTACACAAGTGTTGATATTGGGAAGATTACACAAGTATTGATATTGGGAAGATTACACAAGTATTGATATTGGGAAGATTACACAAGTATTGATATTGGGAAGATTACACAAGTATTGAAATTGGGAAGATTACACAAGTGTTGATATTGGGAAGATTACACAAGTATTGATATTGGGAATATTACACAAGTGTTGATATTGGGAAGATTACACAAGTATTGATATTGGGAAGATTACACAAGTATTGATATTGGGAAGATCACACAAGTATTGATATTGGGAAGATTACACAAGTGTTGATATTGGGAAGATTACACAAGTATTGATATTGGGAAGATTACACAAGTGTTGATATTGGGAAGATCACACAAGTGTTGATATTGGGAAGATTACACAAGTGTTGATATTGGGAAGATTACACAAGTGTTGATATTGGGAAGATTACACAAGTGTTGACATTGGGAAGATTACAGAAGTGTTGATATTGGGAAAATTACACAAGTATTGATATTGGGAAGATTACACAAGTGTTGATATTGGGAAGATTACACAAGTGTTGATATTGGGAAGATTACACAAGTATTGATATTGGGAAGATTACACAAGTATTGATATTGGGAAGATTACACAAGTATTGATATTGGGAAGATTATACAGGTATTGATATTGGGAAGATTACACAGGTATTGATATTGGGAAGATTACACAGGTTTTGATATTGGGAAGATTACACAAGTATTGATATTGGGACGATTACACAAGTATTGATATTGGGAAGATTACACAAGTATTGATATTGGGAAGATTACACAAGTATTGATATTGGGAAGATTACATAAGTATTGATATTGCGAAGATTACACAGGTATTGATATTGGGAAGATTACACAAGTATTGATATTGGGAAGATTACACAAGTATTGATATTGCGAAGATTACACAAGTATTGACATTGGGAAGATTACACAAGTATTGATATTGGGAAGATTACACAAGTATTGATATTGGGAAGATTACACAAGTATTGATATTGGGAAGATTACACAAGTATTGATATTGGGAAGATTACACAGGTATTGATATTGGGAAGATTACACAAGTATTGATATTCGTAAGATTACACAAGTGTTGATATTGGGAAGATTGTGCAGGTATTGATATTGGGAAGATTACACAGGTATTGATATTGGGAAGATTACACAGGTATTGATATTGGGAAGATTACACAAGTGTTGATATTGGGAAGATTACACAAGTGTTGGTATTGGGAAGATTGTGCAGGTATGGATATTGGGAAGATTACACAAGTGTTGATATTGGGAAGATTGTGCAGGTATTGATATTGGGAAGATTACACAAGTATTGATATTGGGAAGATTACACAAGTATTGATATTGGGAAGATTACACAAGTGTTGATATTGGGAAGATTACACAAGTATTGATATTGGGAAGATTACACAAATATTGATATTGCAAAGATTACACAGGTATTGATATTGGGAAGATTACACAAGTATTGATATTGGTAAGATTACACAAGTGTTGATATTGGGAAGATTGTGCAGGTATCGATATTGGGAAGATTACACAGGTATTGATATTGGGAAGATTACACAAGTGTTGATATTGGGAAGATTACACAAGTGTTGATATTGGGAAGATTGTGCAGGTATTGATATTGGGAAGATTACACAGGTATTGATATTGGGAAGATTGTGCAGGTATTGATATTGGGAAGATTACACAGGTATTGATATTGGGAAGATTGTGCAGGTATTGATATTGGGAAGATTACACAGGTATTGATATTGGGAAGATTGTGCAGGTATTGATATTGGGAAGATTACACAAGTGTTGGTATTGGGAAGATTGTGCAGGTATTGATATTGGGAAGATTACACCGGTATTGATATTGGGAAGATTACACAAGTGTTGATATTTGAAAGATTGTGCAGGTATTGATATTGGGAAGATTACACAGGTATTGATATTGGGAAGATTACACAAGTGTTGATATTGGGAAAATTACACGTGTTGATATTTGGAAGATTACACAAGTATTGATATTGGGAAGATTACACAAGTATTGATTTTGGGAAGATTACACAAGTGTTGATATTGGGAAGATTGTGCAGGTATTGATATTGGGAAGATTACACAGGTGTTGATATTGGGAAGATTACACAAGTATTGATATTGGGAAGATTACACGGGTGTTGATATTGGGAAGATTACACGGGTGTTGATATTGGGAAGATTACACAAGTATTGATATTGGGAAGATTACACAGGTGTTGATATTGGGAAGATTACACAGGTGTTGATATTGGGAAGATTAATAATAATAATAATAATTCATTTATTTTGTATAGCGCTTTTCCAGAAGCCCAAAGGCGCTTTGACAGAGTGGAAAACATAATGCATAACAATACATGAAAACAACAATTGCAAAAAGACAAGAATCAAGAAAACAAACAGCAGCGATATACGGCATATATATAAGACAAGAATCAAAAAGACAAGACAAGAATCAATAGGGAAATATTTAAAGCAAAAGGAGGGAGAAGGAGAAGAGATAGTCAGGGGTTAAATGCTGTGGGTTGAATGTTGAATGCAGCGTTGAACAGGTGGGTCTTTAGTGATGTTTTGAATGTGGTGAGTGAGGAGGAGTCTCTGATGGTGTGAGGTAGTGAGTTCCAGAGGGTGGGAGCAGCGATGGAGAAGGCCCTGTCCCCCCAGGATCTGAATTTGGTCCGGATGGAGGGGGTCAGGAGGTTGGTACCAGCAGAGCGGAGGTTGCGGGTGGGAGTGTGTCTGGAGAGGAGGTCAGCCAGGTAGGATGGGGCCAGGTTATGGAGGGCTTTGTATGTCAAGAGGAGGATTTTGTACTGGATTCTCTGGGGGATGGGGAGCCAGTGAAGCTTGTAAAGGACGGGGGTGATGTGGTCACGGGTCCGGGAATGAGTGAGTAGACGGGCAGCGGAGTTCTGAATGTATTGGAGTTTATTGGTGATTTTTGAGGGTGAACCATAGAGGAGGCTATTGCAGTAGTCCAGACGGGAGGTGATGAAGGCGTGGATGAGGGTTTCTGCAGCCGTGGAGGAGAGGGATGAGCGGAGACGGGCAATGTTTTTCAGGTGAAAGAAGGCTGACTTTGTGATCTGTTTAGTGTATTTGTCGAAGGAAAGGGTTTGGTCAAAGATGACGCCAAGATTCCGGATGTGAGGGGAGGTGGATACTGGGATACCGTCGATGTTGAGGGCAAAGTTATGGGTGGATTTTGTGAGCGTTTTTGGGCCAATGATGATTATTTCAGATTTATCACAGTTAAGCTTGAGGAAGTTGATTTGAAGCCAGGATTTTATTTCAGTGATGCAGTTTGTCAGGATAGAGTGGGTGTCGGTGGAGACGGACTTGGTGGAGATGAAAAGCTGGATGTCATCGGCGAAGCAGTGGAATTGGAGACCATGACGGCGGATTAAGTGACCGAGCGGGGACAGGTAAAGGATGAAGAGGAGGGGGCCAAGAACTGAACCTTGGGGGACACCTTGGGGGAGGGGAGCAGTGGGGGATTTGCAGTTATTGATGGAGATGAACTGGCATCTGTCAGAGAGGTATGATTTAATCCAAGAGAGGGCAGTGCCGGTGACGTTAAAGGTGGATTCAAGTCGGGTGAGGAGGATAGTGTGATCGATGGTGTCAAAGGCAGCGCTGAGGTCGAGGAGGACGAGAATGTTGAGGTTGCCAGCGTCAGAGGAGAGGAGAAGGTCGTTGGTGATTTTGAGGAGAGCAGTTTCAGTACTGTGGTTGGAGCGGAATCCGGATTGGAATGTTTCATACAAGTTATTGGCAGAGAGATGATGTTTGAGTTGAGTGGCTACAGCGCGTTCCAAAACTTTTGACAGAAAGGGTAGGTTGGAGATGGGTCTGAAGTTGTTTAGGGTGTCAGGGTTTAGACCAGGTTTTTTTAGAATGGGGGTAACAGCAGCAATTTTGAGGGAAGGTGGGACGATGCCTGTAGACAGGGAGGAGTTTATTGTTGCAATGATAAGTGGAGAGAGAGCAGGGAGGGAGGCTTTGACAAAGCTGGAGGGGATGGGGTCAAGAGTGCAGGTGGCAGTTTTCATTCCTATGAGGAGTTCAGAGAGGTCAGTAGGAGAGATTGGGGAGAACCGAGACAGGGGATGGCAGGACAAGGGGGGGCAGGTGGTTGGAGGGGGAGCGGGTGCGGCGGTGGTCAAGCTGTTGTAGATGTTGTCAATTTTGCGTTGGAAGAAAGAGAGGAAGGAGATGCAGTTGTCTACTGTGAATGACTGGGTGGTGGTGTTCAGGGGGCGGAGGAGTTTGTTTATTGTCGAGAAGAGTGCTTTTGGGTTTCCGGAGCCAGAGTGGATAATTTGAGAGTAGTAGGCAGAGCGGGCGCGGGAGAGGGCATCTTTGTAGTGTTGTATGTGGTCCTTGTAGGCTTGGGAGTGAACTGTGAGACCCGTTTTATTGCGGAGTCTTTCAAGTTGGCGAGCACGAGTTTTCATCAGGTGGAGTTCAGGGGTAAACCAGGGAGCAGAATGGGTGAAAGAAACTGTTTTGGTTTTTACAGGCGCAAGCTGGTCAAGGCAGGAGGAGAGAGTGTGGTTGTAGTAGTCAGTGAGGTCGGAAGGGGTGTGGAGGTCAATGAAGGGAGAAGTGGACATTTTTTCAGAGAGGGTGGATGAGAATGAGGTAGGTGAAAGAGCGTTTAGCTTACGGAAGTTGATTGTGCGATAATGCCTTGGTGTTGGGGCGGGGATGTTGATGGTCAGAGTGATGGCTAAGTGGTCAGAGAGGGTGAGGTCGGAGCCATAGAGATGGTGCAAATTTAATCCAGTGGAGCAGACAAGGTCCAAAA
Organism: Myxine glutinosa; assembly: GCF_964187855.1. Classification (NCBI taxonomy): domain Eukaryota; kingdom Metazoa; phylum Chordata; class Myxini; order Myxiniformes; family Myxinidae; genus Myxine; species Myxine glutinosa. The sequence goes on along the minus strand of NC_136270.1, from coordinate 8,026,523 downwards.
TGTGACCACGGATATGGGTAGGAAAGTCGACATGTTGAGTGAGGTTAAAGCAGGTGAGTAAATCAGTGAAGTCAGTGGTTATTGTGGAGTCAGTGGAGTCCATGTGGATATTGAAATCACCAAGGAGGAGGATTGAGGGGGAGAGGGAACATAGCTGGGTCAGAAAGTAGGAGAAGTCAGACAGGAATGATGGGTGTGGTTTGGGAGGGCGGTAGACGACAGCCATGACTGACTGCGTGTGACCAGAGAGTTTTAAAGCCAGGTGTTCAAATGATGGAGCAGATGAGATGGAGATGAGGTTGGTCTTGATGTCTTGACGGTGGATAACGGCAATTCCACCACCTCGGCCCTCCGAGCGTGGTTTATTGACGTAGGAATATCCATTGGGTGTGGTGAGGTTGAGTGTGTAGTAGTCCAGAGGTTGTTGCCAGGTTTCGGTGAGACAGAGAAAGTCCAGTTTGTTATCCAGGATGTATTCGTTCAGGATGAGGCATTTATTGTTGAGGGACCGGGTGTTGAACAGGGTGAGCTTGATGTTGTTTTGAACAGCAGGGATGAATTCAGGTGATTTAGCCAGGGTTAATTGTGCAGGTATTGATATTGGGAAGATTACACAAGTATTGAAATTGGGAAGATTACACAAGTGTTGATATTGGGAAGATTACACAAGTATTGATATTGGGAATATTACACAAGTGTTGATATTGGGAAGATTACACAAGTATTGATATTGGGAGGATTACACAAGTATTGATATTGGGAAGATCACACAAGTATTGATATTGGGAAGATTACACAAGTGTTGATATTGGGAAAATTACACGTGTTGATATTTGGCAGATTACACAAGTATTGATATTGGGAAGATTACACAAGTATTGATTTTGGGAAGATTACACAAGTGTTGATATTGGAAAGATTGTGCAGGTATTGATATTGGGAAGATTACACAGGTGTTGATATTGGGAAGATTGTGCAGGTATTGATATTGGGAAGATTACACAAGTATTGATATTGGGAAGATTACACAAGTGTTGATATTGGGAAGATTACACAAGTGTTGATATTGGGAAGATTACACAGGTGTTGATATTGGGAAGATTACACAGGTGTTGATATTGGGAAGATTGTGCAGGTATTGATATTGGGAAGATTACACAAGTGTTGATATTGGGAAGATTACACAGGTGTTGATATTGGGAAGATTACACAGGTATTGATATTGGGAAGATTACACAAGTGTTGATATTGAGAAGATTGTGCAGGTATTGATATTGGGAAGATTACACAGGTATTGACATTGGGAAGATTACACAAGTGTTGATATTGGGAAGATTACACAAGTATTGATATTGGGAAGATTACACAGGTATTGATATTGGGAAGGTTACACAGGTATTGATATTGGGAAGATTACACAGGTGTTGATATTGGGAAGATTACACGGGTGTTGATATTGGGAAGATTACACAAGTATTGATATTGGGAAGATTACACAATTATTGATATTGGGAAGATTACACAGGTATTGATATTGGGAATACTAGGGCATGCCCGTACTATATCTATATCTAAAATTATATCCCCCCCCTCTATTTACATGAAATGGTTTGGTCCAAAGCGAACGGCTTGCGAGTACGGTGACAATCCCCCCCCTCTATTTACATGAAATGGTTTGGTCCAAAGCGAACGGCTTCGGAGTTTGGTAAAGAAATCGCCATAGCGTGCCCAAACGCGCAGGAAAGCGAAAGAATCGCAAATTTAAGGAAATGCCCGTACTTCCGTAAGGAAGAGAAAAGAAATGAAAAGGAAAAACATTCCAAACCGCGAGGGAAAACAACACGGCACGTCGACACAACAACGTGTCCTGTGATTGGCCGTACGTCGCTGCCAGTAGCTGCCCCCAAAAAAAAGCTTTCACCGTCCGGCGACTGAATTTAAGGGGAAAAATAAAACGCTCTTCGCTTAAAACAACGCCCTTCGCTCTGACTGAATTGGGACAATGTTTTTATGTTTTTAATTGAATTACTATCCGTAATGGCGCACGCTCTCACGGGAGCTCCGGAAGGTCGTATATCGCAGTTACGATGAATCGCAAATTAGTTTTTATTAGTTTTAAAACATAGTTTAACGCCAACATAGCGCCAACATAGTTTGCAAACGTGAAATAAATGAATACGCTCTCAAATGTGCCGTCCGAGGCAGAGTCTGTTCGCCACGTTCGGCACACGTGATAGCTCGCTGCTCTCTGATTGGTTGAATCGTTTTTTGGACATAGCTCGGTAACTGCTTGTCCGATTAATTTCAAACCTTGAAAAGGCACATCCTCGGGTCCCCAGCAATATACCTGGCAAGTTTCAAGTATATCGGACCGGTAGTTGTCGAGAAACAGCGGTCACAGACAAACATACATACAAACATACAAACATACAAACATACAAACATACACACAGAGATTGCTGGAATTATAGATAGATTACACAAGTATTGATATTGGGAAGATTACACAATTATTGATATTGGGAAGATTACACAGGTATTGATATTGGGAAGATTACACAAGTGTTGATATTGGGAAGATTACACAAGTGTTGATATTGGGAAGATTACACAGGTGTTGATATTGGGAAGATTACACAAGTGTTGATATTGGGAAGATTACACGGGTGTTGATATTGGGAAGATTACACAGGTGTTGATATTGGGAAGATTACACAGGTATTGATATTGGGAAGGTTACACAGGTATTGATATTGGGAAGATTACACAAGTGTTGATATTGGGAAGATTACACGGGTGTTGATATTGGGAAGGTTACACAGGTATTGATATTGGGAAGATTACACAAGTGTTGATATTGGGAAGATTACACGGGTGTTGATATTGGGAAGATTACACAGGTGTTGATATTGGGAAGATTGTGCAGGTATTGATATTGGGAAGATTGCACAAGTGTTGATATTGGGAAGATTACACAAGTGTTGATATTGGGAAGATTACACAAGTATTGATATTGGGAAGATTACACAGGTATTGATATTGGGAAGATTACACACGTGTTGATATTGGGAAGATTGTGCAGGTATTGATATTGGGAAGATTACACAGGTATTGATATTGGGAAGATTACACAAGTGTTGATATTGGGAAAATTACACGTGTTGATATTTGGAAGATTACACAAGTATTGATATTGGGAAGATTACACAAGTATTGATTTTGGGAAGATTACACAAGTATTGATATTGGGAAGATTGTGCAGGTATTGATATTGGGAAGATTACACAGGTATTGATATTGGGAAGATTACACAAGTGTTGATATTGGGAAGATTGTGCAGGTATTGATATTGGGAAGATTACACAAGTATTGAAATTGGGAAGATTACACAAGTGTTGATATTGGGAAGATTACACAAGTATTGATATTGGGAATATTACACAAGTGTTGATATTGGGAAGATTACACAAGTATTGATATTGGGAAGATTACACAAGTATTGATATTGGGAAGATCACACAAGTATTGATATTGGGAAGATTACACAAGTGTTGATATTGGGAAAATTACACGTGTTGATATTTGGCAGATTACACAAGTATTGATATTGGGAAGATTACACAAGTATTGATTTTGGGAAGATTACACAAGTGTTGATATTGGAAAGATTGTGCAGGTATTGATATTGGGAAGATTACACAGGTGTTGATATTGGGAAGATTGTGCAGGTATTGATATTGGGAAGATTACACAAGTATTGATATTGGGAAGATTACACAAGTGTTGATAATGGGAAGATTACACAAGTGTTGATATTGGGAAGATTACACAGGTGTTGATATTGGGAAGATTACACAGGTGTTGATATTGGGAAGATTGTGCAGGTATTGATATTGGGAAGATTACACAAGTGTTGATATTGGGAAGATTACACAGGTGTTGATATTGGGAAGATTACACAGGTATTGATATTGGGAAGATTACACAAGTGTTGATATTGAGAAGATTGTGCAGGTATTGATATTGGGAAGATTACACAGGTATTGACATTGGGAAGATTACACAAGTGTTGATATTGGGAAGATTACACAAGTATTGATATTGGGAAGATTACACAGGTATTGATATTGGGAAGGTTACACAGGTATTGATATTGGGAAGATTACACAGGTGTTGATATTGGGAAGATTACACGGGTGTTGATATTGGGAAGATTACACAAGTATTGATATTGGGAAGATTACACAATTATTGATATTGGGAAGATTACACAGGTATTGATATTGGGAATACTAGGGCATGCCCGTACTATATCTAAAATTATATCCCCCCCCCTCTATTTACATGAAATGGTTTGGTCCAAAGCGAACGGCTTGCGAGTACGGTGACAATCCCCCCCCCTCTATTTACATGAAATGGTTTGGTCCAAAGCGAACGGCTTCGGAGTTTGGTAAAGAAATCGCCATAGCGTGCCCAAACGCGCAGGAAAGCGAAAGAATCGCAAATTTAAGGAAATGCCCGTACTTCCGTAAGGAAGAGAAAAGAAATGAAAAGGAAAAACATTCCAAACCGCGAGGGAAAACAACACGGCACGTCGACACAACAACGTGTCCTGTGATTGGCCGTACGTCGCTGCCAGTAGCTGCCCCCCAAAAAAAGCTTTCACCGTCCGGCGACTGAATTTAAGGGGAAAAATAAAACGCTCTTCGCTTAAAACAACGCCCTTCGCTCTGACTGAATTGGGACAATGTTTTTATGTTTTTAATTGAATTACTATCCGTAATGGCGCACGCTCTCACGGGAGCTCCGGAAGGTCGTATATCGCAGTTACGATGAATCGCAAATTAGTTTTTATTAGTTGTAAAACATAGTTTAACGCCAACATAGCGCCAACATAGTTTGCAAACGTGAAATAAATGAATACGCTCTCAAATGTGCCGTCCGAGGCAGAGTCTGTTCGCCACGTTCGGCACACGTGATAGCTCGCTGCTCTCTGATTGGTTGAATCGTTTTTTGGACATAGCTCGGTAACTGCTTGTCCGATTAATTTCAAACCTTGAAAAGGCACATCCTCGGGTCCCCAGCAATATACCTGGCAAGTTTCAAGTATATCGGACCGGTAGTTGTCGAGAAACAGCGGTCACAGACAAACATACATACAAACATACAAACATACAAACATACAAACATACACACAGAGATTGCTGGAATTATAGATAGATTACACAAGTATTGATATTGGGAAGATTACACAATTATTGATATTGGGAAGATTACACAAGTGTTGATATTGGGAAGATTACACAAGTGTTGATATTGGGAAGATTACACAGGTGTTGATATTGGGAAGATTACACAAGTGTTGATATTGGGAAGATTACACGGGTGTTGATATTGGGAAGATTACACAGGTGTTGATATTGGGAAGATTACACAGGTATTGATATTGGGAAGGTTACACAGGTATTGATATTGGGAAGATTACACAAGTGTTGATATTGGGAAGATTACACGGGTGTTGATATTGGGAAGGTTACACAGGTATTGATATTGGGAAGATTACACAAGTGTTGATATTGGGAAGATTACACGGGTGTTGATATTGGGAAGATTACACAGGTGTTGATATTGGGAAGATTGTGCAGGTATTGATATTGGGAAGATTGCACAAGTGTTGATATTGGGAAGATTACACGAGTGTTGATATTGGGAAGATTACACAAGTATTGATATTGGGAAGATTACACAGGTATTGATATTGGGAAGATTACACACGTGTTGATATTGGGAAGATTGTGCAGGTATTGATATTGGGAAGATTACACAGGTATTGATATTGGGAAGATTACACAAGTGTTGATATTGGGAAAATTACACGTGTTGATATTTGGAAGATTACACAAGTATTGATATTGGGAAGATTACACAAGTATTGATTTTGGGAAGATTACACAAGTATTGATATTGGGAAGATTGTGCAGGTATTGATATTGGGAAGATTACACAGGTATTGATATTGGGAAGATTACACAAGTGTTGATATTGGGAAGATTGTGCAGGTATTGATATTGGGAAGATTACACAAGTGTTGATATTGGGAAGATTACACAAGTGTTGATATTGGGAAGATTACACAAGTGTTGATATTGGGAAGATTACACAAGTATTGATATTGGGAATATTACACAAGTGTTGATATTGGGAAGATTACACAAGTGTTGATATTGGGAAGATTACACAAGTGTTGATATTGGGAAGATTACACAAGTATTGATATTGGGAAGATTACACAAGTATTGATATTGGGAAGATTACACAAGTATTGATATTGGGAAGATTACACAAGTATTGAAATTGGGAAGATTACACAAGTGTTGATATTGGGAAGATTACACAAGTATTGATATTGGGAATATTACACAAGTGTTGATATTGGGAAGATTACACAAGTATTGATATTGGGAAGATTACACAAGTATTGATATTGGGAAGATCACACAAGTATTGATATTGGGAATATTACACAAGTGTTGATATTGGGAAGATTACACAAGTGTTGATATTGGGAAGATTACACAAGTATTGATATTGGGAAGATTACACAAGTGTTGATATTGGGAAGATCACACAAGTGTTGATATTGGGAAGATTACACAAGTGTTGATATTGGGAAGATTACACAAGTGTTGATATTGGGAAGATTACACAAGTGTTGACATTGGGAAGATTACACAAGTGTTGATATTGGGAAGATTACACAAGTATTGATATTGGGAATATTACACAAGTGTTGATATTGGGAAGATTACACAAGTATTGATATTGGGAAGATTACACAAGTATTGATATTGGGAAGATCACACAAGTATTGATATTGGGAAGATTACACAAGTGTTGATATTGGGAAGATTACACAAGTGTTGATATTGGGAAGATTACACAAGTATTGATATTGGGAAGATTACACAAGTGTTGATATTGGGAAGATTACACAAGTGTTGATATTGGGAAGATTACACAAGTATTGATATTGGGAAGATTACACAAGTATTGATATTGGGAAGATTACACAAGTATTGATATTGGGAAGATTACACAGGTATTGATATTGGGAAGATTACACAGGTATTGATATTGGGAAGATTACACAGGTTTTGATATTGGGAAGATTACACAAGTATTGATATTGGGACGATTACACAAGTATTGATATTGGGAAGATTACACAAGTATTGATATTGGGAAGATTACACAAGTATTGATATTGGGAAGATTACACAAGTATTGATATTGCGAAGATTACACAGGTATTGATATTGGGAAGATTACACAAGTATTGATATTGGGAAGATTACACAAGTATTGATATTGCGAAGATTACACAAGTATTGACATTGGGAAGATTACACAAGTATTGATATTGGGAAGATTACACAAGTATTGATATTGGGAAGATTACACAAGTATTGATATTGGGAAGATTACACAAGTATTGATATTGCGAAGATTACACAGGTATTGATATTGGGAAGATTACACAAGTATTGATATTCGTAAGATTACACAAGTGTTGATATTGGGAAGATTGTGCAGGTATTGATATTGGGAAGATTACACAGGTATTGATATTGGGAAGATTACACAGGTATTGATATTGGGAAGATTACACAAGTGTTGATATTGGGAAGATTACACAAGTGTTGGTATTGGGAAGATTGTGCAGGTATGGATATTGGGAAGATTACACAAGTGTTGATATTGGGAAGATTGTGCAGGTATTGATATTGGGAAGATTACACAAGTATTGATATTGGGAAGATTACACAAGTATTGATATTGGGAAGATTACACAAGTGTTGATATTGGGAAGATTACACAAGTATTGATATTGGGAAGATTACACAAATATTGATATTGCAAAGATTACACAGGTATTGATATTGGGAAGATTACACAAGTATTGATATTGGTAAGATTACACAAGTGTTGATATTGGGAAGATTGTGCAGGTATCGATATTGGGAAGATTACACAGGTATTGATATTGGGAAGATTACACAAGTGTTGATATTGGGAAGATTACACAAGTGTTGATATTGGGAAGATTGTGCAGGTATTGATATTGGGAAGATTACACAAGTGTTGGTATTGGGAAGATTGTGCAGGTATTGATATTGGGAAGATTACACCGGCATTGATATTGGGAAGATTACACAAGTGTTGATATTTGAAAGATTGTGCAGGTATTGATATTGGGAAGATTACACAGGTATTGATATTGGGAAGATTACACAAGTGTTGATATTGGGAAAATTACACGTGTTGATATTTGGAAGATTACACAAGTATTGATATTGGGAAGATTACACAAGTATTGATTTTGGGAAGATTACACAAGTGTTGATATTGGGAAGATTGTGCAGGTATTGATATTGGGAAGATTACACAGGTGTTGATATTGGGAAGATTACACAAGTATTGATATTGGGAAGATTACACGGGTGTTGATATTGGGAAGATTACACGGGTGTTGATATTGGGAAGATTACACAAGTATTGATATTGGGAAGATTACACAGGTGTTGATATTGGGAAGATTACACAGGTGTTGATATTGGGAAGATTGTGCAGGTATTGATATTGGGAAGATTACACAAGTATTGAAATTGGGAAGATTACACAAGTGTTGATATTGGGAAGATTACACAAGTATTGATATTGGGAATATTACACAAGTGTTGATATTGGGAAGATTACACAAGTATTGATATTGGGAAGATTACACAAGTATTGATATTGGGAAGATCACACAAGTATTGATATTGGGAAGATTACACAAGTGTTGATATTGGGAAAATTACACGTGTTGATATTTGGAAGATTACACAAGTATTGATATTGGGAAGATTACACAAGTATTGATTTTGGGAAGATTACACAAGTGTTGATATTGGAAAGATTGTGCAGGTATTGATATTGGGAAGATTACACAGGTGTTGATATTGGGAAGATTGTGCAGGTATTGATATTAGGAAGATTACACAAGTATTGATATTGGGAAGATTACACAAGTGTTGATATTGGGAAGATTACACAAGTGTTGATATTGGGAAGATTACACAGGTGTTGATATTGGGAAGATTACACAGGTGTTGATATTGGGAAGATTGTGCAGGTATTGATATTGGGAAGATTACACATGTGTTGATATTGGGAAGATTACACAGGTGTTGACATTGGGAAGATTACACAGGTATTGATATTGGGAAGATTACACAAGTGTTGATATTGAGAAGATTGTGCAGGTATTGATATTGGGAAGATTACACAGGTATTGACATTGGGAAGATTACACAATTATTGATATTGGGAAGATTACACGGGTGTTGATATTGGGAAGATTACACAGGTGTTGATATTGGGAAGGTTACACAGGTATTGATATTGGGAAGATTACACAAGTGTTGATATTGGGAAGATTACACGGGTGTTGATATTGGGAAGGTTACACAGGTATTGATATTGGGAAGATTACACAAGTGTTGATATTGGGAAGATTACACGGGTGTTGATATTGGGAAGATTACACAGGTGTTGATATTGGGAAGATTGTGCAGGTATTGATATTGGGAAGATTGCACAAGTGTTGATATTGGGAAGATTACACAAGTGTTGATATTGGGAAGATTACACAAGTATTGATATTGGGAAGATTACACAAGTGTTGATATTGGGAAGATTACACAAGTATTGATATTGGGAAGATTACACAAGTATTGATATTGCGAAGATTACACAAGTGTTGATATTGGGAAGATTACACAAGTGTTGATATTGGGAAGATTGTGCAGGTATTGATATTGGGAAGATTACACAGGTATTGATATTGGGAAGATTACACAAGTGTTGATATTGGGAAGATTACACAAGTGTTGGTATTGGGAAGATTGTGCAGGTATTGATATTGGGAAGATTACACAAGTGTTGATATTGGGAAGATTACACACGTATTGATATTGGGAAGATTGTGCAGGTGTTGATATTGGGAAGATTACACAGGTATTGATATTGAGAAGATTGTGCAGGTATTGATATTGGGAAGATTGTGCAGGTATTTATATTGGGAAGATTACACAAGTGTTGATATTGGGAAGATTACACAAGTGTTGATATTGGGAAGATTACACAAGTGTTGATATTGGGAAGATTGTGCAGGTATTGATATTGGGAAGATTACACAAGTATTGATATTGGGAAGATTACACAAGTATTGATATTGGGAAGATTACACAAGTGTTGATATTGGGAAGATTGTGCAGGTATTGATATTGGGAAGATTACACAGGTATTGATATTGGGAAGATTACACAAGTGTTGATATTGGGAAAATTACACAAGTATTGATATTGGGAAGATTACACAGGTATTGATATTGGGAAGATTACACAGGTATTGATATTGGGAAGATTACACAGGTATTGATATTGGGAAGAATACACAGGTATTGATATTGGGAAGATTACACAAGTATTGACATTGGGAAGATTACACAAGTATTGATATTGGGAAGATTACACAAGTATTGATATTGGGAAGATTACACAAGTATTGATCTTGGGAAGATTACACAAGTGTTGGTATTGGGAAGATTGTGCAGGTATTGATATTGGGAAGATTACACAAGTGTTGATATTGGGAAGATTACACAGGTATTGATATTGGGAAGATTACACAAGTGTTGATATTGGGAAGATTACACAAGTATTGATATTGGGAAGATTACACAAGTGTTGATATTGGGAAGATTACACAACTGTTGATATTGGGAAGATTACACAAGTATTGATATTGGGAAGATTACACAAGTATTGATATTGGGAAGATTACACAAGTATTGATATTGGGAAGATTACACAAGTATTGAAATTGGGAAGATTACACAAGTGTTGATATTGGGAAGATTACACAAGTATTGATATTGGGAATATTACACAAGTGTTGATATTGGGAAGATTACACAAGTATTGATATTGGGAAGATTACACAAGTATTGATATTGGGAAGATCACACAAGTATTGATATTGGGAATATTACACAAGTGTTGATATTGGGAAGATTACACAAGTGTTGATATTGGGAAGATTACACAAGTATTGATATTGGGAAGATTACACAAGTGTTGATATTGGGAAGATCACACAAGTGTTGATATTGGGAAGATTACACAAGTGTTGATATTGGGAAGATTACACAAGTGTTGATATTGGGAAGATTACACAAGTGTTGACATTGGGAAGATTACAGAAGTGTTGATATTGGGAAAATTACACAAGTATTGATATTGGGAAGATTACACAAGTGTTGATATTGGGAAGATTACACAAGTATTGATATTGGGAAGATTACACAAGTATTGATATTGGGAAGATTACACAAGTATTGATATTGGGAAGATTACACAGGTATTGATATTGGGAAGATTACACAGGTATTGATATTGGGAAGATTACACAGGTTTTGATATTGGGAAGATTACACAAGTATTGATATTGGGACGATTACACAAGTATTGATATTGGGAAGATTACACAAGTATTGATATTGGGAAGATTACACAAGTATTGATATTGGGAAGATTACACAAGTATTGATATTGCGAAGATTACACAGGTATTGATATTGGGAAGATTACACAAGTATTGATATTGGGAAGATTACACAAGTATTGATATTGCGAAGATTACACAAGTATTGACATTGGGAAGATTACACAAGTATTGATATTGGGAAGATTACACAAGTATTGATATTGGGAAGATTACACAAGTATTGATATTGGGAAGATTACACAAGTATTGATATTGCGAAGATTACACAGGTATTGATATTGGGAAGATTACACAAGTATTGATATTCGTAAGATTACACAAGTGTTGATATTGGGAAGATTGTGCAGGTATTGATATTGGGAAGATTACACAGGTATTGATATTGGGAAGATTACACAGGTATTGATATTGGGAAGATTACACAAGTGTTGATATTGGGAAGATTACACAAGTGTTGGTATTGGGAAGATTGTGCAGGTATGGATATTGGGAAGATTACACAAGTGTTGATATTGGGAAGATTGTGCAGGTATTGATATTGGGAAGATTACACAAGTATTGATATTGGGAAGATTACACAAGTATTGATATTGGGAAGATTACACAAGTGTTGATATTGGGAAGATTACACAAGTATTGATATTGGGAAGATTACACAAATATTGATATTGCAAAGATTACACAGGTATTGATATTGGGAAGATTACACAAGTATTGATATTGGTAAGATTACACAAGTGTTGATATTGGGAAGATTGTGCAGGTATCGATATTGGGAAGATTACACAGGTATTGATATTGGGAAGATTACACAAGTGTTGATATTGGGAAGCTTACACAAGTGTTGATATTGGGAAGATTGTGCAGGTATTGATATTGGGAAGATTACACAGGTATTGATATTGGGAAGATTGTGCAGGTATTGATATTGGGAAGATTACACAGGTATTGATATTGGGAAGATTGTGCAGGTATTGATATTGGGAAGATTACACAGGTATTGATATTGGGAAGATTGTGCAGGTATTGATATTGGGAAGATTACACAAGTGTTGGTATTGGGAAGATTGTGCAGGTATTGATATTGGGAAGATTACACCGGTATTGATATTGGGAAGATTACACAAGTGTTGATATTTGAAAGATTGTGCAGGTATTGATATTGGGAAGATTACACAGGTATTGATATTGGGAAGATTACACAAGTGTTGATATTGGGAAAATTACACGTGTTGATATTTGGAAGATTACACAAGTATTGATATTGGGAAGGTTACACAAGTATTGATTTTGGGAAGATTACACAAGTGTTGATATTGGGAAGATTGTGCAGGTATTGATATTGGGAAGATTACACAGGTGTTGATATTGGGAAGATTACACAAGTATTGATATTGGGAAGATTACACGGGTGTTGATATTGGGAAGATTACACGGGTGTTGATATTGGGAAGATTACACAAGTATTGATATTGGGAAGATTACACAGGTGTTGATATTGGGAAGATTACACAGGTTTTGATATTGGGAAGATTACACAAGTATTGATATTGGGAATATTACACAAGTGTTGATATTGGGAAGATTACACAAGTATTGATATTGGGAAGATTACACAAGTATTGATATTGGGAAGATCACACAAGTATTGATATTGGGAAGATTACACAAGTGTTGATATTGGGAAAATTACACGTGTTGATATTTGGCAGATTACACAAGTATTGATATTGGGAAGATTACACAAGTATTGATTTTGGGAAGATTACACAAGTGTTGATATTGGAAAGATTGTGCAGGTATTGATATTGGGAAGATTACACAGGTGTTGATATTGGGAAGATTGTGCAGGTATTGATATTGGGAAGATTACACAAGTATTGATATTGGGAAGATTACACAAGTGTTGATATTGGGAAGATTACACAAGTGTTGATATTGGGAAGATTACACAGGTGTTGATATTGGGAAGATTACACAGGTGTTGATATTGGGAAGATTGTGCAGGTATTGATATTGGGAAGATTACACAAGTGTTGATATTGGGAAGATTACACAGGTGTTGATATTGGGAAGATTACACAGGTATTGATATTGGGAAGATTACACAAGTGTTGATATCGAGAAGATTGTGCAGGTATTGATATTGGGAAGATTACACAGGTATTGACATTGGGAAGATTACACAAGTGTTGATATTGGGAAGATTACACAAGTATTGATATTGGGAAGATTACACAGGTATTGATATTGGGAAGGTTACACAGGTATTGATATTGGGAAGATTACACAGGTGTTGATATTGGGAAGATTACACGGGTGTTGATATTGGAAAGATTACACAAGTATTGATATTGGGAAGATTACACAATTATTGATATTGGGAAGATTACACAGGTATTGATATTGGGAATATTACACAAGTATTGATATTGGGAAGATTACACAATTATTGATATTGGGAAGATTACACAGGTATTGATATTGGGAAGATTACACAAGTGTTGATATTGGGAAGATTACACAAGTGTTGATATTGGGAAGATTACACAGGTGTTGATATTGGGAAGATTACACAAGTGTTGATATTGGGAAGATTACACGGGTGTTGATATTGGGAAGATTACACAGGTGTTGATATTGGGAAGATTACACAGGTATTGATATTGGGAAGGTTACACAGGTATTGATATTGGGAAGATTACACAAGTGTTGATATTGGGAAGATTACACGGGTGTTGATATTGGGAAGGTGACACAGGTATTGATATTGGGAAGATTACACAAGTGTTGATATTGGGAAGATTACACGGGTGTTGATATTGGGAAGATTACACAGGTGTTGATATTGGGAAGATTGTGCAGGTATTGATATTGGGAAGATTGCACAAGTGTTGATATTGGGAAGATGACACAAGTGTTGATATTGGGAAGATTACACAAGTATTGATATTGGGAAGATTACACAGGTATTGATATTGGGAAGATTACACACGTGTTGATATTGGGAAGATTGTGCAGGTATTGATATTGGGAAGATTACACAGGTATTGATATTGGGAAGATTACACAAGTGTTGATATTGGGAAAATTACACGTGTTGATATTTGGAAGATTACACAAGTATTGATATTGGGAAGATTACACAAGTATTGATTTTGGGAAGATTACGCAAGTATTGATATTGGGAAGATTGTGCAGGTATTGATATTGGGAAGATTACACAGGTATTGATATTGGGAAGATTACACAAGTGTTGATATTGGGAAGATTGTGCAGGTATTGATATTGGGAAGATTACACAGGTATTGATATTGGGAAGATTACACAAGTGTTGATATTGGGAAAATTACACGTGTTGATATTTGGAAGATTACACAAGTATTGATATTGGGAAGATTACACAAGTATTGATTTTGGGAAGATTACACAAGTGTTGATATTGGGAAGATTGTGCAGGTATTGATATTGGGAAGATTACACAAGTGTTGATATTGGGAAGATTACACAAGTGTTGATATTGGGAAGATTACACAAGTGTTGATATTGGGAAGATTACACAAGTGTTGATATTGGGAAGATTACACAAGTGTTGATATTGGGAAGATTGTGCAGGTATTGATATTGGGAAGATTACACAGGTATTGATATTGGGAAGATTACACAAGTGTTGATATTGGGAAAATTACACGTGTTGATATTTGGAAGATTACACAAGTATTGATATTGGGAAGATTACACAAGTATTGATTTTGGGAAGATTACACAAGTGTTGATATTGGGAAGATTGTGCAGGTATTGATATTGGGAAGATTACACAAGTGTTGATATTGGGAAGATTACACAAGTGTTGATATTGGGAAGATTACACAAGTGTTAGTATTGGGAAGATTGTGCAGGTATTGATATTGGGAAGATTACACAAGTGTTGATATTGGGAAGATTGTGCAGGTGTTGATATTGGGAAGATTACACAGGTATTGATATTGAGAAGATTGTGCAGGTATTGATATCGGGAAGATTGTGCAGGTATTGATATTGGGAAGATTACACAAGTGTTGATATTGGGAAGATTGTGCAGGTGTTGATATTGGGAAGATTACACAGGTATTGATATTGAGAAGATTGTGCAGGTATTGATATCGGGAAGATTGTGCAGGTATTGATATTGGGAAGATTACACAAGTGTTGATATTGGGAAGATTGTGCAGGTATTGATATTGGGAAGATTACACAGGTATTGATATTGGGAAGATTACACAAGTGTTGATATTGGGAAAATTACACAAGTATTGATATTGGGAAGATTACACAGGTATTGATATTGGGAAGATTACACAGGTATTGATATTGGGAAGAATACACAGGTATTGATATTGGGAAGATTACACAAGTATTGACATTGGGAAGATTACACAAGTATTGATATTGGGAAGATTACACAAGTATTGATATTGGGAAGATTACACAAGTATTGATATTGGGAAGATTACACAAATATTGATATTGTGAAGATTACACAGGTATTGATATTGGGAAGATTACACAAGTATTGATATTGGTAAGATTACACAAGTGTTGATATTGGGAAGATTGTGCAGGTATCGATATTGGGAAGATTACACAGGTATTGATATTGGGAAGATTACACAAGTGTTGATATTGGGAAGATTACACACGTGTTGATATTGGGAAGATTGTGCAGGTATTGATATTGGGAAGATTACACAGGTATTGATATTGGAAAGATTGTGCAGGTATTGATATTGGAAAGATTACACAGGTATTGATATTGGGAAGATGACACAAGTGTTGATATTGGGAAAATTACACAAGTGTTGGTATTGGGAAGATTGTGCAGGTATTGATATTGGGAAGATTACACCGGTATTGATATTGGGGAGATTACACAAGTGTTGATATTGGAAAGATTGTGCAGGTATTGATATTGGGAAGATTACACAGGTATTGATATTGGGAAGATTACACAAGTGTTGATATTGGGAAGATTACACAAATATTGATATTGGGAAGATTACACAAGTGTTGATATTGGGAAGATTACACAAGTATTGATATTGGGAAGATTACACAAGTATTGATATTGGGAAATCACACAAGTATTGATGTTGGAAAGATTACACAAGTGTTGATATTGGGAAGATTACAGAAGTGTTGATATTGAGAAAATTACACAAGTATTGATATTGGGAAGATTACACAAGTGTTGATATTGGGAAGATTACACAAGTGTTGATATTGGGAACATTACACAAGTATTGATATTGGGAAGATTACACAAGTATTGATATTGGTAAGATTACACAAGTGTTGATATTGGGAAGATTGTGCAGGTATTGATATTGGGAAGATTACACAGGTATTGACATTGGGAAGATTACACAAGTGTTGGTATTGGGAAGATTGTGCAGGTATTGATATTGGGAAGATTACAGAAGTGTTGATATTGGGAAGATTACACAGGTATTGATATTGGGAAGATTACACAAGTGTTGATATTGGAAAGATTGTGCAGGTATTGATATTGGGAAGATTACACAGGTATTGATATTGGGAAGATTACACAAGTATTCATATTGGGAAGATTGCACAAGTATTGAAATTGGGAAGATTACACAAGTGTTGATATTGGGAAGATTACACAAGTATTGATATTGGGAAGATTACACAAGTATTGATATTGGGAAGATTACACAAGTATTGATATTGGGAAGATTACACAAGTGTTGATATTGGGAAGATTACACAAGTATTGATATTGGGAATATTACACAAGTGTTGATATTGGGAAGATTACACAAGTATTGATATTGGGAAGATTACACAAGTATTGATATTGGGAAGATCACACAAGTATTGATATTGGGAAGATTACACAGGTGTTGATATTGGGAAGATTACAGAAGTGTTGATATTGGGAAGATTACACAAGTGTTGATATTGGGAAGATTACACAAGTGTTGATATTGGGAAGATTACACAAGTGTTGATATTGGGAAGATTACACAAGTGTTGATATTGGGAAGATTACACAAGTGTTGACATTGGGAAGATTACACAAGTGTTGATATTGGGAAGATTGCACAAGTGTTGATATTGGGAAGATTACACAAGTGTTGATATTGGGAAGATTACACAGGCATTGATATTGGGAAGATTACACAGGTATTGATATTGGGAAGATTACACAGGTTTTGATATTGGGAAGATTACACAAGTATTGATATTGGGACGATTACACAAGTATTGATATTGGGAAGATTGTGCAGGTATTGATATTGGGAAGATTACACAGGTATTGATATTGGGAAGATTGTGCAGGTATTGATATTGGGAAGATTACACAGGTATTGATATTGGGAAGATTGTGCAGGTATTGATATTGGGAAGATTACACAGGTATTGATATTGGGAAGATTGTGCAGGTATTGATATTGGGAAGATTACACAAGTGTTGGTATTGGGAAGATTGTGCAGGTATTGATATTGGGAAGATTACACCGGTATTGATATTGGGAAGATTACACAAGTGTTGATATTTGAAAGATTGTGCAGGTATTGATATTGGGAAGATTACACAGGTATTGATATTGGGAAGATTACACAAGTGTTGATATTGGGAAAATTACACGTGTTGATATTTGGAAGATTACACAAGTATTGATATTGGGAAGGTTACACAAGTATTGATTTTGGGAAGATTACACAAGTGTTGATATTGGGAAGATTGTGCAGGTATTGATATTGGGAAGATTACACAGGTGTTGATATTGGGAAGATTACACAAGTATTGATATTGGGAAGATTACACGGGTGTTGATATTGGGAAGATTACACGGGTGTTGATATTGGGAAGATTACACAAGTATTGATATTGGGAAGATTACACAGGTGTTGATATTGGGAAGATTACACAGGTTTTGATATTGGGAAGATTACACAAGTATTGATATTGGGAATATTACACAAGTGTTGATATTGGGAAGATTACACAAGTATTGATATTGGGAAGATTACACAAGTATTGATATTGGGAAGATCACACAAGTATTGATATTGGGAAGATTACACAAGTGTTGATATTGGGAAAATTACACGTGTTGATATTTGGCAGATTACACAAGTATTGATATTGGGAAGATTACACAAGTATTGATTTTGGGAAGATTACACAAGTGTTGATATTGGAAAGATTGTGCAGGTATTGATATTGGGAAGATTACACAGGTGTTGATATTGGGAAGATTGTGCAGGTATTGATATTGGGAAGATTACACAAGTATTGATATTGGGAAGATTACACAAGTGTTGATATTGGGAAGATTACACAAGTGTTGATATTGGGAAGATTACACAGGTGTTGATATTGGGAAGATTACACAGGTGTTGATATTGGGAAGATTGTGCAGGTATTGATATTGGGAAGATTACACAAGTGTTGATATTGGGAAGATTACACAGGTGTTGATATTGGGAAGATTACACAGGTATTGATATTGGGAAGATTACACAAGTGTTGATATTGAGAAGATTGTGCAGGTATTGATATTGGGAAGATTACACAGGTATTGACATTGGGAAGATTACACAAGTGTTGATATTGGGAAGATTACACAAGTATTGATATTGGGAAGATTACACAGGTATTGATATTGGGAAGGTTACACAGGTATTGATATTGGGAAGATTACACAGGTGTTGATATTGGGAAGATTACACGGGTGTTGATATTGGGAAGATTACACAAGTATTGATATTGGGAAGATTACACAATTATTGATATTGGGAAGATTACACAGGTATTGATATTGGGAATATTACACAAGTATTGATATTGGGAAGATTACACAATTATTGATATTGGGAAGATTACACAGGTATTGATATTGGGAAGATTACACAAGTGTTGATATTGGGAAGATTACACAAGTGTTGATATTGGGAAGATTACACAGGTGTTGATATTGGGAAGATTACACAAGTGTTGATATTGGGAAGATTACACGGGTGTTGATATTGGGAAGATTACACAGGTGTTGATATTGGGAAGATTACACAGGTATTGATATTGGGAAGGTTACACAGGTATTGATATTGGGAAGATTACACAAGTGTTGATATTGGGAAGATTACACGGGTGTTGATATTGGGAAGGTGACACAGGTATTGATATTGGGAAGATTACACAAGTGTTGATATTGGGAAGATTACACGGGTGTTGATATTGGGAAGATTACACAGGTGTTGATATTGGGAAGATTGTGCAGGTATTGATATTGGGAAGATTGCACAAGTGTTGATATTGGGAAGATTACACAAGTGTTGATATTGGGAAGATTACACAAGTATTGATATTGGGAAGATTACACAGGTATTGATATTGGGAAGATTACACACGTGTTGATATTGGGAAGATTGTGCAGGTATTGATATTGGGAAGATTACACAAGTGTTGATATTGGGAAGATTACACAAGTATTGAAATTGGGAAGATTACACAAGTGTTGATATTGGGAAGATTACACAAGTGTTGATATTGGGAAGATTACACAGGTGTTGATATTGGGAAGATTACACAAGTATTGATATTGGGAAGATTACACAGGTATTGATATTGGGAAGATTACACAGGTGTTGAAATTGGGAAGATTACACAAGTGTTGATATTGGGAAGATTACACAAGTGTTGATATTGGGAAGATTACACACGTGTTGATATTGGGAAGATTGTGCAGGTATTGATATTGGGAAGATTACACAAGTGTTGATATTGGGAAGATTACACAAGTATTGAAATTGGGAAGATTACACAAGTGTTGATATTGGGAAGATTACACAAGTGTTGATATTGGGAAGATTACACAGGTGTTGATATTGGGAAGATTACACAAGTATTGATATTGGGAAGATTACACAGGTATTGATATTGGGAAGATTACACAGGTGTTGATATTGGGAAGATTGTGCAGGTATTGATATTGGGAAGATTACACAAGTGTTGATATTGGGAAGATTACACAAGTATTGAAATTGGGAAGATTACACAAGTATTGAAATTGGGAAGATTACACAAGTGTTGATATTGGGAAGATTACACAAGTGTTGATATTGGGAAGATTACACAGGTGTTGATATTGGGAAGATTACACAAGTATTGATATTGGGAAGATTACACAGGTATTGATATTGGGAAGATTACACAAGTGTTGATATTGAGAAGATTGTGCAGGTATTGATATTGGGAAGATTACACAAGTATTGATATTGGGAAGATTACACAGGTGTTGATATTGGGAAGATTACACAAGTTTTGATATTGGGAAGATTACACAGGTATTGATATTGGGAAGATTACACAAGTGTTGATATTGAGAAGATTGTGCAGGTATTGATATTGGGAAGATTACACAAGTATTGATATTGGGAAGATTACACAGGTATTGATATTGGGAAGATTACACAAGTGTTGATATTGAGAAGATTGTGCAGGTATTGATATTGGGAAGATTACACAAGTATTGATATTGGGAAGATTACACAAGTGTTGATATTGGGAAGATTACACAAGTGTTGATATTGGGAAGATTACACACGTGTTGATATTGGGAAGATTGTGCAGGTATTGATATTGGGAAGATTACACAAGTGTTGATATTGGGAAGATTACACAAGTATTGAAATTGGGAAGATTACACAAGTGTTGATATTGGGAAGATTACACAAGTGTTGATATTGGGAAGATTACACACGTGTTGATATTGGGAAGATTGTGCAGGTATTGATATTGGGAAGATTACACAAGTGTTGATATTGGGAAGATTACACAAGTATTGAAATTGGGAAGATTACACAAGTGTTGATATTGGGAAGATTACACAAGTGTTGATATTGGGAAGATTACACAGGTGTTGATATTGGGAAGATTACACAAGTATTGATATTGGGAAGATTACACAGGTATTGATATTGGGAAGATTACACAGGTGTTGATATTGGGAAGATTGTG
Organism: Myxine glutinosa; assembly: GCF_964187855.1. Taxonomy (NCBI): domain Eukaryota; kingdom Metazoa; phylum Chordata; class Myxini; order Myxiniformes; family Myxinidae; genus Myxine; species Myxine glutinosa. The sequence continues at coordinate 8,004,886 of NC_136270.1, read as the reverse complement.
CAGGTATTGATATTGGGAAGATTACACAAGTGTTGATATTGGGAAGATTACACAAGTATTGAAATTGGGAAGATTACACAAGTGTTGATATTGGGAAGATTACACAAGTGTTGATATTGGGAAGATTACACAGGTGTTGATATTGGGAAGATTACACAAGTATTGATATTGGGAAGATTACACAGGTATTGATATTGGGAAGATTACACAGGTGTTGATATTGGGAAGATTGTGCAGGTATTGATATTGGGAAGATTACACAAGTGTTGATATTGGGAAGATTACACAAGTATTGAAATTGGGAAGATTACACAAGTGTTGATATTGGGAAGATTACACAAGTGTTGATATTGGGAAGATTACACAGGTGTTGATATTGGGAAGATTACACAAGTATTGATATTGGGAAGATTACACAGGTATTGATATTGGGAAGATTACACAAGTGTTGATATTGAGAAGATTGTGCAGGTATTGATATTGGGAAGATTACACAAGTATTGATATTGGGAAGATTACACAGGTGTTGATATTGGGAAGATTACACAAGTTTTGATATTGGGAAGATTACACAGGTATTGATATTGGGAAGATTACACAAGTGTTGATATTGAGAAGATTGTGCAGGTATTGATATTGGGAAGATTACACAAGTATTGATATTGGGAAGATTACACAGGTATTGATATTGGGAAGATTACACAAGTGTTGATATTGAGAAGATTGTGCAGGTATTGATATTGGGAAGATTACACAAGTATTGATATTGGGAAGATTACACAAGTGTTGATATTGGGAAGATTACACAAGTATTGATATTGGGAATATTACACAAGTGTTGATATTGGGAAGATTGTGCAGGTATTGATATTGGGAAGATTACACAAGTGTTGATATTGGGAAGATTACACAGGTGTTGATATTGGGAAGATTACACAAGTGTTGATATTGGGAAGATTGTGCAGGTATTGATATTGGGAAGATTACACAAGTTTTGATATTGGGGAGATTACACAAGTCTTGATATTGGGAAGATTACACAAGTGTTGATATTGGGAAGATTGTGCAGGTATTGATATTGGGAAGATTACACAAGTGTTGATATTGGGAAGATTACACAAGTGTTGATATTGAGAAGATTGTGCAGGTATTGATATTGGGAAGATTACACAAGTATTGATATTGGGAAGATTACACAGGTGTTGATATTGGGAAGATTACACAAGTATTGATATTGGGAAGATTACACAGGTATTGATATTGGGAAGATTACACAAGTGTTGATATTGAGAAGATTGTGCAGGTATTGATATTGGGAAGATTACACAAGTATTGATATTGGGAAGATTACACAGGTATTGATATTGGGAAGATTACACAAGTGTTGATATTGAGAAGATTGTGCAGGTATTGATATTGGGAAGATTACACAAGTATTGATATTGGGAAGATTACACAAGTGTTGATATTGGGAAGATTACACAAGTATTGATATTGGGAATATTACACAAGTGTTGATATTGGGAAGATTGTGCAGGTATTGATATTGGGAAGATTACACAAGTGTTGATATTGGGAAGATTACACAGGTGTTGATATTGGGAAGATTACACAAGTGTTGATATTGGGAAGATTACACAAGTGTTGATATTGGGAAGATTACACAAGTATTGATATTGGGAAGATTACACAAGTGTTGATATTGGGAAGATTGTGCAGGTATTGATATTGGGAAGATTACACAAGTTTTGATATTGGGGAGATTACACAAGTCTTGATATTGGGAAGATTACACAAGTGTTGATATTGGGAAGATTGTGCAGGTATTGATATTGGGAAGATTACACAAGTGTTGATATTGGGAAGATTGTGCAGGTATTGATATTGGGAAGATTACACAGGTGTTGATATTGGGAAGATTACACAAGTATTGAAATTGGGAAGATTACACAAGTGTTGATATTGGGAAGATTACACAAGTGTTGATATTGGGAAGATTACACAGGTGTTGATATTGGGAAGATTACACAAGTATTGATATTGGGAAGATTACACAGGTATTGATATTGGGAAGATTACACAAGTGTTGATATTGAGAAGATTGTGCAGGTATTGATATTGGGAAGATTACACAAGTATTGATATTGGGAAGATTACACAGGTATTGATATTGGGAAGATTACACAAGTGTTGATATTGAGAAGATTGTGCAGGTATTGATATTGGGAAGATTACACAAGTGTTGATATTGGGAAGATTGTGCAGGTATTGATATTGGGAAGATTACACAAGTGTTGATATTGGGAAGATTACACAGGTGTTGATATTGGGAAGATTACACAAGTGTTGATATTGGGAAGATTACACAAGTATTGATATTGGGAAGATTACACAAGTGTTGATATTGGGAAGATTACACAAGTGTTGATATTGGGAAGATTACACAAGTATTGATATTGGGAAGATTACACAAGTGTTGATATTGGGAAGATTGTGCAGGTATTGATATTGGGAAGATTACACAAGTTTTGATATTGGGGAGATTACACAAGTCTTGATATTGGGAAGATTACACAAGTGTTGATATTGGGAAGATTGTGCAGGTATTGATATTGGGAAGATTACACAAGTGTTGATATTGGGAAGATTGTGCAGGTATTGATATTGGGAAGATTACACAGGTGTTGATATTGGGAAGATTACACAAGTATTGAAATTGGGAAGATTACACAAGTGTTGATATTGGGAAGATTACACAAGTGTTGATATTGGGAAGATTACACAGGTGTTGATATTGGGAAGATTACACAAGTATTGATATTGGGAAGATTACACAGGTATTGATATTGGGAAGATTACACAAGTGTTGATATTGAGAAGATTGTGCAGGTATTGATATTGGGAAGATTACACAAGTATTGATATTGGGAAGATTACACAGGTATTGATATTGGGAAGATTACACAAGTGTTGATATTGAGAAGATTGTGCAGGTATTGATATTGGGAAGATTACACAAGTGTTGATATTGGGAAGATTGTGCAGGTATTGATATTGGGAAGATTACACAAGTGTTGATATTGGGAAGATTACACAGGTGTTGATATTGGGAAGATTACACAAGTGTTGATATTGGGAAGATTACACAAGTATTGATATTGGGAAGATTACACAAGTGTTGATATTGGGAAGATTGTGCAGGTATTGATATTGGGAAGATTACACAAGTTTTGATATTGGGAAGATTACACAGGTATTGATATTGGGAAGATTACACAAGTGTTGATATTGGGAAGATTGTGCAGGTATTGATATTGGGAAGATTACACAGGTATTGATATTGGGAAGATTACACAAGTGTTGATATTGGGAAAATCACACAAGTATTGATATTGGGAAGATTACACAAGTATTGATATTGGGAAGATTGTGCAGGTATTGAGTTTGGGAAGATTACACAGGTATTGATATTGGGAAGATTACACAGGTATTGATATTGGGAAGATTACACAAGTATTGATATTGGGAAGATTGTGCAGGTATTGATATTGGAAAGATTACGCAGGTATTGATATTGGAAAGATTACACAGGTATTGATATTGGGAAGATTACACAAGTGTTGATATTGGGAAGATTGTGCAGGTATTGATATTGGGAAGATCACACAGGTATTGATATTGGGAAGATTACACAAGTGTTGGTATTGGGGAAATTACACAAGTATTGATATTGGGAAGATTACACAGGTATTGATATTGGGAAGATTACACAAGTATTGATATTGGGAAGATTACACAGGTATTGATATTGGGAAGATTACACAGGTATTGATATTGGGAAGATTACACAGGTATTGATATTGGGAAGATTACACAAGTTTTGATATTAGGAAGATTAAACAAGTGTTGATATTGGGAAGATTGTGCAGGTATTGATATTGGGAAGATTACACAGGTATTGATATTGGGAAGATTACACAAGTGTTGATATTGGGAAGATCGTGCAGGTATTGATATTGGGAAGATCACACGGGTATTGATATTGGGAAGATTACACAAGTGTTGATATTGGGAAGATTACACAATTATTGATATTGGGAAGGTTACACAGGTATTGATATTGGGAAAATTACACAAGTATTGAAATTGGGAAGATTACACAAGTGTTGATATTGGGAAGATTACACAAGTATTGATATTGGGAAGATTACACAAGTATTGATATTGGGAAGATTACACAATTATTGATATTGGGAAGGTTACACAGGTATTGATATTGGGAAGATTACACAAGTGTTGATATTGGGAAGATTACACGGGTGTTGATATTGGGAAGATTACACAGGTGTTGATATTGGGAAGATTGTGCAGGTATTGATATTGGGAAGATTGCACAAGTGTTGATATTGGGAAGATTACACAAGTATTGATATTGGGAAGATTACACAAGTGTTGATATTGGGAAAATTACACAAGTATTGATATTGGGAAGATTACACAAGTGTTGATATTGGGAAGATTACACAAGTGTTGATATTGGGAAGATTACACAAGTATTGATGTTGGGAAGATTACGCAAGTATTGATATTGGGAAGATTACACAAATATTCATATTGGGAAGATTACACAAGTATTGATATTGGGAAGATTACACAAGTGTTGATATTGGGAAGATTACACAAGTATTGATATTGGGAAGATTACACAAGTATTGATATTGGGAAGATTACACAAGTATTGATATTGGGAAGATTACACAAGTATTGATATTGGGAAGATTACACAGGTATTGATATTGGGAAGATTACACAGGTATTGATATTGGGAAGATTACACGGGTATTGATATTGGGAAGATTACACAAGTATTGACATTGGGAAGATTACACAAGTATTGATATTGGGAAGATTACACAAGTATTGATATTGGGAAGATTACACAAGTATTGAAAGATTACACAAGTATTGATATTGGGAAGATTACACAAGTATTGAAAGATTACACAAGTATTGATATTGGGAAGATTACACAAGTGTTGATATTGGGAAGATTACACAAGTGTTGGTATTGGGAAGATTGTGCAGGTATGGATATTGGGAAGATTACACAAGTGTTGATATTGGGAAGATTGTGCAGGTATTGATATTGGGAAGATTACACAAGTATTGATATTGGGAAGATTACACAAGTATTGATATTGGGAAGATTACACAAGTATTGATATTTGGAAGATTACACAAGTGTTGATATTGGGAAGATTACACAAGTATTGATATTGGGAAGATTACACAAATATTGATATTGCGAAGATTACACAGGTATTGATATTGGGAAGATTACACAAGTATTGATATTGGTAAGATTACATAAGTGTTGATATTGGGAAGATTGTGCAGGTATGGATATTGGGAAGATTACACAGGTATTGATATTGGGAAGATTACACAAGTGTTGATATTGGGAAGATTACACAAGTGTTGATATTGGGAAGATTGTGCAGGTATTGATATTGGGAAGATTACACAGGTATTGATATTGGGAAGATTGTGCAGGTATTGATATTGGGAAGATTACACAGGTATTGATATTGGGAAGATTACACAGGTATTGATATTGGGAAGATTGTGCAGGTATTGATATTGGGAAGATTACACAGGTATTGATATTGGGAAGATGACACAAGTGTTGATATTGGGAAGATTACACAAGTGTTGGTATTGGGAAGATTGTGCAGGTATTGATATTGGGAAGATTACACCGGTATTGATATTGGGAAGATTACACAAGTGTTGATATTGGAAAGATTGTGCAGGTATTGATATTGGGAAGATTACACAGGTATTAATATTGGGAAGATTACACAAGTGTTGATATTGGGAAGATTACACAAGTGTTGATATTGGGAAGATTACACAAGTATTGATATTGGGAAGATTACACAAGTATTGATATTGGGAAGATCACACAAGTATTGATGTTGGAAAGATTACACAAGTGTTGATATTGGGAAGATTACAGAAGTGTTGATATTGGGAAAATTACACAAGTATTGATATTGGGAAGATTACACAAGTGTTGATATTGGGAAGATTACACAAGTGTTGATATTGGGAACATTACACAAGTATTGATATTGGGAAGATTACACAAGTATTGATATTGGTAAGATTACACAAGTGTTGATATTGGGAAGATTGTGCAGGTATTGATATTGGGAAGATTACACAGGTATTGACATTGGGAAGATTACACAAGTGTTGATATTGGGAAGATTACACAAGTGTTGGTATTGGGAAGATTGTGCAGGTATTGATATTGGGAAGATTACACAGGTATTGATATTGGGAAGATTACACAGGTATTGATATTGGGAAGATTACACAGGTATTGATATTGGGAAGATGACACAAGTGTTGATATTGGGAAGATTACACAAGTGTTGGTATTGGGAAGATTGTGCAGGTATTTATATTGGGAAGATTACACAAGTGTTGATATTGGAAAGATTGTGCAGGTATTGATATTGGGAAGATTACACAGGTATTGATATTGGGAAGATTACACAAGTGTTGATATTGGGAAGATTACACAAGTGTTGATATTGGGAAGATTACACAAGTGTTGATATTGGGAAGATTACACAAGTATTGATATTGGGAAGATCACACAAGTATTGATGTTGGAAAGATTACACAAGTGTTGATATTGGGAAGATTACAGAAGTGTTGATATTGGGAAAATTACACAAGTATTGATGTTGGAAAGATTACACAAGTGTTGATATTGGGAAGATTACACAAGTGTTGATATTGGGAACATTACACAAGTATTGATATTGGGAACATTACACAAGTATTGATATTGGTAAGATTACACAAGTGTTGATATTGGGAAGATTGTGCAGGTATTGATATTGGGAAGATTACACAAGTGTTGATATTGGGAAGATTACACAAGTGTTGGTATTGGGAAGATTGTGCAGGTATTGATATTGGGAAGATTACACAGGTATTGATATTGGGAAGATTACACAGGTATTGATATTGGGAAGATTACACAGGTATTGATATTGGGAAGATTACACAAGTGTTGGTATTGGGAAGATTGTGCAGGTATTGATATTGGGAAGATTACACAGGTATTGATATTGGGAAGATTACACAAGTATTGAAATTGGGAAGATTACACAAGTATTGATATTGGGAATATTACACAAGTATTGATATTGGGAAGATCACACAAGTATTGATATTGGGAATATTACACAAGTGTTGATATTGGGAAGATTACACAAGTGTTGATATTGGGAAGATGACAGAAGTGTTGATATTGGGAAAATTACAAAAGTATTGATATTGGGAAGATTACACAAGTGTTGATATTGGGAAGATTACACAAGTGTTGATATTGGGAAGATTACACAAGTGTTGATATTGGGAAGATTACACAAGTATTGATATTGGGAAGATTACACAAGTATTGATATTGGGAAGATTACACAAGTATTGATATTGGGAAGATTACACAGGTATTGATATTGGGAAGATTACACAGGTATTGATATTGGGAAGATTACACAGGTTTTGATATTGGGAAGATTACACAAGTATTGATATTGGGACGATTACACAAGTATTGATATTGGGAAGATTACACAAGTATTGATACTGGGAAGATTACACAAGTATTGATATTGGGAAGATTACACAAGTATTGATATTGCGAAGATTACACAGGTATTGATATTGGGAAGATTACACAGGTATTGATATTGGGAAGATTACACAAGTATTGATATTGGGAAGATTACACAAGTATTGATATTGGGAAGATTACACAAGTGTTGATATTGGGAAGATTACACAAGTATTGATATTGGGAAGATTACACAGGTGTTGATATTGGGAAGATTACACAAGTATTGATATTGGGAAGATTACATGGGTGTTGATATTGGGAAGATTACACAAGTATTGATATTGGGAAGATTACACAGGTGTTGATATTGGGAAGATTACACAGGTGTTGATATTGGGAAGATTGTGCAGGTATTGATATTGGGAAGATTACACAGGTGTTGATATTGGGAAGATTGTGCAGGTATTGATATTGGGAAGATTACACAAGTGTTGATATTGGGAAGATTACACAAGTATTGAAATTGGGAAGATTACACAAGTGTTGATATTGGGAAGATTACACAAGTGTTGATATTGGGAAGATTACACAGGTGTTGATATTGGGAAGATTACACAAGTATTGATATTGGGAAGATTACACAGGTATTGATATTGGGAAGATTACACAAGTGTTGATATTGAGAAGATTGTGCAGGTATTGATATTGGGAAGATTACACAAGTATTGATATTGGGAAGATTACACAGGTGTTGATATTGGGAAGATTACACAAGTATTGATATTGGGAAGATTACACAGGTATTGATATTGGGAAGATTACACAAGTGTTGATATTGAGAAGATTGTGCAGGTATTGATATTGGGAAGATTACACAAGTATTGATATTGGGAAGATTACACAAGTGTTGATATTGGGAAGATTACACAAGTATTGATATTGGGAATATTACACAAGTGTTGATATTGGGAAGATTGTGCAGGTATTGATATTGGGAAGATTACACAAGTGTTGATATTGGGAAGATTACACAGGTGTTGATATTGGGAAGATTACACAAGTGTTGATATTGGGAAGATTACACAAGTGTTGATATTGGGAAGATTACACAAGTATTGATATTGGGAAGATTACACAAGTGTTGATATTGGGAAGATTGTGCAGGTATTGATATTGGGAAGATTACACAAGTTTTGATATTGGGGAGATTACACAAGTCTTGATATTGGGAAGATTACACAAGTGTTGATATTGGGAAGATTGTGCAGGTATTGATATTGGGAAGATTACACAGGTATTGATATTGGGAAGATTACACAAGTGTTGATATTGGGAAAATCACACAAGTATTGATATTGGGAAGATTACACAAGTATTGATATTGGGAAGATTGTGCAGGTATTGAGATTGGGAAGATTACACAGGTATTGATATTGGGAAGATTACACAGGTATTGATATTGGGAAGATTACACAAGTATTGATATTGGGAAGATTGTGCAGGTATTGATATTGGAAAGATTACACAGGTATTGATATTGGAAAATTACACAGGTATTGATATTGGGAAGATTACACAAGTGTTGATATTGGGAAGATTGTGCAGGTATTGATATTGGGAAGATCACATAGGTATTGATATTGGGAAGATTACACAAGTGTTGGTATTGGGGAAATTACAAAAGTATTGATATTGGGAAGATTACACAAGTGTTGATATTTGGAAGATTACACAATTATTGATATTGGGAAGATTACACAAGTATTGATATTGGGAAGATTACACAGGTATTGATATTGGGAAGATTACATAGGTATTGATATTGGGAAGATTACACAGGTATTGATATTGGGAAGATTACACAAGTTTTGATATTAGGAAGATTAAACAAGTGTTGATATTGGGAAGATTGTGCAGGTATTGATATTGGGAAGATTACACAGGTATTGATATTGGGAAGATTACACAAGTGTTGATATTGGGAAGATCGTGCAGGTATTGATATTGGGAAGATCACACAGGTATTGATATTGGGAAGATTACACAAGTGTTGATATTGGGAAAATTACACAAGTATTGAAATTGGGAAGATTACACAAGGGTTGATATTGGGAAGATTACACAAGTATTGATATTGGGAAGATTACACAAGTGTTGATATTGGGAAGATTACACAATTATTGATATTGGGAAGGTTACACAGGTATTGATATTGGGAAGATTACACAAGTGTTGATATTGGGAAGATTACACGGGTGTTGATATTGGGAAGATTACACAGGTGTTGATATTGGGAAGATTGTGCAGGTATTGATATTGGGAAGATTGCACAAGTGTTGATATTGGGAAGATTACACAAGTATTGATATTGGGAAGATTACACAAGTATTGATATTGGGAAGATTACACAGGTATTGATATTGGGAAGATTACACAGGTATTGATATTGGGAAGATTACACAGGTTTTGATATTGGGAAGATTACACAAGTATTGATATTGGGAAGATTACACAAGTATTGATATTGCAAAGATTACACAAGTATTGACATTGGGAAGATTACACAAGTATTGATATTGGGAAGATTACACAAGTATTGATATTGGGAAGATTACACAAGTATTGATATTGGGAAGATTACACAAGTATTGATATTGCGAAGATTACACAGGTATTGATATTGGGAAGATTACACAAGTATTGATATTGGGAAGATTACACAAGTATTGATATTGCGAAGATTACACAGGTATTGATATTGGGAAGATTACACAAGTGTTGATATTGGGAAGATTACACAAGTATTGATATTGCGAAGATTACACAAGTATTGACATTGGGAAGATTACACAAGTATTGATATTGGGAAGATTACACAAGTATTGATATTGCGAAGATTACACAGGTATTGATATTGGGAAGATTACACAAGTATTGATATTGGTAAGATTATACAAGTGTTGATATTGGGAAGATTGTGCAGGTATTGATCTTGGGAAGATTACACAGGTATTGATATTGGGAAGATTACACAGGTATTGATATTGGGAAGATTACACAAGTGTTGATATTGGGAAGATTACACATGTGTTGGTATTGGGAAGATTGTGCAGGTATGGATATTGGGAAGATTACACAAGTGTTGATATTGGGAAGATTGTGCAGGTATTGATATTGGGAAGATTACACAGGTATTGATATTGGGAAGATTACACAAGTGTTGATATTGGGAAAATTACACAAGTATTGATATTGGGAAGATTACACAAGTATTGATATTGGGAAGATTGTGCAGGTATTGATATTGGGAAGATTACACAGGTATTGATATTGGGAAGATTACACAGGTATTGATATTGGGAAGATTACACAAGTATTGATATTGGGAAGATTGTGCAGGTATTGATATTGGGAAGATTACACAGGTATTGATATTGGGAAGATTACACAAGTGTTGATATTGGGAAGATTACACAAGTGTTGATATTGGGAAGATTGTGCAGGTATTGATATTGGGAAGATTACACAGGTGTTGATATTGGGAAGATTACACAAGTATTGATATTGGGAAGATTACACGGGTGTTGATATTGGGAAGATTACACAAGTATTGATATTGGGAAGATTACACAGGTGTTGATATTGGGAAGATTGTGCAGGTATTGATATTGGGAAGATTACACAGGTGTTGATATTGGGAAGATTACACAAGTATTGATATTGGGAAGATTACACGGGTGTTGATATTGGGAAGATTACACAAGTATTGATATTAGGAAGATTACACAGGTGTTGATATTGGGAAGATTACACAAGTATTGATATTGGGAAGATTACACAGGTGTTGATATTGGGAAGATTGTGCAGGTATTGATATTGGGAAGATTACACAGGTGTTGATATTGGGAAGATTGTGCAGGTATTGATATTGGGAAGATTACACAAGTGTTGATATTGGGAAGATTACACAAGTATTGAAATTGGGAAGATTACACAAGTGTTGATATTGGGAAGATTACACAAGTGTTGATATTGGGAAGATTACACAGGTGTTGATATTGGGAAGATTACACAAGTATTTATATTGGGAAGATTACACAGGTATTGATATTGGGAAGATTACACAAGTGTTGATATTGAGAAGATTGTGCAGGTATTGATATTGGGAAGATTACACAAGTATTGATATTGGGAAGATTACACAGGTATTGATATTGGGAAGATTACACAAGTGTTGATATTGAGAAGTTTGTGCAGGTATTGATATTGGGAAGATTACACAAGTGTTGATATTGGGAAGATTGTGCAGGTATTGATATTGGGAAGATTACACAAGTGTTGATATTGGGAAGATTACACAGGTGTTGATATTGGGAAGATTACACAAGTGTTGATATTGGGAAGATTACACAAGTATTGATATTGGGAAGATTACACAAGTGTTGATATTGGGAAGATTGTGCAGGTATTGATATTGGGAAGATTACACAAGTTTTGATATTGGGAAGATTACACAGGTATTGATATTGGGAAGATTACACAGGTGTTGATATTGGGAAGATTGTGCAGGTATTGATATTGGGAAGATTACACAGGTATTGATATTGGGAAGATTACACAAGTGTTGATATTGGGAAAATCACACAAGTATTGATATTGGGAAGATTACACAAGTATTGATATTGGGAAGATTGTGCAGGTATTGAGTTTGGGAAGATTACACAGGTATTGATATTGGGAAGATTACACAGGTATTGATATTGGGAAGATTACACAAGTATTGATATTGGGAAGATTGTGCAGGTATTGATATTGGAAAGATTACACAGGTATTGATATTGGAAAGATTACACAGGTATTGATATTGGGAAGATTACACAAGTGTTGATATTGGGAAGATTGTGCAGGTATTGATATTGGGAAGATCACACAGGTATTGATATTGGGAAGATTACACAAGTGTTGGTATTGGGGAAATTACACAAGTATTGATATTGGGAAGATTACACAGGTATTGATATTGGGAAGATTACACAAGTATTGATATTGGGAAGATTACACAGGTATTGATATTGGGAAGATTACACAGGTATTGATATTGGGAAGATTACACGGGTATTGATATTGGGAAGATTACACAAGTTTTGATATTAGGAAGATTAAACAAGTGTTGATATTGGGAAGATTGTGCAGGTATTGATATTGGGAAGATTACACAGGTATTGATATTGGGAAGATTACACAAGTGTTGATATTGGGAAGATCGTGCAGGTATTGATATTGGGAAGATCACACAGGTATTGATATTGGGAAGATTACACAAGTGTTGATATTGGGAAAATTACACAAGTATTGAAATTGGGAAGATTACACAAGTGTTGATATTGGGAAGATTACACAAGTATTGATATTGGGAAGATTACACAAGTATTGATATTGGGAAGATTACACAATTATTGATATTGGGAAGGTTACACAGGTATTGATATTGGGAAGATTACACAAGTGTTGATATTGGGAAGATTACATGGGTGTTGATATTGGGAAGATTACACAGGTGTTGATATTGGGAAGATTGTGCAGGTATTGATATTGGGAAGATTGCACAAGTGTTGATATTGGGAAGATTACACAAGTATTGATATTGGGAAGATTACACAAGTGTTGATATTGGGAAAATTACACAAGTATTGATATTGGGAAGATTACACAAGTGTTGATATTGGGAAGATTACACAAGTGTTGATATTGGGAAGATTACACAAGTATTGATGTTGGGAAGATTACGCAAGTATTGATATTGGGAAGATTACACAAGTATTGATATTGGGAAGATTACACAAGTGTTGATATTGGGAAGATTACACAAGTATTGATATTGGGAAGATTACACAAGTATTGATATTGGGAAGATTACACAAGTATTGATATTGGGAAGATTACACAAGTATTGATATTGGGAAGATTACACAGGTATTGATATTGGGAAGATTACACAGGTATTGATATTGGGAAGATTACATGGGTATTGATATTGGGAAGATTACACAAGTATTGACATTGGGAAGATTACACAAGTATTGATATTGGGAAGATTACACAAGTATTGATATTGGGAAGATTACACAAGTATTGAAAGATTACACAAGTATTGATATTGGGAAGATTACACAAGTATTGCAAGATTACACAAGTATTGATATTGGGAAGATTACACAAGTGTTGATATTGGGAAGATTACACAAGTGTTGGTATTGGGAAGATTGTGCAGGTATGGATATTGGGAAGATTACACAAGTGTTGATATTGGGAAGATTGTGCAGGTATTGATATTGGGAAGATTACACAAGTATTGATATTGGGAAGATTACACAAGTATTGATATTGGGAAGATTACACAAGTATTGATATTGGGAAGATTACACAAGTGTTGATATTGGGAAGATTACACAAGTATTGATATTGGGAAGATTACACAAATATTGATATTGCGAAGATTACACAGGTATTGATATTGGGAAGATTACACAAGTATTGATATTGGTAAGATTACACAAGTGTTGATATTGGGAAGATTGTGCAGGTATGGATATTGGGAAGATTACACAGGTATTGATATTGGGAAGATTACACAAGTGTTGATATTGGGAAGATTACACAAGTGTTGATATTGGGAAGATTGTGCAGGTATTGATATTGGGAAGATTACACAGGTATTGATATTGGGAAGATTGTGCAGGTATTGATATTGGGAAGATTACACAGGTATTGATATTGGGAAGATTGTGCAGGTATTGATATTGGGAAGATTACACAGGTATTGATATTGGGAAGATGACACAAGTGTTGATATTGGGAAGATTACACAAGTGTTGGTATTGGGAAGATTGTGCAGGTATTGATATTGGGAAGATTACACCGGTATTGATATTGGGAAGATTACACAAGTGTTGATATTGGAAAGATTGTGCAGGTATTGATATTGGGAAGATTACACAGGTATTGATATTGGGAAGATTACACAAGTGTTGATATTGGGAAGATTACACAAGTGTTGATATTGGGAAGATTACACAAGTATTGATATTGGGAAGATTACACAAGTATTGATATTGGGAAGATCACACAAGTATTGATGTTGGAAAGATTACACAAGTGTTGATATTGGGAAGATTACAGAAGTGTTGATATTGGGAAAATTACACAAGTATTGATATTGGGAAGATTACACAAGTGTTGATATTGGGAAGATTACACAAGTGTTGATATTGGGAACATTACACAAGTATTGATATTGGGAAGATTACACAAGTATTGATATTGGTAAGATTACACAAGTGTTGATATTGGGAAGATTGTGCAGGTATTGATATTGGGAAGATTACACAGGTATTGACATTGGGAAGATTACACAAGTGTTGATATTGGGAAGATTACACAAGTGTTGGTATTGGGAAGATTGTGCAGGTATTGATATTGGGAAGATTACACAGGTATTGATATTGGGAAGATTACACAGGTATTGATATTGGGAAGATTACACAGGTATTGATATTGGGAAGATGACACAAGTGTTGATATTGGGAAGATTACACAAGTGTTAGTATTGGGAAGATTGTGCAGGTATTGATATTGGGAAGATTACACAAGTGTTGATATTGGAAAGATTGTGCAGGTATTGATATTGGGAAGATTACACAGGTATTGATATTGGGAAGATTACACAAGTGTTGATATTGGGAAGATTACACAAGTGTTGATATTGGGAAGATTACACAAGTGTTGATATTGGGAAGATTACACAAGTATTGATATTGGGAAGATTACACAAGTATTGATATTGGGAAGATCACACAAGTATTGATGTTGGAAAGATTACACAAGTGTTGATATTGGGAAGATTACAGAAGTGTTGATATTGGGAAAATTACACAAGTATTGATGTTGGAAAGATTACACAAGTGTTGATATTGGGAAGATTACACAAGTGTTGATATTGGGAACATTACACAAGTATTGATATTGGGAACATTTCACAAGTATTGATATTGGTAAGATTACACAAGTGTTGATATTGGGAAGATTGTGCAGGTATTGATATTGGGAAGATTACACAAGTGTTGATATTGGGAAGATTACACAAGTGTTGGTATTGGGAAGATTGTGCAGGTATTGATATTGGGAAGATTACACAGGTATTGATATTGGGAAGATTACACAGGTATTGATATTGGGAAGATTACACAGGTATTGATATTGGGAAGATTACACAAGTGTTGGTATTGGGAAGATTGTGCAGGTATTGATATTGGGAAGATTACACAGGTATTGATATTGGGAAGATTACACAAGTATTGAAATTGGGAAGATTACACAAGTGTTGATATTGGGAAGATTACACAAGTATTGATATTGGGAATATTACACAAGTGTTGATATTGGGAAGATTACACAAGTATTGATATTGGGAAGATTACACAAGTATTGATATTGGGAAGATCACACAAGTATTGATATTGGGAATATTACACAAGTGTTGATATTGGGAAGATTACACAAGTGTTGATATTGGGAAGATGACAGAAGTGTTGATATTGGGAAAATTACAAAAGTATTGATATTGGGAAGATTACACAAGTGTTGATATTGGGAAGATTACACAAGTGTTGATATTGGGAAGATTACACAAGTGTTGATATTGGGAAGATTACACAAGTATTGATATTGGGAAGATTACACAAGTATTGATATTGGGAAGATTACACAAGTATTGATATTGGGAAGATTACACAGGTATTGATATTGGGAAGATTACACAGGTATTGATATTGGGAAGATTACACAGGTTTTGATATTGGGAAGATTACACAAGTATTGATATTGGGACGATTACACAAGTATTGATATTGGGAAGATTACACAAGTATTGATACTGGGAAGATTACACAAGTATTGATATTGGGAAGATTACACAAGTATTGATATTGCGAAGATTACACAGGTATTGATATTGGGAAGATTACACAGGTATTGATATTGGGAAGATTACACAAGTATTGATATTGGGAAGATTACACAAGTATTGATATTGCGAAGATTACACAAGTATTGACATTGGGAAGATTACACAAGTATTGATATTGGGAAGATTACACAAGTATTGATATTGGGAAGATTACACAAGTATTGATATTGGGAAGATTACACAAGTATTGATATTGCGAAGATTACACAGGTATTGATATTGGGAAGATTACACAAGTATTGATATTGGGAAGATTACACAAGTATTGATATTGCGAAGATTACACAGGTATTGATATTGGGAAGATTACACAAGTATTGATATTGGGAAGATTACACAAGTATTGATATTGGGAAGATTGTGCAGGTATTGATATTGGGAAGATTACACAGGTATTGATATTGGGAAGATTACACAGGTATTGATATTGGGAAGATTACACAAGTTTTGATATTGGGAAGATTGTGCAGGTATTGATATTGGGAAGATTACACAGGTATTGATATTGGGAAGATTACACAAGTGTTGATATTGGGAAGATTGTGCAGGTATTGATATTGGGAAGATTACACAAGTGTTGATATTGGGAAAATTACACGTGTTGATGTTTGGAAGATTACACAAGTATTGATATTGGGAAGATTACACAAGTATTAATTTTGGGAAGATTACACAAGTATTGATATTGGGAAGATTGTGCAGGTATTGATATTGGGAAGATTACACAGGTGTTGATATTGGGAAGATTACACAAGTATTGATATTGGGAAGATTACACGGGTGTTGATATTGGGAAGATTACACAAGTATTGATATTGGGAAGATTACACAGGTGTTGATATTGGGAAGATTGTGCAGGTATTGATATTGGGAAGATTACACAGGTGTTGATATTGGGAAGATTACACAAGTATTGATATTGGGAAGATTACACGGGTGTTGATATTGGGAAGATTACACAAGTATTGATATTGGGAAGATTACACAGGTGTTGATATTGGGAAGATTACACAAGTATTGATATTGGGAAGATTACACAGGTGTTGATATTGGGAAGATTGTGCAGGTATTGATATTGGGAAGATTACACAGGTGTTGATATTGGGAAGATTGTGCAGGTATTGATATTGGGAAGATTACACAAGTGTTGATATTGGGAAGATTACACAAGTATTGAAATTGGGAAGATTACACAAGTGTTGATATTGGGAAGATTACACAAGTGTTGATATTGGGAAGATTACACAGGTGTTGATATTGGGAAGATTACACAAGTATTGATATTGGGAAGATTACACAGGTATTGATATTAGGAAGATTACACAAGTGTTGATATTGAGAAGATTGTGCAGGTATTGATATTGGGAAGATTACACAAGTATTGATATTGGGAAGATTACACAGGTATTGATATTGGGAAGATTACACAAGTGTTGATATTGAGAAGATTGTGCAGGTATTGATATTGGGAAGATTACACAGGTATTGACATTGGGAAGATTACACAAGTATTGATATTGGGAAGATTACACAAGTGTTGATATTGGGAAGATTACACAAGTATTGATATTGGGAATATTACACAAGTGTTGATATTGGGAAGATTGTGCAGGTATTGATATTGGGAAGATTACACAAGTGTTGATATTGGGAAGATTACACAGGTGTTGATATTGGGAAGATTACACAAGTGTTGATATTGGGAAGATTACACAAGTATTGATATTGGGAAGATTACACAAGTCTTGATATTGGGAAGATTACACAAGTGTTGATATTGGGAAGATTGTGCAGGTATTGATATTGGGAAGATTGTGCAGGTATTGATATTGGGAAGATTACACAAGTTTTGATATTGGGGAGATTACACAAGTCTTGATATTGGGAAGATTACACAAGTGTTGATATTGGGAAGATTGTGCAGGTATTGATATTGGGAAGATTACACAGGTATTGATATTGGGAAGATTACACAAGTGTTGATATTGGGAAAATCACACAAGTATTGATATTGGGAAGATTACACAAGTATTGATATTGGGAAGATTGTGCAGGTATTGAGATTGGGAAGATTACACAGGTATTGATATTGGGAAGATTACACAGGTATTGATATTGGGAAGATTACACAAGTATTGATATTGGGAAGATTGTGCAGGTATTGATATTGGAAAGATTACACAGGTATTGATATTGGAAAGATTACACAGGTATTGATATTGGGAAGATTACACAAGTGATGATATTGGGAAGATTGTGCAGGTATTGATATTGGGAAGATCACACAGGTATTGATATTGGGAAGATTACACAAGTGTTGGTATTGGGGAAATTACACAAGTATTGATATTGGGAAGATTACACAAGTGTTGATATTTGGAAGATTACACAATTATTGATATTGGGAAGATTACACAAGTATTGATATTGGGAAGATTACACAGGTATTGATATTGGGAAGATTACATAGGTATTGATATTGGGAAGATTACACAGGTATTGATATTGGGAAGATTACACAAGTTTTGATATTAGGAAGATTAAACAAGTGTTGATATTGGGAAGATCGTGCAGGTATTGATATTGGGAAGATCACACAGGTATTGATATTGGGAAGATTACACAAGTGTTGATATTGGGAAAATTACACAAGTATTGAAATTGGGAAGATTACACAAGTGTTGATATTGGGAAGATTACACAAGTATTGATATTGGGAAGATTACACAAGTGTTGATATTGGGAAGATTACACAATTATTGATATTGGGAAGGTTACACAGTTATTGATATTGGGAAGATTACACAAGTGTTGATATTGGGAAGATTGTGCAGGTATTGATATTGGGAAGATTGCACAAGTGTTGATATTGGGAAGATCGTGCAGGTATTGATATTGGGAAGATCACACAGGTATTGATATTGGGAAGATTACACAAGTGTTGATATTGGGAAAATTACACAAGTATTGAAATTGGGAAGATTACACAAGTGTTGATATTGGGAAGATTACACAAGTATTGATATTGGGAAGATTACACAAGTGTTGATATTGGGAAGATTACACAATTATTGATATTGGGAAGGTTACACAGTTATTGATATTGGGAAGATTACACAGGTGTTGATATTGGGAAGATTGTGCAGGTATTGATATTGGGAAGATTGCACAAGTGTTGATATTGGGAAGATTACACAAGTATTGATATTGGGAAGATTACACAAGTGTTGATATTGGGAAGATTACACAAGTATTGATGTTGGGAAGATTACACGGGTGTTGATATTGGGAAGATTACACAGGTGTTGATATTGGGAAGATTGTGCAGGTATTGATATTGGGAAGATTGCACAAGTATTGATATTGGGAAGATTACACAAGTGTTGATATTGGGAAGATTACACAAGTGTTGATATTGGGAAGATTACACAAGTATTGATGTTGGGAAGATTACGCAAGTATTGATATTGGGAAGATTACACAAGTATTCATATTGGGAAGATTACACAAGTATTGATATTGGGAAGATTACACAAGTGTTGATATTGGGAAGATTACACAAGTATTGATATTGGGAAGATTACACAAGTATTGATATTGGGAAGATTACACAAGTATTGATATTGGGAAGATTACACAAGTATTGATATTGGGAAGATTACACAGGTATTGATATTGGGAAGATTACACAGGTATTGATATTGGGAAGATTACACAGGTATTGATATTGGGAAGGTTACACAAGTATTGACATTGGGCAGATTACACAAGTATTGATATTAGGAAGATTACACAAGTATTGATATTGGGAAGATTACACAAGTGTTGATATTGGGAAGATTACACAAGTGTTGATATTGGGAAGATTACACAGGTATTGATATTGGGAAGATTGTGCAGGTGTTGATATTGGGAAGATTACACAGGTATTGATATTGGGAAGATTGTGCAGGTATTGATATTGGGAAGATTGTGCAGGTGTTGATATTGGGAAGATTACACAAGTGTTGATATTGGGAAGATTACACAGGTATTGATATTGGGAAGATTACACAAGTGTTGATATTGGGAAGATTACACAAGTGTTGATATTGGGAAGATTGTGCAGGTGTTGATATTGGGAAGATTACACAGGTATTGATATTGGGAAGATTGTGCAGGTGTTGATATTGGGAAGATTACACAGGTATTGATATTGGGAAGATTACACAAGTGTTGATATTGGGAAGATTGTGCAGGTATTGATATTGGGAAGATTACACAAGTATTGATATTGGGAAGATTACACAAGTATTGATATTGGGAAGATTACACAGGTATTGATATTGGGAAGATTACACAGGTATTGATATTGGGAAGATTACACAGGTATTGATATTGGGAAGATTACACAAGTATTGACATTGGGAAGATTACACAAGTATTGATATTGGGAAGATTACACAAGTATTGATATTGGGAAGATTACACAAGTATTGATATTGGGAAGATTACACAAGTATTGATATTGGGAAGATTACACAAGTGTTGATATTGGGAAGATTACACAAGTATTGATATTGGGAAGATTACACAAGTATTGAAATTGGGAAGATTGTGCAGGTATTGATATTGGGAAGATTACACAGGTATTGATATTGGGAAGATTACACAGGTATTGATATTGGGAAGATTACACAAGTGTTGATATTGAGAAGATTGTGCAGGTATTGATATTGGGAAGATTACACAGGTATTGATATTGGGAAGATTACACTAGTGTTGATATTGGGAAGATTACACGGGTATTGATATTGGGAAGATTACACAAGTGTTGATATTGGGAAGATTACACGGGTATTGATATTGGGAAGATTACACAAGTGTTGATATTGGGAAGATTGTGCAGGTGTTGATATTGGGAAGATTACACAGGTATTGATATTGAGAAGATTGTGCAGGTATTGATATTGGGAAGATTACACAGGTATTGATATTGGGAAGATTACACAAGTGTTGGTATTGGGAAGATTATACAAGTGTTGATATTGGGAAGATTACACAGGTATTGATATTGGGAAGATTACACAAGTGTTGATATTGGGAAGATTGTGCAGGTGTTGATATTGGGAAGATTACACAGGTATTGATATTGGGAAGATTACACAAGTGTTGATATTGGGAAAATTACACAAGTATTGATATTGGGAAGATTACACAAGTATTGATATTGGGAAGATTGTGCAGGTATTGATATTGGGAAGATTACACAGGTATTGATATTGGGAAGATTACACAAGTATTGATATTGGGAAGATTGTGCAGGTATTGATATTGGGAAGATTACACAGGTATTGATATTGGGAGGATTACACAAGTGTTGATATTGGGAAGATTGTGCAGGTATTGATATTTGGAAGATTACACAAGTGTTGATATTGGGAAAATTACACAAGTATTGATATTGGGAAGATTACACAAGTGTTGATATTGGGAAGATTACACAAGTATTGATATTGGGAAGATTACACAAGTGTTGATATTGGGAAGATTACATAGGTGTTGATATTGGGAAGATTACACAGGTGTTGATATTGGGAAGATTGTGCAGGTATTGATATTGGGAAGATTACACAAGTGTTGATATTGGGAAGATTACACAAGTGTTGATATTGGGAAGATTACACAAGTGTTGATATTGGGAAGATTACACAAGTGTTGATATTGGGAAGATTGCACAAGTGTTGATATTGGGAAGATTACACAAGTGTTGATATTGGGAAGATTACACAAGTATTGATATTGGGAAGATTACACAAGTGTTGATATTGGGAAGATTACACAGGTATTGATATTGGGAAGATTACCCAGGTATTGATATTGGGAAGATTACACAAGTATTGATATTGGGAAGATTAAACAAGTATTGATATTGGGAAGATTGTGCAGGTATTGATATTGGGAAGATTACACAGGTATTGATATTGGGAAGATTACACAAGTGTTGATATTGGGAAGATTGTGCAGGTATTGATATTGGGAAGATTGTGCAGGTATTGATATTGGGAAGATTACACAAGTATTGATATTGGGAAGATTACACAAGTATTGATATTGGGAAGATTACACAAGTATTGATATTGGGAAGATTACACAAGTGTTGATATTGGGAAGATTACACAAGTATTGATATTGGGAAGATTACACAAATATTGATATTGCGAAGATTACACAGGTATTGATATTGGGAAGATTACACAAGTATTGATATTGGTAAGATTACATAAGTGTTGATATTGGGAAGATTGTGCAGGTATGGATATTGGGAAGATTACACAGGTATTGATATTGGGAAGATTACACAAGTGTTGATATTGGGAAGATTACACAAGTGTTGATATTGGGAAGATTGTGCAGGTATTGATATTGGGAAGATTACACAGGTATTGATATTGGGAAGATTGTGCAGGTATTGATATTGGGAAGATTACACAGGTATTGATATTGGGAAGATTGTGCAGGTATTGATATTGGGAAGATTACACAGGTATTGATATTGGGAAGATGACACAAGTGTTGATATTGGGAAGATTACACAAGTGTTGGTATTGGGAAGATTGTGCAGGTATTGATATTGGGAAGATTACACCGGTATTGATATTGGGAAGATTACACAAGTGTTGATATTGGAAAGATTGTGCAGGTATTGATATTGGGAAGATTACACAGGTATTAATATTGGGAAGATTACACAAGTGTTGATATTGGGAAGATTACACAAGTGTTGATATTGGGAAGATTACACAAGTATTGATATTGGGAAGATTACACAAGTATTGATATTGGGAAGATCACACAAGTATTGATGTTGGAAAGATTACACAAGTGTTGATATTGGGAAGATTACAGAAGTGTTGATATTGGGAAAATTACACAAGTATTGATATTGGGAAGATTACACAAGTGTTGATATTGGGAAGATTACACAAGTGTTGATATTGGGAACATTACACAAGTATTGATATTGGGAAGATTACACAAGTATTGATATTGGTAAGATTACACAAGTGTTGATATTGGGAAGATTGTGCAGGTATTGATATTGGGAAGATTACACAGGTATTGACATTGGGAAGATTACACAAGTGTTGATATTGGGAAGATTACACAAGTGTTGGTATTGGGAAGATTGTGCAGGTATTGATATTGGGAAGATTACACAGGTATTGATATTGGGAAGATTACACAGGTATTGATATTGGGAAGATTACACAGGTATTGATATTGGGAAGATGACACAAGTGTTGATATTGGGAAGATTACACAAGTGTTGGTATTGGGAAGATTGTGCAGGTATTTATATTGGGAAGATTACACAAGTGTTGATATTGGAAAGATTGTGCAGGTATTGATATTGGGAAGATTACACAGGTATTGATATTGGGAAGATTACACAAGTGTTGATATTGGGAAGATTACACAAGTGTTGATATTGGGAAGATTACACAAGTGTTGATATTGGGAAGATTACACAAGTGTTGATATTGGGAAGATTACACAAGTATTGATATTGGGAAGATTACACAAGTATTGATATTGGGAAGATCACACAAGTATTGATGTTGGAAAGATTACACAAGTGTTGATATTGGGAAGATTACAGAAGTGTTGATATTGGGAAAATTACACAAGTATTGATGTTGGAAAGATTACACAAGTGTTGATATTGGGAAGATTACACAAGTGTTGATATTGGGAACATTACACAAGTATTGATATTGGGAACATTACACAAGTATTGATATTGGTAAGATTACACAAGTGTTGATATTGGGAAGATTGTGCAGGTATTGATATTGGGAAGATTACACAAGTGTTGATATTGGGAAGATTACACAAGTGTTGGTATTGGGAAGATTGTGCAGGTATTGATATTGGGAAGATTACACAGGTATTGATATTGGGAAGATTACACAGGTATTGATATTGGGAAGATTACACAGGTATTGATATTGGGAAGATTACACAAGTGTTGGTATTGGGAAGATTGTGCAGGTATTGATATTGGGAAGATTACACAGGTATTGATATTGGGAAGATTACACAAGTATTGAAATTGGGAAGATTACACAAGTATTGATATTGGGAATATTACACAAGTATTGATATTGGGAAGATCACACAAGTATTGATATTGGGAATATTACACAAGTGTTGATATTGGGAAGATTACACAAGTGTTGATATTGGGAAGATGACAGAAGTGTTGATATTGGGAAAATTACAAAAGTATTGATATTGGGAAGATTACACAAGTGTTGATATTGGGAAGATTACACAAGTGTTGATATTGGGAAGATTACACAAGTGTTGATATTGGGAAAATTACACAAGTATTGAAATTGGGAAGATTACACAAGTATTGATATTGGGAAGATTACACAGGTATTGATATTGGGAAGATTACACAGGTATTGATATTGGGAAGATTACACGGGTATTGATATTGGGAAGATTACACAAGTATTGACATTGGGAAGATTACACAAGTATTGATATTGGGAAGATTACACAAGTATTGATATTGGGAAGATTACACAAGTATTGAAAGATTACACAAGTATTGATATTGGGAAGATTACACAAGTGTTGATATTGGGAAGATTACACAAGTGTTGGTATTGGGAAGATTGTGCAGGTATGGATATTGGGAAGATTACACAAGTGTTGATATTGGGAAGATTGTGCAGGTATTGATATTGGGAAGATTACACAAGTATTGATATTGGGAAGATTACACAAGTATTGATATTGGGAAGATTACACAAGTATTGATATTGGGAAGATTACACAAGTGTTGATATTGGGAAGATTACACAAGTATTGATATTGGGAAGATTACACAAATATTGATATTGCGAAGATTACACAGGTATTGATATTGGGAAGATTACACAAGTATTGATATTGGTAAGATTACATAAGTGTTGATATTGGGAAGATTGTGCAGGTATGGATATTGGGAAGATTACACAGGTATTGATATTGGGAAGATTACACAAGTGTTGATATTGGGAAGATTACACAAGTGTTGATATTGGGAAGATTGTGCAGGTATTGAGATTGGGAAGATTACACAGGTATTGATATTGGGAAGATTGTGCAGGTATTGATATTGGGAAGATTACACAGGTATTGATATTGGGAAGATTGTGCAGGTATTGATATTGGGAAGATTACACAGGTATTGATATTGGGAAGATGACACAAGTGTTGATATTGGGAAGATTACACAAGTGTTGGTATTGGGAAGATTGTGCAGGTATTGATATTGGGAAGATTACACCGGTATTGATATTGGGAAGATTACACAAGTGTTGATATTGGAAATATTGTGCAGGTATTGATATTGGGAAGATTACACAGGTATTAATATTGGGAAGATTACACAAGTGTTGATATTGGGAAGATTACACAAGTGTTGATATTGGGAAGATTACACAAGTATTGATATTGGGAAGATTACACAAGTATTGATATTGGGAAGATCACACAAGTATTGATGTTGGAAAGATTACACAAGTGTTGATATTGGGAAGATTACAGAAGTGTTGATATTGGGAAAATTACACAAGTATTGATATTGGGAAGATTACACAAGTGTTGATATTGGGAAGATTACACAAGTGTTGATATTGGGAACATTACACAAGTATTGATATTGGGAAGATTACACAAGTATTGATATTGGTAAGATTACACAAGTGTTGATATTGGGAAGATTGTGCAGGTATTGATATTGGGAAGATTACACAGGTATTGACATTGGGAAGATTACACAAGTGTTGATATTGGGAAGATTACACAAGTGTTGGTATTGGGAAGATTGTGCAGGTATTGATATTGGGAAGATTACACAGGTATTGATATTGGGAAGATTACACAGGTATTGATATTGGGAAGATTACACAGGTATTGATATTGGGAAGACTAGGACGTGCCCGTACGTGGGTGCCCGTTCCTTGCCAAAAAAAAAAAAAAAAAAAAATTTGTGTAGGGGTGTGTGTGTGTAAACATCCTAGAGCGTGCCCGTACGTGGGTGCAAAAAAACATGCGTGCAAACAACAACAAAAAAAAACTTTGAAACCACGTGGCAGTAACGACCACAGAACCCCCCCCCCCCCTCTATTTACATGAATGGTTTGGTCCATTCGCAACGACCACAGAACCCCCCCCCCCCCTCTATTTACATGAAATGGTTTGGTCCAAAGCGAACGGCTTGCGGAGTTTGGTAAAGAAATCGCCATAGCTCGGTAACTACTTGTCCGATTAATATGAAACCTTGAAAAGGCACATCCTCGGGTCCCCAGCAATATACCTGGCAAGTTTCAAGTATATCGGACCCGTGGTTGTCGAGAAACAGCGGTCACAGACAAACACACAGACACACAGACACACAGAGATTACTGGAATTATAGATAGATGACACAAGTGTTGATATTGGGAAGATTACACAAGTGTTGGTATTGGGAAGATTGTGCAGGTATTTATATTGGGAAGATTACACAAGTGTTGATATTGGAAAGATTGTGCAGGTATTGATATTGGGAAGATTACACAGGTATTGATATTGGGAAGATTACACAAGTGTTGATATTGGGAAGATTACACAAGTGTTGATATTGGGAAGATTACACAAGTGTTGATATTGGGAAGATTACACAAGTATTGATATTGGGAAGATTACACAAGTATTGATATTGGGAAGATCACACAAGTATTGATGTTGGAAAGATTACACAAGTGTTGATATTGGGAAGATTACAGAAGTGTTGATATTGGGAAAATTACACAAGTATTGATGTTGGAAAGATTACACAAGTGTTGATATTGGGAAGATTACACAAGTGTTGATATTGGGAACATTACACAAGTATTGATATTGGGAACATTACACAAGTATTGATATTGGTAAGATTACACAAGTGTTGATATTGGGAAGATTGTGCAGGTATTGATATTGGGAAGATTACACAAGTGTTGATATTGGGAAGATTACACAAGTGTTGGTATTGGGAAGATTGTGCAGGTATTGATATTGGGAAGATTACACAGGTATTGATATTGGGAAGATTACACAGGTATTGATATTGGGAAGATTACACAGGTATTGATATTGGGAAGATTACACAAGTGTTGGTATTGGGAAGATTGTGCAGGTATTGATATTGGGAAGATTACACAGGTATTGATATTGGGAAGATTACACAAGTATTGAAATTGGGAAGATTACACAAGTATTGATATTGGGAATATTACACAAGTATTGATATTGGGAAGATCACACAAGTATTGATATTGGGAATATTACACAAGTGTTGATATTGGGAAGATTACACAAGTGTTGATATTGGGAAGATGACAGAAGTGTTGATATTGGGAAAATTACAAAAGTATTGATATTGGGAAGATTACACAAGTGTTGATATTGGGAAGATTACACAAGTGTTGATATTGGGAAGATTACACAAGTGTTGATATTGGGAAGATTACACAAGTATTGATATTGGGAAGATTACACAAGTATTGATATTGGGAAGATTACACAAGTATTGATATTGGGAAGATTACACAGGTATTGATATTGGGAAGATTACACAGGTATTGATATTGGGAAGATTACACAGGTTTTGATATTGGGAAGATTACACAAGTATTGATATTGGGACGATTACACAAGTATTGATATTGGGAAGATTACACAAGTATTGATACTGGGAAGATTACACAAGTATTGATATTGGGAAGATTACACAAGTATTGATATTGCGAAGATTACACAGGTATTGATATTGGGAAGATTACACAGGTATTGATATTGGGAAGATTACACAAGTATTGATATTGGGAAGATTACACAAGTATTGATATTGGGAAGATTACACAAGTGTTGATATTGGGAAGATTACACAAGTATTGATATTGGGAAGATTACACAGGTGTTGATATTGGGAAGATTACACAAGTATTGATATTGGGAAGATTACATGGGTGTTGATATTGGGAAGATTACACAAGTATTGATATTGGGAAGATTACACAGGTGTTGATATTGGGAAGATTACACAGGTGTTGATATTGGGAAGATTGTGCAGGTATTGATATTGGGAAGATTACACAGGTGTTGATATTGGGAAGATTGTGCAGGTATTGATATTGGGAAGATTACACAAGTGTTGATATTGGGAAGATTACACAAGTATTGAAATTGGGAAGATTACACAAGTGTTGATATTGGGAAGATTACACAAGTGTTGATATTGGGAAGATTACACAGGTGTTGATATTGGGAAGATTACACAAGTATTGATATTGGGAAGATTACACAGGTATTGATATTGGGAAGATTACACAAGTGTTGATATTGAGAAGATTGTGCAGGTATTGATATTGGGAAGATTACACAAGTATTGATATTGGGAAGATTACACAGGTGTTGATATTGGGAAGATTACACAAGTATTGATATTGGGAAGATTACACAGGTATTGATATTGGGAAGATTACACAAGTGTTGATATTGAGAAGATTGTGCAGGTATTGATATTGGGAAGATTACACAAGTATTGATATTGGGAAGATTACACAGGTATTGATATTGGGAAGATTACACAAGTGTTGATATTGAGAAGATTGTGCAGGTATTGATATTGGGAAGATTACACAAGTATTGATATTGGGAAGATTACACAAGTGTTGATATTGGGAAGATTACACAAGTATTGATATTGGGAATATTACACAAGTGTTGATATTGGGAAGATTGTGCAGGTATTGATATTGGGAAGATTACACAAGTGTTGATATTGGGAAGATTACACAGGTGTTGATATTGGGAAGATTACACAAGTGTTGATATTGGGAAGATTACACAAGTGTTGATATTGGGAAGATTACACAAGTATTGATATTGGGAAGATTACACAAGTGTTGATATTGGGAAGATTGTGCAGGTATTGATATTGGGAAGATTACACAAGTTTTGATATTGGGGAGATTACACAAGTCTTGATATTGGGAAGATTACACAAGTGTTGATATTGGGAAGATTGTGCAGGTATTGATATTGGGAAGATTACACAGGTATTGATATTGGGAAGATTACACAAGTGTTGATATTGGGAAAATCACACAAGTATTGATATTGGGAAGATTACACAAGTATTGATATTGGGAAGATTGTGCAGGTATTGAGATTGGGAAGATTACACAGGTATTGATATTGGGAAGATTACACAGGTATTGATATTGGGAAGATTACACAAGTATTGATATTGGGAAGATTGTGCAGGTATTGATATTGGAAAGATTACACAGGTATTGATATTGGAAAATTACACAGGTATTGATATTGGGAAGATTACACAAGTGTTGATATTGGGAAGATTGTGCAGGTATTGATATTGGGAAGATCACACAGGTATTGATATTGGGAAGATTACACAAGTGTTGGTATTGGGGAAATTACAAAAGTATTGATATTGGGAAGATTACACAAGTGTTGATATTTGGAAGATTACACAATTATTGATATTGGGAAGATTACACAAGTATTGATATTGGGAAGATTACACAGGTATTGATATTGGGAAGATTACATAGGTATTGATATTGGGAAGATTACACAGGTATTGATATTGGGAAGATTACACAAGTTTTGATATTAGGAAGATTAAACAAGTGTTGATATTGGGAAGATTGTGCAGGTATTGATATTGGGAAGATTACACAGGTATTGATATTGGGAAGATTACACAAGTGTTGATATTGGGAAGATCGTGCAGGTATTGATATTGGGAAGATCACACAGGTATTGATATTGGGAAGATTACACAAGTGTTGATATTGGGAAAATTACACAAGTATTGAAATTGGGAAGATTACACAAGTGTTGATATTGGGAAGATTACACAAGTATTGATATTGGGAAGATTACACAAGTGTTGATATTGGGAAGATTACACAATTATTGATATTGGGAAGGTTACACAGGTATTGATATTGGGAAGATTACACAAGTGTTGATATTGGGAAGATTACACGGGTGTTGATATTGGGAAGATTACACAGGTGTTGATATTGGGAAGATTGTGCAGGTATTGATATTGGGAAGATTGCACAAGTGTTGATATTGGGAAGATTACACAAGTATTGATATTGGGAAGATTACACAAGTAT
Source organism: Myxine glutinosa (assembly GCF_964187855.1). Lineage (NCBI taxonomy): Eukaryota > Metazoa > Chordata > Myxini > Myxiniformes > Myxinidae > Myxine > Myxine glutinosa. Next base: position 7,974,005 of record NC_136270.1, on the reverse strand, counting down.
TGATATTGGGAAGATTACACAGGTATTGATATTGGGAAGATTACACAGGTATTGATATTGGGAAGATTACACAGGTTTTGATATTGGGAAGATTACACAAGTATTGATATTGGGAAGATTACACAAGTATTGATATTGCAAAGATTACACAAGTATTGACATTGGGAAGATTACACAAGTATTGATATTGGGAAGATTACACAAGTATTGATATTGGGAAGATTACACAAGTATTGATATTGCGAAGATTACACAGGTATTGATATTGGGAAGATTACACAAGTATTGATATTGGGAAGATTACACAAGTATTGATATTGCGAAGATTACACAGGTATTGATATTGGGAAGATTACACAAGTGTTGATATTGGGAAGATTACACAAGTATTGATATTGCGAAGATTACACAAGTATTGACATTGGGAAGATTACACAAGTATTGATATTGGGAAGATTACACAAGTATTGATATTGCGAAGATTACACAGGTATTGATATTGGGAAGATTACACAAGTATTGATATTGGTAAGATTATACAAGTGTTGATATTGGGAAGATTGTGCAGGTATTGATATTGGGAAGATTACACAGGTATTGATATTGGGAAGATTACACAGGTATTGATATTGGGAAGATTACACAAGTGTTGATATTGGGAAGATTACACATGTGTTGGTATTGGGAAGATTGTGCAGGTATGGATATTGGGAAGATTACACAAGTGTTGATATTGGGAAGATTGTGCAGGTATTGATATTGGGAAGATTCCACAGGTATTGATATTGGGAAGATTACACAAGTGTTGATATTGGGAAAATTACACAAGTATTGATATTGGGAAGATTACACAAGTATTGATATTGGGAAGATTGTGCAGGTATTGATATTGGGAAGATTACACAGGTATTGATATTGGGAAGATTACACAGGTATTGATATTGGGAAGATTACACAAGTATTGATATTGGGAAGATTGTGCAGGTATTGATATTGGGAAGATTACACAGGTATTGATATTGGGAAGATTACACAAGTGTTGATATTGGGAAGATTACACAAGTGTTGATATTGGGAAGATTGTGCAGGTATTGATATTGGGAAGATTACACAGGTGTTGATATTGGGAAGATTACACAAGTATTGATATTGGGAAGATTACACGGGTGTTGATATTGGGAAGATTACACAAGTATTGATATTGGGAAGATTACACAGGTGTTGATATTGGGAAGATTGTGCAGGTATTGATATTGGGAAGATTACACAGGTGTTGATATTGGGAAGATTACACAAGTATTGATATTGGGAAGATTACACGGGTGTTGATATTGGGAAGATTACACAAGTATTGATATTAGGAAGATTACACAGGTGTTGATATTGGGAAGATTACACAAGTATTGATATTGGGAAGATTACACAGGTGTTGATATTGGGAAGATTGTGCAGGTATTGATATTGGGAAGATTACACAGGTGTTGATATTGGGAAGATTGTGCAGGTATTGATATTGGGAAGATTACACAAGTGTTGATATTGGGAAGATTACACAAGTATTGAAATTGGGAAGATTACACAAGTGTTGATATTGGGAAGATTACACAAGTGTTGATATTGGGAAGATTACTCAGGTGTTGATATTGGGAAGATTACACAAGTATTTATATTGGGAAGATTACACAGGTATTGATATTGGGAAGATTACACAAGTGTTGATATTGAGAAGATTGTGCAGGTATTGATATTGGGAAGATTACACAAGTATTGATAATGGGAAGATTACACAGGTATTGATATTGGGAAGATTACACAAGTGTTGATATTGAGAAGTTTGTGCAGGTATTGATATTGGGAAGATTACACAAGTGTTGATATTGGGAAGATTGTGCAGGTATTGATATTGGGAAGATTACACAAGTGTTGATATTGGGAAGATTACACAGGTGTTGATATTGGGAAGATTACACAAGTGTTGATATTGGGAAGATTACACAAGTATTGATATTGGGAAGATTACACAAGTGTTGATATTGGGAAGATTGTGCAGGTATTGATATTGGGAAGATTACACAAGTTTTGATATTGGGAAGATTACACAGGTATTGATATTGGGAAGATTACACAAGTGTTGATATTGGGAAGATTGTGCAGGTATTGATATTGGGAAGATTACACAGGTATTGATATTGGGAAGATTACACAAGTGTTGATATTGGGAAAATCACACAAGTATTGATATTGGGAAGATTACACAAGTATTGATATTGGGAAGATTGTGCAGGTATTGAGTTTGGGAAGATTACACAGGTATTGATATTGGGAAGATTACACAGGTATTGATATTGGGAAGATTACACAAGTATTGATATTGGGAAGATTGTGCAGGTATTGATATTGGAAAGATTACACAGGTATTGATATTGGAAAGATTACACAGGTATTGATATTGGGAAGATTACACAAGTGTTGATATTGGGAAGATTGTGCAGGTATTGATATTGGGAAGATCACACAGGTATTGATATTGGGAAGATTACACAAGTGTTGGTATTGGGGAAATTACACAAGTATTGATATTGGGAAGATTACACAGGTATTGATATTGGGAAGATTACACAAGTATTGATATTGCGAAGATTACACAGGTATTGATATTGGGAAGATTACACAGGTATTGATATTGGGAAGATTACACAGGTATTGATATTGGGAAGATTACACAAGTTTTGATATTAGGAAGATTAAACAAGTGTTGATATTGGGAAGATTGTGCAGGTATTGATATTGGGAAGATTACACAGGTATTGATATTGGGAAGATTACACAAGTGTTGATATTGGGAAGATCGTGCAGGTATTGATATTGGGAAGATCACACAGGTATTGATATTGGGAAGATTACACAAGTGTTGATATTGGGAAAATTACACAAGTATTGAAATTGGGAAGATTACACAAGTGTTGATATTGGGAAGATTACACAAGTATTGATATTGGGAAGATTACACAAGTATTGATATTGGGAAGATTACACAATTATTGATATTGGGAAGGTTACACAGGTATTGATATTGGGAAGATTACACAAGTGTTGATATTGGGAAGATTACATGGGTGTTGATATTGGGAAGATTACACAGGTGTTGATATTGGGAAGATTGTGCAGGTATTGATATTGGGAAGATTGCACAAGTGTTGATATTGGGAAGATTACACAAGTATTGATATTGGGAAGATTACACAAGTGTTGATATTGGGAAAATTACACAAGTATTGATATTGGGAAGATTACACAAGTGTTGATATTGGGAAGATTACACAAGTGTTGATATTGGGAAGATTACACAAGTATTGATGTTGGGAAGATTACGCAAGTATTGATATTGGGAAGATTACACAAGTATTGATATTGGGAAGATTACACAAGTGTTGATATTGGGAAGATTACACAAGTATTGATATTGGGAAGATTACACAAGTATTGATATTGGGAAGATTACACAAGTATTGATATTGGGAAGATTACACAAGTATTGATATTGGGAAGATTACACAGGTATTGATATTGGGAAGATTACACAGGTATTGATATTGGGAAGATTACATGGGTATTGATATTGGGAAGATTACACAAGTATTGACATTGGGAAGATTACACAAGTATTGATATTGGGAAGATTACACAAGTATTGATATTGGGAAGATTACACAAGTATTGAAAGATTACACAAGTATTGATATTGGGAAGATTACACAAGTATTGCAAGATTACACAAGTATTGATATTGGGAAGATTACACAAGTGTTGATATTGGGAAGATTACACAAGTGTTGGTATTGGGAAGATTGTGCAGGTATGGATATTGGGAAGATTACACAAGTGTTGATATTGGGAAGATTGTGCAGGTATTGATATTGGGAAGATTACACAAGTATTGATATTGGGAAGATTACACAAGTATTGATATTGGGAAGATTACACAAGTATTGATATTGGGAAGATCACACAAGTATTGATGTTGGAAAGATTACACAAGTGTTGATATTGGGAAGATTACAGAAGTGTTGATATTGGGAAAATTACACAAGTATTGATATTGGGAAGATTACACAAGTGTTGATATTGGGAAGATTACACAAGTGTTGATATTGGGAACATTACACAAGTATTGATATTGGGAAGATTACACAAGTATTGATATTGGTAAGATTACACAAGTGTTGATATTGGGAAGATTGTGCAGGTATTGATATTGGGAAGATTACACAGGTATTGACATTGGGAAGATTACACAAGTGTTGATATTGGGAAGATTACACAAGTGTTGGTATTGGGAAGATTGTGCAGGTATTGATATTGGGAAGATTACACAGGTATTGATATTGGGAAGATTACACAGGTATTGATATTGGGAAGATTACACAGGTATTGATATTGGGAAGACTAGGACGTGCCCGTACGTGGGTGCCCGTTCCTTGCCAAAAAAAAAAAAAAAAAAAAATTTGTGTAGGGGTGTGTGTGTGTAAACATCCTAGAGCGTGCCCGTACGTGGGTGCAAAAAAACATGCGTGCAAACAACAACAAAAAAAAACTTTGAAACCACGTGGCAGTAACGACCACAGAACCCCCCCCCCCCCCCTCTATTTACATGAATGGTTTGGTCCATTCGCAACGACCACAGAACCCCCCCCCCCCCCCTCTATTTACATGAAATGGTTTGGTCCAAAGCGAACGGCTTGCGGAGTTTGGTAAAGAAATCGCCATAGCTCGGTAACTACTTGTCCGATTAATATGAAACCTTGAAAAGGCACATCCTCGGGTCCCCAGCAATATACCTGGCAAGTTTCAAGTATATCGGACCCGTGGTTGTCGAGAAACAGCGGTCACAGACAAACACACAGACACACAGACACACAGAGATTACTGGAATTATAGATAGATGACACAAGTGTTGATATTGGGAAGATTACACAAGTGTTGGTATTGGGAAGATTGTGCAGGTATTTATATTGGGAAGATTACACAAGTGTTGATATTGGAAAGATTGTGCAGGTATTGATATTGGGAAGATTACACAGGTATTGATATTGGGAAGATTACACAAGTGTTGATATTGGGAAGATTACACAAGTGTTGATATTGGGAAGATTACACAAGTGTTGATATTGGGAAGATTACACAAGTATTGATATTGGGAAGATTACACAAGTATTGATATTGGGAAGATCACACAAGTATTGATGTTGGAAAGATTACACAAGTGTTGATATTGGGAAGATTACAGAAGTGTTGATATTGGGAAAATTACACAAGTATTGATGTTGGAAAGATTACACAAGTGTTGATATTGGGAAGATTACACAAGTGTTGATATTGGGAACATTACACAAGTATTGATATTGGGAACATTACACAAGTATTAATATTGGTAAGATAACACAAGTGTTGATATTGGGAAGATTGTGCAGGTATTGATATTGGGAAGATTACACAAGTGTTGATATTGGGAAGATTACACAAGTGTTGGTATTGGGAAGATTGTGCAGGTATTGATATTGGGAAGATTACACAGGTATTGATATTGGGAAGATTACACAGGTATTGATATTGGGAAGATTACACAGGTATTGATATTGGGAAGATTACACAAGTGTTGGTATTGGGAAGATTGTGCAGGTATTGATATTGGGAAGATTACACAGGTATTGATATTGGGAAGATTACACAAGTATTGAAATTGGGAAGATTACACAAGTATTGATATTGGGAATATTACACAAGTATTGATATTGGGAAGATCACACAAGTATTGATATTGGGAATATTACACAAGTGTTGATATTGGGAAGATTACACAAGTGTTGATATTGGGAAGATGACAGAAGTGTTGATATTGGGAAAATTACAAAAGTATTGATATTGGGAAGATTACACAAGTGTTGATATTGGGAAGATTACACAAGTGTTGATATTGGGAAGATTACACAAGTGTTGATATTGGGAAGATTACACAAGTATTGATATTGGGAAGATTACACAAGTATTGATATTGGGAAGATTACACAAGTATTGATATTGGGAAGATTACACAGGTATTGATATTGGGAAGATTACACAGGTATTGATATTGGGAAGATTACACAGGTTTTGATATTGGGAAGATTACACAAGTATTGATATTGGGACGATTACACAAGTATTGATATTGGGAAGATTACACAAGTATTGATACTGGGAAGATTACACAAGTATTGATATTGGGAAGATTACACAAGTATTGATATTGCGAAGATTACACAGGTATTGATATTGGGAAGATTACACAGGTATTGATATTGGGAAGATTACACAAGTATTGATATTGGGAAGATTACACAAGTATTGATATTGGGAAGATTACACAAGTGTTGATATTGGGAAGATTACACAAGTATTGATATTGGGAAGATTACACAGGTGTTGATATTGGGAAGATTACACAAGTATTGATATTGGGAAGATTACATGGGTGTTGATATTGGGAAGATTACACAAGTATTGATATTGGGAAGATTACACAGGTGTTGATATTGGGAAGATTACACAGGTGTTGATATTGGGAAGATTGTGCAGGTATTGATATTGGGAAGATTACACAGGTGTTGATATTGGGAAGATTGTGCAGGTATTGATATTGGGAAGATTACACAAGTGTTGATATTGGGAAGATTACACAAGTATTGAAATTGGGAAGATTACACAAGTGTTGATATTGGGAAGATTACACAAGTGTTGATATTGGGAAGATTACACAGGTGTTGATATTGGGAAGATTACACAAGTATTGATATTGGGAAGATTACACAGGTATTGATATTGGGAAGATTACACAAGTGTTGATATTGAGAAGATTGTGCAGGTATTGATATTGGGAAGATTACACAAGTATTGATATTGGGAAGATTACACAGGTGTTGATATTGGGAAGATTACACAAGTATTGATATTGGGAAGATTACACAGGTATTGATATTGGGAAGATTACACAAGTGTTGATATTGAGAAGATTGTGCAGGTATTTATATTGGGAAGATTACACAAGTGTTGATATTGGAAAGATTGTGCAGGTATTGATATTGGGAAGATTACACAGGTATTGATATTGGGAAGATTACACAAGTGTTGATATTGGGAAGATTACACAAGTGTTGATATTGGGAAGATTACACAAGTGTTGATATTGGGAAGATTACACAAGTATTGATATTGGGAAGATTACACAAGTATTGATATTGGGAAGATCACACAAGTATTGATGTTGGAAAGATTACACAAGTGTTGATATTGGGAAGATTACAGAAGTGTTGATATTGGGAAAATTACACAAGTATTGATGTTGGAAAGATTACACAAGTGTTGATATTGGGAAGATTACACAAGTGTTGATATTGGGAACATTACACAAGTATTGATATTGGGAACATTACACAAGTATTGATATTGGTAAGATAACACAAGTGTTGATATTGGGAAGATTGTGCAGGTATTGATATTGGGAAGATTACACAAGTGTTGATATTGGGAAGATTACACAAGTGTTGGTATTGGGAAGATTGTGCAGGTATTGATATTGGGAAGATTACACAGGTATTGATATTGGGAAGATTACACAGGTATTGATATTGGGAAGATTACACAGGTATTGATATTGGGAAGATTACACAAGTGTTGGTATTGGGAAGATTGTGCAGGTATTGATATTGGGAAGATTACACAGGTATTGATATTGGGAAGATTACACAAGTATTGAAATTGGGAAGATTACACAAGTATTGATATTGGGAATATTACACAAGTATTGATATTGGGAAGATCACACAAGTATTGATATTGGGAATATTACACAAGTGTTGATATTGGGAAGATTACACAAGTGTTGATATTGGGAAGATGACAGAAGTGTTGATATTGGGAAAATTACAAAAGTATTGATATTGGGAAGATTACACAAGTGTTGATATTGGGAAGATTACACAAGTGTTGATATTGGGAAGATTACACAAGTGTTGATATTGGGAAGATTACACAAGTATTGATATTGGGAAGATTACACAAGTATTGATATTGGGAAGATTACACAAGTATTGATATTGGGAAGATTACACAGGTATTGATATTGGGAAGATTACACAGGTATTGATATTGGGAAGATTACACAGGTTTTGATATTGGGAAGATTACACAAGTATTGATATTGGGACGATTACACAAGTATTGATATTGGGAAGATTACACAAGTATTGATACTGGGAAGATTACACAAGTATTGATATTGGGAAGATTACACAAGTATTGATATTGCGAAGATTACACAGGTATTGATATTGGGAAGATTACACAGGTATTGATATTGGGAAGATTACACAAGTATTGATATTGGGAAGATTACACAAGTATTGATATTGGGAAGATTACACAAGTGTTGATATTGGGAAGATTACACAAGTATTGATATTGGGAAGATTACACAGGTGTTGATATTGGGAAGATTACACAAGTATTGATATTGGGAAGATTACATGGGTGTTGATATTGGGAAGATTACACAAGTATTGATATTGGGAAGATTACACAGGTGTTGATATTGGGAAGATTACACAGGTGTTGATATTGGGAAGATTGTGCAGGTATTGATATTGGGAAGATTACACAGGTGTTGATATTGGGAAGATTGTGCAGGTATTGATATTGGGAAGATTACACAAGTGTTGATATTGGGAAGATTACACAAGTATTGAAATTGGGAAGATTACACAAGTGTTGATATTGGGAAGATTACACAAGTGTTGATATTGGGAAGATTACACAGGTGTTGATATTGGGAAGATTACACAAGTATTGATATTGGGAAGATTACACAGGTATTGATATTGGGAAGATTACACAAGTGTTGATATTGAGAAGATTGTGCAGGTATTGATATTGGGAAGATTACACAAGTATTGATATTGGGAAGATTACACAGGTGTTGATATTGGGAAGATTACACAAGTATTGATATTGGGAAGATTACACAGGTATTGATATTGGGAAGATTACACAAGTGTTGATATTGAGAAGATTGTGCAGGTATTGATATTGGGAAGATTACACAAGTATTTATATTGGGAAGATTACACAGGTATTGATATTGGGAAGATTACACAAGTGTTGATATTGAGAAGATTGTGCAGGTATTGATATTGGGAAGATTACACAAGTATTGATATTGGGAAGATTACACAAGTGTTGATATTGGGAAGATTACACAAGTATTGATATTGGGAATATTACACAAGTGTTGATATTGGGAAGATTGTGCAGGTATTGATATTGGGAAGATTACACAAGTGTTGATATTGGGAAGATTACACAGGTGTTGATATTGGGAAGATTACACAGGTGTTGATATTGGGAAGATTACACAAGTGTTGATATTGGGAAGATTACACAAGTGTTGATATTGGGAAGATTACACAAGTATTGATATTGGGAAGATTACACAAGTGTTGATATTGGGAAGATTGTGCAGGTATTGATATTGGGAAGATTACACAAGTTTTGATATTGGGGAGATTACACAAGTCTTGATATTGGGAAGATTACACAAGTGTTGATATTGGGAAGATTGTGCAGGTATTGATATTGGGAAGATTACACAGGTATTGATATTGGGAAGATTACACAAGTGTTGATATTGGGAAAATCACACAAGTATTGATATTGGGAAGATTACACAAGTATTGATATTGGGAAGATTGTGCAGGTATTGAGATTGGGAAGATTACACAGGTATTGATATTGGGAAGATTACACAGGTATTGATATTGGGAAGATTACACAAGTATTGATATTGGGAAGATTGTGCAGGTATTGATATTGGAAAGATTACACAGGTATTGATATTGGAAAATTACACAGGTATTGATATTGGGAAGATTACACAAGTGTTGATATTGGGAAGATTGTGCAGGTATTGATATTGGGAAGATCACACAGGTATTGATATTGGGAAGATTACACAAGTGTTGGTATTGGGGAAATTACAAAAGTATTGATATTGGGAAGATTACACAAGTGTTGATATTTGGAAGATTACACAATTATTGATATTGGGAAGATTACACAAGTATTGATATTGGGAAGATTACACAGGTATTGATATTGGGAAGATTACATAGGTATTGATATTGGGAAGATTACACAGGTATTGATATTGCGAAGATTACACAAGTTTTGATATTAGGAAGATTAAACAAGTGTTGATATTGGGAAGATTGTGCAGGTATTGATATTGGGAAGATTACACAGGTATTGATATTGGGAAGATTACACAAGTGTTGATATTGGGAAGATCGTGCAGGTATTGATATTGGGAAGATCACACAGGTATTGATATTGGGAAGATTACACAAGTGTTGATATTGGGAAAATTACACAAGTATTGAAATTGGGAAGATTACACAAGTGTTGATATTGGGAAGATTACACAAGTATTGATATTGGGAAGATTACACAAGTGTTGATATTGGGAAGATTACACAATTATTGATATTGGGAAGGTTACACAGGTATTGATATTGGGAAGATTACACAAGTGTTGATATTGGGAAGATTACACGGGTGTTGATATTGGGAAGATTACACAGGTGTTGATATTGGGAAGATTGTGCAGGTATTGATATTGGGAAGATTGCACAAGTGTTGATATTGGGAAGATTACACAAGTATTGATATTGGGAAGATTACACAAGTATTGATATTGGGAAGATTACACAGGTATTGATATTGGGAAGATTACACAGGTATTGATATTGGGAAGATTACACAGGTTTTGATATTGGGAAGATTACACAAGTATTGATATTGGGAAGATTACACAAGTATTGATATTGCAAAGATTACACAAGTATTGACATTGGGAAGATTACACAAGTATTGATATTGGGAAGATTACACAAGTATTGATATTGGGAAGATTACACAAGTATTGATATTGGGAAGATTACACAAGTATTGATATTGCGAAGATTACACAGGTATTGATATTGGGAAGATTACACAAGTATTGATATTGGGAAGATTACACAAGTATTGATATTGCGAAGATTACACAGGTATTGATATTGGGAAGATTACACAAGTGTTGATATTGGGAAGATTACACAAGTATTGATATTGCGAAGATTACACAAGTATTGACATTGGGAAGATTACACAAGTATTGATATTGGGAAGATTACACAAGTATTGATATTGCGAAGATTACACAGGTATTGATATTGGGAAGATTACACAAGTATTGATATTGGTAAGATTATACAAGTGTTGATATTGGGAAGATTGTGCAGGTATTGATATTGGGAAGATTACACAGGTATTGATATTGGGAAGATTACACAGGTATTGATATTGGGAAGATTACACAAGTGTTGATATTGGGAAGATTACACATGTGTTGGTATTGGGAAGATTGTGCAGGTATGGATATTGGGAAGATTACACAAGTGTTGATATTGGGAAGATTGTGCAGGTATTGATATTGGGAAGATTCCACAGGTATTGATATTGGGAAGATTACACAAGTGTTGATATTGGGAAAATTACACAAGTATTGATATTGGGAAGATTACACAAGTATTGATATTGGGAAGATTGTGCAGGTATTGATATTGGGAAGATTACACAGGTATTGATATTGGGAAGATTACACAGGTATTGATATTGGGAAGATTACACAAGTATTGATATTGGGAAGATTGTGCAGGTATTGATATTGGGAAGATTACACAGGTATTGATATTGGGAAGATTACACAAGTGTTGATATTGGGAAGATTACACAAGTGTTGATATTGGGAAGATTGTGCAGGTATTGATATTGGGAAGATTACACAGGTGTTGATATTGGGAAGATTACACAAGTATTGATATTGGGAAGATTACACGGGTGTTGATATTGGGAAGATTACACAAGTATTGATATTGGGAAGATTACACAGGTGTTGATATTGGGAAGATTGTGCAGGTATTGATATTGGGAAGATTACACAGGTGTTGATATTGGGAAGATTACACAAGTATTGATATTGGGAAGATTACACGGGTGTTGATATTGGGAAGATTACACAAGTATTGATATTAGGAAGATTACACAGGTGTTGATATTGGGAAGATTACACAAGTATTGATATTGGGAAGATTACACAGGTGTTGATATTGGGAAGATTGTGCAGGTATTGATATTGGGAAGATTACACAGGTGTTGATATTGGGAAGATTGTGCAGGTATTGATATTGGGAAGATTACACAAGTGTTGATATTGGGAAGATTACACAAGTATTGAAATTGGGAAGATTACACAAGTGTTGATATTGGGAAGATTACACAAGTGTTGATATTGGGAAGATTACTCAGGTGTTGATATTGGGAAGATTACACAAGTATTTATATTGGGAAGATTACACAGGTATTGATATTGGGAAGATTACACAAGTGTTGATATTGAGAAGATTGTGCAGGTATTGATATTGGGAAGATTACACAAGTATTGATAATGGGAAGATTACACAGGTATTGATATTGGGAAGATTACACAAGTGTTGATATTGAGAAGTTTGTGCAGGTATTGATATTGGGAAGATTACACAAGTGTTGATATTGGGAAGATTGTGCAGGTATTGATATTGGGAAGATTACACAAGTGTTGATATTGGGAAGATTACACAGGTGTTGATATTGGGAAGATTACACAAGTGTTGATATTGGGAAGATTACACAAGTATTGATATTGGGAAGATTACACAAGTGTTGATATTGGGAAGATTGTGCAGGTATTGATATTGGGAAGATTACACAAGTTTTGATATTGGGAAGATTACACAGGTATTGATATTGGGAAGATTACACAAGTGTTGATATTGGGAAGATTACACAAGTATTGATATTGCGAAGATTACACAAGTATTGACATTGGGAAGATTACACAAGTATTGATATTGGGAAGATTACACAAGTATTGATATTGCGAAGATTACACAGGTATTGATATTGGGAAGATTACACAAGTATTGATATTGGTAAGATTATACAAGTGTTGATATTGGGAAGATTGTGCAGGTATTGATATTGGGAAGATTACACAGGTATTGATATTGGGAAGATTACACAGGTATTGATATTGGGAAGATTACACAAGTGTTGATATTGGGAAGATTACACATGTGTTGGTATTGGGAAGATTGTGCAGGTATGGATATTGGGAAGATTACACAAGTGTTGATATTGGGAAGATTGTGCAGGTATTGATATTGGGAAGATTCCACAGGTATTGATATTGGGAAGATTACACAAGTGTTGATATTGGGAAAATTACACAAGTATTGATATTGGGAAGATTACACAAGTATTGATATTGGGAAGATTGTGCAGGTATTGATATTGGGAAGATTACACAGGTATTGATATTGGGAAGATTACACAGGTATTGATATTGGGAAGATTACACAAGTATTGATATTGGGAAGATTGTGCAGGTATTGATATTGGGAAGATTACACAGGTATTGATATTGGGAAGATTACACAAGTGTTGATATTGGGAAGATTACACAAGTGTTGATATTGGGAAGATTGTGCAGGTATTGATATTGGGAAGATTACACAGGTGTTGATATTGGGAAGATTACACAAGTATTGATATTGGGAAGATTACACGGGTGTTGATATTGGGAAGATTACACAAGTATTGATATTGGGAAGATTACACAGGTGTTGATATTGGGAAGATTGTGCAGGTATTGATATTGGGAAGATTACACAGGTGTTGATATTGGGAAGATTACACAAGTATTGATATTGGGAAGATTACACGGGTGTTGATATTGGGAAGATTACACAAGTATTGATATTAGGAAGATTACACAGGTGTTGATATTGGGAAGATTACACAAGTATTGATATTGGGAAGATTACACAGGTGTTGATATTGGGAAGATTGTGCAGGTATTGATATTGGGAAGATTACACAGGTGTTGATATTGGGAAGATTGTGCAGGTATTGATATTGGGAAGATTACACAAGTGTTGATATTGGGAAGATTACACAAGTATTGAAATTGGGAAGATTACACAAGTGTTGATATTGGGAAGATTACACAAGTGTTGATATTGGGAAGATTACTCAGGTGTTGATATTGGGAAGATTACACAAGTATTTATATTGGGAAGATTACACAGGTATTGATATTGGGAAGATTACACAAGTGTTGATATTGAGAAGATTGTGCAGGTATTGATATTGGGAAGATTACACAAGTATTGATAATGGGAAGATTACACAGGTATTGATATTGGGAAGATTACACAAGTGTTGATATTGAGAAGTTTGTGCAGGTATTGATATTGGGAAGATTACACAAGTGTTGATATTGGGAAGATTGTGCAGGTATTGATATTGGGAAGATTACACAAGTGTTGATATTGGGAAGATTACACAGGTGTTGATATTGGGAAGATTACACAAGTGTTGATATTGGGAAGATTACACAAGTATTGATATTGGGAAGATTACACAAGTGTTGATATTGGGAAGATTGTGCAGGTATTGATATTGGGAAGATTACACAAGTTTTGATATTGGGAAGATTACACAGGTATTGATATTGGGAAGATTACACAAGTGTTGATATTGGGAAGATTGTGCAGGTATTGATATTGGGAAGATTACACAGGTATTGATATTGGGAAGATTACACAAGTGTTGATATTGGGAAAATCACACAAGTATTGATATTGGGAAGATTACACAAGTATTGATATTGGGAAGATTGTGCAGGTATTGAGTTTGGGAAGATTACACAGGTATTGATATTGGGAAGATTACACAGGTATTGATATTGGGAAGATTACACAAGTATTGATATTGGGAAGATTGTGCAGGTATTGATATTGGAAAGATTACACAGGTATTGATATTGGAAAGATTACACAGGTATTGATATTGGGAAGATTACACAAGTGTTGATATTGGGAAGATTGTGCAGGTATTGATATTGGGAAGATCACACAGGTATTGATATTGGGAAGATTACACAAGTGTTGGTATTGGGGAAATTACACAAGTATTGATATTGGGAAGATTACACAGGTATTGATATTGGGAAGATTACACAAGTATTGATATTGGGAAGATTACACAGGTATTGATATTGGGAAGATTACACAGGTATTGATATTGGGAAGATTACACAGGTATTGATATTGGGAAGATTACACAAGTTTTGATATTAGGAAGATTAAACAAGTGTTGATATTGGGAAGATTGTGCAGGTATTGATATTGGGAAGATTACACAGGTATTGATATTGGGAAGATTACACAAGTGTTGATATTGGGAAGATCGTGCAGGTATTGATATTGGGAAGATCACACAGGTATTGATATTGGGAAGATTACACAAGTGTTGATATTGGGAAAATTACACAAGTATTGAAATTGGGAAGATTACACAAGTGTTGATATTGGGAAGATTACACAAGTATTGATATTGGGAAGATTACACAAGTATTGATATTGGGAAGATTACACAATTATTGATATTGGGAAGGTTACACAGGTATTGATATTGGGAAGATTACACAAGTGTTGATATTGGGAAGATTACATGGGTGTTGATATTGGGAAGATTACACAGGTGTTGATATTGGGAAGATTGTGCAGGTATTGATATTGGGAAGATTGCACAAGTGTTGATATTGGGAAGATTACACAAGTATTGATATTGGGAAGATTACACAAGTGTTGATATTGGGAAAATTACACAAGTATTGATATTGGGAAGATTACACAAGTGTTGATATTGGGAAGATTACACAAGTGTTGATATTGGGAAGATTACACAAGTATTGATGTTGGGAAGATTACGCAAGTATTGATATTGGGAAGATTACACAAGTATTGATATTGGGAAGATTACACAAGTGTTGATATTGGGAAGATTACACAAGTATTGATATTGGGAAGATTACACAAGTATTGATATTGGGAAGATTACACAAGTATTGATATTGGGAAGATTACACAAGTATTGATATTGGGAAGATTACACAGGTATTGATATTGGGAAGATTACACAGGTATTGATATTGGGAAGATTACATGGGTATTGATATTGGGAAGATTACACAAGTATTGACATTGGGAAGATTACACAAGTATTGATATTGGGAAGATTACACAAGTATTGATATTGGGAAGATTACACAAGTATTGAAAGATTACACAAGTATTGATATTGGGAAGATTACACAAGTATTGCAAGATTACACAAGTATTGATATTGGGAAGATTACACAAGTGTTGATATTGGGAAGATTACACAAGTGTTGGTATTGGGAAGATTGTGCAGGTATGGATATTGGGAAGATTACACAAGTGTTGATATTGGGAAGATTGTGCAGGTATTGATATTGGGAAGATTACACAAGTATTGATATTGGGAAGATTACACAAGTATTGATATTGGGAAGATTACACAAGTATTGATATTGGGAAGATTACACAAGTGTTGATATTGGGAAGATTACACAAGTATTGATATTGGGAAGATTACACAAATATTGATATTGCGAAGATTACACAGGTATTGATATTGGGAAGATTACACAAGTATTGATATTGGTAAGATTACACAAGTGTTGATATTGGGAAGATTGTGCAGGTATGGATATTGGGAAGATTACACAGGTATTGATATTGGGAAGATTACACAAGTGTTGATATTGAGAAGATTACACAAGTGTTGATATTGGGAAGATTGTGCAGGTATTGATATTGGGAAGATTACACAGGTATTGATATTGGGAAGATTGTGCAGGTATTGATATTGGGAAGATTACACAGGTATTGATATTGGGAAGATTGTGCAGGTATTGATATTGGGAAGATTACACAGGTATTGATATTGGGAAGATGACACAAGTGTTGATATTGGGAAGATTACACAAGTGTTGGTATTGGGAAGATTGTGCAGGTATTGATATTGGGAAGATTACACCGGTATTGATATTGGGAAGATTACACAAGTGTTGATATTGGAAAGATTGTGCAGGTATTGATATTGGGAAGATTACACAGGTATTGATATTGGGAAGATTACACAAGTGTTGATATTGGGAAGATTACACAAGTGTTGATATTGGGAAGATTACACAAGTATTGATATTGGGAAGATTACACAAGTATTGATATTGGGAAGATCACACAAGTATTGATGTTGGAAAGATTACACAAGTGTTGATATTGGGAAGATTACAGAAGTGTTGATATTGGGAAAATTACACAAGTATTGATATTGGGAAGATTACACAAGTGTTGATATTGGGAAGATTACACAAGTGTTGATATTGGGAACATTACACAAGTATTGATATTGGGAAGATTACACAAGTATTGATATTGGTAAGATTACACAAGTGTTGATATTGGGAAGATTGTGCAGGTATTGATATTGGGAAGATTACACAGGTATTGACATTGGGAAGATTACACAAGTGTTGATATTGGGAAGATTACACAAGTGTTGGTATTGGGAAGATTGTGCAGGTATTGATATTGGGAAGATTACACAGGTATTGATATTGGGAAGATTACACAGGTATTGATATTGGGAAGATTACACAGGTATTGATATTGGGAAGATGACACAAGTGTTGATATTGGGAAGATTACACAAGTGTTAGTATTGGGAAGATTGTGCAGGTATTGATATTGGGAAGATTACACAGGTATTGATATTGGGAAGATTACACAGGTATTGATATTGGGAAGATTACACAGGTATTGATATTGGGAAGACTAGGACGTGCCCGTACGTGGGTGCCCGTTCCTTGCCAAAAAAAAAAAAAAAAAAAAATTTGTGTAGGGGTGTGTGTGTGTAAACATCCTAGAGCGTGCCCGTACGTGGGTGCAAAAAAACATGCGTGCAAACAACAACAAAAAAAAACTTTGAAACCACGTGGCAGTAACGACCACAGAACCCCCCCCCCCCCTCTATTTACATGAATGGTTTGGTCCATTCGCAACGACCACAGAACCCCCCCCCCCCCCCTCTATTTACATGAAATGGTTTGGTCCAAAGCGAACGGCTTGCGGAGTTTGGTAAAGAAATCGCCATAGCTCGGTAACTACTTGTCCGATTAATATGAAACCTTGAAAAGGCACATCCTCGGGTCCCCAGCAATATACCTGGCAAGTTTCAAGTATATCGGACCCGTGGTTGTCGAGAAACAGCGGTCACAGACAAACACACAGACACACAGAGATTACTGGAATTATAGATAGATGACACAAGTGTTGATATTGGGAAGATTACACAAGTGTTGGTATTGGGAAGATTGTGCAGGTATTTATATTGGGAAGATTACACAAGTGTTGATATTGGAAAGATTGTGCAGGTATTGATATTGGGAAGATTACACAGGTATTGATATTGGGAAGATTACACAAGTGTTGATATTGGGAAGATTACACAAGTGTTGATATTGGGAAGATTACACAAGTGTTGATATTGGGAAGATTACACAAGTATTGATATTGGGAAGATTACACAAGTATTGATATTGGGAAGATCACACAAGTATTGATGTTGGAAAGATTACACAAGTGTTGATATTGGGAAGATTACAGAAGTGTTGATATTGGGAAAATTACACAAGTATTGATGTTGGAAAGATTACACAAGTGTTGATATTGGGAAGATTACACAAGTGTTGATATTGGGAACATTACACAAGTATTGATATTGGGAACATTACACAAGTATTGATATTGGTAAGATTACACAAGTGTTGATATTGGGAAGATTGTGCAGGTATTGATATTGGGAAGATTACACAAGTGTTGATATTGGGAAGATTACACAAGTGTTGGTATTGGGAAGATTGTGCAGGTATTGATATTGGGAAGATTACACAGGTATTGATATTGGGAAGATTACACAGCTATTGATATTGGGAAGATTACACAGGTATTGATATTGGGAAGATTACACAAGTGTTGGTATTGGGAAGATTGTGCAGGTATTGATATTGGGAAGATTACACAGGTATTGATATTGGGAAGATTACACAAGTATTGAAATTGGGAAGATTACACAAGTATTGATATTGGGAATATTACACAAGTATTGATATTGGGAAGATCACACAAGTATTGATATTGGGAATATTACACAAGTGTTGATATTGGGAAGATTACACAAGTGTTGATATTGGGAAGATGACAGAAGTGTTGATATTGGGAAAATTACAAAAGTATTGATATTGGGAAGATTACACAAGTGTTGATATTGGGAAGATTACACAAGTGTTGATATTGGGAAGATTACACAAGTGTTGATATTGGGAAGATTACACAAGTATTGATATTGGGAAGATTACACAAGTATTGATATTGGGAAGATTACACAAGTATTGATATTGGGAAGATTACACAGGTATTGATATTGGGAAGATTACACAGGTATTGATATTGGGAAGATTACACAGGTTTTGATATTGGGAAGATTACACAAGTATTGATATTGGGACGATTACACAAGTATTGATATTGGGAAGATTACACAAGTATTGATACTGGGAAGATTACACAAGTATTGATATTGGGAAGATTACACAAGTATTGATATTGGGAAGATTACACAAGTGTTGATATTGGGAAGATTACACAAGTATTGATATTGGGAAGATTACACAGGTGTTGATATTGGGAAGATTACACAAGTATTGATATTGGGAAGATTACATGGGTGTTGATATTGGGAAGATTACACAAGTATTGATATTGGGAAGATTACACAGGTGTTGATATTGGGAAGATTACACAGGTGTTGATATTGGGAAGATTGTGCAGGTATTGATATTGGGAAGATTACACAGGTGTTGATATTGGGAAGATTGTGCAGGTATTGATATTGGGAAGATTACACAAGTGTTGATATTGGGAAGATTACACAAGTATTGAAATTGGGAAGATTACACAAGTGTTGATATTGGGAAGATTACACAAGTGTTGATATTGGGAAGATTACACAGGTGTTGATATTGGGAAGATTACACAAGTATTGATATTGGGAAGATTACACAGGTATTGATATTGGGAAGATTACACAAGTGTTGATATTGAGAAGATTGTGCAGGTATTGATATTGGGAAGATTACACAAGTATTGATATTGGGAAGATTACACAGGTGTTGATATTGGGAAGATTACACAAGTATTGATATTGGGAAGATTACACAGGTATTGATATTGGGAAGATTACACAAGTGTTGATATTGAGAAGATTGTGCAGGTATTGATATTGGGAAGATTACACAAGTATTGATATTGGGAAGATTACACAGGTATTGATATTGGGAAGATTACACAAGTGTTGATATTGAGAAGATTGTGCAGGTATTGATATTGGGAAGATTACACAAGTATTGATATTGGGAAGATTACACAAGTGTTGATATTGGGAAGATTACACAAGTATTGATATTGGGAATATTACACAAGTGTTGATATTGGGAAGATTGTGCAGGTATTGATATTGGGAAGATTACACAAGTGTTGATATTGGGAAGATTACACAGGTGTTGATATTGGGAAGATTACACAAGTGTTGATATTGGGAAAATTACACAAGTGTTGATATTGGGAAGATTACACAAGTATTGATATTGGGAAGATTACACAAGTGTTGATATTGGGAAGATTGTGCAGGTATTGATATTGGGAAGATTACACAAGTTTTGATATTGGGGAGATTACACAAGTCTTGATATTGGGAAGATTACACAAGTGTTGATATTGGGAAGATTGTGCAGGTATTGATATTGGGAAGATTACACAGGTATTGATATTGGGAAGATTACACAAGTGTTGATATTGGGAAAATCACACAAGTATTGATATTGGGAAGATTACACAAGTATTGATATTGGGAAGATTGTGCAGGTATTGAGATTGGGAAGATTACACAGGTATTGATATTGGGAAGATTACACAGGTATTGATATTGGGAAGATTACACAAGTATTGATATTGGGAAGATTGTGCAGGTATTGATATTGGAAAGATTACACAGGTATTGATATTGGAAAATTACACAGGTATTGATATTGGGAAGATTACACAAGTGTTGATATTGGGAAGATTGTGCAGGTATTGATATTGGGAAGATCACACAGGTATTGATATTGGGAAGATTACACAAGTGTTGGTATTGGGGAAATTACAAAAGTATTGATATTGGGAAGATTACACAAGTGTTGATATTTGGAAGATTACACAATTATTGATATTGGGAAGATTACACAAGTATTGATATTGGGAAGATTACACAGGTATTGATATTGGGAAGATTACATAGGTATTGATATTGGGAAGATTACACAGGTATTGATATTGGGAAGATTACACAAGTTTTGATATTAGGAAGATTAAACAAGTGTTGATATTGGGAAGATTGTGCAGGTATTGATATTGGGAAGATTACACAGGTATTGATATTGGGAAGATTACACAAGTGTTGATATTGGGAAGATCGTGCAGGTATTGATATTGGGAAGATCACACAGGTATTGATATTGGGAAGATTACACAAGTGTTGATATTGGGAAAATTACACAAGTATTGAAATTGGGAAGATTACACAAGTGTTGATATTGGGAAGATTACACAAGTATTGATATTGGGAAGATTACACAAGTGTTGATATTGGGAAGATTACACAATTATTGATATTGGGAAGGTTACACAGGTATTGATATTGGGAAGATTACACAAGTGTTGATATTGGGAAGATTACACGGGTGTTGATATTGGGAAGATTACACAGGTGTTGATATTGGGAAGATTGTGCAGGTATTGATATTGGGAAGATTGCACAAGTGTTGATATTGGGAAGATTACACAAGTATTGATATTGGGAAGATTACACAAGTATTGATATTGGGAAGATTACACAGGTATTGATATTGGGAAGATTACACAGGTATTGATATTGGGAAGATTACACAGGTTTTGATATTGGGAAGATTACACAAGTATTGATAATGGGAAGATTACACAAGTATTGATATTGCAAAGATTACACAAGTATTGACATTGGGAAGATTACACAAGTATTGATATTGGGAAGATTACACAAGTATTGATATTGGGAAGATTACACAAGTATTGATATTGGGAAGATTACACAAGTATTGATATTGCGAAGATTACACAGGTATTGATATTGGGAAGATTACACAAGTATTGATATTGGGAAGATTACACAAGTATTGATATTGCGAAGATTACACAGGTATTGATATTGGGAAGATTACACAAGTGTTGATATTGGGAAGATTACACAAGTATTGATATTGCGAAGATTACACAAGTATTGACATTGGGAAGATTACACAAGTATTGATATTGGGAAGATTACACAAGTATTGATATTGCGAAGATTACACAGGTATTGATATTGGGAAGATTACACAAGTATTGATATTGGTAAGATTATACAAGTGTTGATATTGGGAAGATTGTGCAGGTATTGATATTGGGAAGATTACACAGGTATTGATATTGCGAAGATTACACAGGTATTGATATTGGGAAGATTACACAAGTGTTGATATTGGGAAGATTACACATGTGTTGGTATTGGGAAGATTGTGCAGGTATGGATATTGGGAAGATTACACAAGTGTTGATATTGGGAAGATTGTGCAGGTATTGATATTGGGAAGATTACACAGGTATTGATATTGGGAAGATTACACAAGTGTTGATATTGGGAAAATTACACAAGTATTGATATTGGGAAGATTACACAAGTATTGATATTGGGAAGATTGTGCAGGTATTGATATTGGGAAGATTACACAGGTATTGATATTGGGAAGATTACACAGGTATTGATATTGGGAAGATTACACAAGTATTGATATTGGGAAGATTGTGCAGGTATTGATATTGGGAAGATTACACAGGTATTGATATTGGGAAGATTACACAAGTGTTGATATTGGGAAGATTACACAAGTGTTGATATTGGGAAGATTGTGCAGGTATTGATATTGGGAAGATTACACAGGTGTTGATATTGGGAAGATTACACAAGTATTGATATTGGGAAGATTACACGGGTGTTGATATTGGGAAGATTACACAAGTATTGATATTGGGAAGATTACACAGGTGTTGATATTGGGAAGATTGTGCAGGTATTGATATTGGGAAGATTACACAGGTGTTGATATTGGGAAGATTACACAAGTATTGATATTGGGAAGATTAGACGGGTGTTGATATTGGGAAGATTACACAAGTATTGATATTAGGAAGATTACACAGGTGTTGATATTGGGAAGATTACACAGGTGTTGATATTGGGAAGATTGTGCAGGTATTGATATTGGGAAGATTACACAGGTGTTGATATTGGGAAGATTGTGCAGGTATTGATATTGGGAAGATTACACAAGTGTTGA
Organism: Myxine glutinosa; assembly: GCF_964187855.1. Classification (NCBI taxonomy): domain Eukaryota; kingdom Metazoa; phylum Chordata; class Myxini; order Myxiniformes; family Myxinidae; genus Myxine; species Myxine glutinosa. The sequence continues at coordinate 7,950,454 of NC_136270.1, read as the reverse complement.
TATTGGGAAGATTACACAAGTATTGAAATTGGGAAGATTACACAAGTGTTGATATTGGGAAGATTACACAAGTGTTGATATTGGGAAGATTACACAGGTGTTGATATTGGGAAGATTACACAAGTATTTATATTGGGAAGATTACACAGGTATTGATATTGGGAAGATTACACAAGTGTTGATATTGAGAAGATTGTGCAGGTATTGATATTGGGAAGATTACACAAGTATTGATATTGGGAAGATTACACAGGTATTGATATTGGGAAGATTACACAAGTGTTGATATTGAGAAGTTTGTGCAGGTATTGATATTGGGAAGATTACACAAGTGTTGATATTGGGAAGATTGTGCAGGTATTGATATTGGGAAGATTACACAAGTGTTGATATTGGGAAGATTACACAGGTGTTGATATTGGGAAGATTACACAAGTGTTGATATTGGGAAGATTACACAAGTATTGATATTGGGAAGATTACACAAGTGTTGATATTGGGAAGATTGTGCAGGTATTGATATTGGGAAGATTACACAAGTTTTGATATTGGGAAGATTACACAGGTATTGATATTGGGAAGATTACACAAGTGTTGATATTGGGAAGATTGTGCAGGTATTGATATTGGGAAGATTACACAGGTATTGATATTGGGAAGATTACACAAGTGTTGATATTGGGAAAATCACACAAGTATTGATATTGGGAAGATTACACAAGTATTGATATTGGGAAGATTGTGCAGGTATTGAGTTTGGGAAGATTACACAGGTATTGATATTGGGAAGATTACACAGGTATTGATATTGGGAAGATTACACAAGTATTGATATTGGGAAGATTGTGCAGGTATTGATATTGGAAAGATTACACAGGTATTGATATTGGAAAGATTACACAGGTATTGATATTGGGAAGATTACACAAGTGTTGATATTGGGAAGATTGTGCAGGTATTGATATTGGGAAGATCACACAGGTATTGATATTGGGAAGATTACACAAGTGTTGGTATTGGGGAAATTACACAAGTATTGATATTGGGAAGATTACACAGGTATTGATATTGGGAAGATTACACAAGTATTGATATTGGGAAGATTACACAGGTATTGATATTGGGAAGATTACACAGGTATTGATATTGGGAAGATTACACAGGTATTGATATTGGGAAGATTACACAAGTTTTGATATTAGGAAGATTAAACAAGTGTTGATATTGGGAAGATTGTGCAGGTATTGATATTGGGAAGATTACACAGGTATTGATATTGGGAAGATTACACAAGTGTTGATATTGGGAAGATCGTGCAGGTATTGATATTGGGAAGATCACACAGGTATTGATATTGGGAAGATTACACAAGTGTTGATATTGGGAAAATTACACAAGTATTGAAATTGGGAAGATTACACAAGTGTAATCTCTTCTTCTGCTCCGATCGGATCATCTGATCATGTCCTTGTTAAAGTGGACATCTCGCTGACCATCCTCAGGGAGCCTGCTCAGCGTCGACGATTCTGGCATTTCACTCAGGCCAACTGGCACGGTCTTCAAGCAGCCATCAATCATCTGGACTGGTCTCCCATCTCTACCACCTCTGACATCAACTCATCCTGGGAATTCTTCCAAAGTAAATTGCTCTCTCTCATGCACAGATTTATCCCATCTCGTCTTCAGTTGTCATACCCTTCCTCCCGTCCATGGTACACGGAATCTTGTGGTGAGGCTGTTGCCCAGAAACAACTTGCCTTCGTCTCCTGGAAAGCAAATCCAACGGAAGGAAATCTCATTTCCTTTCACAAAGCCCGAAACAAGTGTGTGTCCACCCTCAGGAGAGCCAGGAAACAATATCTCTCCGTTCTCAAGACCGAACTCTCTTATCTGTCTCCCTCTTCCAAATCCTGGTGGCGTCTGGTCAAATCCGTTTCTGGTGTTTGTTCCCCCTCCATCCCCTCCCTTACCTCAAACGGCTACACAGCTGACTCCGCACGTGAAAAAGCTGAATGCCTCAACTCTGTGTTTGCCTCTAAATCTTGTGTCCCAAACCCATCCCTCTCTGTACCCACCATACCCAGTCGTACCCTGCTGCTCCTGGACTCCGTGTCCTTTCCTCCTGACAAGGTGGAAAAGTTTCTGTCAACCCTCGACTCTGATTCTGCAACTGGACCCGACGGCATCAGCCCACGGGTCCTAAAATCCTGCTCTGCTGCTCTATCTCACCCTCTCTCTGTTCTCTTCACCCTCTCTTTTGCTCAAGGTCAACTGCCATCTGCTTGGAAATCAGCCAACATCACCGCTTTGCACAAAAAAGGTGCAAAAACAGATCCGAGCAACTACAGACCAATCAGCCTTCTCCCAATTATCAGCAAAGTCATGGAATCCATCATTGCTTCTGATATGAAATCTTTCCTCTTCTCCAATGGCTTGATCTCTGATCATCAATTTGGTTTCAGACCAGGTCACTCTACTCTGGACATGCTGCTTCTGCTGTCTCAACAATGGATGGAGGTCCTCAATGCCAAACAGGAAATTAGAGCTGTCTCCCTCGACATATCACGTGCCTTCGACACGGTCTGGCACCCTGCTCTGCTCACCAAACTCTCCTCCTTTGGTATCCATGGAAATCTCCACGCATGGCTGGCGGACTTCCTCTCTAGTCGTCGTCAACGTGTGGCCCTGAATGGGTTTCTCTCATCTCCTCTTCCTGTTCAGGCTGGAGTTCCCCAAGGCAGTGTTCTGGGCCCCGTGCTTTTTCTGATCTTCATCAATGATCTCTCTGACTCTCTCGAAAATCCTCTCTATCTCTTTGCTGATGACTCCACTCTCTGCCGCTCCATTCCTCTTCCCTCAGATCGGCAGTCTGCAGCCTCCTCACTCTCTGCAGACCTGGACAAAATCACAGACTGGTCAAACAAGTGGAACATGTCTTTCAATCCTGACAAATCTCACACTCTTACTATGTCTCTCCGAAAAGACTGACTGGAAAACCCTCCCATCTACTTTCTCAACAATCCTCTCCAAGAAGTTCTGTCGCTCAAGATTTTGGGTCTCACTATCTGCCATGATCTTTCTTGGGAAAACCACATTTCCAAGCTGGCCTCCAAAGCCAGTCGCCGACTGGGCATCCTCCGTCGTGCGAAGTCCTTCCTCGGCACACCTGAGCTCCTCACCACATACAAGGCTTTCATCCGCAGCTCAATGGAATACTGTTCTCCCCTATGGGCCGGTGCTCCTGCCTCACACCTAGCTCGGCTTCACGCTGTTGAAACCAAAGCTTTCAGAATTATTGGAATCTCCCGCGATGAAGCTATCTCTGAGGGCCTTTCACTCACTCACCGCAGGCAGGTAGGTGGTCTTTCTGTCTTCTACCGACTCCTCTCCGGCCTTGCACCCCCAGCTCTCTCTGTGCTCTGTCCCCCAAATATTCCTACAGGTCGCACAAGATCTGCCAGCAACCCTCTGATGGTTAAACTGCCGAAATCTCGGCTCTCCGCTCACCTTCACTCTTTCATTCCTCTTTTCTCCCGCCTCTGGAACAAACTCCCTCACTCCCTTCAATCCCACTCCTCCCTCCAGGTCTTTAAAACAGCTGTTCACCACCATCTCTTATCTTCCCCCATCCAAAACCTTGATCTTTTCTACCCCCGCTAATTCACCCCAGATCCACCTTGTTTGAAATTCCAACTTCTTTCCTGGAAGTCCTGGCAGTGTCCATATGTTTTATACCTCTCCCACTGCCCCCTTCCCACGCCCCCTCCCCCAAAGCCCTCGCCCTCTCTCAGATCTCTCGATGTCTCCATGTCTCTCGGTCCCTGCTCTCAAATGTTGTGTTTGTGTCCTTCCCCCTCTCTCCCCATCTTGTCTACCGCTCCCTATGTTATATGTTTTATGTGTCGGTTTGTCTTTCTGTGTGATTAATGTTCGCTCTTTCACGAGCCTCGATCTTGTATACAAAAAAAAAAAAAAAAAAAAAAAAAAAAAAAGTGTTGATATTGGGAAGATTACACAAGTATTGATATTGGGAAGATTACACAAGTATTGATATTGGGAAGATTACACAATTATTGATATTGGGAAGGTTACACAGGTATTGATATTGGGAAGATTACACAAGTGTTGATATTGGGAAGATTACATGGGTGTTGATATTGGGAAGATTACACAGGTGTTGATATTGGGAAGATTGTGCAGGTATTGATATTGGGAAGATTGCACAAGTGTTGATATTGGGAAGATTACACAAGTATTGATATTGGGAAGATTACACAAGTGTTGATTTTGGGAAAATTACACAAGTATTGATATTGGGAAGATTACACAAGTGTTGATATTGGGAAGATTACACAAGTGTTGATATTGGGAAGATTACACAAGTATTGATGTTGGGAAGATTACGCAAGTATTGATATTGGGAAGATTACACAAGTATTGATATTGGGAAGATTACACAAGTGTTGATATTGGGAAGATTACACAAGTATTGATATTGGGAAGATTACACAAGTATTGATATTGGGAAGATTACACAAGTATTGATATTGGGAAGATTACACAAGTATTGAGATTGGGAAGATTACACAGGTATTGATATTGGGAAGATTACACAGGTATTGATATTGGGAAGATTACATGGGTATTGATATTGGGAAGATTACACAAGTATTGACATTGGGAAGATTACACAAGTATTGATATTGGGAAGATTACACAAGTATTGATATTGGGAAGATTACACAAGTATTGAAAGATTACACAAGTATTGATATTGGGAAGATTACACAAGTATTGCAAGATTACACAAGTATTGATATTGGGAAGTTTACACAAGTGTTGATATTGGGAAGATTACACAAGTGTTGGTATTGGGAAGATTGTGCAGGTATGGATATTGGGAAGATTACACAAGTGTTGATATTGGGAAGATTGTGCAGGTATTGATATTGGGAAGATTACACAAGTATTGATATTGGGAAGATTACACAAGTATTGATATTGGGAAGATTACACAAGTATTGATATTGGGAAGATTACACAAGTGTTGATATTGGGAAGATTACACAAGTATTGATATTGGGAAGATTACACAAATATTGATATTGCGAAGATTACACAGGTATTGATATTGGGAAGATTACACAAGTATTGATATTGGTAAGATTACACAAGTGTTGATATTGGGAAGATTGTGCAGGTATGGATATTGGGAAGATTACACAGGTATTGATATTGGGAAGATTACACAAGTGTTGATATTGGGAAGATTACACAAGTGTTGATATTGGGAAGATTGTGCAGGTATTGATATTGGGAAGATTACACAGGTATTGATATTGGGAAGATTGTGCAGGTATTGATATTGGGAAGATTACACAGGTATTGATATTGGGAAGATTGTGCAGGTATTGATATTGGGAAGATTACACAGGTATTGATATTGGGAAGATGACACAAGTGTTGATATTGGGAAGATTACACAAGTGTTGGTATTGGGAAGATTGTGCAGGTATTGATATTGGGAAGATTACACCGGTATTGATATTGGGAAGATTACACAAGTGTTGATATTGGAAAGATTGTGCAGGTATTGATATTGGGAAGATTACACAGGTATTGATATTGGGAAGATTACACAAGTGTTGATATTGGGAAGATTACACAAGTGTTGATATTGGGAAGATTACACAAGTATTGATATTGGGAAGATTACACAAGTATTGATATTGGGAAGATCACACAAGTATTGATGTTGGAAAGATTACACAAGTGTTGATATTGGGAAGATTACAGAAGTGTTGATATTGGGAAAATTACACAAGTATTGATATTGGGAAGATTACACAAGTGTTGATATTGGGAAGATTACACAAGTGTTGATATTGGGAACATTACACAAGTATTGATATTGGGAAGATTACACAAGTATTGATATTGGTAAGATTACACAAGTGTTGATATTGGGAAGATTGTGCAGGTATTGATATTGGGAAGATTACACAGGTATTGACATTGGGAAGATTACACAAGTGTTGATATTGGGAAGATTACACAAGTGTTGGTATTGGGAAGATTGTGCAGGTATTGATATTGGGAAGATTACACAGGTATTGATATTGGGAAGATTACACAGGTATTGATATTGGGAAGATTACACAGGTATTGATATTGGGAAGATGACACAAGTGTTGATATTGGGAAGATTACACAAGTGTTAGTATTGGGAAGATTGTGCAGGTATTGATATTGGGAAGATTACACAAGTGTTGATATTGGAAAGATTGTGCAGGTATTGATATTGGGAAGATTACACAGGTATTGATATTGGGAAGATTACACAAGTGTTGATATTGGGAAGATTACACAAGTGTTGATATTGGGAAGATTACACAAGTGTTGATATTGGGAAGATTACACAAGTATTGATATTGGGAAGATTACACAAGTATTGATATTGGGAAGATCACACAAGTATTGATGTTGGAAAGATTACACAAGTGTTGATATTGGGAAGATTACAGAAGTGTTGATATTGGGAAAATTACACAAGTATTGATGTTGGAAAGATTACACAAGTGTTGATATTGGGAAGATTACACAAGTGTTGATATTGGGAACATTACACAAGTATTGATATTGGGAACATTACACAAGTATTGATATTGGTAAGATTACACAAGTGTTGATATTGGGAAGATTGTGCAGGTATTGATATTGGGAAGATTACACAAGTGTTGATATTGGGAAGATTACACAAGTGTTGGTATTGGGAAGATTGTGCAGGTATTGATATTGGGAGATTACACAGGTATTGATATTGGGAAGATTACACAGGTATTGATATTGGGAAGATTACACAGGTATTGATATTGGGAAGATTACACAAGTGTTGGTATTGGGAAGATTGTGCAGGTATTGATATTGGGAAGATTACACAGGTATTGATATTGGGAAGATTACACAAGTATTGAAATTGGGAAGATTACACAAGTGTTGATATTGGGAAGATTACACAAGTATTGATATTGGGAATATTACACAAGTGTTGATATTGGGAAGATTACACAAGTATTGATATTGGGAAGATTACACAAGTATTGATATTGGGAAGATTACACAAGTATTGATATTGGGAATATTACACAAGTGTTGATGTTGGGAAGATTACACGGGTGTTGATATTGGGAAGATTACACAGGTGTTGATATTGGGAAGATTGTGCAGGTATTGATATTGGGAAGATTGCACAAGTATTGATATTGGGAAGATTACACAAGTGTTGATATTGGGAAGATTACACAAGTGTTGATATTGGGAAGATTACACAAGTGTTGATATTGGGAAGATTACACAAGTATTGATATTGGGAAGATTACACAAGTATTGATATTGGGAAGATTACACAGGTATTGATATTGGGAAGATTACACAGGTATTGATATTGGGAAGATTACACAGGTTTTGATATTGGGAAGATTACACAAGTATTGATATTGGGACGATTACACAAGTATTGATATTGGGAAGATTACACAAGTATTGATACTGGGAAGATTACACAAGTATTGATATTGGGAAGATTACACAAGTATTGATATTGCGAAGATTACACAGGTATTGATATTGGGAAGATTACACAGGTATTGATATTGGGAAGATTACACAAGTATTGACATTGGGCAGATTACACAAGTATTGATATTAGGAAGATTACACAAGTATTGATATTGGGAAGATTACACAAGTGTTGATATTGGGAAGATTACACAAGTGTTGATATTGGGAAGATTACACAGGTATTGATATTGGGAAGATTGTGCAGGTGTTGATATTGGGAAGATTACACAGGTATTGATATTGGGAAGATTGTGCAGGTATTGATATTGGGAAGATTGTGCAGGTGTTGATATTGGGAAGATTACACAAGTGTTGATATTGGGAAGATTACACAAGTATTGATATTGGGAAGATTACACAAGTATTGATATTGGGAAGATTGTGCAGGTATTGATATTGGGAAGATTACACAGGTATTGATATTGGGAAGATTACACAGGTATTGATATTGGGAAGATTACACAAGTATTGATATTGGGAAGATTGTGCAGGTATTGATATTGGGAAGATTACACAGGTATTGATATTGGGAAGATTACACAACTGTTGATATTGGGAAGATTGTGCAGGTATTGATATTGGGAAGATTACACAAGTGTTGATATTGGGAAAATTACACGTGTTGATGTTTGGAAGATTACACAAGTATTGATATTGGGAAGATTACACAAGTATTGATTTTGGGAAGATTACACAAGTATTGATATTGGGAAGATTGTGCAGGTATTGATATTGGGAAGATTACACAGGTGTTGATATTGGGAAGATTACACAAGTATTGATATTGGGAAGATTACACGGGTGTTGATATTGGGAAGATTACACAAGTATTGATATTGGGAAGATTACACAGGTGTTGATATTGGGAAGATTGTGCAGGTATTGATATTGGGAAGATTACACAGGTGTTGATATTGGGAAGATTACACAAGTATTGATATTGGGAAGATTACACGGGTGTTGATATTGGGAAGATTACACAAGTATTGATATTGGGAAGATTACACAGGTGTTGATATTGGGAAGATTACACAAGTATTGATATTGGGAAGATTACACAGGTGTTGATATTGGGAAGATTGTGCAGGTATTGATATTGGGAAGATTACACAGGTGTTGATATTGGGAAGATTGTGCAGGTATTGATATTGGGAAGATTACACAAGTGTTGATATTGGGAAGATTACACAAGTATTGAAATTGGGAAGATTACACAAGTGTTGATGTTGGGAAGATTACACAAGTGTTGATATTGGGAAGATTACACAGGTGTTGATATTGGGAAGATTACACAAGTATTGATATTGGGAAGATTACACAGGTATTGATATTAGGAAGATTACACAAGTGTTGATATTGAGAAGATTGTGCAGGTATTGATATTGGGAAGATTACACAAGTATTGATATTGGGAAGATTACACAGGTATTGATATTGGGAAGATTACACAAGTGTTGATATTGAGAAGATTGTGCAGGTATTGATATTGGGAAGATTACACAGGTATTGACATTGGGAAGATTACACAAGTATTGATATTGGGAAGATTACACAAGTGTTGATATTGGGAAGATTACACAAGTATTGATATTGGGAATATTACACAAGTGTTGATATTGGGAAGATTGTGCAGGTATTGATATTGGGAAGATTACACAAGTGTTGATATTGGGAAGATTACACAGGTGTTGATATTGGGAAGATTACACAAGTGTTGATATTGGGAAGATTACACAAGTATTGATATTGGGAAGATTACACAAGTCTTGATATTGGGAAGATTACACAAGTGTTGATATTGGGAAGATTGTGCAGGTATTGATATTGGGAAGATTGTGCAGGTATTGATATTGGGAAGATTACACAAGTTTTGATATTGGGGAGATTACACAAGTCTTGATATTGGGAAGATTACACAAGTGTTGATATTGGGAAGATTGTGCAGGTATTGATATTGGGAAGATTACACAGGTATTGATATTGGGAAGATTACACAAGTGTTGATATTGGGAAAATCACACAAGTATTGATATTGGGAAGATTACACAAGTATTGATATTGGGAAGATTGTGCAGGTATTGAGATTGGGAAGATTACACAGGTATTGATATTGGGAAGATTACACAGGTATTGATATTGGGAAGATTACACAAGTATTGATATTGGGAAGATTGTGCAGGTATTGATATTGGAAAGATTACACAGGTATTGATATTGGAAAGATTACACAGGTATTGATATTGGGAAGATTACACAAGTGATGATATTGGGAAGATTGTGCAGGTATTGATATTGGGAAGATCACACAGGTATTGATATTGGGAAGATTACACAAGTGTTGGTATTGGGGAAATTACACAAGTATTGATATTGGGAAGATTACACAAGTGTTGATATTTGGAAGATTACACAATTATTGATATTGGGAAGATTACACAAGTATTGATATTGGGAAGATTACACAGGTATTGATATTGGGAAGATTACATAGGTATTGATATTGGGAAGATTACACAGGTATTGATATTGGGAAGATTACACAAGTTTTGATATTAGGAAGATTAAACAAGTGTTGATATTGGGAAGATTGTGCAGGTATTGATATTGGGAAGATTACACAGGTATTGATATTGGGAAGATTACACAAGTGTTGATATTGGGAAGATCGTGCAGGTATTGATATTGGGAAGATCACACAGGTATTGATATTGGGAAGATTACACAAGTGTTGATATTGGGAAAATTACACAAGTATTGAAATTGGGAAGATTACACAAGTGTTGATATTGGGAAGATTACACAAGTATTGATATTGGGAAGATTACACAAGTGTTGATATTGGGAAGATTACACAATTATTGATATTGGGAAGGTTACACAGTTATTGATATTGGGAAGATTACACAAGTGTTGATATTGGGAAGATTACACGGGTGTTGATATTGGGAAGATTACACAGGTGTTGATATTGGGAAGATTGTGCAGGTATTGATATTGGGAAGATTGCACAAGTGTTGATATTGGGAAGATTACACAAGTATTGATATTGGGAAGATCACACAAGTATTGATATTGGGAATATTACACAAGTGTTGATATTGGGAAGATTACACAAGTGTTGATATTGGGAAGATGACAGAAGTGTTGATATTGGGAAAATTACAAAAGTATTGATATTGGGAAGATTACACAAGTGTTGATATTGGGAAGATTACACAAGTGTTGATATTGGGAAGATTACACAAGTGTTGATATTGGGAAGATTACACAAGTATTGATATTGGGAAGATTACACAAGTATTGATATTGGGAAGATTACGCAAGTATTGATATTGGGAAGATTACACAAGTATTCATATTGGGAAGATTACACAAGTATTGATATTGGGAAGATTACACAAGTGTTGATATTGGGAAGATTACACAAGTATTGATATTGGGAAGATTACACAAGTATTGATATTGGGAAGATTACACAAGTATTGATATTGGGAAGATTACACAAGTATTGATATTGGGAAGATTACACAGGTATTGATATTGGGAAGATTACACAGGTATTGATATTGGGAAGATTACACAGGTATTGATATTGGGAAGATTACACAAGTATTGACATTGGGCAGATTACACAAGTATTGATATTAGGAAGATTACACAAGTATTGATATTGGGAAGATTACACAAGTGTTGATATTGGGAAGATTACACAAGTGTTGATATTGGGAAGATTACACAGGTATTGATATTGGGAAGATTGTGCAGGTGTTGATATTGGGAAGATTACACAGGTATTGATATTGGGAAGATTGTGCAGGTATTGATATTGGGAAGATTGTGCAGGTGTTGATATTGGGAAGATTACACAAGTGTTGATATTGGGAAGATTACACAGGTATTGATATTGGGAAGATTACACAAGTGTTGATATTGGGAAGATTACACAAGTATTGATATTGGGAAGATTACACAAGTATTGATATTGCGAAGATTACACAGGTATTGATATTGGGAAGATTACACAAGTATTGATATTGGGAAGATTACACAAGTATTGATATTGGGAAGATTGTGCAGGTATTGATATTGGGAAGATTACACAGGTATTGATATTGGGAAGATTACACAGGTATTGATATTGGGAAGATTACACAAGTATTGATATTGGGAAGATTGTGCAGGTATTGATATTGGGAAGATTACACAGGTATTGATATTGGGAAGATTACACAACTGTTGATATTGGGAAGATTGTGCAGGTATTGATATTGGGAAGATTACACAAGTGTTGATATTGGGAAAATTACACGTGTTGATGTTTGGAAGATTACACAAGTATTGATATTGGGAAGATTACACAAGTATTGATTTTGGGAAGATTACACAAGTATTGATATTGGGAAGATTGTGCAGGTATTGATATTGGGAAGATTACACAGGTGTTGATATTGGGAAGATTACACAAGTATTGATATTGGGAAGATTACACGGGTGTTGATATTGGGAAGATTACACAAGTATTGATATTGGGAAGATTACACAGGTGTTGATATTGGGAAGATTGTGCAGGTATTGATATTGGGAAGATTACACAGGTGTTGATATTGGGAAGATTACACAAGTATTGATATTGGGAAGATTACACGGGTGTTGATATTGGGAAGATTACACAAGTATTGATATTGGGAAGATTACACAGGTGTTGATATTGGGAAGATTACACAAGTATTGATATTGGGAAGATTACACAGGTGTTGATATTGGGAAGATTGTGCAGGTATTGATATTGGGAAGATTACACAGGTGTTGATATTGGGAAGATTGTGCAGGTATTGATATTGGGAAGATTACACAAGTGTTGATATTGGGAAGATTACACAAGTATTGAAATTGGGAAGATTACACAAGTGTTGATGTTGGGAAGATTACACAAGTGTTGATATTGGGAAGATTACACAGGTGTTGATATTGGGAAGATTACACAAGTATTGATATTGGGAAGATTACACAGGTATTGATATTAGGAAGATTACACAAGTGTTGATATTGAGAAGATTGTGCAGGTATTGATATTGGGAAGATTACACAAGTATTGATATTGGGAAGATTACACAGGTATTGATATTGGGAAGATTACACAAGTGTTGATATTGAGAAGATTGTGCAGGTATTGATATTGGGAAGATTACACAGGTATTGACATTGGGAAGATTACACAAGTATTGATATTGGGAAGATTACACAAGTGTTGATATTGGGAAGATTACACAAGTATTGATATTGGGAATATTACACAAGTGTTGATATTGGGAAGATTGTGCAGGTATTGATATTGGGAAGATTACACAAGTGTTGATATTGGGAAGATTACACAGGTGTTGATATTGGGAAGATTACACAAGTGTTGATATTGGGAAGATTACACAAGTATTGATATTGGGAAGATTACACAAGTCTTGATATTGGGAAGATTACACAAGTGTTGATATTGGGAAGATTGTGCAGGTATTGATATTGGGAAGATTGTGCAGGTATTGATATTGGGAAGATTACACAAGTTTTGATATTGGGGAGATTACACAAGTCTTGATATTGGGAAGATTACACAAGTGTTGATATTGGGAAGATTGTGCAGGTATTGATATTGGGAAGATTACACAGGTATTGATATTGGGAAGATTACACAAGTGTTGATATTGGGAAAATCACACAAGTATTGATATTGGGAAGATTACACAAGTATTGATATTGGGAAGATTGTGCAGGTATTGAGATTGGGAAGATTACACAGGTATTGATATTGGGAAGATTACACAGGTATTGATATTGGGAAGATTACACAAGTATTGATATTGGGAAGATTGTGCAGGTATTGATATTGGAAAGATTACACAGGTATTGATATTGGAAAGATTACACAGGTATTGATATTGGGAAGATTACACAAGTGATGATATTGGGAAGATTGTGCAGGTATTGATATTGGGAAGATCACACAGGTATTGATATTGGGAAGATTACACAAGTGTTGGTATTGGGGAAATTACACAAGTATTGATATTGGGAAGATTACACAAGTGTTGATATTTGGAAGATTACACAATTATTGATATTGGGAAGATTACACAAGTATTGATATTGGGAAGATTACACAGGTATTGATATTGGGAAGATTACATAGGTATTGATATTGGGAAGATTACACAGGTATTGATATTGGGAAGATTACACAAGTTTTGATATTAGGAAGATTAAACAAGTGTTGATATTGGGAAGATTGTGCAGGTATTGATATTGGGAAGATTACACAGGTATTGATATTGGGAAGATTACACAAGTGTTGATATTGGGAAGATCGTGCAGGTATTGATATTGGGAAGATCACACAGGTATTGATATTGGGAAGATTACACAAGTGTTGATATTGGGAAAATTACACAAGTATTGAAATTGGGAAGATTACACAAGTGTTGATATTGGGAAGATTACACAAGTATTGATATTGGGAAGATTACACAAGTGTTGATATTGGGAAGATTACACAATTATTGATATTGGGAAGGTTACACAGTTATTGATATTGGGAAGATTACACAAGTGTTGATATTGGGAAGATTACACGGGTGTTGATATTGGGAAGATTACACAGGTGTTGATATTGGGAAGATTGTGCAGGTATTGATATTGGGAAGATTGCACAAGTGTTGATATTGGGAAGATTACACAAGTATTGATATTGGGAAGATTACACAAGTGTTGATATTGGGAAGATTACACAAGTATTGATGTTGGGAAGATTACACGGGTGTTGATATTGGGAAGATTACACAGGTGTTGATATTGGGAAGATTGTGCAGGTATTGATATTGGGAAGATTGCACAAGTATTGATATTGGGAAGATTACACAAGTGTTGATATTGGGAAGATTACACAAGTGTTGATATTGGGAAGATTACACAAGTGTTGATATTGGGAAGATTACACAAGTATTGATGTTGGGAAGATTACGCAAGTATTGATATTGGGAAGATTACACAAGTATTCATATTGGGAAGATTACACAAGTATTGATATTGGGAAGATTACACAAGTGTTGATATTGGGAAGATTACACAAGTATTGATATTGGGAAGATTACACAAGTATTGATATTGGGAAGATTACACAAGTATTGATATTGGGAAGATTACACAAGTATTGATATTGGGAAGATTACACAGGTATTGATATTGGGAAGATTACACAGGTATTGATATTGGGAAGATTACACAGGTATTGATATTGGGAAGATTACACAAGTATTGACATTGGGCAGATTACACAAGTATTGATATTAGGAAGATTACACAAGTATTGATATTGGGAAGATTACACAAGTGTTGATATTGGGAAGATTACACAAGTGTTGATATTGGGAAGATTACACAGGTATTGATATTGGGAAGATTGTGCAGGTGTTGATATTGGGAAGATTACACAGGTATTGATATTGGGAAGATTGTGCAGGTATTGATATTGGGAAGATTGTGCAGGTGTTGATATTGGGAAGATTACACAAGTGTTGATATTGGGAAGATTACACAGGTATTGATATTGGGAAGATTACACAAGTGTTGATATTGGGAAGATTACACAAGTGTTGATATTGGGAAGATTGTGCAGGTGTTGATATTGGGAAGATTACACAGGTATTGATATTGGGAAGATTGTGCAGGTGTTGATATTGGGAAGATTACACAGGTATTGATATTGGGAAGATTACACAAGTGTTGATATTGGGAAGATTGTGCAGGTATTGATATTGGGAAGATTACACAAGTATTGATATTGGGAAGATTACACAAGTATTGATATTGGGAAGATTACACAGGTATTGATATTGGGAAGATTACACAGGTATTGATATTGGGAAGATTACACAGGTATTGATATTGGGAAGATTACACAAGTATTGACATTGGGAAGATTACACAAGTATTGATATTGGGAAGATTACACAAGTATTGATATTGGGAAGATTACACAAGTATTGATATTGGGAAGATTACACAAGTATTGATATTGGGAAGATTACACAAGTGTTGATATTGGGAAGATTACACAAGTATTGATATTGGGAAGATTACACAAGTATTGAAATTGGGAAGATTGTGCAGGTATTGATATTGGGAAGATTACACAGGTATTGATATTGGGAAGATTACACAGGTATTGATATTGGGAAGATTACACAAGTGTTGATATTGAGAAGATTGTGCAGGTATTGATATTGGGAAGATTACACAGGTATTGATATTGGGAAGATTACACTAGTGTTGATATTGGGAAGATTACACGGGTATTGATATTGGGAAGATTACACAAGTGTTGATATTGGGAAGATTACACGGGTATTGATATTGGGAAGATTACACAAGTGTTGATATTGGGAAGATTACACGGGTATTGATATTGGGAAGATTACACAAGTGTTGATATTGGGAAGATTGTGCAGGTGTTGATATTGGGAAGATTACACAGGTATTGATATTGAGAAGATTGTGCAGGTATTGATATTGGGAAGATTACACAGGTATTGATATTGGGAAGATTACACAAGTGTTGGTATTGGGAAGATTACACAAGTGTTGATATTGGGAAGATTACACAGGTATTGATATTGGGAAGATTACACAAGTGTTGATATTGGGAAGATTGTGCAGGTGTTGATATTGGGAAGATTACACAGGTATTGATATTGGGAAGATTACACAAGTGTTGATATTGGGAAAATTACACAAGTATTGATATTGGGAAGATTACACAAGTATTGATATTGGGAAGATTGTGCAGGTATTGATATTGGGAAGATTACACAGGTATTGATATTGGGAAGATTACACAAGTATTGATATTGGGAAGATTGTGCAGGTATTGATATTGGGAAGATTACACAGGTATTGATATTGGGAGGATTACACAAGTGTTGATATTGGGAAGATTGTGCAGGTATTGATATTTGGAAGATTACACAAGTGTTGATATTGGGAAAATTACACAAGTATTGATATTGGGAAGATTACACAAGTGTTGATATTGGGAAGATTACACAAGTATTGATATTGGGAAGATTACACAAGTGTTGATATTGGGAAGATTACATAGGTGTTGATATTGGGAAGATTACACAGGTGTTGATATTGGGAAGATTGTGCAGGTATTGATATTGGGAAGATTGCACAAGTGTTGATATTGGGAAGATTACACAAGTGTTGATATTGGGAAGATTACACAAGTATTGATATTGGGAAGATTACACAAGTGTTGATATTGGGAAGATTGCACAAGTGTTGATATTGGGAAGATTACACAAGTGTTGATATTGGGAAGATTACACAAGTATTGATATTGGGAAGATTACACAAGTGTTGATATTGGGAAGATTACACAGGTATTGATATTGGGAAGATTACACAAGTATTGATATTGGGAAGATTAAACAAGTATTGATATTGGGAAGATTGTGCAGGTATTGATATTGGGAAGATTACACAGGTATTGATATTGGGAAGATTACACAAGTGTTGATATTGGGAAGATTGTGCAGGTATTGATATTGGGAAGATTGTGCAGGTATTGATATTGGGAAGATTACACAAGTATTGATATTGGGAAGATTACACAAGTATTGATATTGGGAAGATTACACAAGTATTGATATTGGGAAGATTACACAAGTATTGATATTGGGAAGATTACACAAGTATTGATATTGGGAAGATTACACAAGTGTTGATATTGGGAAGATTACACAAGTATTGATATTGGGAAGATTACACAAATATTGATATTGCGAAGATTACACAGGTATTGATATTGGGAAGATTACACAAGTATTGATATTGGTAAGATTACATAAGTGTTGATATTGGGAAGATTGTGCAGGTATGGATATTGGGAAGATTACACAGGTATTGATATTGGGAAGATTACACAAGTGTTGATATTGGGAAGATTACACAAGTGTTGATATTGGGAAGATTGTGCAGGTATTGATATTGGGAAGATTACACAGGTATTGATATTGGGAAGATTGTGCAGGTATTGATATTGGGAAGATTACACAGGTATTGATATTGGGAAGATTGTGCAGGTATTGATATTGGGAAGATTACACAGGTATTGATATTGGGAAGATGACACAAGTGTTGATATTGGGAAGATTACACAAGTGTTGGTATTGGGAAGATTGTGCAGGTATTGATATTGGGAAGATTACACCGGTATTGATATTGGGAAGATTACACAAGTGTTGATATTGGAAAGATTGTGCAGGTATTGATATTGGGAAGATTACACAGGTATTAATATTGGGAAGATTACACAAGTGTTGATATTGGGAAGATTACACAAGTGTTGATATTGGGAAGATTACACAAGTATTGATATTGGGAAGATTACACAAGTATTGATATTGGGAAGATCACACAAGTATTGATGTTGGAAAGATTACACAAGTGTTGATATTGGGAAGATTACAGAAGTGTTGATATTGGGAAAATTACACAAGTATTGATATTGGGAAGATTACACAAGTGTTGATATTGGGAAGATTACACAAGTGTTGATATTGGGAACATTACACAAGTATTGATATTGGGAAGATTACACAAGTATTGATATTGGTAAGATTACACAAGTGTTGATATTGGGAAGATTGTGCAGGTATTGATATTGGGAAGATTACACAGGTATTGACATTGGGAAGATTACACAAGTGTTGATATTGGGAAGATTACACAAGTGTTGATATTGGGAAGATTACACAAGTGTTGATATTGGGAAGATTACACAAGTATTGATATTGGGAAGATTACACAAGTATTGATATTGGGAAGATCACACAAGTATTGATGTTGGAAAGATTACACAAGTGTTGATATTGGGAAGATTACAGAAGTGTTGATATTGGGAAAATTACACAAGTATTGATGTTGGAAAGATTACACAAGTGTTGATATTGGGAAGATTACACAAGTGTTGATATTGGGAACATTACACAAGTATTGATATTGGGAACATTACACAAGTATTGATATTGGTAAGATTACACAAGTGTTGATATTGGGAAGATTGTGCAGGTATTGATATTGGGAAGATTACACAAGTGTTGATATTGGGAAGATTACACAAGTGTTGGTATTGGGAAGATTGTGCAGGTATTGATATTGGGAAGATTACACAGGTATTGATATTGGGAAGATTACACAGGTATTGATATTGGGAAGATTACACAGGTATTGATATTGGGAAGATTACACAAGTGTTGGTATTGGGAAGATTGTGCAGGTATTGATATTGGGAAGATTACACAGGTATTGATATTGGGAAGATTACACAAGTATTGAAATTGGGAAGATTACACAAGTATTGATATTGGGAATATTACACAAGTATTGATATTGGGAAGATCACACAAGTATTGATATTGGGAATATTACACAAGTGTTGATATTGGGAAGATTACACAAGTGTTGATATTGGGAAGATGACAGAAGTGTTGATATTGGGAAAATTACAAAAGTATTGATATTGGGAAGATTACACAAGTGTTGATATTGGGAAGATTACACAAGTGTTGATATTGGGAAGATTACACAAGTGTTGATATTGGGAAGATTACACAAGTATTGATATTGGGAAGATTACACAAGTATTGATATTGGGAAGATTACACAAGTATTGATATTGGGAAGATTACACAAGTGTTGATATTGGGAAGATTACACAAGTATTGATATTGGGAAGATTACACAAGTATTGATATTGGGAAGATTACACAAGTATTGATATTGGGAAGATTACACAGGTATTGATATTGGGAAGATTACACAGGTATTGATACTGGGAAGATTACACAAGTATTGATATTGGGAAGATTACACAAGTATTGATATTGCGAAGATTACACAGGTATTGATATTGGGAAGATTACACAGGTATTGATATTGGGAAGATTACACAAGTATTGATATTGGGAAGATTACACAAGTATTGATATTGCGAAGATTACACAAGTATTGACATTGGGAAGATTACACAAGTATTGATATTGGGAAGATTACACAAGTATTGATATTGGGAAGATTACACAAGTATTGATATTGGGAAGATTACACAAGTATTGATATTGCGAAGATTACACAGGTATTGATATTGGGAAGATTACACAAGTATTGATATTGGGAAGATTACACAAGTATTGATATTGCGAAGATTACACAGGTATTGATATTGGGAAGATTACACAAGTATTGATATTGGGAAGATTACACAAGTATTGATATTGGGAAGATTACACAGGTATTGATATTGGGAAGATTACACAAGTGTTGATATTGGGAAGATTACACAAGTGTTGATATTGGGAAGATTACACAAGTGTTGATATTGGGAAGATTACACAAGTATTGATATTGGGAAGATTACACAAGTATTGATATTGGGAAGATCACACAAGTATTGATGTTGGAAAGATTACACAAGTGTTGATATTGGGAAGATTACAGAAGTGTTGATATTGGGAAAATTACACAAGTATTGATGTTGGAAAGATTACACAAGTGTTGATATTGGGAAGATTACACAAGTGTTGATATTGGGAACATTACACAAGTATTGATATTGGGAACATTACACAAGTATTGATATTGGTAAGATTACACAAGTGTTGATATTGGGAAGATTGTGCAGGTATTGATATTGGGAAGATTACACAAGTGTTGATATTGGGAAGATTACACAAGTGTTGGTATTGGGAAGATTGTGCAGGTATTGATATTGGGAAGATTACACAGGTATTGATATTGGGAAGATTACACAGGTATTGATATTGGGAAGATTACACAGGTATTGATATTGGGAAGATTACACAAGTGTTGGTATTGGGAAGATTGTGCAGGTATTGATATTGGGAAGATTACACAGGTATTGATATTGGGAAGATTACACAAGTATTGAAATTGGGAAGATTACACAAGTATTGATATTGGGAATATTACACAAGTATTGATATTGGGAAGATCACACAAGTATTGATATTGGGAATATTACACAAGTGTTGATATTGGGAAGATTACACAAGTGTTGATATTGGGAAGATGACAGAAGTGTTGATATTGGGAAAATTACAAAAGTATTGATATTGGGAAGATTACACAAGTGTTGATATTGGGAAGATTACACAAGTGTTGATATTGGGAAGATTACACAAGTGTTGATATTGGGAAGATTACACAAGTATTGATATTGGGAAGATTACACAAGTATTGATATTGGGAAGATTACACAAGTATTGATATTGGGAAGATTACACAGGTATTGATATTGGGAAGATTACACAGGTATTGATATTGGGAAGATTACACAGGTTTTGATATTGGGAAGATTACACAAGTATTGATATTGGGACGATTACACAAGTATTGATATTGGGAAGATTACACAAGTATTGATACTGGGAAGATTACACAAGTATTGATATTGGGAAGATTACACAAGTATTGATATTGCGAAGATTACACAGGTATTGATATTGGGAAGATTACACAGGTATTGATATTGGGAAGATTACACAAGTATTGATATTGGGAAGATTACACAAGTATTGATATTGCGAAGATTACACAAGTATTGACATTGGGAAGATTACACAAGTATTGATATTGGGAAGATTACACAAGTATTGATATTGGGAAGATTACACAAGTATTGATATTGGGAAGATTACACAAGTATTGATATTGCGAAGATTACACAGGTATTGATATTGGGAAGATTACACAAGTATTGATATTGGGAAGATTACACAAGTATTGATATTGCGAAGATTACACAGGTATTGATATTGGGAAGATTACACAAGTATTGATATTGGGAAGATTACACAAGTATTGATATTGGGAAGATTACACAGGTATTGATATTGGGAAGATTACACAGGTATTGATATTGGGAAGATTACACAAGTATTGATATTGGGAAGATTGTGCAGGTATTGATATTGGGAAGATTACACAGGTATTGATATTGGGAAGATTACACAAGTGTTGATATTGGGAAGATTGTGCAGGTATTGATATTGGGAAGATTACACAAGTGTTGATATTGGGAAAATTACACGTGTTGATGTTTGGAAGATTACACAAGTATTGATATTGGGAAGATAACACAAGTATTGATTTTGGGAAGATTACACAAGTGTTGATATTGGGAAGATTGTGCAGGTATTGATATTGGGAAGATTACACAGGTGTTGATATTGGGAAGATTACACAAGTATTGATATTGGGAAGATTACACGGGTGTTGATATTGGGAAGATTACACAAGTATTGATATTGGGAAGATTACACAGGTGTTGATATTGGGAAGATTGTGCAGGTATTGATATTGGGAAGATTACACAGGTGTTGATATTGGGAAGATTACACAAGTATTGATATTGGGAAGATTACATGGGTGTTGATATTGGGAAGATTACACAAGTATTGATATTGGGAAGATTACACAGGTGTTGATATTGGGAAGATTACACAGGTGTTGATATTGGGAAGATTGTGCAGGTATTGATATTGGGAAGATTACACAGGTGTTGATATTGGGAAGATTGTGCAGGTATTGATATTGGGAAGATTACACAAGTGTTGATATTGGGAAGATTACACAAGTATTGAAATTGGGAAGATTACACAAGTGTTGATATTGGGAAGATTACACAAGTGTTGATATTGGGAAGATTACACAGGTGTTGATATTGGGAAGATTACACAAGTATTGATATTGGGAAGATTACACAGGTATTGATATTGGGAAGATTACACAAGTGTTGATATTGAGAAGATTGTGCAGGTATTGATATTGGGAAGATTACACAAGTATTGATATTGGGAAGATTACACAGGTGTTGATATTGGGAAGATTACACAAGTATTGATATTGGGAAGATTACACAGGTATTGATATTGGGAAGATTACACAAGTGTTGATATTGAGAAGATTGTGCAGGTATTGATATTGGGAAGATTACACAAGTATTGATATTGGGAAGATTACACAGGTATTGATATTGGGAAGATTACACAAGTGTTGATATTGAGAAGATTGTGCAGGTATTGATATTGGGAAGATTACACAAGTATTGATATTGGGAAGATTACACAAGTGTTGATATTGGGAAGATTACACAAGTATTGATATTGGGAATATTACACAAGTGTTGATATTGGGAAGATTGTGCAGGTATTGATATTGGGAAGATTACACAAGTGTTGATATTGGGAAGATTACACAGGTGTTGATATTGGGAAGATTACACAAGTGTTGATATTGGGAAGATTACACAAGTGTTGATATTGGGAAGATTACACAAGTATTGATATTGGGAAGATTACACAAGTGTTGATATTGGGAAGATTGTGCAGGTATTGATATTGGGAAGATTACACAAGTTTTGATATTGGGGAGATTACACAAGTATTGATATTGGGAAGATTACACAGGTATTGATATTGGGAAGATTACACAAGTGTTGATATTGGGAAAATCACACAAGTATTGATATTGGGAAGATTACACAAGTATTGATATTGGGAAGATTGTGCAGGTATTGAGATTGGGAAGATTACACAGGTATTGATATTGGGAAGATTACACAGGTATTGATATTGGGAAGATTACACAAGTATTGATATTGGGAAGATTGTGCAGGTATTGATATTGGAAAGATTACACAGGTATTGATATTGGAAAATTACACAGGTATTGATATTGGGAAGATTACACAAGTGTTGATATTGGGAAGATTACACAAGTGTTGATATTTGGAAGATTACACAATTATTGATATTGGGAAGATTACACAAGTATTGATATTGGGAAGATTACACAGGTATTGATATTGGGAAGATTACATAGGTATTGATATTGGGAAGATTACACAGGTATTGATATTGGGAAGATTACACAAGTTTTGATATTAGGAAGATTAAACAAGTGTTGATATTGGGAAGATTGTGCAGGTATTGATATTGGGAAGATTACACAGGTATTGATATTGGGAAGATTACACAAGTGTTGATATTGGGAAGATCGTGCAGGTATTGATATTGGGAAGATCACACAGGTATTGATATTGGGAAGATTACACAAGTGTTGATATTGGGAAAATTACACAAGTATTGAAATTGGGAAGATTACACAAGTGTTGATATTGGGAAGATCACACAGGTATTGATATTGGGAAGATTACACAAGTGTTGGTATTGGGGAAATTACACAAGTATTGATATTGGGAAGATTACACAGGTATTGATATTGGGAAGATTACACAAGTATTGATATTGGGAAGATTACACAGGTATTGATATTGGGAAGATTACACAGGTATTGATATTGGGAAGATTACACAGGTATTGATATTGGGAAGATTACACAAGTTTTGATATTAGGAAGATTAAACAAGTGTTGATATTGGGAAGATTGTGCAGGTATTGATATTGGGAAGATTACACAGGTATTGATATTGGGAAGATTACACAAGTGTTTATATTGGGAAGATCGTGCAGGTATTGATATTGGGAAGATCACACAGGTATTGATATTGGGAAGATTACACAAGTGTTGATATTGGGAAAATTACACAAGTATTGAAATTGGGAAGATTACACAAGTGTTGATATTGGGAAGATTACACAAGTATTGATATTGGGAAGATTACACAAGTATTGATATTGGGAAGATTACACAATTATTGATATTGGGAAGGTTACACAGGTATTGATATTGGGAAGATTACACAAGTGTTGATATTGGGAAGATTACACGGGTGTTGATATTGGGAAGATTACACAGGTGTTCATATTGGGAAGACTAGGGCATGCCCGTACTATATATATATCTAAAATTATATCCCCCCCCCTATTTACATGAAATGGTTTGGTCCAAAGCGAACGGCTTGCGAGTGGTGACAATCCCCCCCCCCTCTATTTACATGCAATGGTTCGGTCCAAAGCGAACGGCTTCCGGAGTTTGGTAAAGAAATCGCCATCGCGTACACAAACGCGCAGGAAAGCGAATGAATCGCAAATTCGTTTTTATTAGTTGTAAAACATAATGCCCAATTATTCAATTAGCGCCAACGTATTTTGGCTGTTTGCAATTTAATCGCAAGGCAAAGTAGAAAGAGAAGAGGGAAAAAAAGAAAAGCCTTGCCTTGCTGCAAACATCTGCTGCAAACAACAACAACAGGGAAGGCTGCACTGTCCGGAAGTTGGCATATCGCAGTTACGATTATTTTAGTGTTAATGGCCAATTATTCAATTAGCGCCAACGTATTTTGGCTGTTTGCAATTTAATCGCAAGGAAAAGTAGAAAGAGAAGAGGGGAAAAAAGAAAAGCCTTGCATTAACGCATTAACGCTTGCATTGCATTAACGGTTCGGCACACGTGATAGCTCGCTGCTCTCTGATTGGTTGAAGCGTTTTTTGGACATAGCTCGGTAGGTACTTGTCCGATTAATTTCAAACCTTGAAAAGGCACATCCTCGGGTCCCCAGCAATATACCTGGCAAGTTTCAAGTATATCGGACCCGTGGTTGTCGAGAAACAGCGGTCACAGACAAACACACAGACACACAGACACACAGACACACAGACACACAGACAGACACACAGAGATTACTGGAATTATAGATAGATTGTGCAGGTATTGAGATTGGGAAGATTGCACAAGTGTTGATATTGGGAAGATTACACAAGTATTGATATTGGGAAGATTACACAAGTGTTGATATTGGGAAAATTACACAAGTATTGATATTGGGAAGATTACACAAGTGTTGATATTGGGAAGATTACACAAGTGTTGATATTGGGAAGATTACACAAGTATTGATGTTGGGAAGATTACGCAAGTATTGATATTGGGAAGATTACACAAGTATTCATATTGGGAAGATTACACAAGTATTGATATTGGGAAGATTACACAAGTGTTGATATTGGGAAGATTACACAAGTATTGATATTGGGAAGATTACACAAGTATTGATATTGGGAAGATTACACAAGTATTGATATTGGGAAGATTACACAAGTATTGATATTGGGAAGATTACACAGGTATTGATATTGGGAAGATTACACAGGTATTGATATTGGGAAGATTACATGGGTATTGATATTGGGAAGATTACACAAGTATTGACATTGGGAAGATTACACAAGTATTGATATTGGGAAGATTACACAAGTATTGATATTGGGAAGATTACACAAGTATTGAAAGATTACACAAGTATTGATATTGGGAAGATTACACAAGTATTGCAAGATTACACAAGTATTGATATTGGGAAGATTACACAAGTGTTGATATTGGGAAGATTACACAAGTGTTGGTATTGGGAAGATTGTGCAGGTATGGATATTGGGAAGATTACACAAGTGTTGATATTGGGAAGATTGTGCAGGTATTGATATTGGGAAGATTACACAAGTATTGATATTGGGAAGATTACACAAGTATTGATATTGGGAAGATTACACAAGTATTGATATTGGGAAGATTACACAAGTGTTGATATTGGGAAGATTACACAAGTATTGATATTGGGAAGATTACACGGGTGTTGATATTGGGAAGATTACACAGGTGTTGATATTGGGAAGATTGTGCAGGTATTGAGATTGGGAAGATTGCACAAGTGTTGATATTGGGAAGATTACACAAGTATTGATATTGGGAAGATTACACAAGTGTTGATATTGGGAAAATTACACAAGTATTGATATTGGGAAGATTACACAAGTGTTGATATTGGGAAGATTACACAAGTGTTGATATTGGGAAGATTACACAAGTGTTGATATTGGGAAGATTACACAAGTATTGATGTTGGGAAGATTACGCAAGTATTGATATTGGGAAGATTACACAAGTATTCATATTGGGAAGATTACACAAGTATTGATATTGGGAAGATTACACAAGTGTTGATATTGGGAAGATTACACAAGTATTGATATTGGGAAGATTACACAAGTATTGATATTGGGAAGATTACACAAGTATTGATATTGGGAAGATTACACAAGTATTGATATTGGGAAGATTACACAGGTATTGATATTGGGAAGATTACACAGGTATTGATATTGGGAAGATTACATGGGTATTGATATTGGGAAGATTACACAAGTATTGACATTGGGAAGATTACACAAGTATTGATATTGGGAAGATTACACAAGTATTGATATTGGGAAGATTACACAAGTATTGAAAGATTACACAAGTATTGATATTGGGAAGATTACACAAGTATTGCAAGATTACACAAGTATTGATATTGGGAAGATTACACAAGTGTTGATATTGGGAAGATTACACAAGTGTTGGTATTGGGAAGATTGTGCAGGTATGGATATTGGGAAGATTACACAAGTGTTGATATTGGGAAGATTGTGCAGGTATTGATATTGGGAAGATTACACAAGTATTGATATTGGGAAGATTACACAAGTATTGATATTGGGAAGATTACACAAGTATTGATATTGGGAAGATTACACAAGTGTTGATATTGGGAAGATTACACAAGTATTGATATTGGGAAGATTACACAAATATTGATATTGCGAAGATTACACAGGTATTGATATTGGGAAGATTACACAAGTGTTGATATTGGGAAGATTACACAAGTGTTGATATTGGGAAGATTGTGCAGGTATTGATATTGGGAAGATTACACAGGTATTGATATTGGGAAGATTGTGCAGGTATTGATATTGGGAAGATTACACAGGTATTGATATTGGGAAGATTGTGCAGGTATTGATATTGGGAAGATTACACAGGTATTGATATTGGGAAGATGACACAAGTGTTGATATTGGGAAGATGACACAAGTGTTGATATTGGGAAGATTACACAAGTGTTGGTATTGGGAAGATTGTGCAGGTATTGATATTGGGAAGATTACACCGGTATTGATATTGGGAAGATTACACAAGTGTTGATATTGGAAAGATTGTGCAGGTATTGATATTGGGAAGATTACACAGGTATTGATCTTGGGAAGATTACACAAGTGTTGATATTGGGAAGATTACACAAGTGTTGATATTGGGAAGATTACACAAGTATTGATATTGGGAAGATTACACAAGTATTGATATTGGGAAGATCACACAAGTATTGATGTTGGAAAGATTACACAAGTGTTGATATTGGGAAGATTACAGAAGTGTTGATATTGGGAAAATTACACAAGTATTGATATTGGGAAGATTACACAAGTGTTGATATTGGGAAGATTACACAAGTGTTGATATTGGGAACATTACACAAGTATTGATATTGGGAAGATTACACAAGTATTGATATTGGTAAGATTACACAAGTGTTGATATTGGGAAGATTGTGCAGGTATTGATATTGGGAAGATTACACAGGTATTGACATTGGGAAGATTACACAAGTGTTGATATTGGGAAGATTACACAAGTGTTGGTATTGGGAAGATTGTGCAGGTATTGATATTGGGAAGATTACACAGGTATTGATATTGGGAAGATTACACAGGTATTGATATTGGGAAGATGACACAAGTGTTGATATTGGGAAGATGACACAAGTGTTGATATTGGGAAGATTACACAAGTGTTAGTATTGGGAAGATTGTGCAGGTATTGATATTGGGAAGATTACACAGGTATTGACATTGGGAAGATTACACAAGTGTTGATATTGGGAAGATTACACAAGTGTTGGTATTGGGAAGATTGTGCAGGTATTGATATTGGGAAGATTACACAGGTATTGATATTGGGAAGATTACACAAGTGTTGATATTGGGAAGATTACACAAGTGTTGATATTGGGAAGATTACACAAGTGTTGATATTGGGAAGATTACACAAGTATTGATATTGGGAAGATTACACAAGTATTGATATTGGGAAGATCACACAAGTATTGATGTTGGAAAGATTACACAAGTGTTGATATTGGGAAGATTACAGAAGTGTTGATATTGGGAAAATTACACAAGTATTGATGTTGGAAAGATTACACAAGTGTTGATATTGGGAAGATTACACAAGTGTTGATATTGGGAACATTACACAAGTATTGATATTGGGAACATTACACAAGTATTGATATTGGTAAGATTACACAAGTGTTGATATTGGGAAGATTGTGCAGGTATTGATATTGGGAAGATTACACAAGTGTTGATATTGGGAAGATTACACAAGTGTTGGTATTGGGAAGATTACACAAGTATTGATATTGGGAAGATTACACAAGTATTGATATTGGGAAGATCACACAAGTATTGATATTGGGAATATTACACAATTATTGATATTGGGAAGATTACACAGGTGTTGATATTGGGAAGATTACACAAGTATTGATATTGGGAAGATCACACAAGTATTGATATTGGGAATATTACACAAGTGTTGATATTGGGAAGATTACACAAGTGTTGATATTGGGAAGATGACAGAAGTGTTGATATTGGGAAAATTACAAAAGTATTGATATTGGGAAGATTACACAAGTGTTGATATTGGGAAGATTACACAAGTGTTGATATTGGGAAGATTACACAAGTGTTGATATTGGGAAGATTACACAAGTATTGATATTGGGAAGATTACACAAGTATTGATATTGGGAAGATTACACAAGTATTGATATTGGGAAGATTACACAGGTATTGATATTGGGAAGATTACACAGGTATTGATATTGGGAAGATTACACAGGTTTTGATATTGGGAAGATTACACAAGTATTGATATTGGGACGATGACACAAGTATTGATATTGGGAAGATTACACAAGTATTGATACTGGGAAGATTACACAAGTATTGATATTGGGAAGATTACACAAGTATTGATATTGCGAAGATTACACAGGTATTGATATTGGGAAGATTACACAGGTATTGATATTGGGAAGATTACACAAGTATTGATATTGGGAAGATTACACAAGTATTGATATTGCGAAGATTACACAAGTATTGACATTGGGAAGATTACACAAGTATTGATATTGGGAAGATTACACAAGTATTGATATTGGGAAGATTACACAAGTATTGATATTGGGAAGATTACACAAGTATTGATATTGCGAAGATTACACAGGTATTGATATTGGGAAGATTACACAAGTATTGATATTGCGAAGATTACACAGGTATTGATATTGGGAAGATTACACAAGTATTGATATTGGGAAGATTACACAAGTATTGATATTGGGAAGATTGTGCAGGTATTGATATTGGGAAGATTACACAGGTATTGATATTGGGAAGATTACACAGGTATTGATATTGGGAAGATTACACAAGTATTGATATTGGGAAGATTGTGCAGGTATTGATATTGGGAAGATTACACAGGTATTGATATTGGGAAGATTACACAAGTGTTGATATTGGGAAGATTGTGCAGGTATTGATATTGGGAAGATTACACAAGTGTTGATATTGGGAAAATTACACGTGTTGATGTTTGGAAGATTACACAAGTATTGATATTGGGAAGATTACACAAGTATTGATTTTGGGAAGATTACACAAGTGTTGATATTGGGAAGATTGTGCAGGTATTGATATTGGGAAGATTACACAGGTGTTGATATTGGGAAGATTACACAAGTATTGATATTGGGAAGATTACACGGGTGTTGATATTGGGAAGATTACACAAGTATTGATATTGGGAAGATTACACAGGTGTTGATATTGGGAAGATTGTGCAGGTATTGATATTGGGAAGATTACACAGGTGTTGATATTGGGAAGATTACACAAGTATTGATATTGGGAAGATTACACGGGTGTTGATATTGGGAAGATTACACAAGTATTGATATTGGGAAGATTACACAGGTGTTGATATTGGGAAGATTACACAAGTATTGATATTGGGAAGATTACACAGGTGTTGATATTGGGAAGATTGTGCAGGTATTGATATTGGGAAGATTACACAGGTGTTGATATTGGGAAGATTGTGCAGGTATTGATATTGGGAAGATTACACAAGTGTTGATATTGGGAAGATTACACAAGTATTGAAATTGGGAAGATTACACAAGTGTTGATATTGGGAAGATTACACAAGTGTTGATATTGGGAAGATTACACAGGTGTTGATATTGGGAAGATTACACAAGTATTGATATTGGAAAGATTACACAGGTATTGATATTGGGAAGATTACACAAGTGTTGATATTGAGAAGATTGTGCAGGTATTGATATTGGGAAGATTACACAAGTATTGATATTGGGAAGATTACACAGGTATTGATATTGGGAAGATTACACAAGTGTTGATATTGAGAAGATTGTGCAGGTATTGATATTGGGAAGATTACACAGGTATTGACATTGGGAAGATTACACAAGTATTGATATTGGGAAGATTACACAAGTGTTGATATTGGGAAGATTACACAAGTATTGATATTGGGAATATTACACAAGTGTTGATATTGGGAAGATTGTGCAGGTATTGATATTGGGAAGATTACACAAGTATTGATATTGGGAAGATTACACAGGTGTTGATATTGGGAAGATTACACAAGTGTTGATATTGGGAAGATTACACAAGTGTTGATATTGGGAAGATTGTGCAGGTGTTGATATTGGGAAGATTACACAGGTATTGATATTGGGAAGATTGTGCAGGTGTTGATATTGGGAAGATTACACAAGTATTGATATTGCGAAGATTACACAGGTATTGATATTGGGAAGATTACACAAGTATTGATATTGGGAAGATTACACAAGTATTGATATTGCGAAGATTACACAGGTATTGATATTGGGAAGATTACACAAGTATTGATATTGGGAAGATTACACAAGTATTGATATTGGGAAGATTGTGCAGGTATTGATATTGGGAAGATTACACAGGTATTGATATTGGGAAGATTACACAGGTATTGATATTGGGAAGATTACACAAGTATTGATATTGGGAAGATTGTGCAGGTATTGATATTGGGAAGATTACACAGGTATTGATATTGGGAAGATTACACAAGTGTTGATATTGGGAAGATTACACAAGTGTTGATATTGGGAAAATCACACAAGTATTGATATTGGGAAGATTACACAAGTATTGATATTGGGAAGATTGTGCAGGTATTGAGATTGGGAAGATTACACAGGTATTGATATTGGGAAGATTACACAGGTATTGATATTGGGAAGATTACACAAGTATTGATATTGGGAAGATTGTGCAGGTATTGATATTGGAAAGATTACACAGGTATTGATATTGGAAAGATTACACAGGTATTGATATTGGGAAGATTACACAAGTGATGATATTGGGAAGATTGTGCAGGTATTGATATTGGGAAGATCACACAGGTATTGATATTGGGAAGATTACACAAGTGTTGGTATTGGGGAAATTACACAAGTATTGATATTGGGAAGATTACACAAGTGTTGATATTTGGAAGATTACACAATTATTGATATTGGGAAGATTACACAAGTATTGATATTGGGAAGATTACACAGGTATTGATATTGGGAAGATTACATAGGTATTGATATTGGGAAGATTACACAGGTATTGATATTGGGAAGATTACACAAGTTTTGATATTAGGAAGATTAAACAAGTGTTGATATTGGGAAGATTGTGCAGGTATTGATATTGGGAAGATTACACAGGTATTGATATTGGGAAGATTACACAAGTGTTGATATTGGGAAGATCGTGCAGGTATTGATATTGGGAAGATCACACAGGTATTGATATTGGGAAGATTACACAAGTGTTGATATTGGGAAAATTACACAAGTATTGAAATTGGGAAGATTACACAAGTGTTGATATTGGGAAGATTCCACAAGTATTGATATTGGGAAGATTACACAAGTGTTGATATTGGGAAGATTACACAATTATTGATATTGGGAAGGTTACACAGGTATTGATATTGGGAAGATTACACAAGTGTTGATATTGGGAAGATTACACGGGTGTTGATATTGGGAAGATTACACAGGTGTTGATATTGGGAAGATTGTGCAGGTATTGATATTGGGAAGATTGCACAAGTGTTGATATTGGGAAGATTACACAAGTATTGATATTGGGAAGATTACACAAGTGTTGATATTGGGAAAATTACACAAGTATTGATATTGGGAAGATTACACAAGTGTTGATATTGGGAAGATTACACAAGTGTTGATATTGGGAAGATTACACAAGTATTGATGTTGGGAAGATTACGCAAGTATTGATATTGGGAAGATTACACAAGTATTCATATTGGGAAGATTACACAAGTATTGATATTGGGAAGATTACACAAGTGTTGATATTGGGAAGATTACACAAGTATTGATATTGGGAAGATTACACAAGTATTGATATTGGGAAGATTACACAAGTATTGATATTGGGAAGATTACACAAGTATTGATATTGGGAAGATTACACAGGTATTGATATTGGGAAGATTATACAGGTATTGATATTGGGAAGATTACACAGGTATTGATATTGGGAAGATTACACAAGTATTGACATTGGGCAGATTACACAAGTATTGATATTGGGAAGATTACACAAGTATTGATATTGGGAAGATTACACAAGTATTGATATTGGGAAGATTACACAAGTATTGAAAGATTACACAAGTATTGATATTGGGAAGATTACACAAGTGTTGATATTGGGAAGATTACACAAGTGTTGATATTGGGAAGATTACACAGGTATTGATATTGGGAAGATTGTTCAGGTGTTGATATTGGGAAGATTACACAGGTATTGATATTGGGAAGATTGTGCAGGTAATTGATATTGGGAAGATTGTGCAGGTGTTGATATTGGGAAGATTACACAAGTGTTGATATTGGGAAGATAACACAGGTATTGATATTGGGAAGATTACACAAGTGTTGATATTGGGAAGATTACACAAGTGTTGATATTGGGAAGTTTGTGCAGGTGTTGATATTGGGAAGATTACACAGGTATTGATATTGGGAAGATTGTGCAGGTGTTGATATTGGGAAGATTACACAGGTATTGATATTGGGAAGATTACACAAGTGTTGATATTGGGAAGATTGTGCAGGTATTGATATTGGGAAGATTACACAAGTATTGATATTGGGAAGATTACACAAGTATTGATATTGGGAAGATTACACAGGTATTGATATTGGGAAGATTACACAGGTATTGATATTGGGAAGATTACACAGGTATTGATATTGGGAAGATTACACAAGTATTGACATTGGGAAGATTACACAAGTATTGATATTGGGAAGATTACACAAGTATTGATATTGGGAAGATTACACAAGTATTGATATTGGGAAGATTACACAAGTATTGATATTGGGAAGATTACACAAGTGTTGATATTGGGAAGATTACACAAGTATTGATATTGGGAAGATTACACAAGTATTGAAATTGGGAAGATTGTGCAGGTATTGATATTGGGAAGATTACACAGGTATTGATATTGGGAAGATTACACAGGTATTGATATTGGGAAGATTACACAAGTGTTGATATTGAGAAGATTGTGCAGGTATTGATATTGGGAAGATTACACAGGTATTGATATTGGGAAGATTACACTAGTGTTGATATTGGGAAGATTACACGGGTATTGATATTGGGAAGATTACACAAGTGTTGATATTGGGAAGATTACACGGGTATTGATATTGGGAAGATTACACAAGTGTTGATATTGGGAAGATTACACGGGTATTGATATTGGGAAGATTACACAAGTGTTGATATTGGGAAGATTGTGCAGGTGTTGATATTGGGAAGATTACACAGGTATTGATATTGAGAAGATTGTGCAGGTATTGATATTGGGAAGATTACACAGGTATTGATATTGGGAAGATTACACAAGTGTTGGTATTGGGAAGATTACACAAGTGTTGATATTGGGAAAATCACACAAGTATTGATATTGGGAAGATTACACAAGTATTGATATTGGGAAGATTGTGCAGGTATTGAGATTGGGAAGATTACACAGGTATTGATATTGGGAAGATTACACAGGTATTGATATTGGGAAGATTACACAAGTATTGATATTGGGAAGATTGTGCAGGTATTGATATTGGAAAGATTACACCGGTATTGATATTGGGAAGATTACACAAGTGTTGATATTGGGAAGATTACACCGGTATTGATATTGGGAAGATTACACAAGTGTTGATATTGGAAAGATTGTGCAGGTATTGATATTGGGAAGATTACACAGGTATTGATCTTGGGAAGATTACACAAGTGTTGATATTGGGAAGATTACACAAGTGTTGATATTGGGAAGATTACACAAGTGTTGATATTGGGAAGATTACACAAGTATTGATGTTGGGAAGATTACGCAAGTATTGATATTGGGAAGATTACACAAGTGTTGATATTGGGAAAATTACACAAGTATTGATATTGGGAAGATTACACAAGTGTTGATATTGGGAAGATTACACAAGTGTTGATATTGGGAAGATTACACAAGTATTGATATTGGGAAGATTACACAGGTATTGATATTGGGAAGATTACACAGGTATTGATATTGGGAAGATTACACAGGTATTGATATTGGGAAGATTACACAAGTATTGACATTGGGAAGATTACACAAGTATTGATATTGGGAAGATTACACAAGTATTGATATTGGGAAGATTACACAAGTATTGATATTGGGAAGATTACACAAGTATTGATATTGGGAAGATTACACAAGTGTTGATATTGGGAAGATTACACAAGTATTGATATTGGGAAGATTACACAAGTATTGAAATTGGGAAGATTGTGCAGGTATTGATATTGGGAAGATTACACAGGTATTGATATTGGGAAGATTACACAGGTATTGATATTGGGAAGATTACACAAGTGTTGATATTGAGAAGATTGTGCAGGTATTGATATTGGGAAGATTACACAGGTATTGATATTGGGAAGATTACACTAGTGTTGATATTGGGAAGATTACACGGGTATTGATATTGGGAAGATTACACAAGTGTTGATATTGGGAAGATTACACGGGTATTGATATTGGGAAGATTACACAAGTGTTGATATTGGGAAGATTACACGGGTATTGATATTGGGAAGATTACACAAGTGTTGATATTGGGAAGATTGTGCAGGTGTTGATATTGGGAAGATTACACAGGTATTGATATTGAGAAGATTGTGCAGGTATTGATATTGGGAAGATTACACAGGTATTGATATTGGGAAGATTACACAAGTGTTGGTATTGGGAAGATTACACAAGTGTTGATATTGGGAAGATTACACATGTATTGATATTGGGAAGATTACACAAGTGTTGATATTGGGAAGATTGTGCAGGTGTTGATATTGGGAAGATTACACAGGTATTGATATTGGGAAGATTACACAAGTGTTGATATTGGGAAGATTGTGCAGGTGTTGATATTGGGAAGATTGTGCAGGTGTTGATATTGGGAAGATTACACAGGTATTGATATTGGGAAGATTACACAAGTGTTGATATTGGGAAGATTACACAGGTATTGATATTGGGAAGATTACACAAGTGTTGATATTGGGAAGATTGTGCAGGTATTGATATTGGGAAGATTGTGCAGGTATTGATATTGGGAAGATTACACAAGTGTTGATATTGGGAAAATTACACAAGTATTGATATTGGGAAGATTACACAAGTGTTGATATTGGGAAAATTACACAAGTATTGAAATTGGGAAGATTACACAAGTGTTGATATTGGGAAGATTACACAAGTATTGATATTGGGAAGATTACACAAGTGTTGATATTGGGAAGATTACACAAGTATTGATATTGGGAAGATTACACAATTATTGATATTAGGAAGATTACACAATTATTGCAATTGGGAAGATTACACAGGTATTGATATTGGGAAGGTTACACGGGTATTGATATTGGGAAGATTACACAAGTGTTGATATTGGGAAGATTACACGGGTGTTGATATTGGGAAGATTACACAGGTGTTGATATTGGGAAGATTGCGCAGGTATTGATATTGGGAAGATTGCACAAGTGTTGATATTGGGAAGATTACACAAGTATTGATATTGGGAAGATTACACAAGTGTTGATATTGGGAAAATTACACAAGTATTGATATTGGGAAGATTACACAAGTGTTGATATTGGGAAGATTACACAAGTGTTGATATTGGGAAGATTACGCAAGTATTGATATTGGGAAGATTACACAAGTATTCATATTGGGAAGATTACACAAGTATTGATATTGGGAAGATTACACAAGTGTTGATATTGGGAAGATTACACAAGTATTGATATTGGGAAGATTACACAAGTATTGATATTGGGAAGATTACACAAGTATTGATATTGGGAAGATTACACAGGTATTGATATTGGGAAGATTACACAGGTATTGATATTGGGAAGATTACACAGGTATTGATATTGGGAAGATTACACAGGTATTGATATTGGGAAGATTACACAAGTATTGACATTGGGAAGATTACACAAGTATTGATATTGGGAAGATTACACAAGTATTTATATTGGGAAGATTTTTTTTTTTTTTTTTTCTTTTTTTTTTTTTTTTTTTTTGTATACAAGATCGAGGCTCGTGAAAGAGCGAACATTAATCACACAGAAAGACAAACAGACACATAAAACAAATAACATCGGGAGCGGTAGACAAGATGGGGAGAGAGGGGGAAGGACACAAACACAACATTTGAGAGCAGGGACCGAGGTACCGAGGTACCAAGATTACACAAGTATTGAAAGATTACACAAGTATTGATATTGGGAAGATTACACAAGTGTTGATATTGGGAAGATTACACAAGTATTGATATTGGGAAGATTACACAAGTATTGATATTGCGAAGATTACACAAGTGTTGATATTGGGAAGATTACACAAGTGTTGATATTGGGAAGATTGTGCAGGTATTGATATTGGGAAGATTACACAAGTGTTGATATTGAGAAGATTGTGCAGGTTGTTACATATTTATGTGAATGTATGTGAATTACTATTCAGGGCTTTGCTTATCAATGTGTAGTCGATTAAAGGTTGTTGTGATTAAAGGGTCAGGAGCCCTTCTGAGAAAAAGGAGACCGGAAACGGAAGAAGAAAAGACACGAGGTCCTGGAGACGCGACGATTCTTCTTCTTCCTCGCCGAGCTCGGACGCGAGCGGTATCGATTGAGCAACGTAAGAGAATCGGCGTTTAAAAGCCCGTCTGGCGAGAGGAGTTACCGGGACGTGTAACTACCCTTTGACACGTCAAGTCACTGTGGGTTCTTGCACGGAACCAAGCAGCTGGCACAGTTCGCCTCCCCGTCTACAAGGCCGCGTACGGGTCGCACCTTGGGCCGCGCGCGCTTACAAAGCCGCGTGTCGCTTTGCCTGCTTTGCTTTACCCGCTTGGCTTGGCCAGGAGGTGCGCGCTGCAGCCGTTGTTCCCGGTACGGGACGTGCCCGGTGAAAGCACGTCAGGAAGGGTCCGTTCAACCACCCACGTGCAGAGATCGAACTACAGGCATACGGAGACATTGAGAGGGACATTGACCATGGAGGGAGTCGGGAGTGGGGCTCACGTGAGGAATGTATAAGATGGCCATCTTAGAGTTATTATAGATGAGTTTACATCTTTGTACTATTGATTGCTGATTGTGGATGGTTGTTGATTGCTCGGGGAATATATCATTGATTTATTCCGGATCCTTGGTGTGGGGTTTCATATTGATTGCGTTACGAAAGCGCAGAAATAATAGATCTTTCTGGCGGAGTTCCTCTCACGGTCCGGGGGTCACCGAGACCAGGTAGTCACCGGGAGGACCACGTAACAGAATTGGGGGCTCGTCCGGGATCTAAAATTGTATAAAATAATAAAATAATATTTTTATTAATTAAAATTTATTAATTAAGTATTAATTGGTAAATTTTTGGGGAAATTGGGGGTAAAGTCTTGGGTGAAGGTTAGCAGGTGTTAACGATAGGCACCATGGCGTTTGTGGCACAGAACTTTGCGGTAACCCCGAGTGAGGCACAGTTCCGAGCGTTACTAAAGTCGGACCTCTTGAAATTGGCCAAACATTTTAACTTGGAGGTCCGAACTAATTTGAGGAAGGCAGAGTTGCAGACCACGGTGATACAGTCTATGGTGGGATTAGGAACATGGGACGAGTTAGCCTGGGAGTGGCTACCCGAAGAACCAGAAGACGTTGAGCTCCGGAAACTGGAGTTGCAATTACGGAGCCAGGAACGGATCAAAGAAGAGGAAAGGAAAGCAGAAGAGAGGAAAGAAGAGAAACAAGCAGAGGAAAGGAGAGTGGAACAAGAACTCCAGGAAAGGTTAAAAGAAGAAGAAAGGAAAGCAGAAAAGGAAAGAGCAGAAGAAGAAAGGAAAGCAGAAAAGGAAAGAGCAGAAGAAGAAAGGAAAGCAGAAAAGGAAAGAGCAGAAGAAGAAAGGAAAGCAGAAAAGGAAAGAGCAGAAGAAGAAAGGAAAGCAGAAGAGAGGAGAGAAGAGAAACAAGCAGAGGAAAGGAGAGTGGAAAGAGAACTCCAGGAAAGGTTAGAAGGGAGAAAAGCAGAGGAGAGGAGAGCTGCCAGGGAACTCGAAGCAGAGGAGAGAAAAGCCGAAAGGGAGTTGAAGGAACGTGATCTGGCGCTTCAGCAAGAGATTAAATTCAACGAGCTGGATTTAATGAGAGAACGGGGAGAGGTACCACCCTTGCTGACGGGGTCGACACCTAGCCAGAACACCTGGGATGTGGGCAGACATGTGAGGCTGGTTCCACCCTTCAGTGAAAAGGAAGTCGCTAAATTTTTTCCACACTTTGAGAAAGTGGCTCGACAGTTAAACTGGCCGGAGGAGGCCTGGACCATACTAGTACAAAGTGTGCTGGTGGGAAAAGCTCAAGAGATTTATTCGGCGCTACCAATGGACCAATGTGCAGATTATGAGGTATTTAAGAAGCACATCCTCAAAGCCTATGAGTTGGTTCCGGAAGCTTACCGGCAAAAATTCAGGAATGCCAGGAAGAGGGAGAGTGAGACCCATGTGGAGTTTGCCAGAGTGAAAGAAAATATGTTTGATCGGTGGTGTGAGTCAAAAGGAGTCGGGAACGACTTCGAAGCATTGCGTGACCTGATGCTGGTGGAGGAATTTCAACAGTGTGTCCACGAGGACATCAAAGTGTACCTGCAGGAAAATAAAGTACCGAAGTTGTGGGACGCAGCCACCCTGGCAGATGATTATGCCTTAACACACCGGATAGGGGTCCACGAACCTAACTCCTCGCCTAGATCTCCGCAGGGGAGGTGGGGAACAACAGGTGCGGAGAACGACAATACATGGCGGCGGCCTCGAGAGGATTATGGGGACAACGCGGATACCCCACCTGTTCGAAATCAGAGGGCTGTGGGCCCAAGACAAACTTATTTTTCGGGGGGCCCGAGGCAGACCACGAGTTTTTCCTCCGGGCCTACTTGCGCTTTTTGCAAGAAACCTGGACACTTGATGTCCAGTTGTTACCTCATGAAAAGGGAAGACCCAGAGCGGAGTCCGACTAGTACAACTCCGAATGCGATGGCAAACATAAGAAATCGCCCACAGAAGAGTTACCAACCATTTATTTATGAGGGGTTTGTCTCACTCAAGGGAGACTTGACTAACCCAAGACCGGTTAGGGTTTTGAGGGACACAGGAGCCCATCAATCCTTAATGCTTGAAGGCATTTTGCCATTGTCAAAGAGTACCGCAACTGGTGATAGTGTTCGGTTACAAGGGATCGGTGGCTGTGTTAGTGCCCCACTTCATGTCATCCATTTGGAATCCGATTTGGTGTCAGGACCGGTCACCGTCGGTTTACAAGCCACGCTTCCTGTAGAGGGAGTATCTGTGATTATCGGAAATGATTTGGCCGGGGGGCAAATTTATGGTAACCCGAGGGTTGGTAAAGAGCACAGCAGGGAAAATAACACCCCACCAGCTCGGGATGGCGACAAAAGTTCCAAGTTATTTGTAGGGGGACTGAACTTCAACACAGAGGAAGAAGTTCTGACCTCTGTCTTCAACAGATATGGGCCGCTGGTGGAAGTGCGGGTTGTAAAAGACAGGGAAATGCAACGGTCAAGAGGGTTCGGCTTTGTCACGTTTGCAAGCACAAGAGACGCCAGAGAGGCAGAGAAGAATTGGAATGGTAAGGATTTGGAGGGTCGGACCATAACAGTAAGGGAAGGCATTTCGTAGGCGTCGAGAGGTCTACAGAAGAGGACCACTTGGCAGGAGTTTTGGGGTTGGCAGCAGCCGATATTACTATGGAGGCTCCCAGAGTTACGGCACCTCCCAAAAGAATGAATGTCAGAGCACTGGCCGAGAAGGAGACCGCCAGTCAGGTAACGGCTGGGACAAGGGGTCCCACCGTAACTGTTAGGAGTCTGGAGAAGTTGAAGCACTATATACGGGGGAGCCGCCGAGCCGAGGCTCCTACACGGACTAACCGTGAACGCCACGTTCTTAAAGGCGTCCATGTAATGAACTTTCCTCCCCGGACTAACCGTGAACTCCACATTCCTTAAGGCGTCCATGTAGGAATACTCCGCTGGGCCTCCCGAAAAAGTGCTATAGAGAGGTTTAAATTTGGGGGCTTTGGGTCACCACCTCTTAA
This sequence comes from Myxine glutinosa, assembly GCF_964187855.1. Classification (NCBI taxonomy): domain Eukaryota; kingdom Metazoa; phylum Chordata; class Myxini; order Myxiniformes; family Myxinidae; genus Myxine; species Myxine glutinosa. The sequence goes on along the minus strand of NC_136270.1, from coordinate 7,909,007 downwards.
CCGTCATTCAAGAGAAATTAGAAGGGGTTGACGCTTGGTCCAGAGGGAATTAATCTAGGGGATTGTGTGAAATTTTGTTGCTTTATTTTTAAGTGATGACTGTGCCCGGGGGGAACTGATGAGTTGGGGGGGGGTGAGTTATCTGGTTTGTTTATCCAAGTTGGCCGGCAAAGAAAGTTTTCGCTGGGTTCAAACTTTCTTTCTTGAAGGGGGGGAGTGTTACATATTTATGTGAATGTATGTGAATTACTATTCAGGGCTTTGCTTATCAATGTGTAGTCGATTAAAGGTTGTTGTGATTAAAGGGTCAGGAGCCCTTCTGAGAAAAAGGAGACCGGAAACGGAGAGAGAGAAAAGACACGAGGTCCTGGAGACGCGACAATTCTTCTTCTTCCTCGCCGAGCTCGGACGCGAGCGGTATCGATTGAGCAACGTAAGAGAATCGGCGTTTAAAAGCCCGTCTGGCGAGAGGAGTTACCGGGACGTGTAACTACCCTTTGACACGTCAAGTAACTGTGGGTTCGTGCACGGAACCAAGCAGCTGGCACAGTTCGCCTCCCTGTCTATAAGGCCGTGTACGGGTCGCACCTTGGGCCGCGCGCGCTGCGCAAGCCGCGTGTCGCTTTGCCTGCTTTGCTTTACCCGCTTGGCTTGGCCAGGAGGTGCGCGCTGCAGCCGTTGTTCCCGGTACGGGACGTGCCCGGTGAAAGCACGTCAGGAAGGGTCCGTTCAACCGCCCACGTGCGGAGATCGAACTACAGGCGTACGGAGACATTGAGAGAGACATTGACCATGGAGGGAGTCGGGAGTGGGGCTCACGTGAGGAATGTATAAGATGGCCATCTTAGAGTTATTATAGATGAGTTTACATCTTTGTACTATTGATTGCTGATTGTGGATGGTTGTTGATAGCTCGGGGAATATATCATTGATTATTCCGGATCCTTGGTGTGGGGTTTCATATTGATTGCGTTACGAAAGCGCAGAAATAATAGATCTTTCTGGCGGAGTTCCTCTCACGGTCCGGGGGTCACCGAGACCAGGTAGTCACCGGGAGGACCACGTAACAAGGTATTGATATTGGGAAGATTACACAGGTATTGATATTGGGAAGATTACACAAGTGTTGATATTGGGAAGATTACACAAGTGTTGGTATTGGGAAGATTGTGCAGGTATTGATATTGGGAAGATTACACAAGTGTTGATATTGGGAAGATTACACACGTATTGATATTGGGAAGATTGTGCAGGTGTTGATATTGGGAAGATTACACAGGTATTGATATTGGGAAGATTACACAAGTGTTGATATTGGGAAGAATACACAAGTGTTGGTATTGGGAATATTGTGCAGGTATTGATATTGGGAAGATTACACAAGTGTTGATATTGGGAAGATTACACAGGTATTGATATTGGGAAGATTACACAAGTGTTGATATTGGGAAGATTGTGCAGGTGTTGGTATTGGGAAGATTACACAGGTATTGATATTGGGAAGATTACACAAGTGTTGATATTGGGAAGATTGTGCAGGTATTGATATTGGGAAGATTACACAAGTATTGATATTGGGAAGATTACACAAGTGTTGATATTGGGAAGATTACACAAGTATTGATATTGGGAAGATTACACAAGTATTGAAATTGCGAAGATTACACAAGTGTTGATATTCGGAAGATTACACAAGTGTTGATATTGGGAAGATTGTGCAGGTATTGATATTGGGAAGATTACACAGGTATTGATATTGGGAAGATTACACAGGTATTGATATTGGGAAGATTACACAGGTATTGATATTGGGAAGATTACACAAGTATTGACATTGGGAAGATTACACAAGTATTGACATTGGGAAGATTACACAAGTATTGATATTGGGAAGATTACACAAGTATTGATATTGGGAAGATTACACAAGTATTGATATTGGGAAGATTACACAAGTATTGATATTGGGAAGATTACACAAGTGTTGATATTGGGAATATTACACAAGTATTGATATTGGGAAGATTACACAAGTATTGAAATTGCGAAGATTACACAAGTGTTGATATTCGGAAGATTACACAAGTGTTGATATTGGGAAGATTGTGCAGGTATTGATATTGGGAAGATTACACAGGTATTGATATTGGGAAGATTACACAAGTGTTGATATTGAGAAGATTGTGCAGGTATTGATATTGGGAAGATTACACAGGTATTGATATTGGGAAGATTACACTAGTGTTGATATTGGGAAGATTACACGGGTATTGATATTGGGAAGATTACACAAGTGTTGATATTGGGAAGATTGTGCAGGTGTTGATATTGGGAAGATTACACAGGTATTGATATTGAGAAGATTGTGCAGGTATTGATATTGGGAAGATTACACAGGTATTGATATTGGGAAGATTACACAAGTGTTGATATTGGGAAGATTACACAAGTGTTGGTATTGGGAAGATTGTGCAGGTATTGATATTGGGAAGATTACACAAGTGTTGATATTGGGAAGATTACACAGGTATTGATATTGGGAAGATTACACAAGTGTTGATATTGGGAAGATTGTGCAGGTGTTGATATTGGGAAGATTACACAGGTATTGATATTGGGAAGATTACACAAGTGTTGATATTGGGAAAATTACACAAGTATTGATATTGGGAAGATTACACAAGTATTGATATTGGGAAGATTGTGCAGGTATTGATATTGGGAAGATTACACAGGTATTGATATTGGGAAGATTACACAAGTATTGATATTGGGAAGATTGTGCAGGTATTGATATTGGGAAGATTACACAGGTATTGATATTGGGAGGATTACACAAGTGTTGATATTGGGAAGATTGTGCAGGTATTGATATTGGGAAGATTACACAGGTATTGATGTTGGTAAGATTACACAAGTGTTGATATTGGGAAGATTACACAAGTATTGATATTGGGAAGATTACACAAGTGTTGATATTGGGAAGATTACACAGGTGTTGATATTGGGAAGATTGTGCAGGTATTGATATTGGGAAGATTACACAAGTGTTGATATTGGGAAGATTACACAAGTGTTGATATTGGGAAGATTACACAAGTGTTGATATTGGGAAGATTACACAAGTGTTGATATTGGGAAGATTACACAAGTGTTGATATTGGGAAGATTGCACAAGTGTTGATATTGGGAAGATTACACAAGTGTTGATATTGGGAAGATTACACAGGCATTGATATTGGGAAGATTACACAGGTATTGATATTAATAATAATAATAATAATACATTTATTTTGTATAGCGCTTTTCAAGAAACCCAAAGACGCTTTTACATGGTACATAAAACAAAGACAAAAGAGACAAAAATACATAATTAAAAAACCAAACAGAAAGGAAGGAGAAGAGACGGTCAGGGGTTGAATGCGGTGTTGAACAGGTGGGTCTTGAGTGATGATTTGAATGTGGTGAGTGAGGAGGAGTCTCTGATGGTTTGCGGTAGTGAGTTCCAGAGTGTGGGCGCAGCGATGGAGAAGATTACACAGGTGTTGATATTGGGAAGATTACACAGGTGTTGATATTGGGAAGATTACACAGGTATTGATATTGGGAAGATTACACAAGTGTTGATATTGGGAAGATTACACAAGTGTTGATATTGGGAAGATTACACAAGTGTTGATATTGGGAAGATTACACAAGTGTTGATATTGGGAGGATTACACAGGTATTGATATTGGGAAGATTACACAGGTGTTGATATTGGGAAGATTACACAGGTGTTGATATTGGGAAGATTGTGCAGGTATTGATATTGGGAAGATTACACAAGTGTTGATATTGGGAAGATTACACAAGTGTTGATATTGGGAAGATTACACAAGTGTTGATATTGGGAAGATTGCACAAGTTTTGATATTGGGAAGATTACACAAGTATTGATATTGGGAAGATTACACAGGTATTGATATTGGGAAGATTACACAAGTATTGATATTGGGAAGATTACACAAGTGTTGATATTGGGAAGATTGTGCAGGTATTGATATTGGGAAGATTACACAAGTGTTGATATTGGGAAGATTATGCAGGTATTGATATTGGGAAGATTACACAAGTGTTGATATTGGGAAGATTGTGCAGGTATTGATATTGGGAAGATTACACAAGTGTTGATATTGGGAAGATTACACAAGTGTTGATATTGGGAAGATTACACAAGTGTTGATATTGGGAAGATTACACAAGTGTTGATATTGGGAAGATTACACAGGCATTGATATTGGGAAGATTACACAGGTATTGATATTAATAATAATAATAATAATACATTTATTTTGTATCGCGCTTTTCAAGAAACCCAAAGACGCTTTAACATGGTACATAAAACAAAGACAAAAGAGACAAAAATACATAATTAAAAAACTAAACAGAAAGGAAGGAGAAGAGACGGTCAGGGGTTGAATGCGGTGTTGAACAGGTGGGTCTTGAGTGATGATTTGAATGTGGTGAGTGAGGAGGAGTCTCTGATGGCTTGCAGTAGTGAGTTCCAGAGTGTGGGCGCAGCGATGGAGAAGATTACACAGGTGTTGATATTGGGAAGATTACACAGGTGTTGATATTGGGAAGATTACACAGGTATTGATATTGGGAAGATTACACAAGTGTTGATATTGGGAAGATTACACAAGTGTTGATATTGGGGTCATTCCATGTCAAATCATCAAAGAATCTGCCGTCATCTCTCAGATTTTTGTAAAACTTTGGGAACCAATTGGGACCCATGAAAAACGGCAAGAACTCAAATATTTTTGCTAACAGCCTCTTAATTAGTGAGATACAGACTAACGAACTTTGGACTAATTAGGCGACGTCCCGAATTCAAATGGCCATATCTCTAAAAGTATAACACCTAGAGAGCTGGTTTTGGTGTCATTTTAAAGGTATTTTCATGCCCTATGAATTTGTCTGGGCAACATTTTCCTACCTCCAACCACAAAAAAGTTATCACAAAATATAAACTTCAATTGTGAATCCCCAAAAAATGTATCCTTCAAATTTCCTCAAATTCATCCCAGAGGTACCTTATGATGTCAAGAAGCTTCCACATAAATTTTGTGATGGGCACTCCAATAGTTTCTGAGATATGAGCAATAATGTACATGTACGTATGGCATATAGGTTCGAAAATCAGCATTTGTAATGTATTATACAATCAATAAGTGAGTTCAAGTACACAGTGTTCACTAACCTGACTTAGGCTTTCAATTTCCTCTTCAATGCAGCAACAGCAGCACTTGTTTCTTTCTTGGAAATACAATATGTCCTTCCAGTTGCAGTGGTTGGTTCAACAGTAGTAAGCACATCCTGGTAGTCAATAGTGAGAGGGTCTGATGGTTCCGGAAATGTATATGCTGGGGATGGTCCATGTGGATGGAGGAACTTAACATCCACCTCATGCCTCTCTGGGGTATGTTCCATGACACATGCAACCCACCAGTGACCATCATAATCCACTGTAACATAACCAGTTATGGCTGAGACATTGTGATCGATCATCCCAGGTGTAAGTTTCACATGTTCCTTTCGTTCTTCGGCTGAGAACGAAAAGGCTCGAACTGTGACTTTTTCCTTAGACACAGGAACAAAGCAATGTAGCTTTAGTGTACCTGGGATTGTGCGGGTCTCTTCGAATCTTTCTTTGAGTAGTTTTGATTCTTGTTCATACTGTTCTGCTGTTGCAAACTGGCAGTTGACATTTGCAATCTCTGAATCAGCAAATTCAAAAAGTTGGCGAGGAGTGATGATCTGTTGATCATATGGTCGTTGGAGACTGGCTTTACCTGCTAACCGCTTAATTGTCCCGCCAACTCCATCAGATGGTCCCTTCCCATGCGACGTAGCAAAAAAGTGCCATTCAGCTGGGACACCAAAATCCTCTTCATGGAGGCATAAATTGCTGAAGTTGTTCCGATTCTTGTACTGGGCTGCACATCCGTCGGAGAAGTAGCAAACCTTTTTAGGGCGCTGTCCAAATTTGGTGGTTAGGAATTGAAGGAACAGTTTTTGGAACAGATGAACTGCCACGGTATCATGAATGTTACATTCTGATATGATGGCAAAATTTATGTGTTCAGGAGTTTTATCTTGCATGCTTTGCCGATAGTAGCACACAAACGGGTGGATTGTGGCCTGCAGGTTGTTCCAATGGAATGACTGAGATGCATCCTGAACTACAAAACTATAGTTCTCCGCAAAGTCTGCAATGACCAGGAACACACCAGGCTCAAGTGTATTCTTCAGATTCTGTAGGTAACGCGACTGCTGTTTGGCAATGAAACTGTGTGGTAACAGTTTCTGAAGGCTGCTTTGGAAAGAATCCAGAAAGTCAGCAACTGTCTGAACTTTCGTCTCAAGGTTCGACCGATCAGTTGATGTCCACTGTTTATACTGCACCTGGTCGATCATGTTGTCTTGCATATATGTTTCAAGCTTATCTTGAAGACCCGCCATTCCGGGACACTCTGAACACTTGCCAAAAAAACACTCAATGCGAGGTGGGTTGCACTGAATAGCTGCAAGACAGTGACTGTAGTCTTTAAACTCACCACCAGTCACAGAATCCAGTTTTGCTCCAGTGAACATGAGCTTTACATTTTGATGTGTTGTGCAAACACAGACTGAGTGTGTTCCACTTGATCCTGCTAGAACATACTGCCTTGGACGGAGTTCAGCAAATTTTGAAAATCCAATCTTTACATTCGGATGGGCCTCCTTGAAAAGCTCATATACTTCCTTCAGATTACATAGCACTAAATGTTTTTGCATATGTTGCTTTTTCCCATTGACTAGAACAGAAACAAAGTCTTTCATGCCAGGCATTTGTCTGCTTATGGTCTCTGACAAGTAGAATTCCCTGACCTTTTCCTCAATTTCCTTTGAAATCGCTTTTCCCGTCTTTGGGTTAGGCATGGTGAGAATTCCTTGTTCGCTGACCAATGCCTTTGCTTTCCTAGCCATGTAGCTTGACACATCAAACTCCTCTGTGATCTCAGCAATTGTCCAGCTTTTTGGCAGAACAGTCAGCACCTGCACTTGTTCACTTTTCTTGGTCGTTGATTCAAACTTGTGCTTGAGTTGTTCTATCATCTCCTGTCCTGCATCCTGGAGTTTGTTAGATGGCAATCCTGTCGCGATTTCCAATTTTTTCTTCACAGTGTCACCGATTTTCTTGGTTTTGGATTTCACATATTTATCTGCAGCAAGTCTCTTTTTTGGAATAGGTGATTCTCCAATCAATCCCAAAGACTCATTCAGTGTATTCTGTTCCATTTCAGGAGAATGAAATTCAAACTCCCCTGAACTGCCTGGTATTGGTGATTCACCTCCACCATCATTGTCCTCACTACTGCTAATAGCGCTGCTGGTCACTGGTAATGGTATTTCACTCTGAGTCTCTACCACACCTGGTTGTCTTTTTGCCAGTTTCTTACGACACTGGGTACAGATTTTCTGTGCACTTTGCAGTTTGAGGCTTGGATGAGCGGCTATGGCTTTTTGGCTAACAGCTCTCAAGCCAGACGACTTTGGTTTTTCATGAGCTCCAAAGGGATTGCAGCAGGATTTCTGCTTCAAGATGAACTTTTCCTTGGCAGTCGTCATTTGACAGGGAGGATGCCTGTAGACAGGGAGGAGTGCCCATCACAAAACTTATGTGGAAGCTTCTTGACATCATAAGGTACATCTGGGATGAATTTGAGGAAATTTGAAGGATACATTTTTTTGGGATTCACGATTGAAGTTTATATTTTGTGATAACTTTTTTGTGATTGGAGGTAGGAAAATGTTGCCCAGACAAATTTATAGGGCATGAAAATACCTTTAGAATGACACCAAAACCAGCTCTCTAGGTGTTATACTTTTAGAGATATGGCCATTTGAATTCGCGACATCGCGCTAATTAGTCCAAAGTTCGTTAACCTGTATCTCACTAATTAAGAGGCTGTTAGCAAAAATATTTGAGTTCTAGCTGTTTTTCATGGGTCCCAATTGGTTCCCAAAGTTTTACAAAAATCTGAGAGATGACGGCAGATTCTTTGATGATTTGACATGGAATGACCCATTGGGAAGATTACACAAGTGTTGATATTGGGAGGATTACACAGGTATTGATATTGGGAAGATTACACAGGTGTTGATATTGGGAAGATTACACAGGTGTTGATATTGGGAAGATTACACAGGTATTGATATTGGGAAGATTACACAAGTGTTGATATTGGGAAGATTATGCAGGTATTGATATTGGGAAGATTACACAAGTGTTGATATTGGGAAGATTGCGCAGGTATTGATATTGGGAAGATTACACAAATGTTGATATTGGGAAGATTACACAAGTATTGATATTGGGAAGATTGTGCAGGTATTGATATTGGGAAGATTACACAAGTATTGATATTGGGAAGATTACACAAGTGTTGATATTGGGAAGATTACACAAGTATTGATATTGGGAAGATTACACAAGTATTGATATTGGGAAGATTACACAGGTATTGATATTGGGAAGATTACACAAGTATTGATATTGGGAAGATTACACAAGTGTTGATATTGGGAAGATTACACAAGTATTGATATTGGGAAGATTACACAGGTATTGATATTGGGAAGATTACACAAACTGTTGATATTGGGAAGATTACACAAGTATTGATATTGGGAAGATTACACAGGTATTGATATTGGGAAGATTACACAGGTATTGATATTGGGAAGATTACACAAGTATGGATATTGGAAAGATTGTGCAGGTATTCATGGGCCTCACATGTTGAAGTTCATTACGAAAACTCAAATTCCTTCTTTCAACGTTCAATCGCAACATATCAGTAATTACGTCTGACATCGTCATAAAAACATGCACAATAAGCATCGGATTTCCTTAGCAAGCAATGAAAATAATCAAAATGTACATTATAAAATATTTACACCACTAAAAGATTCGGGGGGAAGTCCCTCACGCTCTAAAAGATATTCACGTCATGGCTCATGAGACGAGGTCAAATAAATCGCGGACAGTGCAGTCTTACAACACAGTGAGGACCATAATATTAATACACAGAATGGCACGTTATACATGCAGTTGTTAACCAAGTAATACGTAATAACAATACATTAAATGCGTTACAACATTAAAATCACTTACCCGTCTGGACACTATACAAAGGCACGAGAATCAAGGCCTTTGCGCAGCCTGACACATTAAAACATCACGTGGTACAGCGCGACCTTCACTCCAGTTTAAAACTCAAACGACACGAAACACCAAAACAATAAGAAAAAAATTAATTCAAGTGAAAAAAATCTGAAAAAGTACAAATAACGAAACAGGATTTACCAACCTGAAATATCTGATGTCATGCAGAATATGAATAAAATAAATGAAGAAGAAGAAGAAGAGACGAAAGAATTTCACGAATGAAACGCAAAAGAATGAAAGTTTTCTGGGGCCCTCTGGCGGTTGTCATATATTTATATCCTGGTTATTGTGGGCCTGCTTGGGATTTTGGGGTTTGTTTAAAGATTTAACGTTTGTCTCCTGTACATCCTGCCTGTGCAGATCGTTTTAATGGAATCCCGAATCCGAATCCTTCGGTCGATGCCAGTCCTGATCCGAGCCCTCACCGGGTCCAGGCAGTGCAGCGGGGTCGTCCGTGACGGTGAAAAGGTCACCCACACTGGACAGGTACGGCACTCGGCAATCCGTCGTCCCGTGGACAACGGTCCATTACCAAATCAAAACACCCAGTCAGAGTTCATTTTACCGTACTCCTTCCTTTTTGGCTCTTCACAACGTATGACGTTTACCTATAATCTAGATATGCCACTCTGTTAGCTCCTCCGAAGGAACTAAGAAGAGGTATCTCATGTTATGTATTCCGTACGCCAGAGTAAAGACCCAAACTTTTGCTCTTTCGAAGCGGTAACTCTACGGACGTTTCCGAGATCTATCAAGTTCTGCATGCACACCAAACCTTTACCTTTTAAATAATTTGGATTTGATTATTTATGGAGACCCTACTATTTTGTTTATACAGACTCAAGAGCTTCGGTGCTGCCCGAGCAGTTTATTGGCAAGGGTTATACTGGGTGGTTTGCCACTGCATTCCCAGCGTTGTTTGTACGTGTCATATCTACTATTGTGTGTGTGTGTGTGTGTGTGTGTGTGTGTGTGTGTGTGTGTGTGTGTGTGTGTGTGTGTGTGTGTGTGTGTGTGTGTGTGTGTGTGTGTGTGTGTGTGTGTGTGCGCGTGTTTTTTCTTTAACTAAACTGGACTACTGCCCAGTTGAGTTCATCACATACTGAACCCTCCGGCGTCCGTCGTCGTCGTCGTCGTCGTCGTCGTTGTCTATCGTCCGTTAACTTTTCGACGTTAACACTCCAGCGTCCACAAATATCGACCGATTCTGATCAAACTTGACCTGCAGCATCTTTACCCCAAGGACCAGGTATGTATTACATTTCAGCCCGATCCGTTGAAAAATGGCGGACTTAGGCGACCATTTTGTTTTTGGTCATGAAAATGACGTTAACACTCTAGCGTCCACAAATATTATAGTGTAGCAGCATAGCAAACCTGTTGTGCATTTTGTGATACAAGCACCAAATTTGGCACAAATGTACATTAATATGTTGCGAACATTTTCAGATATTGGGCCACTTGAAATTCTCTCTTTATGTCCGCCATATTGGATTTCAAAATGGCCGCCACTTGAAATCTACATTTGCTATTATCTCTGGACGTAATGCAGCTATTGACTTGATTCTGGTATCTAAATGTATGTTTTTGGGGGCAAGGAATCCAATGGTACCAATTTCAACTTAATATTATCTATCACAGTCTGTTATATAATTTTATTTGGAAATTATCTAGGCAAATATTGGATTCAACACAATACTTTGAAAAGAATGTCTTAGTTCTGTAAATGTCTTAGGTATAATACTGACATGCTACATGGTCTAGTATTTGAGGCTAGGTGTACTGGTATCTGAGGCTAGGTATATACCGGTACTGAAGATACGTGTACATAAACAGTGTCATGTTAACAAGTTCAGCATTGCCACAAGTACATGTATGTTGTTGACTCATCGTCATGTGCAGTCCCCTTCACACACACAGAGGGCTGTGCACTGAAGGGCAGCCTTTTTGCACTTGCAGCGCCTCACACACCCTTTCTTGCACTTGCAAGAAACCAGCTCAATGCAGCTGTGAGCTGCCTCAGTTAGCCTGGTCCAGTAAGGTGTGTACTGTCCTTCTCCAGTCCTTGACCAACCCCAGTTGGTTGGTGGAGGGAGCTCTGGTGCTGGCAGCAGTATCTGACCCCACACATGTCCACCTTGATACACTGCCCTCTTGACATGTTCCTCCAGAGCTGCCTTCGTTGGAGGGATGAGCTGCACATTGTTCTTCCTTGCGAAGAGTTTCCTCCTGGCCTTGTCAATGTCTGTGCATTTGCTGGTTCGATCATACAACAGGATCACGAACCTCTCGATGATGCGCATTGCATCGTCTGGTATGTCACGAGGTGCAGAGGACAGCAGCAGCAGCGCCTCAGTGAGTTCTGGCAGTACCGTCCAGACTGCCCACGCAGTGTTCTTGCCATGTCTATGAAAACTAGACACAGTGTCGCATCCAGTTAGAGCGTGGAACATTGGCAGTGCACGAGCCTTCTCTCGTCCCAATCCAGCTGCTATTTCGTGTGCTGCTAGGTATCGGAAACTCTGGCCTGTTCCGAATGCCAGCCACAGTTTGTCTTCTGGTTGCAACTCCTGTGCCAGGGACACTGCCAGCACCACAACATCGGTGTCTACAGTCCGGATGAGTATTGCATGGTGTCCATGCTGGACTGCGTGAGATGCATGCAGCAACATCCGACTGTCAGCCTCTTCATGGTTACATGGGGCGAGTGAGGTCAGATCTGGCAGTAGTGGCTTGCTGAGCACTGCCTCTCCATCAGTAATGACGAGTTGCTTGTCCTCCTGGTCAAACCATTCCATGAGAGCTGCTGAGAGGAACCTGAACAGCTCGGTCTTGTTGCTGTCCACTCGTAGGAAGTTCTGCCAGTTTCCTGGTATGGCTGCGGCAGCCACCACACGTCTCCGCACACCTTGTCCCCGCTTTGCACGTGTACTACCTTTCAGTGAATCAGCAAGGTAAGTATCCCAGACCAGATCCAGGCGTGACACTGTTTGCAGCTTCGTGGACATATATGGGATGAAGATCTGTTGTGCATACTCTTCAAAGGTCTTTGATGCAGCCGGCTTCAGCATCTGGATGATGGCTGCTCCATCAAGCACAATACAGGTCGTGACAGGAGTCTCTGTCTTTGCGTCGGAGACTTCTTCCAAGCATGTGAGGAGATCACTCTTGGTACCAGTGCAGAGGCTTCCACCATCAGACAATGCAGGAGGACATGCCTGATTCTCGTGACAAAAGAACTCCTCAAGGTTTCCATCCCTCGTCTGGCAGCCAATGTACAGGCGTGCGAAAAGTTCACGGTCATTCTTGATGGAGGCGAGCTGTTGCTGACCTTTGCTCTGGCTTCTTGGAGTGGAAGTGCTGAACACCTTCAGCTTGTTACGAGGAATGGGTGCGTCCACTGCCTTTGTTCTGTCCAACAGACACTCTCTGGTGAAAGCCTCGAACTGCTCTTGGCCAATCCTCTTGGCATTCATCACGGTCTCCACAGCAGCAGGATCTGCGATCTCCTTTGTGTCCAGTTTGACTACATCCTGACTCTCCTCCTCGAATGGGTTGCCCATCTCCTCTAAGACACCGACGAGAGAGCGAACATCTTTCACAAATGAGGCCTGTACACTTGGCGTCTGATCATGATGACGTGTGTCTGCTGTTTGCCGTCTCCAGTGTTGGTTCCCATCCTGGAATTCTTCGATCACCCTGGCAACTTCTGGTCCCGCAACCATCCAGCGACGTAGGGCACTAGGGTTGTCAGTGAGCCCAACTGCTCCACCGTCTCCTTTGATGCAGGCATTATTCTGCTCATGTGCCTGGTCAATCGGGATTGAAGAGAACACCCTCTGTGTTTTCTGAACGGTGAAGTGGCTTTCCCTGAATTTCCTGGCTACATCTGGGTGTTTGATGGTGAGTTCGGCCATGTCCTTCAGGTGCACTGGTATCCACCTAGCCAGACAGTAGTGGTTGTAGGCACGGTGTTGCAGGATGTACAGTGCTGCTGCAGTCACTTGATGTGCTCTTCTTGTGCGCAAGACATGGGATGCTCGCAGGAATGAGTCTGCTGTCCCTGCTGTCGCAATCTCGGCTTGCACAAGTGCTTGCACCCAACCACTCCCTTTCAGCCAGTCCCCCAGCAAATGTAGATTTCAAGTGGCGGCCATTTTGAAATCCAATATGGCGGACATAAAGAGAGAATTTCAAGTGGCCCAATATCTGAAAATGTTCGCAACATATTAATGTACATTTGTGCCAAATTTGGTGCTTGTATCACAAAATGCACAATTCTTTTGAATATTTGGGCTAAGCCGCCCCACTATAACAGATTTTGATCAAACTTAGAAAGTTTAACCCTTACCACACAAGGTAGGTTGCTTTGGCATTCCAACCCGATCCGTCACAAAATGGCCGCCATAGGCCGCCATATTGTTTTCAGCTCTGAAACGACGTTAAGACTTTAACGTCCACAAATATTTTAGTCAGGTTCACTATGAGTCAGGCAGGTTCACTATGTTTTTTCGTTCAGAATTTTGGTAGATTAGCAAAACTATACATTTTTGGAATATTCAGAGCATGAGGAATCCAAAAATTAATGTTTACATTTGCGTAGACACCTTTGCGAAAATGACACTCAGGACAGTGATGAAGATCTGTAAAAGCATATTCCTGAACGGTATAGACCTCGTAGATCCTGTGTATAAGACTTATAGTTCAATCTGATACTACCTATAACTTCCTATAACAACCTATAACTTCAAAGGACTTGTAATATCATGTATTATGTAATACAGTTATATCACAAATATAAAGACAATGGTTTTCAATTACCTTTGTTTGTTGCTTTTCTATATTCCTGAGCACTATTTTGAGGCCTTTATTGGATTCCTTGACCCAGAAAACATAGGATTAGCATATTTAATTAAGGCTCTAGGTTGACTAGAAGCCGAGATCGCGCAAAATATGTATTTTATGGCGGCCATTTTCAAAATCCAAAATGGCGGCCATGCAGGTGTCTGTGCAAATGCCAACATTGATTTTCAGATTCTCCATGCTCTGAAGATTCCATAAATGTACAGGTTTGCTCATCCCAAAATTTTGAAAGAAATTATATTTGTTAACATAGTGAACCTGACTATCTTCATCACTGTCCTGAGTGTCATTTTCGCAAAGGTGTCTGTTGTGGAAAACCAATCAGGTCCACACAACTTTAGTCCAACTTGTGGTTTAATTCCATTTAGATCATGACATCATCCTGTAATGCAGGAAATGCAATAAGTATACGATGTGGCATCACATGGGACCATTCATAACATTCAATGCAAGCAAGCTGGATATTCTATGCTGGCGTACCGTTAGCGAGTCTACCAGATGTAACGTGTCACAGGAGAAGTCTCGGAGCACCGTCCGCAGCAGCGGGTCTTATAGTCACGCCCCTAGCGGTGTCAACGAGCAGCGAGCATCACCCCCGGGTTCAGTACGAATACGATTTCACTACAGTGTCTACGCAAATGTAAACATTAATTTTTGGATTCCTCATGCTCTGAATATTCCAAAAATGTATAGTTTTGCTAATCTACCAAAATTTTGAACGAAATTATATTTGTTAACATAGTGAACCTGACTACATGTCAATAAATTATATTTCGTTCAAAATCATGGTAGATTAGCAAACCTATACATTTTTGGAAAGGAAACTAAAACTAAAAACTCATAAGCATAAGGAAACTGCATAAGGAAACTAAAAATCAATGTTTACATTTGGAGAGATACCTGTATGGCGGCCTTTTTGGATTTTCAAAATGGCCACTGTAAAATACATATTTTGTTCTATTTCTGCCTCTAATTACCCTAAAAACTTTTTAAAATATACTAAACCTATATTTTCAGGGACAAGGAATCCAATGAAAGTATCAAATTAGTGCTATGGGGAATGGTAAGACACGAATCAAAGGTTTTGAATTGCAAAATACTGTCTTTATATTCGCGATAGGTTGCATAATCAAATACATGTTATCATTTTGTACAGGCAGTTAATAACATCAAGATGTGTCACAATAATTCATATCACCAAACATACACAGGCAGTCAGCAAAATCATATATACACATGCAGTCAGTATAACTTCACATCTACACAGGCAGTCAATGACAAAATATACACAGGCAGTCAATGGCATCAAACATACACGATTACAGAATATGCCATTTAGAGTTCGTCATCACTGTCCTGTGTGTCGTATCCGACAATATAGTCCGCATCGTTTTCACAGTCCGTTCCACACAAGCAAAGGTCGGTCAAATTGATTAAAACCACCGTTTAGAGGCCATTTTTCCCCGCAAAGCGGGGGTTGGCCTTTTCGGGGACCGTGGTAGTTGTTGTTTTTTGGTCCCCTTTTTGAAGCAATGTTTTACGGCCGGATGCCCTTCCTGACGCCAACCCTTTTTGCCGCCTTCAACGACAAACAGGGAATTACCAGTGAACTGGTACTCAATTAGCCGACCTCGGAAGGATGACAGGCTGAGTCAACCCCCCTGGCGTTAATTCGGCGATCAACCGAGATTCGAACCCAGGATCCTAGGTATCCTAAGCCGGCACCCGAGCCGCTAGCCCAACACCAGGGATCTGGTCAAATTCAATTCTTGGTCTGGTCGGTCTTCTGGTCAATTCCTGGTCGACCAGACCAATTCTGGTCAAAGTCGGTCAAATTGATTGGCAAATCGAATTGGTCGAATGGTCGATCGAATCGAATCGAATCGATCAAATTTGTCGAATGGTCGATCGAAACGATTGGTCGAATGGTCGAATTGGTCGAATGGAATTGGTCGATTGGTCGAATTGGTCGAATCGAATTGGTCGGAATTGGCAAATGTAAACATTGATTTTCAGATTTTCCATGTAATAACGTTTCCAAAAATGTATAGGTTTGCTAATCTACCATGATTTTGAACGAAAAAACATAGTGAACCTGACTATTTATGGATTTTGATCAAACTTGGTGTGTGAGACTCTTACCACACAATGTCGGTTGCTATCGCACGTCAACCCGATCTGTCACAAAATGGCCGCCATAGACCGGCATATTCTTTTCAGCTCTTAAGAAAAGCACAATAATTTAGGATGCTGAAACTGAGAAAGAAGTGAACACAACATTTACGGAAGTGAAATGTGTATATAGAAATTGACAAAAATCTTTTTAACTTCATTTAAGTCAAATCTAGTACAGACAACTGACCTATTTTAAAGTTGTCCAGTCAGTTCAGTTGAATTCTGCTTCCCTGGAAGCTCTAGTTTTTGTGGAGTTCTACTGGAGCTCTCTGATGTGGAATGTGATGCACCAAAATGATCGTCATGATCTCCTGAGTTGATTCGGGTAATGAACTTCAAAGAATCCAGAAGAATTCCTATGTTTTAAACGTGTACCATGTTAAGGTGTATAGAACGGCTGAATAGGTCCTTCCACGGCATGGCATTCTAATTACAAATTAAACAAGAAAAAGAGCAATCGGAGATTGCAAACCCTCGCCAGGATGTATTTTCAGTGGTTGTTAAGGCTTTTGTGTTGAAACAAATATGGCGGCCGAACCACGTGACCGATGACGTTATCATTATTTTTTTTTCTCTACTAATTTATTCCGAGATTATGCTCAAGAAATTTCATCTTGATCGGATGAAGTTTTGTACTTGTCAAATTATGACGTCATAATGGAGGCACCTATGACATCATCATTAACATATGTTATTCCACATGGAGAGTTCTTTACAATGAGCCATGTTTCCATTTTTTCTATTCAGCGCTTTCGGAGATATAGAGGTGCAAAGGTTTTCGGTTTTTCCAAGATGGCGGCCGAACCGCGTGACCTATGACGTCATATTTATCATTAAAAAATTATACAGGTGGAGTTTCACCTATGGTGAAAATTTCCTGTCGATCGGACAAACGGTTGCAGAGAAAATCATGTTTATTCTGTGCGGACAAACAGAGGAGTGGACGAGTCAAAGTGTGCTGGCATGGAGTAGACGAGTCAAAGTGTGCCGGCATGGAGTAGACGAGTCAAAGTTTGCCGACATGCAGTAGACGAGTCAAAGTGTGCCAGTATGGAGTAGACGAGTTAAAGTGTGCCGGCATGGAGTAGACGAGTCAAAGTGTGCCGACATGCAGTAGACGAGTCAAAGTGTGCCGGCATGGAGTGGACGAGTCAAAGTGTGCCGGCATGGAGTGGACGGGTTAAAGTGTGCCGGCATAGAGTAGATGGGTTAAAGTGTGCCGGCATGGAGTAGACTGGTTAAAGTGTGCCGGCATTAAAGTGAGCTAAACGGAAGGATTTTGAAAGTGCAAAGAAGGCAATTTGTGTTCTCCAATGTTCAAGTATATAATTCAATTTCAATAAAATAAAGTTTGTAAAAGTCATATATATTGCCGAGTGTCAATGCAACCATTGTTGACGCAGTGTCTATTACACCACCTTATCTCATATATTACATTATTTAATTCGGGCCTGTTGTTTGTGGCCATGATGACATCCTTAAAAACAGTACATTTCCTGTTTCAAATTATTCTCCATTTTGTTTGACTGTCGAGTCAAAGTTTGCTGGCTTGGAAAGCGATTAGGCAGACACAGTAAAAACAAATCGAACCCATGTCCGAAAGAAGTGGTTCTGTTGGCATTTTAAATATGAAATAGGCAAAACCTAGAAATGAATGAAATCCTTCAGAATTACCCTTTATAACCCATGGTAATTACCCTTTATAACCCACTAGAATAACCCTTTATAATTACCCTTTATAACCCATGAGAATTACCCTTTGGAACCCTTTAGAATTACCCTTTAGAACCTACTAGAATAACCCTTTAGAACCTATTAGAATTGCCCTTTAGAACCCACTAGAATAGCCCTTTATAATTACCCTTTATAACCCATGAAAATTACCCTTTGGAACCCTTTAGAATTACCTTTTATAATTACCCTCTACAACCCACTAGAATAACCCTTTAGAAACGCTTAGAATTTCCCTTTGGAACCCATTGGAATTACCCTTTAGAACCCTTTACAATTGCCCTTTAGAACCCATTAGAATTACCCGTTAGAACCCTTTACAATTACCCTTTAGAACCCTTTACAATTACCCTTTAGAACCCTTTACAATTACCCTTTGGAACCTTTTAGAATTACCCTTTAGAACCTTTTAGAATTACCCTTTAGAACCTTTTAGAATTACCCTATATAACCCTTTAGAATTACCCTTTATAACGCCTTTAGAACCCATTAGAATTACCCTTTATAACCTTTTAGAATTACCCTTTATAACCTTTTAGAATTACCCTTTCTTATTACCCTTTATAACCTTTTAGAATTACCCTTTAGAATTACCCTTTATGACCCTTTAGAATTACCCTTTAGAATTACCCTTTATGACTCTTTAGAATTACCCTTTATAACCCCTTTAGAACCCATTAGAATTACCCTTTATAACCTTTTAGAATTACCCTCTAGAAATACCCTTTATGACCCTTTAGAATTACCCTTTTCAATTACCGTTTAGAACCCATTAGAATTAGCCTTTAAAACCCTTTACAATTACCCTTTAGAATCCTCCAGAATTACACTTTAGAAATCTTTGGAATTAAACACGGTGGGAAATAAAGGTTCTTCTTCTTTATTTTTATGGATGGATGGAAGGAAGGACATTTAGTCAGGTTCACTATGTTTTTTCGTTCAAAATTTTGGTAGATTAGCAAAACTATACATTTTTGGAATATTCAGAGCATGAGGAATCCAAAAATTAATGTTTACATTTGCGTAGACACCTTTGCGAAAATGACACTCAGGACAGTGATGAAGATCTGTAAAAGCATATTCCTGAATGGTATAGACCTCGTAGATCCTGTGTGTAGGACTTGTAGTTCAATCTGATACTACCTATAACTTCCTATAACAACCTATAACTTCAAAGGACTTGCAATATCATGTATTATGTAATACAGTTATATCACAAATATAAAGACAATGGTTTTCAATTACCTTTGTTTGTTGCTTTTCTATAATCCTGAGCACTATTTTGAGGCCTTTATTGGATTCCTTGACCCAGAAAACATAGGATTAGCATATTTAATTAAGTCTCTAGGTTGACTAGAAGCCGACATCGCGCAAAATATGTATTTTTGGCGGCCATTTTCAAAATCCAAAATGGCGGCCATGCAGGTGTCTGTGCAAATGCCAACATTGATTTTCAGATTCTCCATGCTCTGATGATTCCAAAAATGTACAGGTTTGCTAATCCCAAAATTTTGAACGAAATTATATTTGTTAACACAGTGAACCTGACTATCTTCATCACTGTCCTGAGTGTCATTTTCGCAAAGGTGTCTATGCAAATGTAAACATTAATTTTTGGATTCCTCATGCGCTGAATATTCCAAAAATGTATAGTTTTGCTAATCTACCAAAATTTTGAACGAAATTATATTTGTTAACATAGTGAACCTGACTAATTGCGAAATGTTGAAGTGGCTTTACCCCTGAAAAGTTAATCTCTCCTCTTTGCAAATGTGTTATCAGGACTAATTCAGAGACAAAGTATTGTTAAACGGCAGGTTTGTTTTCCGATTCATGTTCCAATTTGTGTTCAACATTCAATCTAAATAAGCTGCTCCTCGATCATAAACAGACGTTTGTGGAAACACAGACACAGAGACGGACATACATGAACCAATTGCTTTACCCCGCTTTTCGCTTCGCATGTGTGCTGTAATAATGCTAACATCAGGCATCTGTAAAAAAAAATGTTCCAATGAAAAATGAGGGTAGATGATGAGTTTGTGAAAGTAGGTCAGGAATTGAAGAAGAAGAATTAAAGGAAAGGAGACTGCTCAGAATTAACATGTACCTAATATGTAGATGGTTCCTTTTGCAACAGCGACAACAATTGTCTTCAAATCACTCCTTCATTCCTCTCTTCTCCCGCCTCTGGAACAAACTCCCTCACTCTCTTCAATCCCACTCCACCCTCCAGGTCTTTAAAACTGCTGTTCACCACCATCTCTTATCTTCCCCCATCCAAAACCTTGATCTTTTCTACCCCCGCTAATTTCACCCCAATTCCACTTTTTTGAAATACCAACTTCTGTCCTGGAAGTCCTTGGTGTCCTTGTGTTTTATACTTCTCCCTCCACCCTCCCCCCCCCCCCCCCCCTTCCCACGCCTCCTCCCCCCAAGCCCTCTCCCTTCCACACATCTCCCTGCTCTCAAATGTTGTGTTTGTGTGCTTCCCCTTCTCTCCCCATCTTGTTTTCCGCTCCCTCTTTTTGTGTGTTTTGTTTGTCTGGTTGATTTGTTTGTGAAGTAAATGTTAGCTCTTTCACGAGCCTCGATTCAGTATACAAAAAAAAAAAAAAAAAAAAAAAATGACAAACTGTGCTTGGTTTATCTCTGCAGGCTTACGATGAGAATGATTACCGTCGATTGCGTTTCGTGGGCCGTGTTAAAGAGGTGAGCATTCGTACAATTATTCGGAAATATATTTCTTTATTTTATTTTTTCATAATTTATGCATCCAATCTTTTAGGTCAGAAGCAAAATAATTTATTTAGGCTCGTTGAATTGTCATTGCCATAATGGCTTTCTCATCTCATATATATATATATATATATATATATATATATATATATATATATATATATATATATATATATATATATATATATATACATATATATATATATCATTCTGACCTTGCAGAGCAAACATTGGTCCATTGGCCTTCATACAGACTTGGCATTTAATATGGAATATATTTTTTTTTCTTGACTTGGGTTTACTTTCTTAACTCAGTATATCAATCTGGTGAGTTTCTTTTACACTTTGGTGATTTATTTGTTAAAAGAACCATGTCACTGATTGTCTGTCGCAGCAAGAAGTCAACAACAGGATTATATCACAGGTGGCGTGGTAAAATGTACGGACAGGTGCATTTGATGATTGGCTTCACAGTCAGGTATACAAGAGTTGTTGCGTTCTGTATTCGTGGAAAACAACTGCTGCACGTCTCCAAAGGTTATTTCCGCTTCCTCGAGATGGTCCGTCAACTCGACAATGCTATTTGTCATGGAGTGGTGGCTTTACGAAATTACGGCATGAAACAGCATGCTATTGCTCGGCAGTATGGCATCACTCAAGGTCAGGTGTCAAAGATCCTGAAACGAAATGCTCAGAGGGGTGTCCCTACTCCAATACCGAGGCCAGGACGTCCCCGCAGAACCACAAGGAGGGATGATCGCCAGCTGCACCGATTAGTCCGCAATGGCCGTACCAAGTCAGCTAATCGGCTTGGGGCTGAGTGGCAGCAACTGGCAAATGTGCCTGTATCCAGAAGGCTATTCAACCAACGACTGGTTAAAGCAGGCTATCGTGCCAGGCGTCCCCTGAGAAAGCCATGCCTGACCAGACAACACCGCCAGCGCCGATTGCAGTGGGCCAGAGAGCACCGTCAATGGCAGCCAGGACACTGGAATCACGTGATCTTCAGTGACAAGTCTAGATTTCTGGTCTATCGTCAAGATGGCCGCGTCCGAGTGTGCAGATAAGTGCATGAAGCCTACAACAAAGATTGTATCGTGCCAAGAGTCCAAGCTGGAGGTGGTGGGGTGACCGTTTGGGCTGCTTTTCATGCAGGGGGCAAAACTGACCTGGTTGTTCTGAATGGAAACCTGAACCAGTTCAAGTACAGGGCCATTCTGGAAGAAACATTGCTTCCATTTGCTCATGCAGCCTTTCGAGGAAACTTTGTCTTCCAAGATGACAATGCATGGCCTCATCGTGCTCACATGATCCAACACTTTCTTGCTGACCATGGTGTAGAGCATATGGAGTGGCCTGCCATGTCCCCGGATATGAATCCGATAGAGAACTTGTGGGCAGAATTAACGTGTCAAATCGACCACTTGGACCAGCAGCCGACCTCTGTGCGTGAATTGCAGCAGGCTATTGTCACTGCATGGCAAGCGATTCCTGTCCAAACCTTGGCAAATCTCGTGAACAGCATGCCTCAACGTGTACGTGCTCTCCTGAATGCTCGTGGGGGTTACACGAAGTACTGAACTGTAATTTTACTGTCCGTAATCCCAGTCGTAATTTAACTTTTGTTTTTGTTAAAAAAAATTTTGCCTAATGTGCAAAATAAAGAGATACTTCTGGAAAACGTACAGAAGTTTAACACAGTACTGTCCATGAATTGAGTTCGATATCAGTTTACATCACTTTCAAGGATCAATTTATTTGTTTCGAAATGTCAAATGTGGTTTTTGTTTCTTTTAAAGGTCACATTAACAAAATCTAGAATAATTTCAACATAATTCCAATGAACTTTTAGTTCTAAGACATCTTGAAAAGTAAGTTCACCCCCACAAAAAAAAAATTCCATATTAAATGCCAAGTCTGTATTATTAATTTGACAGGTAACTTTTATGTAAATGGTAGAAGTCTATTTTATACAAAAGATAACATTACTTATTTTCACCAAACCCCTTGAATCATCTGGTTAATCTTTTTGATGAGGTTTAATGTGTATGTCATGGTCATTTCCTGGTTGTTTACTCATGAGGGCTGTTGTAAGGACAGGTAGCATATGGTATAGGTATATCCACCTGTTTCTGAGCTGCCTAGCAATCTGTAAGCTGTCATCCAAATGTGTATGTCATCTATAAACTGTCATCCTAGTGCTTCAGAACCAGGGTGAGGCATCAATGTGCGTGCCGTCTTCAATGGACGTTAAGCAGGATGTCCTCTCCGCTTGCATTAATTGGTGGATTCTAAAGATCCCACAGTATCTTCCATGAAGAGTAGGCGAGTTGTTTCCGGTACTTTGAACAAATCACAAATTCCTTCCATCATCAGTCAAATGTCAGGCCTGGCCTGTCAGTTCATGAAAGGCTTCATCCACAAACATTTCCTGGCTGACCCCACAATAAGGTGGGAATAATTGAAGCTTTTGAAGAAGTAATTTTCGTTGTAGTAACGGGAGTAATAATGGAAGACTGATTGCTGTCCAGTTACCACCGATGTAACTTCAACCTTGCTCTTCCATGCCTTCATTTTGCTTCCTCTTTGCAGGTGAATGAGCAGTTTGCCATCAACCTAGTTGCGGAAGAACCTGTGCAGGAGGTGGAAGGCAGAACAACCTGGTGCGACGGTGGTAATGGTGCTCTGGGTCATCCACGAGTGTACCTCAATCTGGTTTGTGGGGGTCGGGGGAGTGGAGGGCAGCTTTTTACCGTGATTTAAAACCGGACTAGTCTCAGATGTCCAATAGTGTCCATTCATTGTACGCTGGTGTAAATGTACATAGAAGTATGCTGGCACAGTTACCTTACATCCCAGTGGTTGTCTGTTCCTTCCAGCCCAAGGCACCGTGGACACTTAGAACGGGTCTCAAAAGTGTTCTCATGTTGCCACTAGATCGGCGATTTTAAAACCCAGCCGGTTAACTAATGATTTTCAGTGACGTGTTGACATGGCCATTGTCTACCCACACTGTGTTAGAGCATTGGTTCTGCCGAAGAGGTTCCTCGGTCATGGTGGGCGGTTTGCCATCCCTCTCCCGGTAGTAGTTAGTGCAGGAATTTGTCATTTGTTCCATGGTGCCGGCGATAGTTCGCCTAGTCTTGACGAAGGACACATTGGGATATTTAATGCCGGCGGACTTTAACATCCATCCGAGGGACGGCACACACACATCGATGAATCACGCCACCTGTGAAACACCGGGATGATCGTTTACAGCTGGGTCACGATTCAAGCTGGGATTTATAGCTGGGCTGGGTCACGATTGTCCTCCCCCCCCCCCCCCCCTCCCTTCCCATGTCTCTTCCCCCCAAGCCCTCTCCCTCCCACAGATCTCCCCATGTCCCTGTTCTCTGCTGTTGTACTTGTGTGCTTCCCCCTCTCTCCCCATCTTGTCTCCCGCTCCCTTTGTTTTGTCTTATTATTTCCTTTTGTTTTTTTGTCGTTAATGTTAGCTTTTTCACGAGCCTCGAACTTGTATGCAAAAAAAAAAAAAAGCCAGTCTTCATGGCTTATACGCCTATCAGGCCAAAGATGAATACTATGATGCCATTTGTGAATGTTCTGAGCTGACATTGTTTTCCCTCCTGTAGGACAAGGATGAAAATGCTGTTTGTGGGTATTGTGGCCTGCGCTTCCGACAGAAACATCAGCATCACTGAAAACGGTGCCTAAAATGTTTGTAATTTATCACTTCAAAATAAACGTGAAATTGGTCAATTTGCCATGCTCACTGTGGACCCTGTCATTATGTCCCATCGTTCTTTGAGGTCTTACGAGCGCTATTCCGATCGTTTCCTGTGCGGTTTTTGCCTGTCAGGAGCAATCATTTGACTGTTCCAAAGTGACTTCAGGAGATTGAAATAGTTGGTGATGTTTATTGATGGTGACAGCCCTCTGATAAGCGCACTTCAAATGCTTATTACACATTAGCATTTTGGACTGCTATTGGTGTTCTCATAATCGGGTGAAAAATATCTGAAATGACATGTCAAGCGCACGAATACGGATTCCGCAGATGCCAAACCTGCTTGATCCCAAGAGCTTTGTGCTTTTGATGATGTGGAAAGGATCCAGGCCGGGTATGGTTCTCGACGAGGTGAGGTTTAACAGGGGAAGTTGAAATTCGACACAGGGCACCGCTTTTAACTTATGGGGTTTTTTGCGTGTGTTCTTCGCGAAGAGTAGTAGAGGTATCACCAGCACCCTGAAGAAATTCCAAATTCCTGCCCTAACAGGGCACTGTAACCATGGCACAGCCAATGAATGAATGAATGAATCATCGTCACTCCGAAAGCTCACAGCATACCTCGGAATCTGCACTGCGCAGGAATTGGGGGCAGCACGGACCTGGTGGTTAAATAATAATCAAATTAAAGTAGAGTGAAGTCGATGGTGCACCATTGCAAATCTCCACACTTCCCACCTAAAGAAAAGTTGAAAATGGCAAAAAGGCTCCACTATTAATGGCCCAATATCAAACTTTTGAGTTAAATAAATAAATAAAAACCCATTCTGACCTCTGTGACCCTAAGTCCCCACCCCCTGGTGCATGAACCGGGGGTCAAATCCCCAAAAAACGTTACACATTTAATGCGTCACCCAATGCTGATTGCATATACAAAGTTGCCATTAAAGAATATGCTTTAAAATGTGCCCATAATTCCTTTTTTTGTTATTTGACCTTTTTTTTTTGGTTCACGAGTTATCAAACAGAGTGACCACTATATTCGTCATGGGTGTGTGTCTGTCTGTGTATCTGTCTGTCTGTCTGTCCGCAGCATAACTACCCGATGATATCATCCGATCTTGATGAAACTTGGGTGGGAGGTTGATATCAGGATCTAGTTGTGTCCTGCCGAGAGTGGGCGTATTGCGCCCATTGTGGGCGGAGCCACGCCCGAAAAAGATGTCTTTTTAGGGGGTAATCAAGTTCAAGCTACATCTTCTCTGAGGGAGTTGGTGGAATCTGACAGGGGTTTCGGTATTTGGTTAGGCCAATATCATGTGTCTAGCCCCACGGAGCTCGATTTTTCATTTTCGCCCCAAGGTCAAGGTCACAAGGTCACGAAATTTAGAAAAGTCGATTTTTGATGGTTTTATTACATTGTTTGCTTCCTGATAGGGTGAAATGTCGTACATGATCTTATATTATCACATACATGATGAAATACAAGTTTTCCAACAAATTTCAGAATCTTCGACCTTTGACCTTTGAAGGTCACAAAGGTCAAAGTTTCAAAGTTGTCGGAATCGAACCGAATTTTCGGTATTGTGTAGCTAACTAACCTCATAACTGATTATACATTATTTTCTATCTCATTTCAAGGTCAGTAACCTTCGTTTTGATATTTCTGGGCCTGGCCTGTCCGGGCCTGTTTCGCTTATAGTCCATCCTTTGTCATTGAATACCGCTCGCTCGTGAACCATCGTCGTCTCCTGACTTTTTTTTTTTTTGTATACAAGATCGAAGCTCGTGTAAGAGCATCAATCACAAAAAACAACGGACACACAAAACATACAATAAAGGGAGCGGGAGACACGATGGTGAGAGAGAGGGAAGCACACCAAACAACAGCAGAGAACAGGGACAACGGAAGATCTGTGGGAGGGAGAGGGCTTGGGGGGAGGAGGCATAGGAAGGCGGTGGGGTGGGGGGGGGGAGGTATAAAACACATGGACACTGCTAGGACTGCCAGGAAAAAGTCGGTATTTCAAAAGAGTGGATCTGGAGTGAATTAACGGGGGTCGAAAAGATCAAGGTTTTGGATGGGGGAAGATAAGAGATGGTGGTGAACAGCCGTTTTAAAGACCTGGAGGGATGAGTGGGATTGAAGAGAGTGAGGGAGTTTATTCCAGAGGTGGGAAAAAAGAGGAATGAAGGAGTGAAGGTGAGCAGAGAGTTTTGAATTTGGCAGTTTCACCAGAAGAGGGTTGCAGGCAGATCTTGTGCGACCTGTAGGAATATTTAGGGGACAGAGCACAAATAGAGCTGGGGGAGCTAGGCTGGATAGGAGTCAGTAGAAGACAGAAAGACCTATTAATTTATTTGACCTAATATAATTTGTATTTGACCTTTTTGGTATTTGACCCTAGGGTTTGAGGCCAAAAATGATACTGGTCTCACACCTTCTTTCCTTGTGATCATAACTTCAAAGTTTGGTGAATTTCTGCCCAACCGTTTAGGTTGAGATAGCATGACGGATGGACAGACAGACAGACAGACAGACAGATGGAGCCGATGACAATATCGCCCCGTTTTTTTTTTTCAACATGCCTGGGGATAATAAAACCACCATTTTCCAGCAAATTAGTGGCTGTTAGAGATTTACCTGGACAATAATGGCTGCCATGCAGCAGTGCAATAATTGGTCGATACCCACAAACCCTTGCTCTGTTCTATTCTGACTGTTGCAACAAAGACACACTCGATTGCAGCGAATGAATCCTTGCTAATTGTTATTGCTACAATTATTACAAGAAGATAAGAAACATTATTTTTTAATCTCCCGCTGATAATTTTCTTAAGAGCCAGTTAAGAATGAACTGTGATAACTTGTGAAGTGAATGACCATCGGATCTCTTTATCAGCAGACAATTCGTTGGCAGCCCCATCAAAGATATGGAAGGGGCGTTAAAAAGGAAGAGTCCGCAATGCCCCCCCCCACCCCCCCCCCCCCCCCTCGGAAAGGCCGGAATTGGTTGTGCTGAGGGAGGAGGCGGACGGACGGTGTTGCAAACCGGTGTCACAGATATACACCCCTGAGGACCCACGTAAGGTGGGTGCTCGACTTACTAAACAACCCACTCCATCTGCTTAACCCAAAGTGCATAGTGGAGCTCCGGCACGCCGCTTTATTAGCTGTAAGAACATGGCCGAGGAGGAAGATAAATTATGCAGCCATTGACATTTACCGTCTGAACATTAGGCGTTCGTGGAGAAAAGGACCTTCCGTTTGTGAATATCATAAAGGTGCACACGGGCTGTCAAACAATGACTGATGACGCCGCGTGCGCTCTGTGACCGCAACACACCTAAGACCGACACATAGCCGGGCCCGCGGCTCTTGAAGGCACCGTGGTGCTCTTTGAGCATGCACCTTTGGGACTGCCCTTCTGTTCCACAGCACAGCACCTGACAAAGGGAAACGCGATTAGGAAAATGTCAGGCGAGAGGCTAATGTATTCATTACTGCGGAGCATTGTAACTCGGCAGCCAAAACATTCCGCCTATTTGAATATCCTGCCGGCCTGTGGGACAACGATGTGACACTTTGCATAGATCCCAGCACCGACGTGCATGCTCGCTATTTGTTCAAAATTATTCCAGGCCCTTATCAAAACTCTCCTCGATCTGAAGAGTGAGTGCGGATTTGGTGGTTAGAGATGGAATTGCCAAGGGAGCCAAAGGTATTTTATTTGCGGCTTCAGAAACTTTTTAGCCTGGTGTTGGCTTAGCGGTTAGGGTGCTGGCTTGGGATCCTAGGATCCTGGGTTCGAATCCCGGTCGATCGCTGAATAAATGCCAGGGGGGTTGACTCAGCCTGTCATCCTTCTGAGGTCCCTCAGCCTGTCATCCTTCTGAGGTCCGCAAATCGAGTACCAGTTCACTGGTAATTCCCTGTGTGTCGCAAAAGGTGATTAACAGGGTTGGTGGCAGGAAGGGCATCCGGCCATAAAACATATATATATATTTTTTTTTGGATACAAGATCGAGGCTTGTGAAAGAGCGAAAATTAATCACACAAAAAGTCAAACCTACACAGAAAACACAAAATAAGGGGAGTGGTAGACAAGATGGGGAGAGAGGGGGAAGGACACAAACACAACATTTGAGAGCAGGGACATCGAGAGATCTGTGGGAGGGAGAGGGCTTGGGGGGAGGTGGGAGAGGTATAAAACATATGGACACTGCAAGGATTTCCAGGAAAGAAGTTGGAATTTCAAAAAAAGTGTATCTGGGGTGAATTAGCGGGGGTATAAAAGATCAAGGTTTTGGATGGGGGAGGATAAGAGATGGTGGTGAACAGCTGTTTTTCAAGACCTGGAGGGGGGAGTGGGATTGAAGAGAGTGTGGGAGTTTGTTCCAAAGGTGGGAGAAAAGAGGAGTGAAGGTGAGCAGAGTGTTGATTTTGGCAGTTTAATCATAAGAGGGTTGCTGGCAGATCTTGTGCGACCTGTAGGAATATTTGTGGGACAGAGCCCAGAGAGAGCTGGGGGAGCAAGGCCGGAGAGGAATCGGTAGAAGACAGAAAGATCACCAACCTGCTTGCGGTGAGTGAGTGAAAGGCCCTCGGAGTTAGCTTCATCGCAGGAGATTCCAATGATTCTGAAAGTTTTGGTTTCAACAGCGCGAATTGCTTCAAAAAGGGGACCAAGGTGCCCGTAATAAGCCAACTCCCTGCTCTTCGGGGGGGAAATGGCCTCTAAAGGTGGTTCTTTAGAAACTTTTACTTTTCATTTCGTCTAATCGGGTAGAGGTAGTTACAGACCCGTGCGCTTCCTGCTTGGTAGAGGTTGTGCCGCTGTGATTGTTCCAAAGTTTGTGTGCAGCCTGTGCCGGCTGGTTGCATCATTGCTGGGAGCGCGGCTGGGCCGGTGATGCCGTGACACTTTTACCGGTAAGCTGGTACTCACTTTGCACACCTCAGAAGGATGACGGGCTGAATCGACCCACCTGGTGTTAATTCAACGGGTGTGACAGGGGCCCAAACTCAAAACTAAGATCTTAAGCTCGCCTCTTAACCGTTAAGACAACACCAGGCTACTCATTCCAAATGAAGTTTACAAATAAAACGTTAAAACTTGTATAATTGACTCAGACTCACAACGGGATTTTTCTTGGGGACGGGTGGGTCCCTTTTGCTTGGTACACGGGTTGACCCCAATGATTGAATTTTTCTCAGCAAACGAATCAGGGACACCATGTTGTTGCATTATCCTTGTGATTTCTGGTCTCGTCAAGGCTGCAGACCTACCTTGCGGACTGAAAGCTAGGCCTCTCGTTCACCCGGAAAGGAAAATGTGAACGGAACAATGGTGCCCATCGGTGCAAAGCAAACACGCTGGGGACCAACAATGCCTAATTGATCAATTACCAGCAGTAATTAGGTCAGTCCACACTTCACTGACAGGCAGCTCTTTACTCACAGCTTTTACTCACAATGGTCGCCAGCCCTTATCTCTGCTAGCATTGGCGCGCCATTCAGCAGCGGGGCCCATCCCCACGCAAGCCCGGACGCTCCCGAGCAGCCCTGATAACGCCTGATGGCTGGTCTGAGCCTTTCCATGGTTCATCACCTTGCACGATAGCTGAAAACCGCCATTTTGAAGCGTCGCATGCGACTGTGCGTAAAGTGAAGACTTTAATTCATTCATGGAATGGGAATGGTTGAGCTCGATAACAAAACACGCCTGACAGTCGTACTAGACTCGTTGGTGTGATTTAGGAGCAAGCTGAAGGCATGAAATACCGATTACATTATTAAAATACTGGCTGGCAGGATGGCCGAGCCGTACTCGCACTCGCTGTCTAGCCTGGGATTGAATCTCGGCCCATCTATAAACTGTCATCCTGGTGGCTCACAGGTAGGGTGAGGCATCAATGTGTGTGCCCAGTCTGCCAGCATTAGGTGGTGGCCGTTAAAGATCCCCGGTGACTTTCGTGAAAAGTAGGCCAGCTATCACCGGTGCCCCAAACAAATTCCCAATTCTTGCCCTAACCTGCAGGGGGAGTTGCAACAGCGGCACAGTCGCGCTTCCAGCAATGATGGCAAAAAGTCTGAAGGTGAATATAGGAAAGACGAAGGTGATGGCAAGTGGTAAAGCATGTGGTGAGGTGGAAAGAACTGGGAAGTGGCCATGTGCTGTGTGCAGGAAGGGTGTCTGAGTGAACTCCATTCAATGTACAATGTGCGCTGAGTGGGTTCATCAAAAATGTAGTGGTCTGAGAGGGTCATTAACCAGTGTGGCAGCTACATTCAAATGTAAGTTGTGCACAGAGGGAGCTGCAGATGGAGGAAATGTTGAGTTGGATCTTGGAGACGGCGTGAGGCTGGAAGGTGTGAAAACATTTTGCTACCTCGGAGACATGCTGAATGGAGAAGGTGGATCAGACTCGGCAACGGTTGCTAGAGTGAGATGTGAATGGAAGAAGTTTCAGGAACTGAGTGGCGTGCTGATGAGGAGGGGAGTGTCATTGAAGCTGAAGGGAAAGGTGTATGCTGCATGTGTGAGAAGTGTTATGATTTATGGGAACGAGACATGGGTAATGAACGTAAAGCAGCAACGAAGGCTGGAAAGGGTGGAAATGCGAATGGTTCGGTGAATGTGCGGAGTATCGATGAGAGAGTGGAAGACAAATGATGAATTGCGAAAGATGATGGGGATAGAGCCTGTGATGGATGCTGTGAAGAGAAACAGGTTGAGATGGTTTGGTCATGTGTTGAGGAAGGGTGAAAGTGACTGGTTGAGAAGAGTGATGGAAATGCATGTAGAAGGAAGTAGAGGACGGGGAAGACCGAGAAAGACTTGGCTAAAGATGGTGGAAGGGGGTGAACCTGTAGGAATATTTGGGCAAAGGGGCAAAGGGGGTTAACAAGGGGAGATGCAGAAAATAGGGCAAAATGGAGAGGATTGTCATGGGGACCGCAACGCTAACCCCCGCTCCAGCAAGGAAAATGGCCTTAAAATGCATGTTGTTGTTGTATATATATATTTCTATTTATGTATGTATATATTTCTATTTATATTTATGTATGCATGTATGTATGTATATATGCATATGCATGTATGCATATATGTATGTATGTATGATGTATATATATATTTCTACTTCTATTTATGTATATATATATATTTCTCTTTATATTTATGTATATATATATTTCTATTTCTATTTATGTATATATGTATATATATATATTTCTATTTATATTTATGTATATATATATTTCTATTTATATATATATATATATATATTTATATTTATATTTATGTATATATTTATATTTATGTATATATATATTTATATTTATGTATATATATATTTCTATTTCTATTTATGTATATACGTATTTCTATTTAAATTTATGTATATATATGTATATATTTCAGCCTGGCGTTGGCTTAGCGGCTAGGGTGCCAGCTTGGGATCCTAGGATCCTGGGTTTGAATCCCGGTCGATCACTGAATTAACGCCAGGGGGTTAACTCAGCCTGTCATCCTTCCGAGGTCGGCTAATTGAGTACCAGTTCACTGGTAATTCCCTGTTTGTCGTAAAAGGCGACAAACAGGGTTGGCGGCAGGAAGGGCATCCGGCCGTAAAACATTGCTTCAAAAAGGGGACCGAAAAACAACAACAACCACGGTGCCCGAAAAAGGCCAACCCCCGCTTGCGGGGAAAAATGGCCTCTAAAGGTGGTTTTTAAAAATATATATATATGTATATATTTCTATTTATATTTATGTATATATATATTTATATTTATATTTATGTATATATATATATTTATATTTATATTTATGTATATATATATATATATATATATATTTATATTTCTATTTATGTTTATATTTCTATTTATGTATATATTTATATTTATGTATATATATATTTCTATTTATATTTATGTATATATATATTTCTATTTATATTTATGTATTTATATATTTCTATTTATATTTATGTATATATTTATATTTATGTATATTTATGTATATTTATATTTATGTATATAATATTTATATTTATGTATATATATTTATATTTTTATATATATATATTTATATTTTTATATATATTTTATATATATATATATATATATATATATATATATATATATATATATATATATATATATATATATATATATATATATATATACTGTATGTATGGATGTATATATATATATATATATACTGTATGTATGTTTGTATATATATGTATGTATATATATATATATACTGTATGTATGTATGTATATATATATATATATATATATATATATATATATATATATATATATATATATATATATATATATATATATATATATATATGTACACTACCAGTCATATTTTTAGAACACCTCAATTTTTCAAGTTTTATTGAAATTTACACAGTTTCATGTCTCAATGTACTCTGAAATTGAGCATAGAACAAATAAACAATTGGAGATAAATAATAAATCATAGAATCATTTTGTTTAACAAAATTTAATCTAAAATTTTGACTCGGCAAAGTAACCACCTTTTGCAGGTATCACCGCCGAACACAATCGTGGCATGGGGCGGGTACCGCGACACCCGCGACGGGCGACCGACACCACGGCTGACTCCTCCGGGCGGACCGTGCGGATCCCACCCGTTTACCTCGCAACGGTTTCTTGAACTCTCTCTTCAGAGTTCTTTTCAACTTTCCCTCACGGTACTTGTCGGCTATCGGCCTCGTGCACATCGCCCTACGACGGCCGGGTATAGGCCCGACGCTCGAGCGCCATCCATTTTCAGGGCCAGTTGATTCGGCAGGTGAGTCGTTACACACTCCTTAGTGGATTCCTATTTCCATGGGCACCGCCCTGCTGTCTCGACCAACCAACACCTTTTGCCAAGGCTCCGATGAGCATTCGCGTTCGGTGCCTTAACCCGGCGTTTGGTTCATCCCGCAGCGCCAGTTTTGCTTTCCATAAGTGGCCCACTGGGCAGCTCGCATGCCACTGGGCGTTTTTTCCTCCTCTCCAATGGCTTTATCTCTGATCATCAATTTGGCTTCAGACCAGGTCACTCTACTCTGGACATGCTGCTTCTGCTGTCTCAACAATGGATGGAGATCCTCAATGCCAAACAGGAAATTAGAGCTGTCTCCCTCGACATATCACGTGCCTTCGATATGGTCTGGCACCCCGCTCTGCTCACCAAACTCTCCTCCTTTGGTATCCATGGAAATCTCCACGCATGGCTGGCGGACTTCCTCTCTAGTCGCAGTCAACGTGTGGCCCTGAATGGGTTTCTCTCATCTCCTCTTCCTGTTCAGGCTGGAGTTCCCCAAGGCAGTGTTCTGGGCCCTGTGCTTTTTCTGGTCTTCATCAATGATCTCTCTGACTCTCTTGAAAATCCTCTCTATCTCTTTGCTGATGACTCCACTCTCTGCCGCTCCATTTCTCATCCCTCAGATCGGCAGTCTGCAGCCTCCTCACTCTCTGCAGACCTGGACAAAATCAGACTGGGCAAACAAGTGGAACATGTCTTTCAATCCTGACAAATCTCACACTCTTACGGTGTCTCTCCGAAAAGACTGACTGGACAATCCTCCCATCCACTTTCTGAATAATCCTCTCCAAGAAGTTCTGTCACTCAAGCTTTTGGGTCTCACTATCTGCCATGATCTTTCCTGGGAAAACCACATTTCCAAGCTGGCCTCCAAAGCCAGTCGACGACTGGGCATCCATCGTGCGAAGTCCTTCCTTGGCACACCTGAGCTCCTCACCACATACAAGGCTTTCATCCGCAGCTCAATGGAGTACTGCTCTCCCCTCTGGGCTGGTGCTCCTGCCTCACACCTAGCTCGTCTTCACGCTGTTGAAACCAAAGCGTTCAGAATCATTGGAATCTCCCGCGATGAAGCTATCTCCGAGGGCCTTTCACTTACTCACCGCAGGCAGGGTGGTGGTCTTTCCGTCTTCTACCGACTCATCTCCGGCCTTGCTCCCCCAGCTCTCTCTGGGCTCTGTCCCCCAAATATTCCTACAGGTCGCACAAGATCTGCCTGCAACCCTCTTATGGTTAAACTGCTAAAATCAAGATTCTCTGCTCACCTTCACTCCTTCATTCCTCTTTTCTCCCACCTCTGGAACAAACTCCCTCACTCTCTTCAATCCCACTCCTCCCTCCAGGTCTTTAAAACAGCTGTTCACCACCATCTCTTATCTTCCCCCATCCAAAACCTTGATCTTTTCTACTCCTGCTAATTTCACCCCAAATCCACTTTTTTGAAATACCAACTTCTTTCCTGGAAGTCCTTGGTGGCCTTGTGTTTTATACTTCTCCCACCCCCCTCCTCCTTCCCACGCCTCCTCCCCCCAAGCCCTCTCCCTCCCACACATCTCCCGATGTCCCTGCTCTCAAATGTTGTGTTTGTGTGCTTCCCCTTCTTTCCCCATCTTGTCTACCGCTCCCTCTTTTTATAAATTTTGTTTGTTTGTTTGATTTAATTTTTTTTTGTGATAAATTTTAGCTCTTTCACGAGCCTCGATTCTGTATACAAAAAAAAAAAAAAATTTAATTTCAATTTTTGACTCGGCAAAGTAACCACCTTTTGCAGATATAACCGCCGAACACAATCGTGGCATTCTTTCTACAATGGAAATCAAATATTGTTCGGGAAGTTCTTCCCAACACTGTTGCAGAAGTTCCCACAAATGTGTTGCACTTGTAGGTTGCTTTGCTTTCACCCTTCTGTCCAGTTCATACCAAACCAGCTCGATGGGGTTTAAGTCTGGAGACAGTGCTGGCCATTCCATGATTTGAAGCCTACCATCTTGTTCTTTTCCTCCAAGGTAGTTTTGACATCGCCTGGAGGTAATTAGGGTCATTATCTTTCTATAGGATAAACCCCAACTCGGCGCACACCAGAGGGTATTGCATGGCACTGCAAAATGCTGTGGTAGCCTTTTTGGTTCAGGGTGCCAGTCACTCTGTGCAAGTCGCCGACTCTGGATCCAGCAAAAGAGCCCCAGACCATCACGCTTCCTCCTCCATGTTTGACAGTTGGTGTCACACACTGAGGAACCATCCTTTTAGGGGGGTGGGGGTGGGGGGGGGTGGGCGACGCGACGGTCATAATGCATGGTCATACCACAACCATTTGGACTTGTGAGTCTACATTTTTCATTAAAAAGGTATCAAAAGTCAGTTCTGCATGATAACAAAGTGGAGGATGTGCGTAATCAGTCCAACAAGGATAATCAAACCACTGTGCACATGCACTCCGGGCAAAGGCTAAAGCACATGGTGATGGTGCGGCCGGCGGCAGCCACCCGGCGGTGCCCCGATCTGGCTTCTTGCCTGTTTTCTTCCAAAGTCATTGTCAGGGAAGAGAATTAATTACTGTGTGCACTAAAGGGCCAATCTAAGTGTTTATAGGAATGCGTTGCCATAAGGGACAAAGGAATGATTACCAGGTGTTACGGATTCGGCCCTAATTATTGTTGGTATTATTATTATTGTTGGTTCTCAGTAAGGGTTATTGTGGTTAAAAGGTTTAAAAGCGCTCCTGGTAAAATGTGGCTGGAAATTCGGATTGTGACCCGGAAGAAAAGGGAGCGAGGAAGAAGAAGCGTGAGGAGATCGTGAAAAGACGTTTTGGTTGAAGCTCCGGATCGAGCGGTCGGATGTACAGTGCGAGTGAACTTTGTGTCCTTGAAGGGAAGTTCGTGCGATAGGGGATATCGCCGGATTGCTGTGGAGCCTGCGTAGTCGGGTATCCTCTTTGAGGTTCCGGAGTATCCTTGCCTCAAAGCCCCGGTTCGAGTGAAAGCCGTCCGCCATCTTCGCCACGCGCGCAACCTGCAGTGAACAGGTTTTTGTCGCGTCGGCCGGGCATTATTCCCCGGTGGGTTGCCGGGGACGGCTGTGCAAGAAAGTGGCTTTTGAGGATTATAAGGAGACTCGCTGATTGAACCGCAAACGTGTACGTCGGAGCGCGTCTTTGGGAGGTTTCCCCATCCACCGCTATTGCGCGGGGTGTTGGACCACGTGACCTATGGGTTGCTTCGATCGTCCATGCCTCAATTGATTGTGATCGGACATTGATCCAACGATCGCTGGAGCAAATCGACTTCGCCTTGGAGGGGCACAGAGACATTGGGGGAGTGCTGTGAGTTTGGGTTAAAGGGATAGATAAGGTTACCATCTTAAGATTTGATTGTAGGGTTGATTGCCCCCATTGTTGTATGGCTCTTTTTGTGTGATTTATAAATATTATTGTTTGTTAATCACCCTGGGTGTGGTTTCATTATTGATTAATTTCAACCAAGGATAACATATCTTTCTGCCGGGGACCCTCTCGGGGTTCGGAGGTTTACTGAGGCCAGGGGATAGGGGTGGACCCCGTAACACAGGTCTGACACACAAGGGGTGTTATCTTATTCCCCACACTATTTAACACCCGAACATCCTGGTATGTTCACAGGTATACTCTTATCCCGACAAACCGCCTAAAAACACAGAACTTATTACAGGGTTGATTCCCTATCGCGACAGTCGAATACCTACCTACACAAATCTATCTGACTCTAGATATTCCTCTACCCAAATTCATAACAATATATATATATATATATTATATATATATAGTCGCATCCCGGGGTTAAGACCCCTGGATGACGGATGTCCGACCGAACTTTAACTACGAGGCATTTACCCAAAACTATGGCGGTGTTATCTCTTTATGGCAAGCAGGGAAACAGAGGTCCCTGGTATTATTTGGACGGACGCGACAGGGGTTTAGTCCTCAAACCCACAAACAAATAAATGTACAGGACAAGAGTTGGAAATGCAACAAATAAGGGTCTAATGAAAATAATGCAGGCAACAAAGAAATGAACGCACGGTAAACTAAAACTCCAAAATGAGGGACCCTCCACTTCGACTCATATACAGACACAGGGAGAAATAAATAAAATAAAATGTTGTGTGATGCATTGGCCGGTACTCAGCTCAGGTCTCCTCAAACGACCCTCGAACCCTGAAGGTCGTCGACTGGGTACCAGGCCCTGCACGGGAAAATGCCCGAGGGCACGAAGTCAAACTGCAGCCAGCCAGCCCGCGCGAGGCAGCTGAAACCCCTCCTCCTCCGACTGCTACGATCCACCGGGCTTCCACCACTCGCCATGCGAGCGCGTATCGTTCAAAGCGCAGCCGCCTCCACCGAAGGCCCAGGGATAGAGAGAGAACAAACTGTGACCACCTGTCATGAACACCGGAACAGAGAGAGCAATCACGAGCCAAACTGTGACCGCCTGCCCCGAACCCAGGACAGAGAGGGAAAATATGCGTCCGCTTCAACCAACGCCAGAACAGAGAGAGCAAATGGCGGACGCTTCACCTTTTCTCTTCCTCATTCTAGAAAGTTCCCTCTGACGTCACCCTCGCTCCAATCACCGAGTGCCGTCGAATTGTCCCAACCAATCGTCCTTCGGGGCGTGGCCTTTTTTTTTTTTTTTTTTTTGTATACAAAATCGAGGCTCGTGAAACAGCGAACATTAATCACACAGAAAGACAAACCGACACATAAAACATATAACATGGGGAGAGGTAGACAAGATGGGGAGAGAGGGAGAAGGACACAAAACACAACATTTGAGAGCAGGGACATCGAGAGATCTGTGGGAGGGAGACGGCTTTGGGGGGTGCATGGGAAGGGGGGGGGGGGAGTGGGAGAGGTATAAAACATATGGACACTGCCAGGACTTCCAGGAAAGAAGTTGGAATTTCAAACAAAGTGGATCTGGATGCATTCGCGGGGGTAGAAAAGATCAAGGTTTTGGATGGGGGAAGATAAGAGATGGTGGTGAACAGCTGTTTTAAAGACCTGGAGGGAGGAGAGGGATTGAAGTGAGTGTGGGAGTTTGTTCCAGATGCGGGAGAAAAGAGGAATGAAAGAGTGAAGGTGAGCAGAGAGCCGAGATTTCGGCAGTTTAACCATCAGAGGGTTGCTGGCAGATCTTGTGCGACCTGTAGGAATATTTGGGGGACAAAGCACAGAGAGAGCTGGGGGAGCAAGGTCGGAGAGGAGTCAGTAGAAGACAGAAAGACCACCTACCTGCCTGCGGTGAGTGGGTGAAAGGCCTCGGAGATAGCTTCATCGCGGGAGATTCCAATGATTCTGAAAGCTTTGGTTTCAACAGCGTGAAGCCGAGCTAGGTGTGAGGCAGGAGCACCGGCCCACAGGGGAGAACAGTATTCCATTGAGCTGAGGATGAAAGCCTTGTATATGGTTAGGAGCTCAGGTGTGCCGAGGAAGGACTTCGCACGACGGAGGATGCCCAGTCGGCGACTGGCTTTGGAGGCCAGCTTGGAAATGTGGTTTTCCCAAGAAAGATCATGGCAGATAGTGAGACCCAAAAGGTCTCAAGAAAATGGCCTCACGGCCATTCTTGGTGCCCATCGACAAGGTTCTGCTGGGCGAGGTCATAGTGTCTGGGTACCGTCAGCGATTATGTTGTTTTAATTATGCGGCGATTGCATGGCTGGCCGAGTGAGTTATATACAGTCACATGAAAAAGTAAGTACACCCCATGTAAAGTTTTGACTTTTTCAACATACAGCTATTTGATCTTCATTTCAACAATATTGATAGATAAAGGTGATATAATACAACAAATATCATGAAACATTTACATTTTGTCGTCCATTGTATAATTTAAATAAACATAAATGCAAATTTCACATGTGGAAAAAGTAAGTACACCCTTGGCTCTAATCGGTGGTATTGCCCCCTTTGGCAGAAACAACCTCAAGTAGGCGTTTCTTATAACTGTCTACCAGTCACTGACATCGACTGGGAGAAATTTTTGCCCACGCCTCCATGCGGAATTCTTTCAGCTGTGCGATGTTTGAGGGGTTTCTTGCATGCACAGCTCGTTTCAAATCCCCCCACAACATCTCGATGGGATTTAGATCCGGGCTTTGACTTGGCGATTCCAGAACCCTCCATTTCTTTCTTTTCAGCCATTCCTTGGTGGATTTACTGGTATGTTTCGGGTCATTGTCATGTTGCAAGGTCCACCTTCGGTTGATCTTCAACTTTCCGACAGATGGCCTCACATTATCCTCAAGCACCCTCTGGTACAATGAAGAATTCATAGTGGATTCTGTGATGGTGAGCTGCCCAGGCCCTGATGCAGCAAAGCTGCCCCAAACCATAATATTTCCACCACCATTCCTTACAGTTGGTGTCAGGTTATTGTGGTCAAATGCTGTCTTTGGTTTTCGCCAAACATGTCTTCTGGTACTGTGGCCAAATAGCTCTACCTTGACTCATCTGTCCAGAGCACATTGTTCCAGAAGTGCTGGTCTTTGCCTGGGTGTTCATTGGCAAACTTTAGTCTTGCCCTGATGCTCTTTCTGGACAGCAAAGGTTTCCTCCTGGCACACCTACCATGCAGATCAAATTTGTGCAGCCTCTTTCTAATGGTAGACTTGTGCACTTTGACATCAACAGTGGCAAGAACTACCTGTAGATCCCCTGATGACACTCTGGGGTTCTTAGAGACTTCTTTCAGCATCTTCCGGTCTGCTCTCGGGCTGAACTTGCTGGGGCGGCCTGGCCTGAACAAGTTGGCAGTTGTTTTGAATCTTCTTCACTTGTAGATGATCTTCCGGACAGTCAAATGATTGATTTCAAATTATTTGGAGATCTTTTTAAATCCCTTTCTAGACTCGTAGGCATCTATAACCTTCTTTCTGAAGGCCTCAGAGAGCTCTTTTGATCTCGGCATTGTGACGCCGCACACGTCATCAACAAAGAGCAAACTAAACGAAATGTCTGAGTTTTAAATAAGACAGGTTCCTCCAAGATCCTCTCTGACGATGTTCTAATCATTTGCACCTGAGCTGGTGCACCTGATTCCAATTTTAGGTATTTTGAAGTAGTGATAAATGTAAGGGTGTACTTACTTTTTCCACATGCGAAATTTGCATTTATGTTTATTTAAATTATACAATGGACTACAAAATGTAAATGTTTCATGATATTTGTTATATTATATCACCTTTATCTATCAATATTGTTGAAATGAAGATCAAATAGCTGTATGTTGAAATATGTTGAAAAAGTCAAAACTCTACATGGGGTGTACTTACTTTTTCACGTGACTGTACATCCCAGTCCACAGGATCAAAATACATAGTCAAACAAACGCACATCCCACCCAGTCCACAGGGCCAGAATGAATGGTCATTCCACAACTT
The DNA here is from genome assembly GCF_964187855.1 of Myxine glutinosa. Classification (NCBI taxonomy): domain Eukaryota; kingdom Metazoa; phylum Chordata; class Myxini; order Myxiniformes; family Myxinidae; genus Myxine; species Myxine glutinosa. Next base: position 7,868,224 of record NC_136270.1, on the reverse strand, counting down.
TATCAGTGAGGGATCTTGTGATTCCGCCTTTTCTACAGCAAAAAAGTTAAAAGTCAAACATTGTCACAAAGCTCAGGACATGCACTTTGGCCTTAAGGCCAAGGTACACAGTCCAACAAAGCTTGTCAAAATAATGTACACATGCACTTCATCCCGAAAGCCAAAGCACACGGTCAAACAAACGCGTACTTCCCAGGTCACAAGGCCAGAATGAATGGTCATTGGTCACTCCATAACTTGAGAACGATCACTGCACAGAGTGGTGTCCACGCAGGGGATTAGGTGATAGGCCTCTCTTGGGGGAGTACCGTATCTACAAAAAGCACTTCTCAATTGAAATTGTGACCATTGGGGGGATTTTGAAAGTCAATTGGAGAAGAAATCCCTTTATCACACCAGCACTTCCTGCAAGACAATAACTCAGCCATAATGTGAATTTCACTTGGACATCTTTAGTCCTGGATATAATTTATAGGAATCTTGTTAACCATAGAATGGATACCCAAGCAGGGTGGAAGCATGGCAGGCACCCACTGTTGGTCTGGACCCTTGCAGAAAGTGCTGGTGTGGCACAGAATTTTCGTTGGTCATCCCACAAAGGCCCACTTTGTGCTACTTTCGTGAGGAGTGGGGAGGGTTGGCACAGGGACAGGTTGTGAAGAGTATTTCGATAATATTCCCACTCACTCACACACACAAACACCGTGAGTAATGATTGAAAGTTCCTACATGCTTCAAACATTTACACCTTTTTATTTTGTCTCCCTCTGGATACCTATTTCTCTTTTATGACATTTTCCAAGTTATAGCTGAGGGGAAAATGGCAGTTTATTATGTTGTAGTTTCACTTTATAGTTGACCTGATGACCTTAAGGGGTCATGCTTTTGAACAGAGGTGAGTGCGCAGATCTCTTTCCAATCAGACAGTTTCCAAACATGGCAGACGAATGGGCTGGGGAGGAGAGAGGGATGTGTACACATGGAAGCCCTGGTGGAAACTGTCATCAGAACCTTTAGCCATGCCTTACTGTTGTTGAAATACAAGAGGGAAAAGGAGCGAAAGGAGAAGTGGGGTTGGAAGGGGGGATGAACCACGAAGGATGGGGTAGTAGAAAATATCTCACCCCAACTCTCTGGTACAACTTGATTGGAGGGGATAAAGGGGGTTAATATTTACCCTTGGGGCATATTATACACCACAAATATATTGTGGATCGGGAATACCGACATAGTAGATTATATGCTTCATTGAGTACAGTACAGCCCAGCAGATTACAAACGATCCTTCAAATGGTGTTACAAGCACCAAATGTTGCATGTGTTCTTCGGTCACTTTTTTTTTTGAAAAAAAAAAAGGAGTAGTGGGGTGGAAGTTTTTTTTGGAACTTCCTAAACTTCCAAGATGGCTACCAATGATGGCCTTGGGTTATGGTTTTCCACATAGGAATTGACAAAGTTGTTTGTCCTTTCGTGTACTCATAAATCAGAACTTTGAAAGATCTGCAAGGCTCTGTCCGACATGGGGGTCAGTGTTCATTTCCCTTCACAGAGCAGCCTTTGATGGACAGGTGGCAATAAAGAAGCCATTACTGAAAATACGCATCTAAAAGCTCGAATGGAGTTTGCGAAAAAGCATCTTGATGATATTGTAGGCATGTGGAAAAACGTTTTGTGGTCAGTTGAGACAAAAATTGAACTTGTTAGTCTAAATTCAAAGTGTTACTTCTGGCAGAAGCCTAACACTCCACATCACCCAATCAACACCATCCCTACTGTCAAGCATGGTGGTGGCAGTATCATGTTATGGGGCTGTTTTTCATCAGCAGGGACTGGCAAGTTTGTCAGGGTAGAAGGGACAATGGATGGTGCAAAGTAAGAGAGAATCATTGATGAAAACCTGCTAGAGTCAGCCATGAATCTTGGGCCGAATTTCAGCAGGATAATGATTCATGATTTACAAAGCTAAATCTGATCCGAAGCACAAAGCTAAAGCCACACTGGATTGGCTGAAGAAGAAGAAAACAAGAAGACGTCATGCGTAGCACGATACTTGCAAAATCCGCCCCTCCTCCCCCACCCTCAAAGTTTTCCATTGATACAGCAAATTGTCCATTTCATGAAGATTAAAATTTACGATCTTGATCAAAGCTCGGGTCAACAGGATGAAAAGTGAGGATTTTTTAGATGAAAAATGATGATTTTAGAAGTTTGACCTTGAGATGACATTTGACCTTTTCACCTCCTAAATCGGTGGTTTCCCAATTCAGTGAGGCAATACACAAATGCTGTTCTATTTTCAAGTCAATCAGATGAAAATTGATGGGTTTTCAGATGAAAATGAATGATTTTGCCAATTTAGTGACTCGATATGTAAATGCTGTTCAATTTTCAACTCAATCGGTTGAGAATTGACGGCTTTTTCAATGAAAATTGATGACTTTTAAAATTTGACCTTCGATCTTTTGACCTCAAAAATAGTTGGTTTTCCTATTTAGTGACACAATATACAAATGCTATTCAATTTTCAAGTCAATCGGATTTTAAATGGCGATTTTAGAAATTTGACCTCCAGATGACCTTTGACCTTTGACCTCAAAATCAATAGGCTTTTCAATTGGAACGACCTAGACAACTTGGTGAAGTTTCGTGACGATCGGTTTAGAATTGTGACCTGTAGGCTGGTGACAAACAAACAGACAGAACCACAAACGCAACCGACCAATATACTTGAAAAATCTTCGATTTTGCAAGTAATAAATGTTATTGAGTGGCCCAGTCAAAGTCTTCACGTGAACCCAATTTAACATTTATGGCGAGACTTGAAGATTGCAGTCCATCGACAGTCCCCATCAAACTTGGCAGAAGTAGAGAAATTTTCATTTGAAGAATGGGCAAAGATTTCACCATCCCATTGTACAAAGCTGGTAGAGACGTACTACCCAAAAAAACTTGGAGCAGTCATTGCTGCAAAATGTGCTTCCACCAAGTACTGAGCTAAAGGATTGAATACTTTTGTAAACAGTGAATTTTGATTTATACATGTTTTTCCAGGTATTCCTGACATCTAACCTCCTACAACTATAACAGAGTTTAGTTTGATCACATCAGTTATGAATAAAAAAGTTAATTTGGAAAAATTGTTTCCATATAATTTGTAATTCATCTAAATGTGGCATTATTGGTCGGGGTTGAATACTTTTGTAGGCCACTGTACATGTATGGAACTATGGTGTAACTGTTACGGATTCGTCACTTCCGTTGTGGTGGTTTGCATCCACTGTAAATATTTCTGATTCCATGTACTATTATTGTTTTCAAACAGTTTATTGTCCATGAACTGTTTCAAAAGGTAAAAAAGTTAATGTTAAAAGAAACAGGAAACCGGATCGAGAACCGGACGACGAAGAGGAAGAAGAGGGAGGAAAAAATGGCGCAGTGAGTGAGTCGGACAAGAAAGCCGAGTCGCGCCGAGTTCTGAAGCGAACGTTGGCGAACAAGAGTCACTAGCGAACTTTCGGGTTTCCGGAAAAGGGATTCCTACGACAGAGTTGTCATCGCTGTGACCAATCAACCTGCGTGTCAGGTTTTTGGCGGTGGATTCCGAAGAGAATTATCGCCGGGCCGTCCCGTCTCAAGAGCGGGTCGTTGGCCATTTTGACTCGCGCAGGACTTGTGTTTCGCTCGCGGTTTCGTCTCTTTTCGACAATTTTCACCGCATTCAGACGTCGATCTGGGGCATGTGTGTGACATGGCTTTTTGAAGGTTACTTCGTCCATACCTGAGGGTGTGATCTCTCAGTCGCCTGTAGGGCGCCTTTGAATTTCCCAGTCGCCTTGAGGGCGCCTTTGTTCAGCTTCGGCTGTGTGACTGTATTTCCATCCGCACGGGATTCTGGTCTCGATTGGACATCGTTCTGGCGATCGCTGGAGCGAAGCAACGTTGGCTTGAAGCTGGGAATAAGAGACATTGGGGAATGTTCTTGTTTCACTCACTTGGAGCACAGTGAGTTCTATATTACAAAACTGATGGTACCATCATAGGACATATTGATTGTACTTTTGAATACTATTATTGTTGTACTGTTATTCTTTTGTGATCTTAATACAATATTTGTTTGTGAGTAACAATTGGGGTGGCTTCTCCATTGATTTTTGACATACAGAATAACACATTTTTCTGCTGTGACTCCTCTCGGGGCTCGGAGGTACACCGTGACCAGGAGGTCGGGGAGGAGCACGTAACAGTAACCAAAATATTTGTCTTGTGAAATAATAGCACGACTACGGAGTGGACCCAAACCGATTCTACTATCCAAAAGCAATTCTTCTTTCTAAAACCTGCTTCATGTCTATGCTTATTGTTCAAAATTAGTCTTGACATCATGACATGTACAACTACATAGTGATGTGCGGATGAAGCCAAAGCAATAACATTTGCGCCTTCCATGGCATTCTGTCTTGCATCCACATTTTGTGAGTTCATGGCAACATTCTGCAGTAGGGGGGAGTGTAGTCCAACAAATCTGCCACATGTCATTTTGTTGAAGCTATCCCTAGTTGGCAGGGCTCTCACCTTCTGCCTGGCACACTGTTGACTGACACCATATGCATTCTTCCTGGTAGGCAGCATGCTTGGTATACTGCAGCAGGACAGAATGATTCGGTTGGATTGAATCATCAGACCTCTGCTTTCTGACAAATAAGTTCAGTCATGCATCATTAACATTAGTAGTTGTACTGGACCTATCATACATTGTGATGACAAATCTGAAGAATCTGAATCCAGAATCTGAAGGTCTTATCTCCAACTATTGGTGGATATTAGCTGAGATTAGTGAAGACATCTGACGGATTGGCACACACATCCAATGTCACCCATGCAGATTTTTTTTCTCCTTTTTCTGCTCGACTTGTCTGGGCCAATTGCAGAAGTGATGTCATCACTCATTTGTAGTTTCCAGAAAAAACAGTTCGTGTTAACTTTTGATGACCCCTGTGATCTCTGTGATCATCACCATCTGTGATCTGTGAATAGGGTATTTTAGGATAAGAAGCAACACGAATCGGGCTGGAATCTGGTTCCACAACACTGCTAAATTTCTGTTCTTCTAATCCCAATTCGAAGTTTGGAAAGCAGTTTGGTCATACATTTGTGAGAGGATGATGATAGTGAAATGATCTTGTTTCCTCCTATGAATATGATTTTCACAAACACAACAGCGGTAATTGCTGATAACTACCACCTGAATTGCCGGTAACTACTACCTGAATTGGTGGTAACTACCACCTGAATTGCCGGTAACCACCACCTGAATTGCCAGTAACCACCACCTAAATCGCCGGTAACCACCACCTGAATCATCGGTAACCACCACCTGAATCATCGGTAACCACCACCTGAATCATCGGTAACCACCACCTGAATCGCCAGTAACCACCACCTGAATTGCCGGTAACCACCACCTGAATCGCTGGTAACCACCACCTGAATCTCCGGTAACCACCACCTGAATCGCTGGTAACCACCACCTGAATCACCGGTAACCACCACCTGAATCGCTGGTAACCACCACCTGAATCACCGGTAACCACCACCTGAATCGCTGGTAACCACCACCTGAATCGTCGGTAACCACCACCTTGAATCGCCGGTAACCACCACCTGAATCGCCGGTAACCACCACCTGAACTGGCTACTGGGTGCGACGACGCCAATATTTGGGATGTGGGGTTGTGGTGATGTAGTCGGGTAGTCTGGAGGCCAATGTGGTGTTGTGGGTGTCCGAGGTGTGTGGACCGTGTCTTCTGGGATTGAGTCTCCTGGTGGAGCATGGCTGTCGGCTAGACCTTGGGTATGGTCAAGTGTGAGTGGGCACTGGGGGCTGCATGTGGTCGGACTGGGGGAGGTGGGAGGTGCAGGGGGCGTGGTGTGGATGCCACGCGCTGCGACCATGCCCCCCAGGTCCGAGGCCTTGGGCATGGTGGGGTTAGCGGCAGGTGCTCGCCACGTTGGCCGGCTGGGGCTGGTGGAGCCGTGTTCCTCGCAGGGGTCAGGGGGATGGAAGGTGGGTTGCACCCTTATGGACACTCATGGGCCTTGCTGGTGTTTCGGCTGCTCAGCTTGCCCGATGGCCCTTGCATGGTAGCGGGGGCGGAGCTGTTGTAGCCAAGGTTAGTAGTATAGTAAAGGTCACCGGAGGAGGCAGATCCACATACTTGCCAGTACAGTCAGATAAAAAGCAAATTTAGGAAAAATTGATAGGCCCCATGGGATAAATTTGGAATTCGGTGGTGGATGGCACTCTTGGACCTGACCCACCAGCAACTACCTGCACATGAGGTAAGTGCCTTGAGGTTTACTGTCCCAGGTGTTTAGTACTTGCTCATAAATTGGGACATGAGGAATTTGGAATGGGGGGCGGGTGAGACTGATGGCATGGCCGGTGAGGGGATTGGAATGTGTGCCACAAAGTGTCTTGTGGATGGCGTTTGTTTACGTGTCAAGGTTTTTGTGTTTTTACGTGGTCGTGAGGATGGAGATGGAATTGTGATTCTTGAAATGTGTTTGGAAATGTGAATTTTTATGACATCTTCTTATTGAAATATGTGGTAGATAATTGAATGGCAGTTGGGGAGGAAATGGTATTGTGGATTTTGTGGGTGGGGAAGGTGTGTCTGTTCGCAGGTACAGATCAAGCTCTGGAGGAGCGGTGACTACGGCCCCCCTGATGTAATTTGCCCCTGACAGCCAGTGGTGTATGGAAATTGGGAGCCCGTTGGTAGGGAAGTCTGGTTGGGCGTCCTGCGGTATGGAGACCTCTGGCAACCCTTGAGGCTATGTGAGAGCCTGAGGCAAAGGAGCCTGGTGTGGAGACCTTCCCGGCGGGATGACAGCTAAAGGAGCTGTTTGGCTGTCACGGGGCCAATAATTAAAGGGGGGGGGGGGTGGAGAAGTCGTAAGTTGGGCGACTTGTTTTTGGACTGCGGGCACCACAGCCTGAAGCGCCCCACCATTTTGCTTGTACGATACTTCCCCGCTGCCTAGTTGAGGATCACACACACATGTGTTATGACATCTATGCCATGGTCTTGCAGGGGGGTGAAGTATGTGTTTTTTTATGATTATTGCGATGTGTGTGAATGGTTATGGGATTTGTGTGAATGAATGGGGGAGAAATCCACCGAGCCATGTCACTCACCTATAACACCAGGACAGGGTCTGCGGAAATTTTGGAAAATTGGGATGGCTCCGCAGGTAATGTTGGGTATTGTGGCATCCACCGGGGGACGTGGTCTATAGATTGGGGTTGTACAAATGTTTACGAATTTTTGAGGTTTTGCATTTTCGATTAAGTCTTATGGTCAAGGTAGTTTTTTGTGTGTTGTTGACATTTTTCTTCCTGCCCCAGGAGTTAGGAGCGAGGGCTCAAGTTTTGTAAATATTTGAAATGTTGTTGCTTAAAGGGTGTAGACTGTAGAATGTTAATGAGAATAGGTAAGTTAGCTATGGCTCGCTTCCCACAGCCCTCCAAATTTATTTCATAGGCTAATTAAGTGTGAGTCGGTAAGTGTTAAGGCTGGAACGGTAGCACCTTGCGGGAGCTATGGTTTTGGGGGGGGGGGGGGCTGTGTTACGTTTGTAGGGGGTAGGCAATGATTACCTTAGTCCAGGTAGAATTGCATGGTATACCATCCTCCGTATGTCGCGATGAAGAAGAAGAATCCCCATGTATCATTAGTGGGAAATTCGTTTAGACCAGATGTTGTGTAAGCACGTATAAATGTCCCCATGAGAGGGGTGGGGTTATGTTAATTAGTTAGGGATTTATGGGTAATTATTCCCTGTATGTAAATGGCCTCTGTTATTTTTCCTCTGTTCCTTATGACAATGCAGCACACACACATAGCCAGACAATCGGCATGCATTATCACACTAAATAAAAGCTAACCGGAAACGGGATATTCAACCACCAATGATACTGATGACCTGGTGATCACAAAGCCACAGGAGGTCCGTGAGGCCACGCCCCGAAGAGCAGTGATTGGTTAGGATGGTTGAGCAACAAAGAGAGGGACTGGCTGATAGGAACAGGCACGGGCAGTGTTGGATGACGTCAGTGCCTTGAGTACATAGGAGTTAGAGGGCCGACATTTTCTCTCTTGGTCCTGGCTCTGGTCGTGGGCAGTCACACTTTGCCTCGGGTGTGCTCATGAGGAGAACTTGTGGAGCTCGGGAAACCTTTGCAACATCGGAGGAGGGGGTGTTGGTTGACGGTGGTACTCTTCGGAGACGGAGGAGATAGCGAGCAAACAAAAGGAGGCTATTCTGTCTGCTTGCCTCATGCCGGCGGCTGGCTACAGGCACGAATTTGCGCCATCTTGTGTGCTTCCCACGTGGGGTGGTTATGCCGCGGATATGACCATCAAACTCCTAAAAGCCTCGTCGACTACAGCTGAGTGCCGGCCGATACAAATACAAGGAACATTATTTTATTTCTTTATCATTCCCTTGTCTGTATACGCGTCCGTATGGAGGGTCCCTCGATTAGGAATCTTAATTTTATCGTGCATTTTGTTGTTTGCCGGCATTTATTTTATTAAACCTTTTTTATTGTACATTTTAAATCCGTGTCGGTTGGAATTAATTATGGCAGGTTCGAGGACGTCCGGTGGGACCCGTTACTGGTAAGTCCAATACTTCCTCTGTGAGCGACACAACAGACTCCTCCACATGCCATGCCTCCAAAATCCTACTTCTTCGTTTACTGGGGGTTGCACCCCAGTGCAATGTTCTCCCTAACATTAAGACAACGGGTCAATGAGCACCGCAAGGCCTTCGAGTGCAACTTTCCAAAGAGATCTGCCATTGCCAAACATGGTCTGAAAGTTGGCCATGTTCCCGTTGGGATAATGCTAGCATTTTGGGTGCAACCCCCAGTAAACGAAGAAGGAGGATTTTGGAGGCATGGCATGTGGAGGAGTCTGTTGTGTCACTCACAGAGGAAGTATTGGACTTACCAGTAGCTTTTGGCCCTCTCATGCAGAAACGTACCAGACAAACTGCATCACCAAGCATATAAATTATTACCTCTGTTGCTGTCACTTGGGTATATATTCTCACTTTAGGTTTGCAATGTATCCGTTTAGCTTAATTTGTTTAAGTTACCACCATCACTTGAAGCAATTAATCATGTTGTTTATTTTTCATCGATTTATTTGAATGATGCTACGTTTTGTTTTGATTCAACGGATGATTTAACGGTTGTTTTGATGTAACATCCCAAGGTGTGGTTTCAGTTGTTCCAACGGTTTTGATTTCCAGTTTAAATTTAAATGGCACGAGTTGTTCCAGAATGGCATTGATTGGTGGTTTGGTGTCCTCACCCCCTTTTTCCCTTATATAAGGGAGGGTATAGAGTTGTTTTGCTTTACTCTTGAGAAAGGTCAGTGGATGCACGTTTATCTGTGTTGCTGATCGAAACGTCGAGCAGTTCTTTATTTGCTCATTAAAGGTTGGAGAACTAAAAATGGATTCATTACATAGTCACGTGAAAAAGTAAGTACACCCCATGTAAAGTTTTGACTTTTTCAACATATTTCAACATACAGCTATTTGATCTTCATTTCAACAATATTGACAGATAAAGGTGATATAATATAACAAATATCATGAAACATTTACATTTTGTAGTCCATTGTACAATTGAAATAAACATTAATGCAAATTTTGCATGTGGAAAAGTAAGTACACCCTTGGCTCTAATAGGTGGTATTGCCCCCTTTGGCAGAAACAACCTCAAGTAGGCGTTTCTTATAACTGTCTACCAGTCTCTGACCTCGACTGGGAGAAATTTTTGCCCACTCCTCCATGCAAAATTCTTTCAGCTGTGCGATGTTTGAGTGGTTTCTTGCATGCACAGCTCGTTTCAAATCCCCCCACAACATCTCGATGGGATTTAGATCCGGGCTTTGACTTGGCCATTCCAGAACCCTCCATTTCTTTCTTTTCAGCCAATCCTTGGTGGATTTACTGGTATGTTTAGGGTCATTGTCATGTTGCAAGGTCCACCTTCGGTTGAGCTTCAACTTTCCGACAGATGGCCTCACATTATCCTCAAGCACCCTCTGGTACAATGAAGAATTCATAGTGGATTATATGATGGTGAGCTGCCCAGGCCCTGATGCAGCAAAGCAGCCCCAAACCATAATATTTCCACCACCATGCTTTACAGTTGGTATCAGGTTCTTGTGGTCAATTGCTGTCTTTGGTTTTCGCCAAACATGTCTTCTGGTACTGTGGTCAAATAGCTCTACCTTTGAGTCATCTGTCCAGAGCACATTCTTCCAGAAGTGCTGGTCTTTGCCTAGGTGTTCATTGGCAAACTTTAGTCTTGCCCTGATGTTCTTTCTGGACAGCAAAGGTTTCCTCCTGGCACACCTCCCATGTAGATCAAATATCTGCAGCCTCTTTCTAATGGTAGACCCATGCACCTTGACATCAACAGTGGCAAGAGCTACCTGTAGGTCCCGTGATGACATTCTGGGGTTCTTAGAGACTTCTTTCAGCATCTTGCGGTCTGCTATCGGGCTGAACTTGCTGGGGTGGCCTGGCCTGAACAACTTGGCAGTTGTTTGGAAACTTCTCCACTTATAGATGATCTTCTGGACAGTCGAATGATTGATTTGAAATTGTTTGGAGAGCTTTTTTAATCCTTTCCCAGTCGTAGGCATCAATAGCCTTCTTTCTGAAGGCCGCAGAGAGCTCTTTTGATCTAGGCATGGTGATGCCACACACTTCAACAACAAAGAGCAAACCAAACGAAATGTCCGAGCTTTAAATAAGACAGGTTCCTCCAAGATCCTCTCTAACGATATTCCAATCATTTTCACCTTAGCTGGTGCACCTGATTCTAATTTTAGGTATTTGAAGTCGTGATAAATATAGGGGTGTACTTACTTTTTCCACATGCGAAATTTGCATTTATGTTTATTTAAATTATACAATGGACTACCAAATGTAAATGTTCATGATATTTGTTGTATTATATCACCTTTATCTATCAATATTGTTGAAATGAAGATCAAATAGTTGCATTGTTGTTGTTGTTGTTGTTGTTGTTTTTTACAGAATCGAGGGTTGTGAAAGAGCTAACATTTATCAAACAAACAAGCAAACAAAGTATATAAAAAGGGGAGCGGCAGACAAGATGGGGAGAGAAGGGGAGGAAGCACACAAACACAACATTTGAGAGCGGGGACATCGGGAGATGTGTGGGAGGGAGAGGGCTTGGGGGGAGGCAGGATAGGTATAAAACGCAAGGACACTAAGGACTTCCAGGAAAGCAGTTGGTATTTCAAAAAGGTGGATTTGGGGTGAAATTAGCGGGGGTAGAAAAGATCAAGGTTTTGCTTGGGGAAGATAAGAGATGGTGGTGAACAGCTGTTTTAAAGACCTGGATGGAGGAGTGGGATTGAAGAGAGTGAGGGAGTTTGTTCCAGAGGCAGGAGAAAAGAGGAATGAAGGAGTGAAGGTGAGCAGAGAGTCTTGATTTTGGCAGTTTAACCATAAGAGGGTTGCAGGCAGATCTTGTGCGACCTGTAGGAATATTTGGGGGACAGAGCACAGACAGGGCTGGGGGGGGGGGCTAGGCCGGAGAGGAGTCGGTAGAAGACGGAAAGACCACCAACCTGCCTGCGGTGAGTAAGTGAAAGGCCCTCGGAGATAGCGTCATCGCGGGAGATTCCAATGATTCTGAAAATGATAATTGGAGATTCCAATGATTCATGTGGAAATATGTTGAAAAAGTCAAAACTTTACATGGGGTGTCCTTACTTTTTCACGTGACTGTATATATGATATATACAGTCACGTGAAATATAAATATATATGCAGTGCAGTGTCTGTCCTGTCCTGTGTTGTGTTGTCCTGTCTTGTCCTGTGTTGTCACTGAACTACTTTCTCCAACTTTTGTGAAATCGTACCAAACTTCTGGTATGCACATATCTCTCCCGTTGGTATGTCCTAAGGGTATTATTATTTATTTTTTTTTGCAAATTATTATTTTTTTTTTGGGAATTTTTTCAGGAAAAAAAATTTTTTCAACTTAAGTTTTCAACTTCAATTGTTTATAAAATGTGATATCACGTATATTACTAATACATTTGGAGGTATTTTGAATTATGTGGTGGTGACGTGTTTTCAAATCACATGGTGGTGAGGTATTTTTAAATCACATGGTGGTGAGGTGTTTTGAATTACGTGGTGGTGAGGTATTTATAATTATGTGGTGGTGAGGTGTTTTCAATTATGTGGTGGTGAGGTGTTTTGAATTAGTTGGTGATGAGGTGTTTTGAATTACGTGGTGGTGAGCTGTTTTGAATTAATTGGTGGTGAGGTGTTTTTAAATGACGTGGTGGTGAGGTGTTTTTAATTTCGTGGCTGTGAGGTGTTTTTAATTTCGTGGTGGTGAGGTGTTTTTATTCGGTGTTTTATGGCTGTGAGGTGTTTTTATTACGTGTTTTATGGCTGTGAGGTGTTTTCAATTTCGTGATGGTGAGGTGTTTTTAATTTCGTGGTGGTGAGGTGTTTTTGTTACGTGTTTTATGGCTGTGAGGTGTTTTAAATTACTTGGTGGTGAGGTGTTTTGAATTACTTGGTGGTGAGGTGTTTTGAGTTACGTGGTGGTGAGGTGTAATCGTCCCAAACTTCCAGTCTGCACCTACCCCTCCCTCCCGTATGTATGTGCTGAGGGGTTCTTTTTTGAATTATATTTTTTTTTTCAACCTAAATCTTCAACCTAAATTGTTTATAAAAATGTAATATCACAAATAAATTTGTGCAAAATAATTGTTGGTAATATGATTGGTGTAAATCATGACAACACTGCAACTCAGGTACAGTCATTATCCTCAGCTAAAACAAGCCCTTTCCCCAGTATCGACGCGCTCGCCTCACCAAGCTAATATATATATTGAGAGGGTGACAGGGTGACAGCATTCTGCGCAAAATCGTGTGGTCCGATGAAGCAAACTTTAAGCTATCGGGTGTCGTTAATCGGCACAATTGTGTGTACTACGCAACTGAAAACCCTAAAGTCACGATTGAGCAACAGCTCAATCAACCTGGGGTGACAGTGTGGGCTGGCCTGTCCTGCAAAGGTGTGGTTGGACCTATCATTCTGCACAGGACTGTCGATCAACACGTGTATCTGAACATGCTGACAGATACAATCATACCACAGGTACGCGAACAACAGCAGCAGGACGACTTCTACTTTCAGCAGGATGGGTGCCACCGCACTTCGCACTCACTGTGCGTGCGCTACTTGACAAAGAATTTCCCAACAGGTGGATTGGACGTCGGGGAGCCGTTGACTGGCCACCACGTTCGCCGGATCTCACCCCTATGGACTTCTTTTTCTGGGGATGTGTAAAAGACAGGGTTTTCGCACGCAAGCCACGTTCTGTTGATGCCATGATTCAGTTCATACGGGAGGCTTGCCAGGAAATTGATGCTGATAAAGACCTTTGTGCCAGAGTGTGCATGGGTGTCCACACTCGACTAGTGGAGTGTGTGAATGCCGGGGGCAAACAGTTTGAACATATGTTTATTATTGATATGTTTATTATTGATATGTTATTATTGATATGCTTGTATAATCAATAAAATACGTTTTGTGCGCACGTTTTGTTTTTCTTTACTGTATACCTACTTTTGCAGCCCCCTGTATATAAAGATATATATATATATAGTATATATGTATATATATATATATATATATATATATATATATATATATATATTGAACTTACGTTTGTAGGGGGTAGACAATGAATACCTTAGAACCAGGTAGAATGTATAGATTAGTGTGCTCCGATTATCGTGAAGAAGAGGAACCAACCCATGTAATAAGTCGGGAATTTGTATTAGACCGGACTGTCGGGTTAAGTTTGTATATTCGTCCCCATCAGAGGAGTGGGGCTTGTTAATTCGTTTAGGAATTATGTTAATTAATCCCCTGTGTGCCGATGCCTCTGTAATTTATACCTTTGCTCCTTATGACACAGCATTAGACATGAGCCAAAATTGCCCATTAAACTACACAAATTAATAATAAAACCCACCGAAAACTCAAATCGAACAATACCACTGGCGCCGTAGCCGCTACATCACCACAAGGACAGGCAGGCCTAGAGCCATGACCAGAAGAGCGGTGATTGGGCAGGGGGGGTTGATTGGCACAAGCCCGGGTAAGATGGGACTTGCTGATCGGAGAGATGGACTAAAAAGAGGTGGCAGATGGTGATTGGTGAAGCAGGCACGGATGACGTCAGAGCAGCGTGTACAAAATAGATGGAGTGGCAGACATTTTTCCTTCTCGTACTGGATGTAAAAGTGGACGGTTGTGCTTGCTCTCTGTATGGGGAAGCTTCATTGTGAACGGCCACGTCCCGAGACTTGCTGGTGGTCATGAAAAGGCGGAACAGCCACGGACAGAGAGCTGCAGTTTTCCAGGAAAGAACGACGAGTGGATGAGCGCTGCTTGTCGCTGCAGTGTGACGAGGCCAGGGGTGAGCGAGACGCCCAGCGAGGCCTGCTTCGCGTCAATGAGCGCGTTTCGTGCGCAACGACGCCAAGGCCTCGGACGGTCTTTGGGGGTTCCTGGCGGGACGCACCGATCGAGTTGAGTTAAGTGCCATAAAATTACACCTTTTATTTTTACATCATTATTTTTATCCTTTGTATGTTTTCAAGTCTGTTGTGGGGATGTCCCAATTTAGGAATTTAGTTTTATCGTGTGTTATCTTTGTACCAGCATTTCTTTCATTAAACCTGTTAATTCTTTAGTACATTTTAAACCCGTTTTCGTTTGAGTTTATTGCAGGTTTGAAGACTGCCGGTGGGATCGTGAAGGTAAGCTCTGGTTTCCCCCTCCCCTCCCTCTTGCCCCCCCCCCCCCCCCACGCATATTCTCCGCTGTATTTTTGATTGAATGCCTCATATCAGAGTAACAGCTTGTTTGGCTATTCGTTCTTTGGAAAGATTTTAATTACAAGGAACACGACAATATATGTTACTTATGGTTGTCACCTCTGGATAACCCCAAAAGGATGGCGAGTCTTTAAAGACCACAAATATATATATATATATACACTCGTATATGATCTTACACTCTCCGTTGACCAGGTGCCTGTCCCTGTCTCCACACCACTTTCAATCCCCTACATAAGTAACATCTAATCTCACCACATACTTCTTCACTTTATATGGAACATCGCTCAGTCTTGGAAAAAAACCCCAACTCATACCTTCTTCATAATTGGCTCTACAGAGTGGCCACAAAGTCCCTATGAACGCAGTTAGAATTGATCTGTATGCTCCCCTCCATTCTCTGCACAAATTGGAATTTTTCTCCATGTTCTTCTGTATTTGTTGAATTTTTCTTCAAGTCTCTATCAGAAAGCTCATGAACATATTCAGGCTTAAATGGCTTCAATCCCAGATCCTTCATTATTTTTTGGTTGCGAGTGGAATGCCTAACTCAGATCTTTTTCGAGATGATTTCAGTGGTGACCTTGAGCAGGACTCTTCAATAATGTCCACATGGCGTTTACGTGATGCTGGATGATCAGAACGCTTCAAATCAAGGACACTCCCTGTTGAAAAAGCCTTCTTCTCCCATTCCAGCATCGTGTCTGCAGGAGCTGGTTTATCGCACCTTTGCGAAAATCTTCTTCTTCTTATGTCTTCAAAAGTTGCTCCTTCTCGCACGCGGTCGTGAAACCAAACACAAGTAATCGGTCTCTCTTCTATCGTGTACTCACTGGTGTCCGTCATGCTGAAGCCGTACCTGGAAAACAAATAAGTAACGGAGGACACTCTTGTGCATCGGGACTTTGTGGCCACTCTGTACTTCTGACAACCTCAGCTCCATCTATCTATAATTCCACTAATCTCTGTGTGTATGTTTGTTTGTACGTTTGTTTGTTTGTTTGTATGTCTGTGACCGCTGTTTCTCGACAACTACCGGTCCGATATACTTGAAACTTGCCAGGTATATTGCTGGGGACCCGAGGATGTGCCTTTTCAAGGTTTTAAATTAATCGCAGAAGTAGTTACCGAGCTATGTCCAAAAAACGATTCAACCAATCAGAGAGCAGCGAGCTATCACGTGTGCCGAACGTGGCGAACACACTCTGCCTCGGATGGCACATTTGAGAGCGTATTCATTTATTTCCCGTCGGCAAACTATGTTGCCGTTAAACTATGTTTTAAAACTAATTATAAAACTAATTAAAACTAATTTGCGATTCATCGTAACTGCGATTTGCGAACTTCCGGACAGTGAGGACTGCACTTCCGGCATCCAATCACAGAACGCGTTATTGCGTAGGCGTGGCCGATGTGAGAGCGAGCAGCGAGCCGAGCCCAGCGCGTGCGCCATTACGGTACGTAATTCGATTTCTTCCGGAGAAAATAATAATTTCTCGATTTCTTATGCGCATTATTTCTCCCAATTCAGTCAGAGCGAAGGGCGGAAGCGAAGAGCGTTGTTTTTTTTGTTTACGGGCGTACGGGCGGGGTAGAGCGTACGGGTAGCGTTTTTTTTTTTTTTTTGGCACATTTGAGAGCGTATTCATTTATTTCACGTTGGCAAACTATGTTGCCGCTATGTTGCCGTTAAACTATGTTTTAAAACTAATTAAAACTAATTTGCGATTCTTTCGCTTTCCTGCGCATTTGTGCACGCTATGGCGATTTCTTTACCAAACTCCGCTAGCCGTTAGCTTTGGACCAAACCATTTCATGTAAATAGAGGGGGGGGATTGTCACCGTACTCGCAAGCCGTTAGCTTTGGACCAAACCATTGCATGTAAATAGAGGGGGGGGATATACTTTTAGATATATATATAGTACGGGCATGCCCTAGTTATATCAAATCGGACACCTGGCTCTATCAACGTCACCATACCTTCTACCCCATTCCACGACCTCCTCCCTCCTTGCATTCAAGTAAGTATCGTGAAGTTGACTCTCGATAATTCCTCCTTTGATATCTGCAACATTCAAGATCTTTTCTTGTCCAACAAAACCTTTGGGAATCCAAATCTATTTTCAAAGATTTTCCTTCTCCTCTCCTTCTCCAACTCTCCTTTTTCCTCCTCATCCTTATTGCCCTTCCCAACCTCTCAACCTCGTGAGCCCCTGCATCCTCAGTTCTTCCACTCTTCCACACCTCATTTGCAAAGCCCACAAATCCTTCCTCAACTATTGGGTGTCCCTTTGCCTTCTGTTTAATAAACGCTTCTCTCGCCTCTTTACGACACTCAAACTACTGTTTCACTCCAAACGTTTCACAAGCACACTCAAACACAATCTCATTCATCCTCCCTTAATGGTTTCACAGGTACGGTGATTCATCAAGGTGTGTGCCGTCCCTCGGATAGGCGTTAAAGATCCCGCGATGTCCTTTATGAAGAGTAGGCGCGTATTTGCTTGAAAAAATCCTGCCCTAACCAGCAGGGGGCACTGCATCAGCGGCACAGCTCCCAGCAACTGCGCAAACCAGCAGCCACAGGCTGCACACGAAATAGGTGAATCTTCCTCAATTTTTTTTTTGGGGGGGGGGATACAAGATCGAGGCTCGTGTAAGAGCTAACATTAATCACAAAAAAAACGGGCACATAAAACAACATATAATAAGGGGAGCAGTAAACAAGATGGGGAGGGAGGGGGAAGCACACAAGTACAACAACAGAGAACAGGGACATCGGGAGATCTGTGGGAGGGAGAGGGCTTGGGGGGAGGAGGCGTGGGAAGGGGAGAGGGGTAAATCAATCTGTCCTGCATTCCTCCCTTCAATTTCCCAAGCCCAATTACAGCAGCGCATGCATCCCCTCCTATAAAGCTACCTTCTCCCGGTCACTTAATTATCCTGCCCCTCCTACCTCTCTCCCAGGTGAACTACAACCCCAGAACCTGAAACACCACACAACACATACTCGCCTCTGAGCTGTCTCGCCACACTTCAAATCTCAGGTCAGCTACAAACTGCCGTCCTGGTGTGTCGCAGGCAGAGAGAAGCATCCATGGTGTTTGTCGTCATTCGGTGGACGTTATAAAATGGCGCCATGTCTGCAACCCTCTTGGAAATGCCCGGATCTGCCTCCAAAGTTACGCAGCAATGTCACACTTTTCTGGGCACCATGTCGTTTTTTAAAAAATGACACTTTTTAATGTGTCGTCTTGCAATATATGGGGATCATAAATGGCGGGTGTGATAATTAATCGCAAAATTAGACACAATTTTGGATGATAATTAATTAAAGCAATTTACTTGCTATGAGAGTGGTTCAGGCCCTGCAACATCCTCAAACAAAGCCCAAGTGTTCCTTGGATTATGGAATCCGACTCCAGATTTCTTATGTCTTCAAGATGTCATCCAACTAGTTCCAGAATTCCAACCACAAAGGTTTTTGGTTATACATGATGCAAACTGCTGTCCTGGTATGATATTGCGCACACGGGGGCGCAGCATATGGGAGTTCTGCGGATCAGAGCTCAATTTTAAGCCGGCTATTCCATCGACCTGTTGCATGCGAGTAATAATAGAGATGATTCGGGAGGCACAAAGATTGCACGAATTCCACCTGTGTCGCAAATTGGGAAGATTGAAGTCTCTACTCCACCTACCTCTGTTCTGGCCATAATGAATCCTACCTTCTTGGAAGGTCGGTAGAGAGGGAGGTTTGGCCAAACGAGATGAATTTTCATGAGTTTGTTCAGGGTGCCGGAGATAACTTACCTACAATCTGCGCAAGACACTGTGGGATCCTTCAGGTCCAACAGCTAATGCTAGCAGACACGGGACACCGAGCTTAACGTCCCCTTGGAGGGACAGCGCACTTTGTGACGTAACGCTCCACCTGTGAAACACCAATCCGACAATTTGTGATGAAGTTGGGAATCGAACCGAGACTAGACATCTCAAATGTAAGTGCATTTTACCTGTTCCATTATTGACCCGACGTTTTGATCGCTAAATACATTGGTAAGTACCTCCCTAGGTGAGTTTTTGGATCTGCAGCAGCCAGATCGATGATGTAGCCAACAAGCAGCAACGTGCTAGATTGATTCATCTTGTGCTTTCTCCTGGAGACTGATATGGCCGTTGATGTACTTCAGCAAATCCTATTGACAACATATAACGATGGCTGGTGATGATAAATATGGTCCTGAGGTTTACTCGCTTCATCCGTTGGACTATAGGGTACCAGCAGGGGTACCTGGTGTTGCCCGGTGTTCCAATCCTGTTGACATTTTGAAGAAATCACATTTGGGATTTTTTTTCCTATTTTTGTAGGGGCTAAACACCTTCATACACCCACTAAGGAATGGGGTTGGGGATCATTTAATATCCCCTTTCACATAGCTACCTACACAAGCTTATGGAGCGATTTGGAGAAAAAAAATCCAACTTCTTTTTGTCAAAAAAATTCAAAAAAACATTCTCCCCGACACTTACTGATGAACATCTAAAAGTTTGGCGAGGATCCTTTTAGCTATCTCTGAGAAAAATGACAACACACACAGATAGACAGACAAACACACGCAGACAGACACACAGAGACAGGCAGATAGACACACACACACACACACACAGGCAGACAAACACACACAGATAGAGAAACAAACGCAGACACACAGATAGAGAAACACACACAGACAGACACACAGAGACAGGCAGATAGACACATACACACACTCTCACACACACACAGGCAGACAAACAGACAAACACACACAGATAGAGAAACAAACGCAGACACACAGATAGAGAAACACACACAGACAGAGACAGGCAGATAGACACACACACACACACAGACACACAGACAGGCAGATAGACACACACACACACACACAGACAAACACACACAGACAGACACACAAACATTTCTCATAGTATAGATAGTGAGACGAATTGAATGTTTTCTGAAGTCGTTTCATGCAATTTGAAATGTTACTAAATTCGAGAAGTTTGATTGTCGGAGGAACAAAGGAAATGCGATTTAAATTATACACGATCGTCCTGGGATGTGCGATTTGTGTTTTTAAAGTTTGTTTCATTTTAATTTATGTCTCGAACTCGCACCACGCGTTATGAAGGTTTAGCGAATTAGAAATAACGGCGAATGTGAAACACCGAGGAAAGTTTTCTTTTTTTTATTTACAAAATTCGATAATTCGTCGTGCATGAAATTTATTTATTTATTTATTTATCTCTGTAGCGAAATTCCTTAAATTATTAACTTCATTTGGAATATATTTCATGGCTGTGCTGCGAAAAGTTCATTCGCTTGGCATTACCGTTTGTAAATGTTGCCTTAACGGTTAAGGTGGCTCGCTTGAGATCTCAGGGTCTTGAGCTTGAGGCCAAGTCGCACCGTTAAATAACATCAGGTGGGTTGACTCGGTCTGTCATCCTTCCGAGGTCGGAAAAACCGAGTGCCAGCTTACTGGAAACGGGGGGCACTGCATCCGCGGCACTGCATCGGATGCAAAGCGCGGCCACAGTCCGCCGGCCTCGGTTCACAAAGAGCGCCGTCCCTCGGATGGACGTTAAGCCGGGTGTCCTGTCTGCTAGTATTAGTTGATGGATGTTAAAGATCCCAGGGAGTCTTTCGCGAAGAGTAGGTGAGTTATCGCAGGCACCCTGAACAAATTACAATTTCTTACCATAACCACTACCGCTGGTAAGGCTAAAGATGCCAGGGAGTCTTTCGCGAAGAGTAGGTGAGTTATCGCAGGCACCCTGAACAAATTACAATTTCTTACCATAACCACTACCGCTGGCAAGGCTAAAGATGCCAGGGAGTCTTTCGCGAAGAGTAGGTGAGTTATCGCAGGCACCCTGAACAAATTACAAATTCTTACCATAACAACTACCGCTGGCAAGGCAATGGCAAACCATACCCTGCACTATTTCCTTTCCAGTGAACCTTTTTTGGCACTCCTAACAGCCTCATGTTATTATAGGAGGAATCCATCCAGGAATTTTTTTTCCCGACAGGTTGTATTTCCTAACTGTGCAAATACACGAAGTCGTGAAAGTTTCGTTCGGTGTCTTTTGAAAATGAAGATTGTTTGGAAAGTCCACCACGCGAAAACTAACCTCAGTAATAGAGACGAAGCAAGCTCGTGTATAATATTACACTCTATATGCCAATTGCGTTATTGCTCAATGATATTTGCTGCTTTCCTAATCGCTAATTAACTTTAGTTTCCCACTAATTAAGGAACTTGTGTTGATGACATTTTTTTTTTCGCAAGTAGGCCTCACTCGTGTCCGTTGAGAAAGGCCTTTCTTGATGTAAATCATGGAACCGTGCAAGACAGGAACGCTTGGGAAAAATCCGTCTTGCACAATAATAAAGTGCAGCAATACTAAAGTATACCATAACTATACGAGAGTATACTATAATTATACGACAGTATACTATACTATAATTATACTGGAGTACACTATAACTATGCCAGAGTGTACTATAACTATAGAGTATACTATAACTATACTGGAGTATACTATAATTATACTGG
Source organism: Myxine glutinosa (assembly GCF_964187855.1). Lineage (NCBI taxonomy): Eukaryota > Metazoa > Chordata > Myxini > Myxiniformes > Myxinidae > Myxine > Myxine glutinosa. Next base: position 7,846,624 of record NC_136270.1, on the reverse strand, counting down.
AGGACACTATAACTATACTAGAGTACACTATAACTATACTAGAGTATACTATAACTATACTAGAGTATACTATAACTATACTGGAGTATACTATAACTATACTGGAGTACACTATAACTATGCTAGAGAATACTATACTATGATTATACTGGAGTACACTATAACTATACTCGAGTACACTATACCAAGACTGAGTATACTATAACTATACTAGAGTATACTATAACTATACTAGAGTATACTATAACTATACTGGAGTACACTATAACTATACTAGAGAATACTATACTATGATTATACTGGAGTACACCATACCTATACTTGAGTATACTATAACTATACTAGATTACACTATAACTATACTAGAGTATACTATAATTATACGAGAGTACACAATAACTATACTAGAGTGCATTATAACTATACTGGAGTACACTATAATTATACTGGAATACACTATAACTATACTAGAGTATACTATGATTATACCAGAGTACACTTTAACTATACTAGAGTATACTATAACTATACTAGAGTATACTATAATTATACTAGTGTATACTATAACTATACTAGAGTACATTATAACTATACTGGAGTATACTATAACTATACTGGAGTACACTATAACTATACTAGAGAATACTATACTATAACTATACTGGAGTATATTATAATTATACTGGAATACACTATAACTATACTAGAGTATACTATAACTATACTAGAGTACATTATAACTATACTGGAGTATACTATAATTACACTGGAATACACTATAACTATGCTGGAGTATACTATAATTATACTGGAAAACACTATAACTAAACTCGAGTGTACTATGATTATACGAGAGTATACTTTAACTATACTAGAGTGTACTATTACTATACTGGAGTACATTATAACTATACTAGAGTGTACTATAATTATACTAGAGTATACTATAATTATACTGGAGTATACTATAATTATACTGGAGTATACTATAATTATACTGGAGTATACTATAACTATACTAGAGTATAATATAGCATATATATATGCTTTATATTAATCATCCAATCATCGTCACCTTTCGCCACATTCCGTTTGTTGGGTTCTTCATCTCCAGTTGTTGGGTGCTCTCTGAGGTCGAAGACCCATAGACCGTGTGGAATCAACACAACCCTTCACAAACCGGCTGGCAAGGATTGACATCCGTGGAAAGATTGGGGCTGTAATTTTGGAATGTCTCCAGGCTACCAGCGTGCAAAGGCCTGCTCTTTGAGAAGTTTGGAAAGGCACCCTGAGGTCTTTCACGTCCACCTGCAGCGGGTGCTGGTACACGGGATAGCCGGCTTATAAAGGCCCCTTTTGAAGGACGGTGCCCTACCCGAGAAACACCAATCTCTTAAGACTCGTATATTGATCAAATATACTCAATAATGGTGCGTGTGTATCAATAATGAGTTGATCAGTAAGTATGTGGCCTGATATGCAAAGTCAATAGAACGATATTATTTATATTTCAACATTGCCGTTTTACGGCCATTTTAACTGAACAACCACCATCACTATTATACATACACCTCGATGTTAAGCCACACACTTGCTGATGGACCGTTGTCCACTGGATCACAACTCGATTTCCATCATCGGGAGCATGAGTACCCGGAAGTAAAATTTTAATGTCGGGTTTTCAACTTCACTCACAAAAATAATGCTTTCTCATTCGTCGCTATACATCCCAATTGCTGTCACCGCCATCATCATTCCAACGACCAGTAACGACCCGCCGCTCTGCCCACATATTACTGTCGCCAATGAGTGGACAGGGAGGCATGACCTCTTAATGTCCAGGGGGCAAGGGGAAGCATCAATGAGCTTGAATCACATACATTTCGGAACAAACGTGACGGCGTCGTTGAATTTGTACAAACGCGGGAGCTGGACCCGAGCGGGAACTTGGGGGTCTATCCTCGCACCACAGTCCTCAACAATGCAGCCCCCTGTGGTGGTTTCTCCCACAACCGATCGCACTGCACGGTCTGGCTTGGTAGCCGTCTCGACTAGCGACCATATTTTGGGTTTCACCTCCACCAGAAGTCTCTGATCAGCTCTCAAGACCGGAGGGTGCTGCAGCGGAGGTGACGATGGACAGGGGGATCTCTGAGCTTCGGCACACTCCGTGTCGGTCTCCTTTTTGCGCATTTCCCTTGCTGCTCCATCCCACTCCGCAATTGTCTCCAGGTCGCTTCCATTTCTAGCGACCCTCTCAGTGGGCACTTCTTCGCCTCCTGGTCCATGACGATGAGTGAGGGCTAAGTCCAAGGGAAGCCTTTCATCTGTTTCCTGAGCCGTTTCAATGCTGTCCGTCTCCAAAACTTCAGCTCCGGCCCCGCAGAGGGTCATCTCAGACCCTCGAAGTGACTCGAGTGGATCGATATCCACACTCTCCAAATCGATCTCCTCCGATTCAGAATCGCTCCTCCTGGTGTTGGGAGGTGCCTCGACCCCTCGCTCTTCGGGTCCAGAGCCCCAGCATGTACTGCTCTTGTTCTCCTTCTTGAGTCGTCTCCGGGCGTTCGCAAACCACGTGGAGACCTGCGTGAGGGTCATCTTTGTGACCAGGGCGAGCATTATCTTCTCGCCTTTGGTGGGATACGGGTTCTTGCGATGCTCATTGAGCCAAGCCTTGAGCATGCTCGTGCTCTCTCTGCTCGCAGTCTTGCTCACCCTTCCAGGTTCGGCTCCTGCAGTCAGGTGTGACCCCAGCCCGGCGGCATGCGGCCCATACGGGTTGTAGTAGGCGGCGAGCGCTGCGTGCGAGCCATGTTGGGTGAGGTAGGCATGAGCGTGCGGAGATCCCGGCACATCCTTCAATTCGTATTGTGTACCCTGCACAATCCGAAGGGTGAGGGAAAAGGATCACGTTACACCGAGCTCCTCGCAATGCTCAATTATACAAATCTGACTCACATGCAATCAAGGCAAATTGAGCATACATTCTGTGATGGTGCAACATTCATCCTTTAAAGGAGAAAGATGATAATAAAGCGCCTGTTCATGACTTTTGCTTTCAAAGTGACTTCATAGGATCCATTCGCAGATGCTTGGTCATTGCCAACAAACTTTCTATAAACTTGGTAGCGAGCATCCTGCACCCACTACACAAATCCGTGCTGATGTCTTTTCTGTATACAAAGTCGAGGCTCGTATAAGTGCTAACACATAAAACACATGGAAACAGAAACACACATAGAAACGTAATAAAGGGAGCGGGAGACAAGAGGGGGGGGGGGGGGGGGGGAGAGGGAAGTACACAACCAACAATAGCGAACAGGGACGTCGGTAGATTTGTGGAAGGGAGAGGGCTGGGGCGAAGAAGGGGGTACACGATATAATACAAACGGACACTACTAGGAATTTCAGGAAAGAGAACGGAATTTTAAAAAGGTGGATTTAGGGTATATTAACTCTCCATATTATAATCTCTCGCAATTTCATGCCTTGATAAAAAATAAATATAAACAATCCAATGCACAGAAAGGTAGTTCACTCTCTTTAAATCAACCACACGTCAACTAACAATCTCGCATCTCATTTCGGGGTTTTGGTTATTGTTTAGTGTTAATGAAACCTACTTCACCTCTTCAATTGTCCATCTGAATTCACACATGTGAAGTGAAAAAACGAATCTTCACTAATCCACCTAACTAATGGCTGTTATGTGTACATGGTGGGCCACAATGGTGTTTTTTAATTACCACTTCAAACTTGTCACATTTGTGTGGCCCATTCTGTTTAAATACGTAAACGTATATTGTTCAGAAAGTTCTACAATCGACGTACACGCGAAAATGTATTTATCCATGCATATAATATACATTAGTTTAACTATCTATTTAACCATGTATATAACACATATTGGTTTAAATATTCATCTATTTAACCAAGTATATAACACGTATTGGTCTATCTATTTAACCATGTATATAACACATATTGGTTTAAATATCCATCTATTTAACCAAGTATATAACACTTATTGGTCTATCTATTTAACCATGCATACAACACGTATTAGTTTAAATATCCATCTATTTAACCAAGTATATAACACGTATTGGTCTATCTATTTAACCATGCATACAACACGTATTAGTCTAAATATCCATCTCTTTAACAATGTGTAAAACACGTATTAGTTTAAATATCCATCTATTTAACCAAGTATATAACACGTATTGGTCTATCTATTTAACCATGCATACAACACGTATTAGTCTAAATATCCATCTCTTTAACAATGTGTAAAACACGTATTAGTTTAAATATCCATCTATTTAACCAAGTATATAACACGTATTGGTCTATCTATTTAACCATGCATACAACACGTATTAGTCTAAATATCCATCTCTTTAACAATGTGAAAAACACGTATTAGTTTAAATATCCATCTATTTAACCAAGTATATAACACGTATTGGTCTATCTATTTAACCATGCATACAACACGTATTAGTTTAAATATCCATCTATTTAATTATGCATACAACACATATTGGTTTAAATATTCATCTCTTTAACCAAGTATATTCCACGTATTGCTCTATCTATTTAACCATGTGTACAACACGTATTAGTCTAAATATCTATCTCTTTAACAATGTGTAAAACACGTATTAGTTTAAATATCCATCTATTTAACCATGTATACAACAACTATTGGTCTATCTATCTAACCATGAATATAACACGTGTTAGTTTAAATATCCATCTATGTAACCATGTGTATAACACGTATTAGTTTAAATATCCAGCTATTTAACCATGTATACAACATGTATTAGTGTAAATGTCCATCTATTTAACCATGTATACAACAACTATTGGTCTATCTATTTAACCATGAATATAACACGTATTCGTTTAAATATCCATCTATGTAACCATGTGTATAACACGTATTAGTTTAAATATCCATCTATTTAACCATGTATACAACATGTATTAGTGTAAATGTCCATCTATTTAACCATATATAGATTTAACCATGTATATAAATATGTAAATATATATAAATACATATATCTATCAATATATATATATATATATATATATATATATATATATATATATATATATATATATATATATATATATATATACATACATACATACATACATACATACATACCTCTATAAATATATAAATATAAATGTATAAATACATACATCTATAAATATATATAAATATATAAAAATAAATATATATAAATACATAATCTATAAATATATATATATATATATCGATAAATATGTTTAAAATATATATATATAAATATATATAATATATATATATATATAAAACTAAAAAATATATATACAGTATATATATATATAATCACATGCTGTATATCCATATATTTCACCATGTTTATATAACACATATTGGTTAAACTCCGGTATCTATTTAATCATGTATTACTATTTACCACATATTGGTTTAACCAGCTATATTTATCTAATGTATAAAACACGTATGATTTAGCTATACAACTATGTATACAATAGGTATTGGTTTAAAGATGTATTTAATAACCATGGCTTTGACATATAACGGTGCCACGTGGACAACCCAAGAAGTTTCACATCTCTCCAAGTTCGTTACCGTCAATCTTAAACCGACGTTAAAGTAAACGAAAAGGTTCCGAAATGACGTATCGTGCGCACTTCTCGTTCACACAGCACGAAAATCCAAACATGTTGACCGCACATCAGCACAGGTTACGCTGTTACAGCGCACGTTACAGGTACATGTGCCAAACGATCATCAGATAATTTGGACCATCAGAAGTTCCGCTTCCGCGAGACATTCCACATTGGACCCGGAGTTTCCAGATTGGACACATTTTGTCCAGACATGCTGGCAGGCCGTCCGCAGAACTGGCCGTAAAAAGCGGGTTTGACAACGTCTGGGTCGATGAAGCATCCGGATTGTTACCTCCCCTCCCTCCCCCCTCCCCTTCCCCGTTACTCCACTCTGACAGAAGGCTGCTGCACGTGTGCGTAGAGAGCCAGCTCAGCCGCAGAGTACGGCACCAGAGCAGCGTAGCTGAGGCCGGCGTACGAGGAGCCATATAGTCCGAGGAGCGAAGTCGCGGCTGGACCAGACCCGTCCGGTGCTAGGCGTGTGGGAGTCATCGAGCCGTTCGACTCGGACGAGCCAAAGGCTGGAGGAGACCCGGACAGGTAAGGGTGTCCCAATTGGAGAAACGCCATGACCGGACCTGCTGATGAAACTCAGTCGGAGAGGGACAGGGGAGGGGGAGGGGTTGGAGGGAAAAGTGGACTGGTGGATGAATGAATGAATGGATAGATCGTTAAATGAATGTATAAATAAATTGATGAGCTAATGTATTGATCAAAACTAAAAGCGCTCCGTACGGAATGAGCGCCGCGAACAAACGGCGCAGCTCCGCGGCCCGTGGGGTCTATAAAGGGGTCGCTAAGGGGCGGAGCCAAAACGACCCTCCTCATTGGAGTCTCCTCCTCCTCCTCACTTTGTACCTTCAGTTTGAGAACTGAGGACAGAAGACGTGTATGTGTTACAGGATGTCATTATAACGCAGTCAATAAAACCTGCTTTGGCAGACCATCGCCGCAAACATTGGTTGCATCACATTGCTTTACATGTTGCTGCAAAAGGCACCAGTTTGTGGTCTATACGTCATCGGAAACGGTTGCTAATGCAATTATTTACGGTTCCTAGTAATAAAATTATGTTAATGCAAGTATTTACAGTAAACGTCCGTGAGTATTTGGTCAATGTTTCTGGAATTACAGCATTACGCCAACATGCATCATGCGCGATATATATATATATATATATATACACAGTCACGTGAAAAAGTAAGTACACCCCATGTAGTTTTGACTTTTTCAACATATTTCAACATACAGCTATTTGATCTTCATCTATCTATAATTCCACTAATCTCTGTCTGTGTGTGTGTGTGTGTGTGTGTGTGTGTGTGTGTGTGTGTGTGTGTGTGTATGCGACCGCTGTTTCTCGACAACTACCGGTCCGATATACTTGAAACTTGCCAGGTATATTGCTGGGGACCCGAGGATGTGCCTTTTCAAGGTTTCATATTAATCGGACAATTACTTACCGAGCTATGTCCAAAAAACGATTCAACCAATCAGAGAGCAGCGAGCTATCGCGTGTGCCGAACGTGGCGAACACACTCTGCCTCGGATGGCACATTTGAGAGCGTATTCATTTATTTCCCGTCGGCAAACTATGTTGGCGCTATGTTGGCATTAAACTATGTTTTAAAACTAATTACAACTAATTTGCGATTCTTTCGCTTTGCGATGCGATTTGCGATTGCGTTAAACTCGCTCGGGCGTTAAACTATGTTTTTAAACTAATTTGCGATTCATTCGCTTTCCTGCGCATTTGTGCACGCGATGGCGATTTCTTTACCAAACTCCGCGTCCGCAAGGCGCAAGCCGTTAGCTTTGGACCAAACCATTTCATGTAAATAGAGGGGGGGGATTGTCACCGTACTCGCAAGCCGTTCGCTTTGGACCAAACCATTTCATGTAAATAGAGGGGCGGGATTGTCAGTGTCACCGTACTCGCAAGCCGTTCGCTTTGGACCAAACCATTGCATGTAAATAGAGGGGGGGGGATATACTTTTAGATATATATATAGTACGGGCATGCCCTAGTTTCAACAATATTGATAGACAAAGGTGATATAATATAACAAATATCATGAAACATTTACATTTTGTAGTCCATTGTATAATTTAAATAAACATAAATGCAAATTTCGCATGTGGAAAAAGTAAGTACACCCTTGGCTCTAATAGGTGGTATTGCCCCCTTTAGCAGAAACATCCTCAAGTAGGCGTTTCTTATAACTATCTACCAGTCTCTGACATCGACTGGGAGAAATTTTTGCCCACTCCTCCATGCAGAATTCTTTCAGCTGTGCAATGTTTGAGGGGTTTCTTGCATGCACAGCTCGTTTCAAATCCCCCCACAACATCTCGATGGGATTTAGATCCGGGCTTTGACTTGGCCATTCCAGAACCCTCCATTTCTTTCTTTTCAGCCATTCCTTGGTGCATTTACTGATATGTTTCAGGTCATTGTCATGTAGCAAGGTCCACCTTCGGTTGAGCTTTAACTTTCCAACAGATGGCCTCACATTATCCTCAAGCACCCTCTGGTACAATGAAGAATTCATAGTGGATTCTATGATGGTGAGCTGCCCAGGCCCTGATGCAGCAAATCTGCCCCAAACCATAATATTTCCACCACCATGCTTTTCAGTTGGTATCAGGTTCTTGTGGTGAAATGCTCTCTTTGGTTTTCGCCAAACATGTCTTCTGGTACTGTGGCCAAATAGCTCTCCCTTTGACTCATCTGTCCAGAGTACATTGTTTCAGAAGTGCTGGTCTTTGCCTAGGTGTTCTTTGGCAAACTTTAGTCTTGCCCTGATGTTCTTTCTGGACAGCAAAGGTTTTCACCTGGCACACCTCCCATGTAGATCAAATTTGTGCAGCCTCTTTCTCATGGTAGACTTGTGCACTTTGACATCAACAGTGGCAAGAGCTACCTGTAGGTCCCGTGATGACGTTCTGGGGTTCTTCGAGACTTCTTTCAGCATCTTGCGGTCTGCTCTCGGGCTGAACTTGCTGGGGCGGCCTGGCCTGAACAAGTTGGCAGTTGTTTGGAATCTTCTCCACTTGTAGATGATCTTCCGGACAGTCGAATGATTGATTTCAAATTGTTTGGAGATCTTTTTAAATCCCTTTCCAGACTCGTAGGCATCTATAACCTTCTTTCTGAAGGCCTCAGAGAGCTCTTTTGGTCTAGGCTTGGTGACGCCGCACACTTCAACAACAAAGAGCAAACCAAACGAAATATCTGAGGTTTAAATAAGACAGGTTCCTCCAAGATCCTCTCTAACGATGTTCTAATCATTTGCACCTGAGCTGGTGCACCTGATTCTAATTTTAGGTGTTTGAAGTAGTGATAAATGTAGGGGTGTACTTACTTTTTCCACATGCGAAATTTTCATTTATGTTTATTTAAATTATACAATGGACTACAAAATGTCAATGTTTTATGATATTTGTTATATTATATCACCTTTATCTATCAATATTGTTGAAATGAAGATCAAATAGCTGTATGTTGAAATATGTTGAAAAAGTCAAAACTTTACGTGGGGTGTACTTACTTTTTCACATGACTGTATATATATATAATTATATATATACATGTGTATATATTGTTACATTTGTGGGGGTAGATGGAGGAGTCCCATAATAAAGATAGGATTGTATAGTTATAGCATTGACGCATAGGAGACATATTGATGTATTTAAGTAGAGAAACTGTAACTTAAGATTGTTTATGTGTCTTCACACGAGGGGTGAAGCTGTGCTAACTAGGTAGGGATTAAGATTAGTTTTCCCCAGTACGTGATATTCCCTTTGTGACCTTTCCTTACGTTTTACATTTACAAGACCGGCCATGCAAAACCTCCATTAAACCACCACAACCGCTGACAGTACCCGGACATTGCTGATCGGCAAGTAAGCCACGCCTTAATGAACACTCATGCCATGCAAAGCCTCCACTAAACAACAATAACCGTCCACTGCATGCCGACAGAACCCAGAACATAGCCGATGGACAAAGCCCCGCCTCCAAAAGAGCGGAGCCGGCAGGCCACGCCCCCAAAGTTCGTCATTGGTCAAGAGGACATGGGGTGATTCAACAGAGCTCGGTGATTGGTCAGGGTGGCATCAGAGCAAGGGCTTTGAGAAGAGAGAGAGAAACGGGCGTTGGTGGAGGAGCTGCTTTATCTTTTGTGTGCGAGCCTGGGAGCAACGCTGTTGCCGAGTCGGCCAGATTTTGATGGGGTTTCGGACTCTACTGGGCTGGTGGTGAGCTGGGGGCCGCGTTGTGCTTGCTGGCAAGGAATTGAGAGAAGGACGTTTTTGGCTGTCGCTTCACGGCTCGGTGCGCACGCGTGATTGACCGGCGCCATTTTGGTGTGCTTCAATGCACGGTCTTTCCGCGGCTTTCAATGACCGACCTCACCAGTTTCAACAGCCACCAAGCTCCTAAAAGTCCTCGTTGAGGCCAAAGCTGAGTACCGGAGTGTCGAGGGCTTGGCTGTGGTGCTTCTGGGAGGCGGAGGAGGCCAAGAATGAGGAAAAAGGGGCTGTCTTCACTGCTCGCCCCACGGCCCTGGGTGTCTTTGCTTTCGTTGGTCGATGCCATCTTGTCTCTTCGGAGGCGGGGGACGCTCTGGGCTTTGCCACCGCCGCTGGCCTTACAAAAATATCATTTGGGACCAGATAAGTGCACTACTGTATAAAAAAAAGGAACATTTATTTTATCTTTCCCCTTGTCCGAATTTGAGTCTGTGTGTGAGGTAGCTTAGTTGGAATTTTAGTTCTTACTTGAACTTTTATTTAGACACTTTCGTATTTAATACATATATTTTCATTAAATCATTATTGTTGAATTTCCTTGTCGCGTCTGTTCGTTCTGGGTTCTGGATTAAACCCGCGTGCTTTCGTCAGATAAATGCTTTGTTTCCTTCACCTCGCGCGTGACAAACTAACCGTCATTTTTCGGGCAGCCATCTCGGGAGTAAAGACCATCCGGCTAGTCGTCCTATGCTGGTCTTCACTAGCTACGGACAGGACAATATATACATATATATGCATATATGCATATATATGTATACAGTGAAGAAGTGAAGATTTAAGTTGGCAATTTTTTTTTTACATTTTTCTTTTCAATTTTTTTTGAAAATGTGGGCCTAACTCCGAGGGCCTTTCACTCACTCACTGCAGGCAGGTTGGTGGTCTTTCTGTCTTCTACCGACTCCTCTCTGGCCTTGCTCCCCCAGCTCTCTCTGTGCTCTGTCCTCCAAATATTCCTACAAATATTCCTCTTTTGGTTAAACTGCCAAAATCAAGACTCTCTATTCACCTTCACTCTTTCATTCCTCTTTTCTCCCGCCTCTGGAACAAACTGCCTCACTCTCTTCAATCGCACTCCTCCCTCCAGGTCTTTAAAACAGCTGTTCACCACCTTCTCTTATCTTCCCCCATCCAAAACTTTGATCTTTTCTACCCCCGTTAATTCACCCCAGATCCACTTTTTTGAAATACCGACTTCATTCCTGGAAGTCCTAGCAGTGTCCATGTGTTTTTTTTTTTTATCTCTCCCACACCACCCCACCCCTCCTTCCCATGCCTCCTCCCACAAGCCCTCTCCCTCCCACAGATCTCCCGATGTCCCTGCTCTCCATCTTGTTCTCCCCCTCCCTTTATCATGTTTTATGTTTTATGTGTCAGTTTGTCTTTTTGTGATCAATGTTAGCTCTTACACGAGCCTCGATCTTGCATCCAGAAAAAAAAAAAATTGAGCAGGGCTGTTAATGGTAGGCAGTACCGTACACATGGGAGAGATAGGTGCATACCAGAAGTTTGTTACGATTTCACAAAAACTTGAAGGAGTTGTTCAGTGACGACACAACACGGACACTGCGCATATCGATAGTTTTTTTTTCCCAAGCGTTTTCAACGTTAATAGTTTAAAAAACGCCCAATGATGTAAAGGTACATTGTCGTATATAGATAGCATAATTTTTTAAAATACATTATACATACATTTTTTTCGATACATTTTTATACATTGTAGATGTACATTTGTAGTTTTTATACATTTTATACATTTTAGATACATTTTTATACATTGTACATTTTTATACATTTTTATATATGTAGCAGATATACATTTTTATACATTTTAATACATTGGTGTATATAGATAGCATAATAGCAAATTTTCACGTACAGTGTGTGCAAGATGAAGTTCCAAGATTTTACACATTTATTAATAACGAAGCATCAATGAGAAAAATAAAAGTGGCAATACGATACGGATTCAAGTTTAGTTTCTCGTAAGAATAGGTTCGATCTGACTACCATTTTGATAAAGCACAGCACGTATCTACAGTCGTGGCCAAAATATTGGCATCCTTACACTTTTTTCAAATAACCCACAACTTTCTCTAAAAATCTTACTATAATTCACCAAATGTCCGTCTGTCTGTCTGTCTGTCCGTTCGAAGGTACCGTAAAAACTGCTGAACTGATCGCAACGATATTTTGGGTGGATAATCCTGGGATCTCCAGGAGTAAAATAGACTATTTGGTTTTCCAAATTTCAGCTTTAGTCTCCAGCATTCTCAGGTTTGGACTCCCGCATAAAATTTGCGTTCGCATAACGTTCATTGTGACGATGTTTTCATTGTGACGATGTTTTCATTGTGACAATGTTGTTTTCCCGGGTGCCGCACAAACGGCTGCACCGATCGCTGCACGGCTGCACCGATCGAACTCGGTGACCTTTATATAAGGTCACCGAACTTGGTGAACAACGACCTTTTATAAGGACACGGGTTGAATCCCTACTTGAGAGAATTCCAACTCCCTCGCTCCCCGCCATCACGGCCATCTCTCCAACTTACAATCCAACGAGATATGCGGAAAGGACGACCCAAAACCAATATAAACATCATTAAACATCATTCGTATATAAACATCATTAAAAGTAAATAATGACCTCGGCCAAAGTTCAAACGACATTTAATATCTAAATGAGAGAATTCCACATAGATATTTGGGCGGTGAATACACTAACAGATCACTGTCTCCATCGATCTTGCCAAGGCCATAACACCTATCGGCTCAAAATCCTTTTAACTGTTGATTTGGTACAGTTACACATATCGGGAATTTGGTACACGTATCGGGAGTACATACGACATAGCGATTGTGAACACGATTATCGATCACGATTCACGATCACGATCATCACGATCAAAGTGTATCGATCACGATTTGAAACACGATGGAATAATATTTACCGATATGAACAGTGATATGGCTTTTATTGAAATTCTAAAGATACTGTTTAGATTTTGATGATTTGCGTGTGATATGATTCAACGGATGTTTATATGAATCTTTTAAAATAAAAAAAGCCTTCAATTTCTGATATTTTTCCTTTTCATTTGGGCTTCCCAATTGAAGCCCCACCCATAGGACGGGTACCGTTGCTAGTAAGTTGAAATTGACAAAAGTATTTGGTCTCCACGATTCTTTATTTCACTGTTAATAGTACAGAGCCTTTGGACAAAATAACTGCAGTCAAGCGCTTTCTATAGCCATGAATGATCTTCCTACACCTCTCCACAGGCAATATGGCCCGACTCTTCTTGTGCAAACTGCTCCAGTTCTCCCAGATTTTACAGGTGCCTTCTCCCAACTGCTGTTTTCAGATATTCCCACAGGTGTTCAATGGGATTTAGATCTGGACTCATTGCTGGCCACTTCAGAACAGTCCAGCGTTTTGTCATGAACCATTCCTGGGTGCTTTTTGAAGTGTGTTTGGGGTCATTGTCCTGCTGCAAGACCCATGACCTTCGACGGAGACCCAGCTTTCTGACACTGGGTTGAACATTGCACTCCAAACTGCCTTGGTAATCTCCTGATTTCATGATGCCATGCACACATTCAAGGTACTCAGTGCCAGAGGCAGCACAACAACCCCAAAACATCACTGAAACTCCTCCATGTTTGACTGTAGGGGAGGTGTTCTTTTCTTTGAAGGCTTCATTTTGTTTTCTGTAAACATAGAGATGATGTGCTTTAGCAAAAAGCTTCAATTTGGTCTCATCTGTCCACAGGACATTCTCCCAGAAGGATTTTGGCTTGTTCAGGTGTGTTTTGTCAAACTCCAGTCAGGCTTTCTTAGCAGTGGGATCCTCCTCGGTATCCTACGATAAAACCCCCTTTCATTGAGTTGGCGACGGATGGTGCGAGTTAAAACTGTCGTACCTTGTGTCTGAAGGTCAGCTTGAATCTGTTTGGCAGTTGATCGAGGTGCTTTCTCCACCATTCAAACAATCCTTCGCTGCAATCTTCGATCAACTTTTCTCTTGCGGCCATGTCCAGGGAGGTTGGCTATAGTGCCATGGGTCTTAAACTTCCTGATAACATTGTGTACTGTGGACATAACTACATCAAGGTCTCTGGAGGTGGACTTGTGGCCTTGAGATTGTCCATGTTTGGCTACAATCTTGTGTCTGACCTCCTCAGACAATTCTCTGGTTTTCTTTCTTATCTCCATGCTCATTGTGGAACACGCAGTGGCACAAAACAGCAAAATGACTCCTTTTCGCTATTCAAACTGGTTGAATTCTCATTATTTCTAACAACTTTGAAAAGGTGCCAATAATATTGTTGGGGTTTTGAGAACCCTGCACTTAGTAAATTGTTGTAAATATACCCTTTGTAAATACCTCCATTTCATTGTTAAGATCAAAGGTCGTCCCCTAGTTAGTCCATGAACAACACGTAGCGAACCATAGGCCCTCTTCGTAGTTATTTCAATATTTTGTGTTTCAGGTAAGGCTGTGTTTCCAATAGTTGAATCTACGTTGCATTAATCAAATAAGATAGGTCCCTTTCGTTCTCTTCAACACCAGTGCGAATGGTTTTCTACAACACCAGTGTGAATGGTTTTCTATCCTCGATGGCAGTAAGGGTTCTTTTACCAGCAAGCCAGAACTCCATTACGCACGAGGCCAAGGACAGGAAAAAGGGGGCGAAATGCCGAGGAAGAGGCGTGGCGCTGTCATCAACCCGCCAGGGGCGTGGTCGGTAAGCCCTAACCAGCCAACCAGCACCGCAGTGAGCCAACCGGTAGGCGTGTTCTCAGAGCTGGCGGCTTGATACGGCCGACAGCAATAAAAGCAACTGCAAGGGACTGCTTGGGAAGTTGAGCGAGGGAGTTGGAGTGAGAGGTTCCGAAGAGAGTTGAGTGAGTGGGACGAACAAGGTACGAGATCTGGTGAGAAGGCATGAGAGACGAGCTGCGCGGAGCTGCTTCAGAAAGCCCCTGCCGTGTGAAACCGAATACGTGGAGCTGCGTTGGCTGCTCGCTCGAGCCTGGAGCATGAACCTGGAGCGGACCTCTTTGCTGTGCCTTCCACCCCCCCCCCCCCCCCCCCCCGAACCTTCCAGCCCTGCTGTCCTGCACGGACCCTTCTCCTTCGTCCAGTGATTCCTGCCTGCAATTCCCTTTGTCGTGTAAGTCCGTTGTCTGTCCTTTTTGTTGTCTGGGGTTCAATAATTACGACTGTTTAAGGCTGCCCTGTGTATCTTCTTCTTCTTCTTCGTCCTGTATATTACTTTCGGGTCTCTTCCTTTGGTTTGTTGTAAATAATTAATAAATACCTGTTATTTCCTACCTTTGGTTTCATTCTTCCCCGATCGCTTTAGTCTTTCTTTCAAATTGAGTACCGGTGGCGCGATTTTGGCCAAACGATTTATAATCGGGTTTAGTCTCTTGGTAACGGCCTGAGGCGCAGCTCGCTTCGCTCGGCGCAATCCAATCACGCTGCGGCCTGGGTGGGAGTATTTCCTCGCTTACGGCCGGTGGTAGTACTTAGGTATTAAGACAAATTGGGCTTACAACCCTACTTACCATCGACCGGAAGTGACGTCATACCCCCAGGACCGGTCGGACGGCCAGCTTAACATGACAAGGGGATTAACCCCCCCCCCTTGCTAACGGGAATGCCGTCCCCCGGAACCGTAACAATTGGTGTCAGGAGTGGGATTGGACCTGAACCAAATTTCTATCCATCTGGAAAATTTGGTCCAAAATTACGAGCCGCCAAAATTTTTATTAAAACATCCCAAATTAAAGTCGTGCCATAGATGATCAAGGCAATCGGATGCCGGTAGGGGAGGCAAAAGAGGGGTTAGAGGCAACCCAGGACCCCAGGGAAGCAGTGGGAATAATGGAGGAGGAAAGCAAAGAATGTGCGGTAGCGGGGGTTGCAGGCACACAAAATGGCGGCCTCCCGTACATGACGGCGATAGCCGGGCCCGCAGTGCCAATGGACGGGCCTTTTTATGATGCATTTCAGTGCATCTATGAAGGGCGACAGTAAGGGATTGGATGCAATGATGGCTACCCAGGGGATTGACATGGGAAAAATGAGGCACGAAGCAAGGTACAACCCGGATGGATTTAAGGAGCAAATAAACGCCACGATGAAAAGAATAGAGAAGGACATTGGGCGCGGGTTGGGTGAGAAGGTCCCAAGGGTACGCGACGAGGTTGCGCGGTGTGAGAAGTGCGGGAAAAGCGAGGTGGAGCAAAGCACAGGTAACTGGACCGGGGTAGAAATCGCGACCCGGGGTATGGGGGAGCCGGCGACCGCCAAAGTAGAGAAAATTTTATTAGCGCCCGCGGTCGTCGAGAAAAAAGAAGCAATAGTGGACATTAGGTTGAAAGAAACGACCGAAGCAATAGTGGAAATTGGGCTTGTAGAGACGGCAGAATTAGAAAAGCACCAGCAGAAGTGAGAAATGGAGACTGTACAAAGTCCATGTTCACATCACGATGCTGTGCTTAACCCAAATGAAAGTTTGCAGGTGTTGGAGCGAAGAAGAAGAAGCGCCCAGGTGAGGCAGCCTGTATATTGTGCGGGGAGATTTTGCAGGAGAATGTTTGGCGCGAGAGGGTTTTTCGCGCGCTTGGGATCGAGAAAGCACCCGGGCGTTGGTGGAGGGTCCCTTGTGAGTGGTGTGCGTGGAAATGGTGCGCTTGCGAGAAAAAAGTGTGCGTCGAAGAGTGAGTGTGTTACAAAGTGTGGGAGTGATACCGAGTGCGAGCGAGAATGCACGTCAGAGTGTATGTGTGGTGAGTGTGACACGGAGAGTGAGATGGATGAGGAGCGGGTGCTAGGATGCATGCTTGGGATGGACGGAGAGAGTGTGCGAGAACGCACACCTGAGTTGGTGGTGGCGTGTGTGTGGGAGGGCACATCGGAGCGTGTGAGTGGGTGTGCAGAAGAGTGCACACCCGTGGTGAGTGTTACGGAGGACGTAACGGGGGAAGAAAGGTGTGGAACGAAGTGTGTGAACGATGAGTGTGTGCAAGAGGAGTGGTGTGTAACAGGGTGTGCGAATGGTGGAATGGATGTGCAAGAATGTGCGTGAGAGTGTGTGGTGAGCGTTATGAGTAGACCGGAGTATGGAGCGAAAGAGAACGCACGAGCGAGTACAGTGGTAGAATGCGTGGGATGTACGGGAGGCGCTGAGACACCTGGATGTGTGAGTGTAAAAGGGGTCGCGTATGCGTGTGAGCATGCGAGTAAAGCGTCGACGTTAAACGGGATAGCGGTTAGACCGACGTTTAACCGACGCGAGCTCTCGGTCAGTGCCGGGCTGTGGGTATTGCGGGAGCCGGCGGGGATCGGTGCAGCGTCGCTTCTGTTCGGAGCATCGTGCACGATCCGGGCCGGGCCCCGCCCCGCACGGTCGAGTCCGGGCTTTGCCGGGCAAGGCGACCGGTCCGGTTCGAGGGAAGGTAGGAGGGATCGGAACGGCGCCCCCCCCCCCGTGGTGGCGGCGTTCCACCCGGGCAAGGTTGGCCCATCGCGCTTGGGAGCGAAAGGCCC
Organism: Myxine glutinosa; assembly: GCF_964187855.1. Lineage (NCBI taxonomy): Eukaryota > Metazoa > Chordata > Myxini > Myxiniformes > Myxinidae > Myxine > Myxine glutinosa. The sequence goes on along the minus strand of NC_136270.1, from coordinate 7,829,045 downwards.
CGCGCCGGGATGGTGCTTTGAATCTCGGCCCAACCAAACCTCCTCCCCTGAACCGAATGCCGGACGGACCCAACCTGCAGGAGACCAAACCACCCGTATGCATTGCGAGGTTTTGTGAAGCCGAGCTTTGAAAATGCATTGACGTACCGAGAGGCTCGTAGTTCAATGGACGATTGATGGTAGCAGTGAAATTAAAAGTGTTTGGATTCGAAATTGGGAATAGGGAAGATGATTGGCAAATTTGATTGGCAAAAAGAAAATTGGATGGGCAAAATTAATAGTGAGGGATGCCTGATGTGGAGGGATGGTAAATCCACCATCCCTCACATCCCCCGGGCACATGAGCTATAGATTATGGGGTTATGGTGGTGCAAACCAAGCCAGGGAGGTTTAGGATAATGGATTAGGGACCTAGAGATGACCATAGGTGACTGAGAGTTAAGTAGCGACATCATACAGGTAAGAGGGGACGTAGAGAGGTTAGATGGTTGTTAATGACGTGGTATGTGCAATAGTGTAAGGGATGACGGGGGATGCACTAAGTTAGAAGGGCACCAGGTAGTTTAGATGATGCAGTTGTGTTTGTGGTGAGAGTGATGAAATGAGGAATTGGTATGAAAGTGCACGGTAGTGCTGGTTATGAAATGAGGAATTGCTCGTGAGAGATGTGTGTGTGTGTGTAGAGAGCGTATTGTGCAGAGTATTGCGAAAGGGTGTGATTGTGCATTGTATGGAGTGAATGGTCCCGGAGGAAGGAGGGTGCAGGGAGCACCAGGTGTGATGAAACAGGTGTGCAAGTGAACAGGTGTGCAAGTGAACAGGTGTATGGAGAATGGTTGGATGAAATGAATGGTCTGGAATACATGGAGTATGGAATGGATGGTGTGGAGTGAGTAGTGTGGAATATGTGGAGTTGAGTGGTTGGTGCGAAAGAAGTGGATGGGGAAGATGGACCCCTTTCACGAGTACCTAGGCAGGGTAGTTTAAAAGTAGGTAGTGGGTATAGGTAAATTGTGGTGGATATTGGCATCTGTGGTGCGTGTGGTAGAATGGTGTTTGGATGGGTGCATTAGTGAAGTGGAAATGGCTGGGCGTGTGGCCTGTTAGTGTGAATGGTTAAATGGGCACTCCGCCACTGTGAGGATGTCGGCCAGGTGAGGCCGCAGGTGGGCCCTGGGAGCCGGTAGAGTTGTTCAGTGGGGCCCGAGGATCCGGAGGACGGACCCGGGTAGCCCAGTGCCAGAGAGGGCACCGAGTGGGGAGAGCGCCAGAGGGCCTTCCCCAGGAAGATAGGTTAGGGTAAGGAGCAGGTAAGCTCGGAGGCAACTGCAGTGGCGGAGGTGTGCAGGTGAGCGGACCTGCTGGGAGCGCCACACGACCCAGTCCTGAAATTGTGCAAAGGCACAGGGAGTTGAATCGGGGGAGTGAGACCCCAAATTGATGAGCACCACAGTTTGGTCAATGGGAGTTTGGTTTTTAGAACCGCATAGAGTAAGATGGCCAATGGTTTTGCAGGGAAAGACCCCGGGTAGAGTAAGAACGTTAAAGTCATGTAGAGGATAGTCAGGATGGAAATCCCTTCGCACCATCTGCAGCCACTCACCTGAGGAGATGATATGACTCCACACCATGTTGTTTTTTTGTGCAAATGTTTTGGAATGGTAAGACGCATCATGACGTGGGGGTGACATTGTGCTGGTTGTTCCATCTCTTCCTCCTTATGAGGAATTGATGAGAGATTGGTTGATGGCAAATTTGAGAAATTGGGATTGGTAACGAATTTGGAATTAGGGGAGATATGGGGAAGACAGGACGTAGAGACGAATTGTAAATTGGTGTAAATATGGGGTAAGGGGCAAGGGTAGATTAGGTGACGGGGGGGGGGGGGGATGACGTACGATAGGGACGAGCTTTCTCCGCTCGCTCTCCATGCGCACCTCACCTCTGCATTGCCTTGTGTTGATGTGTACCCTTGCGCCCTTGCACCCCGCTAACTTTGCTTTGTCCTCCTTCCCCACCTATGGACCGTGCTCTCTGGGCACTGAGGGGAAAGCGTGCGGGAGCCGCATCTGTGTGCCTGAGCCGCCGCTGCACAGCCTGCCTGGATCGGTACACCACCTTATGGACCGCACGACTTGCGGCCTAGCACCACCTTATGGACCACACGTTTGTGGCTAAGCACCACACCCATATGGACCCCACGTGTTGGGGACCGGCCATGATGGCCAGGGAAGAGTTGGCTTGCGGACCTCGGTGAGGTGGCACTAAGCCATGCAGGTGGACCACCATAGTTGGCCCCTGCTGGCCATAATTTTTTTAAAAACGGACACATTTTGTGCTTTTTGTTTTATTAGCCATCAAATAGGCAGCAAGCCACAAGAGTCAACATAAAGAGAACAACAAGGAACATCGGCCAGCAGAGGGAGCAGAAATAAGAAGAACCAGACAACCGTTTGTTTGTTTTTATTTGAAACGTGTGTGCAATGTGCACTGGATGGTGCTTTGGTGCTTTTTGGTGTTTTTGGTGCTTGCATGCTCGGGGATGCATTGCAATATCAATTCTGCATCTCCGGGCATGTGAGGGTGGTGTATCGGTGCAGTGCAGTGCATGCTTTTCCTACCTCCCGCAGGATTCTTTTTGTCTCCCAAGAAAGACAGCTCCTGGGTTGAGTGTAAATACAAAATAGTGTCTTGTAAATAATGCTCCCCACCGGCTTAATGTTTAGCTTGAAAATAATTCCGCAATTCGGTTATCCTGTGGGTGTGAATCTGTTAGGTAGGATGCAACGTAGCAGGGGGACATACCTTGTGTTTAAAACTGTCGCACTAAGGGTAAGGTTAATAGTAGAGGGTAACTACATCTGAGTGTCACATTAAGTTAAAGTTTTTTCGGCCCGGGACGTGCCTGGAGGAATGAGGGTGCTGTGTTGGGGTTTTGAGAACCCTGCACTTAGTAAATTGTTGTAAATATACCCTTTGTAAATACCTCCATTTCATTGTTAAGATCAAAGGTCGTCCCCTAGTTAGTCCATGAACAACACGTAGCGAACCATAGGCCCTCTTCGTAGTTATTTCATTATTATGTGTTTCAGGTAAGGCTGTGTTTCCAATAGTTGAATCTACGTTGCATTAATCAAATAAGATAGGTCCCTTTCGTTCCCTTCAACACCAGTGCGAATGGTTTTCTACACCACCAGTGCGAATGGTTTTCTATCCTCGATGGCAGTAAGGGTTCTTTTACCAGCAAGCCAGAACTCCATTACGCATGAGGCCAAGGACAGGAAAAAGGGGGCGGAACGCCAAGGAAGAGGCTTGGCCCTGTCATCAACCTGCCAGGGGCGTGGTCGGTAAGCCCTAACCAGCCAACCAGCACCGCGGTGAGCCAACCGGTAGGCGTGTTCTCAGAGCTGGCGGCTTGATACGGCCGATAGCAATAAAAGCAACTGCAAGGGACTGTTTGGGGAGTTGAGTGAGGGAGTTGGAGTGAGAGGTTCCGAAGAGAGTTGAGTGAGTGGGACGAACAAGGTACGAGAGCCGGTGAGAAGGCATGAGAGACGAGCTGCGCGGAGCTGCTTCAGAAAGCCCCTGCCATGTGAAACCGAATACGTGGAGCTGCGTTGGCTGCGTGGAGCGTGAACCTAGAGCAGACCTCTTTGCTGTGCCTTCCCCCCCCCCCCCCCCCCCCCGAACCTTCCAGCCCTGCTGTCCTGCACGGGCCTTTCTCCTTCGTCCAGTGATTCCTGCCTGCAATTCCCTTTGTCGTGTAAGTCCTTTGTCTGTCCTTTTTGTTGTCTGGGGTTCAATACTTACGACTGTTTAAGGCTGCCCTGTGTATCTTCTTCTTCTTCCTCGTCCTGTATATTACTTTCGGGTCTCTTCCTTTGGTTTGTTGTAAATAATTAATAAATACCTGTTATTTCCTACCTTTGGTTTCATTCTTCCCCGATCGCTTTAGTCTTTTCTTTCAATTGAGTACCGGTGGCGCGATTTTGGCCAAACGCTTTATAATCGGGTTTAGTCTCTTGGTAACGGCCCGAGTCGCAGCTCGCTTCGCTCGGCGCAATCCATTCACGCTGCGGCCCCGGTGGGAGTATTTCCTCGCTTACGGCCGGTGGTAGTACTTAGGTATTAAGACAAATTGGGCTTACAATCCTACTTACCATCGACCGGAAGTGACGTCATACCCCCAGGACCGGTTGGACGGCCAGCTTAACAGGACAAGGGGATTAACCCCCCCTTGCTAATGGGAGTGCCATCCCCCGGATCCGTAACAATATTGTCTGGGCCTTTTTAGGATTTCTGTGTGGAATAAGCTAAGATTTAGTAATTTTTTCAGCTTTTTTTGTTTTGTTCCACTACAAACGAAAGACATATATATGTGGATACCAAATTATTATTTTTTTTTCAACAATTTTCTGGAAGAAATGGTGCATTATTTGAAAAAAGTGCAAGAGTGACAGTATTTTTGGCCACAACTGTATCTGTATGCATATGTTGTCTCTAACTTTTCCCAACTTTCAAAGTTGAAGACCAATTATATAGTGGTCCCATTTCGATTTTTGCATGATCGATGATTCGTGAATTATAAATACTAGCGTGACTCAGCGCGTTCTGCGCGCCTCACCACACGTCGTTTCAGAGGGATAGGCATCTTTGACCATTTCTGTGTCGTTTGGGTCTTTTGAGTTTTCATGGTGGTTTGGGTCTTCAGGGCTATTTGGGTCTTCAGGGTCTTTTGGATCCTCTGGACCTTTAAGGGTATTTTGGGTCTTTGGGGTGTTTTGGGTCTTCGGGGTATTTTGGGTCTTCGGTGTCTTCGGGGGCTTTTGGGTCTTCAGGGTCTTTTGTTTCCTCTGGGTCTTTAAGAGTCTTTGGGGTATTTTGGTTATTCGGGATATTTAAGGGTATTTTGGGTCTAAAGGGTCTTTAAGGGTCTTCAGGGTGTTTTGGGTCTTCAGGGTTTTTTGGGGTCTTCTGGGTCTTTTGAGTCTTCCGGGTCTTTGGGGTGTTTTGGGTCTTTGGGGTGTTTTGGGTATTTGGGGTGTTTTGGGTATTCGGGGTCTTGTTGGGTGTTCGGGGTCTTTTGGGTCTTTGGGGTGTTTTGGGTCCTTGGGGTGTTTTGGGTCTTTGGGGTCTTCAAGATCTTTGGGGTCATCACGGTCTTTGGTGTCTTCAGGGGCTTTAGGGTCTTAAGGGTCTTTTGGTTCCTCTGGGTCTTTAAGGGTCTTTTGGGTCTTCAGTGTGTGTTGAGTCTTTGGGTCTTTTGTGTCTTTTGGGTCTTCGGGGTCTTTTGGGTCTTCGGGGTGTTTTGGGTCTTTTGTGTTTTCGGTGCCATTTGGGTCTTCAGGGTCTTTTGGATCCTCTGGGCCTTTAAGGGTATTTTAGGTCTTTGGGATGTTTTGGGTTTTTGGGGACTTCGGGGTCTTCCGGGTATTTTGGATCTTCGGGGTATTTATGGGTCTTTGTGGTCTTCAGGGTGTTTTGGGTCTTCAGGGTGTTTTGGGTCTTTGCGGTCTTCGGGGTCTTCAGGATCTTTTGTATCCTCTGTGCCTTTTAGGGTATTTTAGATCTTTGGAGTGTTTTGGGTTTTTGGGGTCTTCGGGGTCTTCAGGGTATTTTGGATCTTCGGGGTATTTATGGGTCTTTGCAGTCTTCGGGGTCTTCAGGATCTTTTGGATCCTCTGTGCTTTTTAGGGTATTTTAGATCTTTGGAGTGTTTTTGGAGTGTTTTGGGTCTTTTGGGTCTTCGGGGTCTTTTGGGTCTTTAAGGGTATTTGGGTCTTCAGGGGTTGGGGAATTTAAAGGGTCGTCAAAAGTCTGAGGGGTCTCAGCAGTCTAAACGTAATTGAGAGGGTTAATTAAGAGGATGTTCATTTTTATTTGAAGAAGAAGAAGACGTTTTCGTCGCATATAAACATACATAACGACATAACCATATACGTTTGCTCTATTATAATAAAGATGTAAAATCATGGCGTTTCATCCAAAAAACACGCTGAATGTATAAAAAAAATTGCTGGATACTTTTTTGTTTTTCATCAATAAAGTCGACGACATGTTGATCTGCATCACCACAATGATGCACTCACCAGACATGGTTAAGGAAATCTTGCTCATTAATAAGAACGATAAATCTACCTTCCAATACCTCAGTGGCTTTATGGTGAACGTCACGAGAAGTTCCACCAACGTCCCTGGCATAAACTCAGCTGATCAGTTTCACTTACCTTAAGGGGACCAAGTGGTCTAGTGAGGCCACAAACCTTAAAGGGACTTTGTGGTCCAGTATGCCAACTAACCTTAAAGGGACTGTGTGGTCAAGTAAGCCCACTAAACGTGAAGGCCGAAGGGCCCACGTGGTCTCGTAAGCCAACTAACCTTAAAGGGACCATGTAGTCTCATTAGCCCACAAACCTTGAAGAGACCGAGTGGTCTAGTAAGCCCACTAAGCTTAAATGGACCAGGTGCTCTCGTAAGCCCACTCACCTAAAGGGGACCGAGTGATCTAGTAAGCCGACTAAGCTTGAAGCAACCGGTCTAGTAATCCCACTAACGTTGAAGGGACCGAGTGGTCTAGTAAGCCAACTAAGCTTGAAGCAACCAGTCTAGTAATCCCATTAACCTTGAAGGGGCTGGTCTAGTAAGCTCACAAACCTTAAAAGGACCGAGTGGTCTAGTAAGCCCACTAACCTTGAAGGGACGGGTTAAACACCAATCTTGACTGCACGGGTCTAGTAAACCCTGCTGGGCATGTCCAGTAAACCCTGCTGGGTATGTCTAGTAAATCCTGCTGGATATGTCTAGTAAACCCTGCTGGGTATCTCGAGTAAACCCTGCTGGGCATGTCGAGTAAATCATGCTGGGCATGTCGAGTAAATCATGCTGGGCATGTCCAGTAAATCCTGCTGGGCATGTCGAGTAAATCATGCTGGGCATGTCGAGTAAATCATGCTGGGCATGTCGAGTAAATCATGCTGGGCATGTCCAGTAAACCCTGCTGGGTATGTCAAGTAAACCCTGCTGGGCATGTCCAGTAAATCCTGCTGGGCATGTCGAGTAAATCATGCTGGGCATGTCCAGTAAATCATGCTGGGCATGTCGAGTAAATCATGCTGGGCATGTCCAGTAAACCCTGCTGGGCATGTCGAGTAAATCATGCTGGGCATGTCGAGTAAATCATGCTGGGCATGTCGAGTAAATCATGCTGGGCATGTCGAGTAAATCATGCTGGGCATGTCCAGTAAACCCTGCTGGGTATGTCAAGTAAACCCTGCTGGGCATGTCCAGTAAACCCTGCTGGGTATGTCCAGTAAACCCTGCTGGGCATGTCCAGTAAATCCTGCTGGGCATGTCGAGTAAATCATGTTGGGCATGTCCAGTAAACCCTGCTGGGTATGTCAAGTAAACCCTGCTGGGCATGTCCAGTAAACTCTGCTGGGTATGTCTAGTAAACCCTGCTGGGCATGTCCAGTAAATCCTGCTGGGCATGTCGAGTAAATCATGCTGGGCATGTCCAGTAAACCCTGCTGGGTATGTCAAGTAAACCCTGCTGGGCATGTCCAGTAAACCCTGCTGGGTATGTCTAGTAAACCCTGCTGGGCATGTCCAGTAAATCCTGCTGGGCATGTCGAGTAAATCATGCTGGGCATGTCCAGTAAACCCTGCTGGGTATGTCAAGTAAACCCTGCTGGGCATGTCCAGTAAACCCTGCTGGGTATGTCCAGTAAACCCTGCTGGGCATGTCCAGTAAACCCTGCTGGGTATGTCTAGTAAACCCTGCTGGGCATGTCCAGTAAATCCTGCTGGGCATGTCGAGTAAATCCTGCTGGGTATGTCCAGTTAAATCCTCCTGGGCATGTCTAGTAAATCCTGCTGGGCATGTCTAGTTAAACCCTGCTGGGCATGTCTAGTTAAACCCTGCTGGGAATGTCTAGTAAATCCTGCTGGGCATGTCTAGTTAAACCCTGCTGGGTATGTCAAGTAAACCCTGCTGGGCATGTCGAGTTAAACCCTGCTGGGTATGTCTAGTAAACCCTGCTGGGCATGTCCAGTAAATCCTGCTGGGCATGTCGAGTAAATCATGTTGGGCATGTCCAGTAAATCCTGCTGGGTATGTCCAGTTAAATCCTCCTGGGCATGTCTAGTAAATCCTGCTGGGCATGTCTAGTTAAACCCTGCTGGGCATGTCTAGTTAAACCCTGCTGGGAATGTCTAGTAAATCCTGCTGGGCATGTCTCGTAAATCCCGCTGGGCATGTCTAGTTAAACCCTGTTGGGTATGTCTAGTTAAACCCTGCTGGGCATGTCGAGTTAAACCCTGCTGGGTATGTCTAGTAAACCCTGCTGGGTATGTCCAGTAAATCCTGCTGGGTATGTCTAGTAAACCTTGCTGGGTATGTGCAGTAAACCCTGCTGGGTATGTCTAGTAAACCCTGCTGGGCATGTCCAGTAAACCCTGCTGGGTATGTCTAGTAAACCCTGCTGGGTATGTCCAGTAAACCTTGCTGGGTATGTGCAGTAAACCCTGCTGGGTATGTCCAGTAAATCTTGCTGGGTATGTCCAGTAAACCCTGCTGGGTATGTCCAGTAAACCCTGCTGGGTATGTCCAGTAAACCTTGCTGGGTATGTCCAGTAAACCTTGCTGGGTATGTCCAGTAAACCCTGCTGGGTATGTCCAGTAAACCTTGCTGGGTATGTCCAGTAAACCTTGCTGGGTATGTGCAGTAAACCCTGCTGGGTATGTCCAGTAAATCTTGCTGGGTATGTCCAGTAAACCCTGCTGGGTATGTCCAGTAAACCTTGCTGGGTATGTCCAGTAAACCCTGCTGGGCATGCCCAGTAAACCTTGCTGGGTATGTCCAGTAAACCCTGCGGGGTATGTCCAGTAAACCTTGCTGGGTATGTCCAGTAAACCCTGCTGGGTATGTCCAGTAAACCTTGCTGGGTATGTGCAGTAAACCCTGCTGGGTATGTCCAGTAAATCTTGCTGGGTATGTCCAGTAAACCCTGCTGGGGATGTCCAGTAAACCTTGCTGGGTATGTCCAGTAAACCCTGCTGGGTATGTCCAGTAGACCTTTCTGGGTATGTCCAGTAAACCCTGCTGGGTATGTCCAGTAAACCTTGCTGGGTATGTCCAGTAAACCCTGCTCGGTATGTCCAGTAAACCCTGCTCGGTATGTCCAGTAAACCTTGCTGGGTATGTCCAGTAAACTCTGCTGAAATTCCGCTACACAAAATTTGAGGTGACAGGTCTTGTTCACCACATTCCATGCATTCAATAAACTCCGTTTGTCTAGTAAACGCTGCTGGTATATAATTATTATATACCAGCTATTGTCTAGTAATCTAGTTATTGCACTAATTCATGCTCCATGGTTATGTGGCAAACCCCACTGGACAATCATTCCATTTACCTTTGACTGGACGGATCAAGTAATTAGTGCTGACGAGTCAGTAATCTCGTTGGACAGACTCTCTAAGCCCAGTTGAATGGGTCCACAATCATGTGATAGAGTGCTGAGGGAAGGCCATTCGACCCTTCCATAGACGGTGTGTTTGCAGCCGTTTATTGAGGTGTTTACCTTGAGGGAGGCACCTCCTGCTGGACCGTGCATGGCAAACAAACCTGATCAGGTGCCGACACTGATGTGGTTTTTCGCACTTGGGCATCCATCACGGACAGTCTGCGGTGACTGGGCGCGCGTGGCCTCCACGAGGCCCTCTGTGGGTGCGCGCTGGTCACGTGCACGTCGTGTCTTTTGTACACATTCTGGTGCTTGTACGAGAACCCGCGCATATCTCTTACATATCGGACCCATGTTGTGTACGCCGCAACATATAGACTAGTATTATGCAGGACACCTTAAAACGTCCGTCCAGAAAATAATAAATGATATAACCTGCATAATAAGCATAACGACAGCACACATAATTATATACCATGTACCACTGCACAGTTTCTGTTTAATATATTAACTTTTAAATATTCAATAAAATAAAATAAAAAAATTCCCCGCAAGCGGGGGTTGGCCTTTTTCGGGGACCGTGGTTGTTGTTGTTTGGTCTACTTTTTGAAGCAATGTTTTACGGCCGGATGCCCTTCCTGCCGCCAACCCTTTTTGTCGCCTTTTTACGACAAACAGGGAATTACCAGTGAACTGGTACTCAATTAGCCGACCTCGGAAGGATGACAGGCTGAGTCAACCCCCCTGGCGTTAATTCAGCGATCGACCGGGATTCGAACCCAGGATCCTAAGCTGGCACCCTAGCCGCTAGCCCAACACCAGGCATCACCAATTTTAAATATTCAATACCTGGATTTAAATCCTCTTTCCTGACCCTGGGTACCCTGGCCAGACCCGAATGCCAAATTTGGTGATGGTCGGTCAAGCAGTTTTCCATTCCATAAGGAACAGGTATACAGACATTACCTTCTTTTATATCCACTAGGTAGGATAGGAAGTAGGATGGGATATTCATTTCATGTGTTTTTTGAAACCCGTTTGTGTTACATACGAGTTTCATAACTGCAAGACACCACGATTATACTTTTCTGTCGATAGTCTTTCACAAACCGGCTGGTCAGGCCTGACGTTCCACTGGAGCTGATTTGGGCAGGAATTTGCTATATGGTCAGGGTGTAGGTGGTATCTCCTGGGTCAAAAGACTTGCACCTGACATTCACCAAAAAAAAAAAACTCGCCTACTCTTCATGAGCGACACGAGCCATGGGATCTTTGATGTCCACCAGGTGCGCTAGCAGACATGACACTAGGCTTAACATCATTAACACAAGACATTTTGGCCATGTAGTATACATTCAAAGTACACCTCTCCCATGCCAAATAAATAAATAACATATCCTCCACCTTGCGGCATGGCCGGGGCGCCTTCGGGATGGAGACGGTATTGGGAGGGAGTGGTCTACAATAAATTGATTGATTAATTGCAAAATTAAAATAAATAAATATCTGAAGAAATATCTTCATCTGAAGCTGTAACTTTTTGAAAATTCATTAAATATCTAATTAATCAAAGAAATAAAATGAATAATCGATTAATTGATTCATCAATAAATACTTATTCAATTAATTGATTAACCAACAAATCAAAAATATCCTTTATAGCCAATCACTTAGTCACTTTCGTGTCCAAATATCAGCTTCGTAGCCCAAAAGGTGCCTAAAATATTGCCCAGACGAGAAAGAAAATAAATAATTTATTTATTAACTGCAAAATTAAAATAAATAAATAAATTGGTAAAATAATTAATTTCCTAATCAATTGGCTAATCGTATACCTAAACCACCACCATTTATCCGAATCTGTATTTTTTTTAAATTAACTGTTTAAGTAATCGAATGAGTAAATAATTAATAAATTAATTGATTAATCAATAAATCAAAAATACCCTTTACAGCCAAATCACTTGGTCACTATCATGTCCAAATATCAGCTTCCTAGCTCAAAAGGTGCCTGAGATATTCCCCAAAGGAGAAAGAAAATAAATAAGTACTTAATAAATTGATTGATTAATCAAAAAATATACAGTTTTTGCCAAAGCAGATGCTCACTATTGTGCCCAAAATGCAGCTTCCTAACTCAAAGGATGGCTGAGATATACAACCAGACAAACAAACAAACAAACAAACAAGAAGACGTCATGCAGAACACGATACTTGAAAAATCCATCCCCCACCCCTCCCCCCCCAAAAGGATTGCCATTGATCCATCGAATTGTCCATTTCATAAAGATTAAAATTGACGATCTTCATCAAAGCTCGGGTCAATAGGATGAAAAGTGACCATTTTTCAGATGAAAATTGATGATTTTATAAGTTTGACCTAGAGTTGACCTTTGACCTCAAAAATAGTTGGTTTCCCAATTCAGTGAGGCACTATGCAAATGCGGTTAAATTTTCAAGTCAATCAGATGAAAATTGATGATTTTGGAAGTTTTAACTGGAGTTGACCTTTGACCTTTCGACCTCAAAAAAAGTTGGTTTCCCTATTTAGTGACTCAATGTGCAAATGCTGTTCTACAAACTTGGCATTTAATATGGAATTATTTTTTTTCTTGACTTGGGTTTAATTTCTGAACTTGGTATATCAATCTGGTGAGTTTATTTTACGCTTCGGTGATTTCATTGTTAAAAGAACCATGTCACTGATTGTCTATCGCAGCAAGAAGTCAATAACAGGATTATATCACAGGTGGCGTGACAAAATGTACGGACAGGTACATTTGACGATTGGCTTCACAATCGGGTATATAAGGGTTGTTGCGTTCTGTATTAGTGGAAAACAACTGCTGCACGTCTACAAAAGTTATTGCCGCTTCCCCTGGAGATGGTCCGTCAACTCGACAATGCTGTTTGTCATTTAGTGGTGGCTTTACGAAATTCCGGCATGAAACAGCGTGCTATTGCTTGGCAGTATGGCATCACTCAAGGTCAGGTGTCAAAGATCCTGAAACGAAATGCTCAGAGAGGTGTCCCTACTCCAATACCGAGGCCAGGACGTCCCCGCAGAACCACAAGGAGGGACAAGCTAGTCCGCAATGGCCGTACAAAGTCAGCTAATCGGCTTAGGGCTGAGTGGCAGCAACTGACAAATGTGCCTGTATCCAGAAGGCTAGTCGACCAACGACTGGTTCAAGCAGGCTATCGTGCCAGGCGTCCCCTGAGAAAGCCACGTCTGACCAGACAACACCGCCAGCGCCGATTGCAGTGGGCCAGAGAGCAGCGTCAATGGCAGCCAGGACACTGGAATCACGTGATCTTCAGTGACGAGTCTAGATTTCTGGTCTATCGTCAAGATGGCCGCGTCCGAGTGTGCAGACAAGTGCATGAAGCCTACAACGAAGATTGTATAGTGCCAAGAGTCCAAGCTGGAGGTGGTGGGGTGACCGTTTGGGCTGCTTTTCATGCAGGGGGCAAAACTGACCTGGTTGTTCTGAATGGAAACCTGAACCAGTTCAAGCACAGGGCCATTCTGGAAGAAACATTGCTTCCATTTGTTCGTGCAGCCTTTCGAGGAAACTTTGTCTTCCAAGATGACAATGCACGGCCTCATCGTGCTCGCATGATCCAACACTTTCTTGCTGACCGTGGTGTAGAGCATATGGAGTGGCCTGCCATGTCCCCGGATATGAATCCGATAGAGAACTTGTGGGCAGAATTAACACGTCAAATCGACAACTTGGACCAGCAGCCTGCCTCTGTGCGTGAATTGCAGCAGGCTATTGTCACTGCATAGCAAGCGGTTCCTGTCCAAACCTTGGCAAATCTCGTGAACAGCATGCCTCAACGTGTACGTGCTCTCCTGAATGCTCGTGAGGGTTACACGAAGTACTGAACTGTAATTTTACTGTCCGTAATCCCAGTCGTAATTTAACTTTTGTTTTTGTTGAAAAAAAATTTGGCTAATGTGCAAAATAAAGAGATACTTCTGGAAAACGTACAGAAGTTTAACACAGTACTGTCCGTGAATTGAGTTCGATATCAGTTTACATCACTTTCAAGGATCAATTTATTTGTTTCGAAATGTCAAATGTGGTTTTTGTTTCTTTTAAAGGTCACATTAACAAAATCTAGAATAATTTCAACATAATTCCAATGAACTTTTGGTTCTAAGTCATCTTGAAAAGTAAATTCACCCCCACAAAAAAAATATTCCATATTAAATGCCAAGTCTGTATTTCCAAGTCAATCCGATGAAAATTTACGGTTTTTCAGATGAAAATTGATGATTTTGGAGATTTGACCTTCAGTTGACCTTTGGACATCAAAAACAGCTGGTTTACCAATCGATATACAAATGCTGTTCAATTTCCAAGTCAATCGGATGAAAATTGAGGATTTTGGAAGTTTTAACTGGAATTTACCTTTGACCTTTTGACCTCAAACATAGTTGGTTTCCCTATTTAGTGACTCAATGTGAAAATGCTGTTCAATTTCCAAGTCAATCGGATGAAAATTGAGGATTTTAGAAATTAGACAAAGTTGGTGACCTTTGGCCTATGTTGACCTATTGACCTTTTGACTCCAAAAACAATAGGCTTCTTGCTTATGCCCAACTCTACCATTTGGTGAAGTTTCATGAAGATCGGTTGGAAATTGTGACCTGTAGGCGACTGACATACAGACAAATACACAAACAGACAGAAAGACAGACAGACTGAATAATGCAAAAGACCATTTTGTGATTGAAAAACCTTCGATTTCCGCAAGTAACAAACAAGAAACCAAGAAAACAAACGGAGTGAAAGCTGAGTACTCACTTTCAGCGTGTGTCATTGCTGGGCTCTCCTCGGTGCCCGGCGATGACGTCATGCAGCGCCTGGATATCGAACAGGAAAGGAACGGTGTACAATAGGTATTCCATAATTGCCTGAAACAAACAGGTTCATGGATCATTATTAGTATGCCATGATAATATACTTGTATATAACATTGGCCTGACCATGTCATCTCTATCATGATGTACCGTGCTATGTCCTTGGCAGAGGTTATGATCCTGGACAAGTCGCCACACCGATGCAAGATCCTCGATGAGTGGGCAAGAATTAGAAATTCATTCATGCCCACGCCAGCTCGCTTACTCTTCATGAAGGTCACTGTGGGGTCTTGAAGGACCAGCTAATGCCGGCAGACGGGATGCCCAGTTCAACGTCAATCTGAGGGAAGGCACATGCATCAGGATGGCACTTTATAGGTGGGTCAGCATGCAAAGGTGAGCATGCACAACTCTAGGCCATCCTGCCAGTCTGAGTATGTATATACAGTCATGTGAAAAAGTAAGTACACTCCTTGTAAAGTTTTGACTTTTTCAACATATTTCAACATACAGCTATTTGATCTTCATTTCAACAATATTGATAGATAAAGGTGATATAATATAACAAATATCATGAAACATTTACATTTTGTAGTCCATTGTATAATTTAAATACACATAAATGCAAATTTCGCATGTGGAAAAAGTAAGTACACCCTTGGCTCTAATATGTGGTATTGCACCCTTTGGCAGTAACAACCTCAAGTAGGCGTCTCTTATAACTGTCTACCAGTCTCTGACATCGACTGGGAGAAATTTTTGCCCACTCCTCCATGCAGAATTCTTTCAGCTTTGCGATGTTTGAGGGGTTTCTTGCAAACACAGCTCGTTTCAAATCCCCTCCACAACATTTCGATGGGATTTAGATCCGGGCTTTGACTTGGCCATTCCAGAACCCTCCATTTCTTTCTTTTCAGCCATTCCTTGGTGGATTTACTGGTATGTTTAGGGTCATTGTCATGTTGCAAGGTCCACCTTCGGTTGAGCTTCAACTTTCCGACAGATGGCCTCACATTATCCTCAAGCACCCTCTGGAACAATGAAGAATTCATAGTGGATTCTGTGATGGTGAGCTGCCCAGGCCCTGATGCAGCGCAAAGCTGCCCCAAACCATAATATTTCCACCACCATTTTTTACAGTTGGTATCAGGTTCTTGTGGTCAAATGCTGTCTTTGGTTTTCGCCAAACATGTCTTCTGGTACTGTGGCCAAATAGCTCTACCTTTGACTCATCTGTCCAGAGCACATTGTTCTAGAAGTGCTGGTCTTTGCCTAGGTGTTCATTGGCAAACTTTAGTCTTGCCCTGATGTTCTTTCTGGACAGCAAGGGTTTCCTCCTGGCACACCTCCCATGTACAGACTTGGCATTTAATATGGAATTTTTTTTTTTCTTGACTTGGGTTCACTTTCTGAACTCAGGATATCAATCTGGTGAGTTTCTTTTACGCTTCGGTGATGTCTTTGTTGAAAGAACCATGTCACTGATTGTCTTTCGCAGCAAGAGGTCAATAACAGGATTATATCACAGGTGGCGTGACAAAATGTAAGGACAGGTACATTTGACGATTGGCTTCACAATCGGGTATATAAGGGTTGTTGCATTCTGTATTAGTGGAAAACAACTGCTGCACGTCTACAAAAGTTATTGCCGCTTCCTCTGGAGATGGTCCGTCAACTTGACAATGCTGTTTGTCATGGAGTGGTGGCTTTACGAAATTCTGGCATGAAACAGCATGCTATTGCTCCGCAGTATGGCATCACTCAAGGTCAGGTGCAAAGATCCTGAAACGAAATGCTCAGAGGGGTGTCCCTACTCCAATACCGAGGCCAGGACGTCCACGCAGAACCACAAGGAGAGATGATTGCCAGCTGCACCGGTTAGTCTGCAATGGCCGTACCAAGTCAGCTAATCGGCTTAGGGCTGAGTGGCAGCAACTGACAAATGTACCTGTATCCAGAAGGCTAGTCAACCAACGACTGGTTCAAGCAGGCTATCGTGCCAGGCGTCCCCTGAGAAAGCCACGCCTGACCAGACAACACAGCCAGCGCCGATTGCAGTGGGCCAGAGAGCACCGTCAATGGCAGCCAGGACACTGGAATCACGTGACCTTCAGTGACGAGTCTAGATTTCTGATCTATCGTCAAGATGGCCGCGTCCGAGTGCGCAGACAAGTGCATGAAGCCCACAACGAAGATTGTATAGTGCCAAGAGTCCAAGCTGGAGGTGGTGGGGTGACCGTTTGGGCTGCTTTTCATGCAGGGGGCAAAACTGACCTGGTTCTTCTGAATGGAAGCCTGAACCAGTTCAAGTACAGGGTCATTCTGGAAGAAACATTGCTTCCATTTGCTCGTGCAGCCTTTCGAGGAAACTTTGTCTTCCAAGATGACAATGCACGGCCTCATCGTGCTCGCATGATCCAACACTTTCTTGCTGACCGTGGTGTAGAGCATATGGCGTGGCCTGACATGTCCCCGGATATGAATCCGATAGAGAACTTGTGGGCAGAATTAACGTGTCAAATCGACAACTTGCACCAGCAGCCTACCTCTATGTGTGAATTGCAGCAGACTATTGTCACTGCATGGCAAGCGATTCCTGTCCAAACCTTGGCAAATCTCGTGAACAGCATGCCTCGACGTGTACGTGCTCTCCTGAATGCTCGTGGGGGTTACACGAAGTACTGAACTGTAATTTTACTGTCCGTAATCCCAGTCATAATTTAGCTTTTGTTGAATTTTTTTTTGGCTAATGTGCAAAATAAAGAGATACTTCTGGAAAACGTACAGAAGTTTAACACAGTACTGTCCGTGAATTGAGTTCGATATCAGTTTACATCACTTTCAAGGATCAATTTATTTGCTTCGAAATGTCAAATGTGGTTTTTGTTTCTTTTAAAGGTCACATTAACAAAATCTAGAATAATTTCAACATAATTCCAATGAACTTTTGGTTCTAAGTCATCTTGAAAAGTAAGTTCACCCCCACAAAAAAATATTCCATATTAAATGCCAAGTCTGTAGATCAAATTTGTGCAGCCCCTTTCTAATGGTAGACTCGTGCACTTTGACATCAACAGTGGCAAGAGCTACCTGTGAGTCCCGTGATGACATTCTGGGGTTCTTAGAGACTTCTTTCAGCATCTTGCGGTCTGCTCTCGGGCTGAACTTGCTGGGGTGGCCTGACCTGAACAAGTTGGCAGTTGTTTGGAATCTTCTCCACTTGTAGATGATCTTCCGGACACTCGAATGATTGATTTCAAATTGTTTGGAGATCTTTTTAAATCCATTCCCAGACTCGTCGGCATCTATAACCTTCTTTCTGAAGGCCTCAGAGAGCTCTTTTGATCTAGGCATGGTGACGCCGCACACTTCAACAACAAAGAGCAAACCAAACGAAATGTCTGAGGTTTAAATAAGACAGGTTCCTCCAAGATCCTCTCTAACGATGTTCTAATCATTTGCACCTGAGGTGGTGCACCTGATTCTAATTTTAGGTATTTGAAGTAGTGATAAATGTAGGGGTGTACTTACTTTTTCCACATGCGAAATTTGCATTTATGTTTATTTAAATTATACGATGGACGACAAAATGGAAATGTTTCATGATATTTGTTATATTATATCACCTTTATCTATCAATATTGTTGAAATGAAGATCAAATAGCTGAATGTTTAAGTATGTTGAAAAAGTCAAAACTTTACATAGGATGTACTTACTTTTTCACGTGACTGTATATATACACACACACACACACACACACACACACACACACACACACACACACACACACACAGATATCGAACCCCCGAACTTGACGAGGAAGCAAGGCACGGATTGAGTACCACCCCAGCAATTGCTGCACAACTTGTTTTTATGCACATGATGTCAGCGTCATGTCACAGGGTTAGTTTGCTTCTTTGGTTAAATTTAATATTCCTGACTGCAAACCTCCGAATTGTTGATGAGCAGGGCGGAGACAATGTGTTCGCGTGGTAGGCTGCACTTGTTGCTAACAGGTTGTGCAGCAATTGTTGGGGTGAGACTAAATCTGTGCCTTACTTCCTAGTCAAGTTAGGGGGTTCAACCTGTGTATATTAACGGCTTACATTGGTCGCAAATAAACAATTTCCAGTATGTTGTCCTGATGAGGGAAAAAAAATAAGCCCTCGTCGGGACGGCATGGTGTTGAAGTCGTGGGGACTTACTCCTTTTATTTAGAGGGGGGGTCCAATTGTCTGACAATGCATTGTGTCCCTTCGGGGTCAGGATGCATGTGTTTGAATGACCATGTGCTTCAACCTTTGGGTTGAGGTGCATGTGTAATGTTATTGGGACAGTTTTGATAGATGGTGCGCCTTGGCAGTGCGGTCAAGGTGCACGTCCAAGGCTGTTTAAATGTTTGATTGTTTACCTTTTTTATGATAAAAAAGGCAGGCCTCGTAAGGCCCATAACAAGAGCGACATCTACATCGACATCTCTGCCTTTGTCTATTTGTGACCATAGAGCTTTAATCTCAGTCTGCAAAGTCTTGAGTACCACACGGATGCCTCCAAGAGTGGAGGTGATGTGTTGGTATAATTTATGTCCATGACGTCAGCATCATGTCATCGGGTCAGTGTGCTTCTTTGGTTAAATATATATATATATATATATATATATATATATATATGTATATATATATATATGTATATATATATATATATATATATATATATATATATATATATATATATATGTATATATATATATATATATATATATATATATATATATATATATATATGTATATATACATACGTACACACATGCGTGTATTGTAAATTCTTTAAATGACCTCTCCGGATGGTATAGGAACGTTTTGTGACGTGTACATCTCCTTCTGTTGCGTTATTACCACTGTGAGGTTTATTCACACAAATCCTAATCACTTGCATCATGTGTTTTCATAAAAGCGTCAAACTGATTTGATGCGCGTCATTTAAACTAATGACTTGTGCAAAGCAAACGAATGGAATGAGTATAATGTGGACAAAATTGAATCGAGAAACGAAGAATATTTCACGCACTTCATGATTTGATATCAACGGTGAAGATGCTCCAAATGCAGAATGACAGACTCGGAGTAGAAGTTCCACTCTCGGCAGGTTGAGTAGTAAGTCCTTGCCGTTGGTCTAATGTTGGGGGAGAAAAATAAGACAAAGACAAAGAAGACGTTCAATGAAAGGGTTAAATTATATGTTGGGTTCGTTGACTTCATACATCTGGCCACGGATTTCCAGATCATCCCTCATACATACATACATACATACATACATACAGTCACGTGAAAAAGTAAGTACACCCCATGTAAAGTTTTGACTTTTTCAACATAATTCAACATACAGCTATTTGATCTTAATTTCAACAATATTGATAGATAAAGGTGATATAATATAACAAATATCATGAAACATTTACATGTTGTAGTCCATTGTATAATTTAAATAAACATAAATGCAAATTTCGCATGTGGAAAAAGTAAGTACACCCCTACATTTATCACTACTTCAAATACCTAAAATTAGAATCAGGTGCACCAGCTCAGGTGCAAATGATTAGAACATCGTTAGAGAGGATCTTGGAGGAACCTGTCGTATTTAAACCTCAGACATTTAGTTAGGTTTGCTCTTTGTGGTTGAAGTGTGCGGCGTCACCATGCCTAGATCAAAAGAGCTCTCTGAGGCCTTCAGAAAGAAGGTTATAAATGCCTACGAGTCTGGGAAGGGATTTAAAAAGATCTCCAAACAATTTGAAATCAATAATTCGACTGTCCGGGAGATCATCTACAAGTGGAGAAGATTCCAAACAACTGCCAACTTGTTCAGGCCAGGCCGCCCCAGCAAGTTCAGCCCGAGAGCAGACCGCAAGATGCTGAAAGAAGTCTCGAAGAACCCCAGAATGTCATCACGGGACCTACAGGTAGCTCTTGCCGCTGTTGATGTCAAAGTGCACGAGTCTACCATTAGAAAGAGGCTGCACAAATTTGATCTACATGGGAGGTGTGCCAGGAGGAAACCTTTGCTGTCCAGAAAGAACATCAGGGCAAGACTAAACTTTGCCAATGAACACCTCGGCAAAGACCAGCACTTTTGGAACAATGTGCTCTGGACAGATGAGTCAAAGGTAGAGCTATTTGGCCACAGTACCAGAAGACATGTTTGGCGAAAACCAAACACAGCATTTGACCACAAGAACCTGATACCAACTGTAAAGCATGGTGGTGGAAATATTATGGTTTGGGGCAGCTTTGCTGCATCAGGGCCGGGGCAGCTCACCATCATAGAATCCACTATGAATTCTTCATTGTACCAGAGGGTGCTTGAGGATAATGTGAGGCCATCTGTTGGAAAGTTGAAGCTCAACCGAAGGTGGACCTTGCAACATGACAAAGACCCTAAACATACCAGTAAATCCACCAAGGAATGGCTGAAAAGAAAGAAATGGAGGGTTCTGGTATGGCCAAGTCAAAGCACGGATCTAAATCCCATCAAGATGTTGTGGGGGGATTTGAAACGAGCTGTGCATGCAAGAAACCCCTCAAACATCGCAAAGCTGAAAGAATTCTGCATGGAGGAGTGGGCAAAAATTTCTCCCAGTCGATGTCAGAGACTGTTAAACAGTTATAAGAAACGCCTACTTGAGGTTGTTTCTGCCAAAAGGGGGCAATACCACCTATTAGAGCCAAGGGTGTACTTACTTTTTCCACATGCGAAATTTGCATTTATGTTTATTTAAATTATACAATGGACTACAAAATGTAAATGTTTCATGATATTTGTTATATTATATCACCTTTATCTATCAATATTGTTGAAATTAAGATCAAATGGCTGTATGTTGAAATATGTTGAAAAAGTCAAATCTTTACATGGGGTGTACTTACTTTTTCACGTGACTGTATACCATGCTCATTGCCAGCACCACCAATTTTGAATAGAAAATCTGGACTGGTGGAAGGACAAGGTGATGGATGATAAAAGGGAAGTACACTGATAGTGAGGTGGTGGGGGCTGGGGGAACAAACGGATACAAACAAGCAGGTGGATAAACCAAACGGAAAAGAGGAGAGAGAAAGCAAGATAACAACTTGCAGGTGAAAGGGGTGGATGTGGCGAGGGTTAGGAGCAGTAGAAAGGGTCATGGGTCAGGATGTAAGATGACATGAGATGGTGATGTGCTGACAGTTTCATTCCCTTGAGGGAAGATGGGATGTACTCACTTAGGGAGGCTGATTCAGAGGTGGGAGAAAGGAAGAAGAAAGGAGCAAGACAGAGGTGATCGGAAAGTCTGTATGTTGGAGGATTAACAAGGAGAGTGATGCAGGAAGAATGTGTGCATCCTCGAAGGAATAGAAAGGGACTGAGGACCTGAAGAGCAAGAGGAGCAAGACCACAAGGGAGTTGCAGAAACGAGATGATTTTCCCAATCTGTCTGCAATGAGAGAAACAATTCCGGCAGGTGGAAATAATGGCGAGAGCTTTCGATTGCTCAGCATCCGGGAGTGAGAGTTCATTCTTTTTATCGTTTATACAATTATTCTTCCAACAGGGTTGCAGCAATTGTCTGGTCGCGTTTAGAACAAATTTGTGACAATACCAAATATTTATATCATGACTGTTATAAATCTCATGGTGGTTGTGCTGCATGAAGGACTACGAAAGATAGTTGACCACCTCTTCTAAAAGCACCAAAAAGCACCACCAATATACTAGCTCCAAATCCGTGAGAACATTCATTATTAAGTTATTGCATGTTGTCCAACTGAACGTTATTGCAAAGTTGCACACACTGGGTTGGACAAGAGCAGAGACATCAGTGTTATTAATAGACAAGGGACCTATCTCTTATTGAGGTCGCGATATATTTACCGCAAGGAATTCGGGCGGGAAAAAAAAAATCTTGAGATCGATCCACCACCTTGGATTTCACGTGCTGCTTGCAATACCAGATGACCAGGTGATGCCGATATTTTCTCTTTGAAAACATACCAAAAATAAAACCATGAACGAATTACAAGACCAATAGTCTAACAACAGCGTAGCCAGGCTTGTTTGATACTTCAGTTGAAGTTAGCATGACCTGTGTGGGGATAGCAGTTAGAAGTTTGCAAATAATGTAAGTATTAAAAAATTTGGACTTCAGGCATGAACAGCCGGTTCGTGAATGACTTGAGTAAAAAAAAAAACGGCGAATGGAAAACAATGAACCAATAAATTCCATATTCCTGTGCCACCTTCAGTTGAACGTCAGGCATTGACAGCAGGTTCGTGAAGGACTTGGACAAAAAAAATGTACCCAGTCTGAATGTTGCTATATCCAGTCAATGGCGAAACTGCAAATGGGGAATCCATGAATGTCACGGATGGAAATCCTTACATCATTTCCTCATTCTGCTTTAAACTCAATATCTCTATATTTTCATTCCAAACAGCATCATTCATCATTTCAACCACAAGTCACAAATACCATCGTATTAATAGCCGGCGAAGCCGGTGTTGTGAATGAACGCGTACGTATTATGTTGAAAAGCCAGATTTTGCTGGATCCGTTGAGAATTTCGAAGCTTTGACGCACCAAATCGCTTCATGGAAGCCGCCATCTTGCAGATGCGGAAGTACGCATAAAAATTGAGAAAAAGTTCAATAGGAGTTTGTTTCACTCGTCTTTGTTTGATTCACAATCTTATGCACCTATATAATTTGTAATTAAAATACTTTAAGACCAACCTTGTTCCCCGGGCCCGCATGGGCCCTGGTTATCTTCAACGAAAATCGTCACCAAACACCGGAACCAATGACATTCGAGCATTTGAAAAAATATTTCAAAAACCAAATCGCTCCATGGAGGCCGCAATCTTGCGGATGCGGAAGTACGCATAAAAATTTGAGAAAAAGTTCAACAGGAGTTTGTTTCACTCGTCTTTGTTTGATTCACAATCTTATGCACCTCTAATTTGTAATTAAAATACTTTAAGACCAACCTCGTTCCCCGGGCCCGCATGGGCCCTGGTTATCTTCAACGAAAATCATCACCAAACACCGGAACCAATGAGATTCGAGCATTTGAAAAAATATTTCAAAAAAGCTTATTACGCGTTTCGGAGGCTGAAAACGGCGTCAAATATTCTAAAATTGACGAAGAATTATTTTTTAGAAATCTCGCGGCCATAGGGGATATTTTTTCACGGCCGGAAATATCCGAAATTGAGACGGAATTCACCGAATTAATCAAGAAGGAAATTTTGTAAATTTTAATCTCATCCAGAATGCAAATGGTGTCATTTTGAACTAGGTACGGTACCTACTACACCTACCTACTACTAACTACCTAACCTACTGATGCCATAGTGATGGGTAAAATAGTGGCAAGAGGCTTTGGCTTCGCCGGCTCATTGCGGCTTTGCAGTCGGGTACTTGTAGCCGGCGAAGCCGGTGTTGTGAATGAACACGTACGTATTATGTTGAAAAGCCAGATTTTGCTGGATCCTTTGGCTTTGGCTTTGCCGGCTCATTGCGGCTTTGCAGTCGGGTACTTGTAGCCGGCGAAGCCGGTGTTGTGAATGAACACGTACGTATTATGTTGAAAAGCCAGATTTTGCTGGATCCTTTGGCTTTGGCTTCACCGGCTCATTGCGGCTTTGCAGTCGGGTACTAGTCGCCGGCGAAGCCGGTGTTGTGAATGAACGCGTACGTATTATGTTGAAAAGCCAGATTTTGCTGGATCCTTTGGCTTTGCCGGCTCATTGTGGCTTTGTAGTCGGGTACTTGTAGCCGGCAAAGCCGGTGTTGTGAATGAACACGTACGTATTATGTTGAAAAGCCAGATTTTGCTGGATCCTTTGGCTTTGGTTTCGCCGGCTCATTGCGGCTTTGCAGTCGGGTACTTGTAGCCGGCGAAGCCGGTGTTGTGAATGAACACGTACGTATTATGTTGAAAAGCCAGATTTTGCTGGATCCTTTGGCTTTGGCTTCACCGGCTCATTGCGGCTTTGCAGTCGGGTACTAGTCGCCGGCGAAGCCGGTGTTGTGAATGAACGCGTACGTATTATGTTGAAAAGCCAGATTTTGCTGGATCCTTTGGCTTTGCCGGCTCATTGTGGCTTTGTAGTCGGGTACTTGTAGCCGGCAAAGCCGGTGTTGTGAATGAACACGTACGTATTATGTTGAAAAGCCAGATTTTGCTGGATCCTTTGGCTTTGGTTTCGCCGGCTCATTGCGGCTTTGCAGTCGGGTACTTGTAGCCGGCGAAGCCGGTGTTGTGAATGAGCACGTACGTATTATGTTGAAAAGCCAGATTTTGCTGGATCCTTTGGCTTTGGCTTCACCGGCTCATTGCGGCTTTGCAGTCGGGTACTAGTCGCCGGCGAAGCCGGTGTTGTGAATGAACGCGTACGTATTATGTTGAAAAGCCAGATTTTGCTGGATCCTTTGGCTTTGCCGGCTCATTGTGGCTTTGTAGTCGGGTACTTGTAGCCGGCAAAGCCGGTGTTGTGAATGAACACGTACGTATTATGTTGAAAAGCCAGATTTTGCTGGATCCTTTGGCTTTGGCTTTGCCGGCTCATTGCGGCTTTGCAGTAGGGTCATATTATATCAAAATATAATTTAAATCACGGTTGTATTGAAATATTCTCAAACCAGCGAACCGTCGCCATCCATTCACTTCCGGATTTGGGAGCAAGGTCCGTGTCGATTCATTTCAAAGTCATAATCGTATTGAGGAATTTCTGAAACCTCTTACCTACCATATGACACCTGCTGGGACCCCAAAACATTCCACAGGACGTTATTATATTTTATTTTAGTAAAATATGCAAATGTAATGGTTCATAAACGGTGACCATATCCTCAGCTCTGATTGGTGGGCGTTTGTGAGGGACATACATACGGACAGACAAACACTGTTCCAGACGCCATTGCCCTACGGACTACACCATAAAAATTCCTGCCTGAAACTTGTGCTTCCTTTAGAAAGGAGCACATCGCTGCAGGTAGCACTATTTCCTGAGGATGCAGCTGTCCCACTGATGCAGTGCCCCCTGTAGGTTAGAGCAGGAATGTGTTATTTGTTCAGAGTACCGGAAATAGCTCTCCTTGTCTTCGCGAACAATACCGTAGGGTCTTTAACATCCACCAATGATGCCAGCAGTTGGGACGCCAAGTTTTTCGCCCATCCGAAGGTTGGCACACACATTGATGAATCGCTCTGCCCGTGAAACACCAGAAAGGCAGTTTACAGCTAGGTCGAGATTCAAACCCAGGCTAGCTAGTCCTTCGGTGCTCAACATTATTTCCTGTTCATCTCAACACGTAGAGACAGAATGAAGAAAGGTACACAAACATCCGCAGCTGCATACGAAAGCAAACGCACGTGGGTTGCTTCATGAAGACCAGGACAACGCCGTAGGTCTTCCTTCACCCGCTGTCCAAATAGCGTCGGATCCGCTACCCGGGCGGAACGCCCCGCCACGAACTAACCAACTGCAGGGGGTCGTGCCAGGAGACCCATCAGTCTCTGCCGCCGCCCACGCATCCTCGGGTTCGGAAATGGAATAAGTGTGGGGCGGGGCTAAAACCCAGGGGGTCAGAACGCCTCGTGAGTGTGCGTCGCGTGCCGGTGTCCCATCATCCATTTACTCGGACGTGTTTGCAAGCACACAGTGCGCAAACCCACCCTCGATGAGTCCTATTGCTTCCAAGTGTTGATGTAAACTTTTGCAAACCTACGTGACCACCGATCACTGACCTTTACGGTGTTTATCGATCCTAATAGAAATTGTGAGCATCCTAAGTCCCTGCAATGTCTGCTTTTTTGGGGGGGGGGGGGGGGTCTTTGTCTGTTTGCATTTCTTTTGTCCATTCTGTTCCTTTTCATGAGGCACAGCTTGGTGAATGCAGGATTCCTGCAATGGGAATTCCGCACATACAGGAGACGTCAAACTTCACAATTTTGTAACTGGGAATTAACTTTTAAACTCCATTCGTAAATTTTAAACTCTTTCCGGACGTAACGGATATTTCTTGAGTTTTGAATGCAACTTCAAAAAAACGTCTTGTACATCATGTGTTGCATGCGATTAAAACACTCCTACTGCACAACATAATTAAAAGTTTACTCAAAGGGAATACTGCTGTCAAAGAATGAACACAGAGCAAATGATTTCCCCATGTGTTTTCATTTAAACAATTATAATATTATCATTACTTAGGAAATTCCTTAAGAGGTTTATAATTACCCCCGTTCTCCTCTTCTTACCCTTTAACTATCAACACAACACTCCATTTTAGCAGCAATCACCGAAACCAATCTCCATACATCAGAATAAAGGACGATCGAATGACACACAACCGACGACAATGCCGTCATAAAGTATTCACACCCCTTGACTTTTTCACATTTTGTTGTTACAGCCAGAATTTAAAGTGGATTAAATTGAGAATTATTTCGTCTCTGATCTACACATAATACCCAAAATGTCAAAGTGGAATGTTTTTTGTTTTTTTTCGAATCTTTCACAAAATAATTCAACATGTAATACAGAAATATGTAATTTACATAAGTATTCAACACCCAAAGTCAATACTTAGTAGAAGCACCTTTGGCAGCGATTACAGCTTTGAGTCTTCTTGGGTATGTCTGTATCAGCTTTGCACATCTGGATTTGGGGAGTTCCTCCCATTCTTCGTTGCGGATTTGCTCAAGCCCTGTCATGTTGGATGGGGAGCGTCGGTGAACAGCAATCTTCAAGTCTTTTCACATATTCTCAATGGGATTGAAGTTTGGGCCTTGGCTGGGCCACTCAAGGACTTCCACGTTCTAGTTCTGAAGCCATTCCAGTGTTGCTTTGGCTGTATGCTTGGGGTCATTGTCCTGTTGGAACGTAAATCTTCACCACAGTCTAAGGTCTTTTGCACTCTGAAGCAGGTTCTCCTCATGGATTTGCCTCTATTTAGCTCCATTCATTGTTCCCTTTATCCTTACACGACTCTGAGTCCCTGCACTGAAAAGCATCCCTAAAGCATGAGGCTGCCACCACCACGCTTCACGTTAGGGATGGTGGTAGATGGGTGATGAGCTGTGCTTGGTTTCTGCCAGACGTAGCGCATTGGATTCAGGCCAAATAGTTCAATTTACGTCTCATCAGACCACAGAGTCTTTTGCCTCATGTCTCAAGAGTCTTCACATGCCCTTTTGCAAACTCCAGGCTTGCTGTCATGTGCCTTTCATCAGGAGTGGCTTCCGTCTGGCCACACTACCATAAAGCCTCGATTTGTGAAGGGCTGCAGAGACTGTTGTCCTTCCAGCAGGTTCTCCCATCTCAGCAAAGGAACTCTAGTTCTGTCAGAGTAGTCATTGGGTTCTTAGGTCCTCCTTGCCTGACCGTGGTCCTTCTTGCCCGGTTGTTCAGTTTGGTCAGTCAGCCAGCTCGAGGAAGAGTCTGCGTAATTCCATATTCTGTCCATTTCCTAATGATGGAGCTCACTGTGCTCTTGGGAACTTTCAACAATCTAGAAAATATTTTATACCTTTCCCCAGATCTATGCCTCCTCACAATTATATCGTGGAGTTCCACGGACAGTTCCTTGGACTTCATGGTAGAGTTTCTGCTCTGACGTGCACTGTGAACTGTGGGACCTTATATAGAAATGTGTGTTTCTCTCTAAATCATGTGCAATCAATTATTGAATTGGCCACAGATAAACTCCAATCAAGTTGTGGAGACATCTCGAGGATGATTAAAAGAAATTGGATGCTCCTGAGCTCAATTTGGAGTATTCATAACAAAGCTGTTGAATACTTATTGACTCAAGACAATACAGCTTTTCATTTTTCATTAACTTGTAAAAATTTGGAAAAAAAACTTCCACTTTGACATTATGGGGTATAATGTGCAGATCAATGACAAAAAAGTCTCGATTTAATCCATTTTAAATTCAGGCTATAACACAACAAAATATTTTTAAAAGTCAAGGGATGTGAATACTTTCTGAAGGCACTGTATATCTATACAGTCGCAGTAGTACTGTATTGTTTATAAAAAAAACTCCATTAACGGTGGGCTCCATATTTATGTATTCATATTCATTCATATTCTTTGTTGTGGTCCACGTAAAAAAACATGTAAACAGACCTCAAAGCTAGTTATGGAACCCCAGCGTCAACTTGGTTTCCTCTCCGATGCTGCTAGTGTCAAACCCAGAGCCATGATTTCCGAATTTGCACCAGAGAATGATGCGGTGTAAGAGAATGTTAGAAATAAAGAGAAAGAAAAATAGATAGAAAGAAGTGAAAGGAAAATAGAGAAATAGGGAAATCGAAAAAGGGGACAAAACCCGATGTTCTCACATGCGCAACGCATATTTGGCACAAACATGATTTCCCAAACTTCTAAACATAACAAGCATTCTGAGTATTGCGCTGCAATACATGTCCCCTACCGACAGTCTGTCGTCCGGAAAACTGTTGGGGGAATTACCAAAGTTCAAAGTGCCATAACTTTGTCAAAAATGATCGAAACGTCGCGAAGTTCGAACTCGATCTGTAACTTATCATGAGGAAACCATGTACCAAGTTTGAAATCATTAGCATTAAGAGTTTAGAAAAAAAGTCCGGAAAACTGTTCTTTGCGTGACGGACTGACAGACTGACAGACGGAGGGACGGAGTGCAAAGCTATAGTCCCCTCCGGTGTACACCGGTAGGGGACTAATAAGCCCGCAAGGTCGCTCCGTGGAGCAGCCTGCACGTATTGCACTATGTGTGAATTATATAATTACCAACTCACTATATGAGGTAACTCGGCTAAAAATTATCCAATTTGCACCAAATAAAGTTTATGAATGGTTGCACAGACCCCTACCTCTCACTGGAGCAGCCTGCACGTATTGCACTATGTGTGAATTATATAATTACCAACTCACTATATGAGGTAACTCGGCTAAGAATTATCCAATTTGCACCAAATAAAGTTTATGAATGGTTGCACAGACCCCTACTTCTCACTAAAAGTGGAAACAGAATGTAAATTGGAGTTAAAACGTGGAATATTAACAGCTTTGACTTACCGCACTCCAAATTGTAGTCCGGAAAACTGTTGGGGAAATTACCAAAGTTCAAAGTGCCATAACTTTGTCAAAAATGATCTAAACGTCGTGAAGTTCGAACTTCATCTGTAACTTATCATGAGAAAACCATGTACCAAGTTTGAAATCATTAGCATTAAGAGTTTAGAAAAAAAGTCCGGAAAACTGTTCTTTGCGTGACGGACTGACAGACTGACAGACGGACAGACGGACAGACTGACAGACGGAGGGACAGAGTGCAAACCTATAGTCCCCTCCGGTGTACACCGGTAGGGGACTAATAATAAGGAAATGACTGACTTTAATATTTATGTGCCACTCTGATTTGTTGGCGCACTGTGATCCAGTGATGTTGATACATCTCCCGAGCACAGGGAGCCGCGAGAACCTTCCATGGCGCAGTGTGGAGGATGCTCGTGGCACTGAAATGGCTGGCGGGGCGATGATGGCAGCGCTGAAATGGAGCAATGTGGAGGAAGCTTGTAGCGCTGAAATGGAGCAAGTGGAGGAAGCTTGTAGCGCTGGGTGCACGGAGCAATGTGGAGGAAGCTTGTAGCGCTGGGTGAATGGAGTAATGTGGAGGCAGCTTGTCGCGCTGAAATGGCTGGCGGTGCAGCAATGGCAGCGCTGAAATGGCAATTACTTGGTCAAAGTACTGTTGCAATGAAGTGGTTTTGAAGTGAAGCATGAGAATTGGTGTTTAAGAATTGCGGTGTTAGAATGTGGTTTGAGTACAGAGCTGTGAATGTTCGAGAACAGGGTTCAAGTACGGAGTGGGGAATGAGGGTTAATGAGTGAGATGTGAATATGGAAATATGGTGTTGGGGAAGAGCACAAAGTTGGGGAGTGAGCTTTTGAACATGGAGGAAGAGCACAAAGTTGGGAGTGAGCGTTTGAGCATGGAGGAAGAACACAAAGTTGGGAGTGACCCTTTGAGCATGGAGGAAGAGCACAAAGTTGGGAGTGAGCGTTTGAGCATGGAGGAAGAACACAAAGTTGGGAGCGACCCTTTGAGCATGGAGGAAGAGCACAAAGTTAGGGAGTGAGCCTTTGAACATGGAGGAAGAGCACAAAGTTGGGAGTGAGCGATTGAGCATGGAGGAAGAACACAAAGTTGGGAGTGACCCTTTGAGCATGGAGGAAGAGCACAAAGTTGGGGAGTGAGCCTATGAGCATGGAGGAAGAGCACAAAGTTGGGGAGTGAACCTTTGAGCATGGAGGAAGAACACAAAGTTGGGAGTGACCCTTTGAGCATGGAGGAAGAGCACAAAGTTGGGAGTGAGCGTTTGAGCATGGAGGAAGAACACAAAGTTGGGAGTGACCCTTTGAGCATGGAGGAAGAGCACAAAGTTGGGGAGTGAGCCTATGAGCATGGAGGAAGAGCACAAAGTTGGGGAGTGAACCTTTGAGCATGGAGGAAGAGCACAAAGTTGGGAGTGACCCTTTGAGCATGGAGGAAGAGCACAAAGTTGGGAGTGAGCGTTTGAGCATGGAGGAAGAACACAAAGTTGGGAGCGACCCTTTGAGCATGGAGGAAGAGCACAAAGTTAGGGAGTGAGCCTTTGAACATGGAGGAAGAGCACAAAGTTGGGAGTGAGCGATTGAGCATGGAGGAAGAACACAAAGTTGGGAGTGACCCTTTGAGCATGGAGGAAGAGCACAAAGTTGGGGAGTGAGCCTATGAGCATGGAGGAAGAGCACAAAGTTGGGGAGTGAACCTTTGAGCATGGAGGAAGAACACAAAGTTGGGAGTGACCCTTTGAGCATGGAGGAAGAGCACAAAGTTGGGAGTGAGCGTTTGAGCATGGAGGAAGAACACAAAGTTGGGAGTGACCCTTTGAGCATGGAGGAAGAGCACAAAGTTGGGGAGTGAGCCTATGAGCATGGAGGAAGAGCACAAAGTTGGGGAGTGAACCTTTGAGCATGGAGGAAGAGCACAAAGTTGGGGAGTGAGCCTTTGAGCATGGAGGAAGAGCACAAAGTTGGGGAGTGAGCCTTTGAGCATGGAGGAAGAGCACAAAGTTGGGGAGTGAGTGTTTGCGAATGAGGAAGAGCACAAAGGGGATAGTTCTAACTAAAATCGCAATGCATTTTCCCCTTCCACTGATAAAAGAGGAGGGGTATTTCAGCTGATCACATTTGCGATGGAGATTTATATGCCAGGAATCATCCTCATCTACGAAAGCCGAAAAATTATGGTTTTTATCGTTTGTTATGTGTCTTAAATGTTCTTTTTCGTGTTTTATCGGACTTGACACAGCAGTTTTGGCTGGAAAATGGCCTAGGTGCCTGCAGGGCCCGAATCACCTCAGGGCTCAGGGTGAAAGTTCGCAATGGAATAATCCTGCCCACCATGCCGAGCACCTCCAATGCTAAGTGAGAAGGAATGGGCGTGGCGCGTTATTACCTCCGCCACCAACGGTGAATGGAGGTTACAGTCACGTGAAAAAGTAAGTACACCCCATGTAAAGTTTTGACTTTTTCAACATATTTCAACATACAGCTATTTGATCTTCATTTCAACAATATTGATAGATAAAGGTGATATAATATAACAAATATCATGAAACATTTACATTTTGTAGTCCATTGTATAATTTAAATAAACATGAATGCAAATTTCGCATGTGGAACAAGTAAGTACACCCCTACATTTATCACTACTTCAAATACCTAAAATTAGAATCAGGTGCACCAGCTCAGGTGCAAATGATTAGAACATCGTTAGAGAGGATCTTGGAGGAACCTGTCTTGTTTAAACCTGAGACATTTAGTTTGGTT
Source organism: Myxine glutinosa (assembly GCF_964187855.1). NCBI lineage: Eukaryota > Metazoa > Chordata > Myxini > Myxiniformes > Myxinidae > Myxine > Myxine glutinosa. Next base: position 7,796,803 of record NC_136270.1, on the reverse strand, counting down.
TGCTCTTTCTTGTTGAAGTGTATGGCATCACCATGCCGAGATCAAAAGAGCTCTCTGAGGCCTTCATAAAGAAGGTTATAGATGCCTACGAGTCTGGGAAGGGATTAAAAAAGATCTCCAAACAATTTGAAATCAATCATTCGACTGTCCGGAAGATCATCTACAAGTGGAGAAGATTCCAAACAACTGCCAACTTGTTCAGGCCAGGCCGCCCCAGTAAGTTCAGCCCGAGAGCAGACCGCAAGATGCTGAAAGAAGTCTCGAAGAACCCCAGAATGTCATCACGGGACCAACAGGTAGCTCTTGCCACTGTTGATGTCAAAGTGCACGAGTCTACCAATTGAAAGAGGCTGCACAAATTTGATCTACATGGAAGGTGTGCCAGGAGGAAACCTTTGCTGTCCAGAAAGAACATCAGGGCAAGATTAAAGTTTGCCACTGAACACCGAGGCAAAGACCAGCACTTCTGGAACAATGTGCCCTGGACAGATGAGTCAAAGGTAGAGCTATTTGGCCACAGTACCAGAAGACATGTTTGGTGAAAACCAAAGACAGCATTTGACCACAAGAACCTGATACCAACTGTAAAGCATGGTGGTGGAAATATTATTGTTTGGGGCAGCTTTGCTGCATCAGGGCCTGGGCAGCTCACCATCATAGAATCCACTATGAATTCTTCATTGAACCAGAGGGTGCTTGAGGATAATGTGAGGCCATCTGTGGGAAAGTTGAAGCTCAACCGAAGGTGGACCTTGCAACATGACAATGACCCTAAACATACCAGTAAATCCACCAAGGAATGGCTGAAAAGAAAGAAATGGAGGGTTCTGGAATGGCCAAGGCAAAGCCCGGATCTAAATCCCATCGAGATGTTGTGGGGGGATTTGAAACGAGCTGTGCATGCAAGAAACACGTCAAACATCGCGCAGCTGAAAGAATTCTGCATGGAGGAGTGGGCAAAAATTTCTCCCAGTCGATGTCAGAGACTGGTAGACAGTTATAAGAAACGCCTACTTGAGGTTGTTTCTGCCAAAGGGGGCAATACCACCTATTAGAGCCAAGGGTGTACTTACTTTTTCCACATGCGAAATTAGCATTTATGTTTATTTAAATTATACAATGGACTACAAAATGTAAATGTTTCATGATATTTGTTATATTATATCACCTTTATCTATCAATATTGTTGAAATGAAGATCAAATAGCTGTATGTTGAAATATGTTGAAAAAGTCAAAACTTTACACGGGGTGTACTTACTTTTTCACGTGACTGTATGTTTTAACCCCTGTCTGTCTGTTTGTCTGTCCGTTTGTGAACAAAATATCTCAAAACGTTGTGGACGGATTCAGTCGAAATTTGGTAGAGATGTAGCGAATGTGACACCGACCAAATATTTAGATTTTGGTGAAGATCCGGATTCGGATCCGGCTAGTATAATTTTTAAAATGATTCTTCACCATTGGGAGATAGGGCTAAAACCAATACATAGCAGGATATCTCAAAAAGTTGTGGATGGATTTGGACGAAACTTGGTGGACAGGTTTGGGTGTCTGACAAGGACGATTCGATTTTGGTGAAGATCTGAATATGGATTCGGATATGAGAGTTATTTAATCTTTAAGCGATTCTTCACCATTGGGAGATAGGGCCAAAAACGATACATAGCAGGATATCTGAAAATGTTACGGATGTATTTGGACAAAACTTGTTGGACAGGTTGTGTGTGTGACAAGGAAGAATCGATTCCATTTTGGTGAAGATCCGGATCCGGATCCAGCTAGTATAATTTTTTAAGTGATTCTTCACCATTGAGTGATATAGCCAACCAGGTGGAGGTCTGCTCTCCACTGAGTGTCGTTCTAGTTGGTGATGCAACTGCCTAAGGGCCAAAAGGTGGGGGGCAAAAAGGAAGTGGGAGGGGATTGCCTTGACTTTGACAAAGACGGAAGTTTGCCAGACTGTTGGCTGAGATGTCCCAGTCCCACTCCTCCCACGGCCAGAGCCACACCTCTATCTCTCTGTCTCCCTCTCTCTCCATGGCCATGGGATGTTCACCCTGCTGGAGTGATAGTCGACAGGACCAACCAGTCTGCCAGACTTGAATGGGTTTTGCAGCAACTTTCTTTCTGTCCTGTCATTTCCCTCTGTCTGTCTATCGTGTATGCATGGGGCCTTAAGATATAAGCAATTATGATTCTCAATCATTTGTTGGTTCGTGGGCACATATTAGTTAGAGGGTAAAGCGTTTATGCATTACATACTTGTTATTGTGATTGCTTCTCTTGTTACTACCCTCTTCCCTATGCCATTTCTTTTTAAAAAATAAAAAATTAACTTGGGCTAGTACATCACATGACTCAGGCTTGCTCGGCCTCATTATATCAGTCACGTGATTGTCTTTCGGCATAGCTCTTGGCAGGCTTGGCACTTCCAATGGTCATGGTAGTGGAGATCAATGGCTGCGATCCGACATAGAACTGCGGACTCACCTGACTGATATGCCCACTTTAATGCGGATTTGAACCGGCCTGTTAGATTTGATCCGGCAAATGGAACAGTCTGATGGCTGCTACAATATATACATAACCACTTATTTGTGTCTAATTACCAAACTAGCTGTTTCTGAATTCACTTTTTAAAACTTTGAATAATGATTAATAGCATGGACTAGACAAAAATGAATATGAATGCTCGTTTTAAGGCCATTTTTCCCTGCTCGGGCAGGGGTTAGTCCTTGCCTCTCCATGATTGCCCCATGACAATCATGGTTCCCTGTTTGAGGCAATGTTTTTATGGCCGGATGCCCTTCCTGACGCCAACCCTTAGTCGCCTCCTACGACACGCAGGGATACGGTGTACCTTTTCTAAATCGGGGTACACACCGGGATCATTCATCCCAGCAAGCTGGTACTCAATTTGCCGACCTCAGAAGGATGAACAGGCTGAGTCGACCTCCCTCCCCCTCCCCCCCATGGCGTTAATTCAGCAATCGACCGGGATTTGAACTCAGGATCCGAGGATCCCAAGCCGGCACCCTAACCGCTAAGCCAACACCAGGCTTACTAAACATGACATGAGTGCTTTTAAAAGCTATCTCGAGAAAGTGAAGCCACACAAGTCCCTACTCTATACTTCCTGCTTGCTTACGACTATGTAACACCTGATGGCATATGAAGCTGCTTGAGAAACTCATCACTTTTGTCTGTCCTGGACCCACTGACTGATCTACCACCCTCCAGGTGGTTTCTTGCTCCTTCAAATACCATCAGGTCTCTGTAGGTCGTCCAACTCTCTTTCCACCTTCAGGCTTCCGGTGTATCGCTCTTGTGGTGATGTTGTTGTTTTCCATACGCAGTAAATGCCAAATCCATCTCCATCTAATCTTTTTGAGCAAGAATTAAGCCACCTGAACGTCAATCAGTCAGTTGTCTCAGGACAGACAAAAGTGACCCACATTCCTCGAGAAGCTTTATATGCCGTCAGGCATCACAGGATCGTAAGCAAGCAAGAAGGATGGAGTAAGGGCTCGTGCAGCATTCACTTTCTCAAGAGGGCTTTCAAAAGCGCTCATGCACTATATTTATCCCAATGCACTGACCGGATCTTGTATTGTTATCACGAGCTAGTTGCCCGTGTCCGCACACAGGGAAATGTAAATGGCGCCTTCTGTCATCGAGCCGGTAGCTGGGAGCAACAATTCGCATTTATTGCCACATCTGATTCAATTTAAATCCTCTAATAGTGGCGAAGATCCATTTGAAACTGTTGATGGTGCTGTGTTCATATTCTTCTTCTTTAACGGCCGCCATTTTTCCCTCGTTCTTGTGCGGTTGGCCGGGAGAAGCTTGGCCCAAGTATTTCACGAACCGGCTGGCCAGGCCTGCCGTTCGACTGAGGTTATGGCAGAATGAGTAATTTGCTCATGGTTTCGGTGATAGCTCGCCCACTCTCCATGTTAATATTATTATCATCATCAGACGGAATTGATCGATTAGTTTGTTGTTATAATCATTTTGAAGAAAAAAAAATCTAACTTCGATGACATGGAGGCTGGCTGGATCATTCGGGATTGGAGGAGGATGTGTCAACAATCTAAGTTATGCTGATGGCACTACTTCTTTTTTTTTTTTAGCAGAAAGTGGAGAGGTCTTGATGAAACTGCTGCAAACAGTGAAGAAGGAAAGTGAAAAAGCTCGTTTTTATTTAAACCTAAAAAAAGACTAAAATCTTGTCAACCGAGAAGATCGACGTGTTCACATTGGGAGGCGATCACATTAAAATGTGTTCTTCAACATTCCAGAGGAAGGTTTCATCTTCCTGGGTTCTATGAGTGGAGAGGATAAATTATTAGATGGTTAGCGTTCGGGAGAAGAGCAATGTCAGGATTGACAAAGTTCTGCAAAGACAAATGTGTGACAATTCAAACTAAGAGGAGGCTGGTGAATGCTCTGGCATTTCCATTTGTAATGTATGGATGTGAGTCACGGACAATGAAAAAAAAAAAAAGGAGTTAGATTGACAGTTTTGAATTGTGAAATTGGAGACGAATGTTAAAAACGCTATGGACTGCAAGAAGAACAATCAAATCAGTGCTTGAAGGAATTAGACCACCATGTACATTAGAAGCTCTGATGCTAAAACAGAAACTCTCATACTTTCATTGGACACATCATGCATGCAGAAAACAAAGTCTGGAGATATCAACCATGTTGGCAGAGTCGGCGTCAGAACAAATCTAATCGGGGGGCATTAGGGTAACCGCGGGGGGGCACAAACTGCCGTTCGAGAACTCAATCTATGATGTAAATGCTTGATAATAAGAGTTTGCCGTCAACAATCAACACACCAACCCAGTTACAATTGTTTAAAAACATGCTGCAAAGTCTCTCTCACACACACACACACACACACACACACACACACACACACACACACACACACACACACACACACACTGCACTGTGCCCCCACACTGCACAAAATATAGCCTACGTGCAAGCCACGTCTCTGTCTTTCACTCTTTCACTCTTTCACTCTTTCACTCACTGCACTGTGCGCGTCATTGGACCATCATTTGAAATAGACTATTTTTCTCCACTCTTACCGAATATATGCAGACAGACCCAAAAATCATTCAACATTTTGCGTAATAATCATGAAAGCCAAGGCTGGCAGCATAAAGTGAATTAAACGCATGGCTTACCTTCAGAAGAGTTGCAGGTGGCGAGTGTTGGTGCTGAACCTCCTAAGAATGGTGTCCTTCCACTCAGTTGTGCATTTTCGGGTTAAGTCCCTCTCAAACGCTGGCTGAACCAACTGGGCCTTTCTTTTGTGGAGCATTGCGTGTCTGTGGTCCGAAAATACTGTTACGGTTCGCGGTTAAGGATGTTATGTTTGCCGAGCGGAGGCCCCGCGACTTAACAGTTTCCCCGATTCACCCAAACGTTGGCCGTATCACGCCACAGATATTCAATGTGGGAAAACACAAAGACGACGGATGTGAAGAAAAGGAATAAGAAGACGAAAAAAAGGTTGAAAATACGATTACTATTTATTACTATTTACAGGCTCAAAGAAACCAAGGAGAAGGAAAGATAATAAAATAATATACAGAAGCTTTTTAGAGACAGTGAAAATACTAGCTTATACAGACTTAATTGAATACCCAGGACAGAACAAACAGAACAAACTCACGTACACAAATGGGGAACTTGTAGGCAGGAATGGCTGGAAGGAGAGGAAAGTCCAATGGGTCCGGCAGCACGATTAGCAGCCGCCGTTCCTTCGCGGCCCTGCTCAAAACCGCCGTCCAGGCCCCAAGCGGCTGTCGAGTGTTGTTGCTGCTGTGGACGCTGCTGCTGGCGAGCAAGGCGACGAATAGCAGGCTTTGTGCTTCCCTGGATGATCTCTTCTCTTGGACCTCACAACCCAGCTCTGCCTTGGACCCTTTCAACTCAGCTCTCCTCTGACGACCCAGCTCTTTCCTTTGCACCTCACCACGCAGCTCAGCTCAGCTTTTGGACCTCACAACTCAGCTCTTGTCATAGCTCATCTCCTTGGGGAACGTCCCGCGGCGGGTTATATAGGCCCCGCCCCTCAATCTTCGCGAACCTCCTTGATGTTTCTCTCCACACCCTCTCCAAGTCCAACCCCTTGTTCGTGGTTGGTTGAGTGGGGCTGACTCACTCCTCCCCTCTATGACGAGGTGGGGACCCGCCTTTCTTTCCCAACCCTGCCTCGTGGTCAATGGCGGCAATTGTTGGTTGGCAATGTGAATGGCAATTGACGAAAGGGGAAATGGAGGTTTTTGGGGAATGGGAATGAAGGGAATCTATCTTTTTCACTTGGTGCAATGGAGTGTCATGTTAATGGAAGACAAGGCCTTACCCTAAAACACATAATAAAGATATAAACTACTGAACAAGGGTTTTATCGTGTCCTTCAATGTGTGCTTTATGGAATTAACTACCGGGACGCCCTTTTAACCTTTACACAACACTGGAGGCAGGAGGGGCCAGAATCAAACAATGTTACACAGCAATTTACCACAATACAACACAATAAAAAAAATACAGTCCTCATTTCCGCAACAATACGTTTCTCAGTGTGGAGAATGAATTCTCGCACATTGCTGTGGAGACGCCAAATGTTGAGGCATGTTTGAAAGCAGTCAGTACACTGGGCATCCCGATCAGATGTGTGTGGTACTCTGAGAGGATGTGCTGTGTAGTCCAATCCCCCTCGATTGGCTGTGATTGTTTTTGTGAGCTGAAAAACTGTCTAGGAACTTCGTACTCTGTCTCAATTATAGGCGATCGTGAATATGAATGAATGATCGTTTTAAGGCCATTTTCCCTGCTAGAGCGGGGGTTAGCCTTGCGGGCCCCATGACAATCATGGTTCCCTGTTTGAGGCAATGTTTTTATGGCCGGATACCCTTCCTAACGCCAACCCTTGGTCGCCTCTTACGATGCGCAGGGATACGGTGTACCTTTTCTAAACCGGGTGCACACCGTGGTCATTCATCCCAGCAAGCTGGTACTCAATTTGCCGACCTCGGAAGGATGACAGGCTGAGTCAACCCCCCTGGCGTTAATTCAGCGATCGATCGGGATTCAAACCCAAGATCCTAGGATCCCAAGCCGGCGCCCTAACCGCTAAGCCAACGCCAGGCTATAATAGGTCCATAATACAGGACAGTCAGGACAGTGACAGTGACAGGTCCATAATATGCTTCACAGCCTTTACATCAAGAAATGTATCACTTTCTGGACTGGCCAAGTGTGAGTTCCGCTCGCTGAATCTGTGATCCATCTCTCCAAGCACTGAATCAATAGTGTTGTGGTGCAGTCTCTGAAGTTCTGTTTTTTCGTCATCATCCCTGTGTCCTGTAGTTCCCATAACGCCATACTCATCCATATTCGTGTTCGCTTTGCGTCTCCGTTTGGGGATCGCGGGTCTCAGTGATGCGCTGGCAGCCGTGGCCATGTCCCACACCTTATTAAACTCCTCGTCAATGAGCAATGAGCACACCACTTCCTCAAATGTGACCTGATGCAAATATGACCAACAGGGTGTGTTTTTTTCTTTTCTTATTTTTGTTTTTATTTCATTTCATTTAGCGAAAAGATTTTCACTTTTAATATGATAAATATAAATTAATTAATAAAACGCAAAGTTTGGCGCCAAAGGCTTGGCCTGCGGGTGGGGGGGGGGGGCACAACAACTCATTTGGGGGGGCATGGCCCGCGAATGCCCCCCCATGTCGCCGACCCTGCATGTTGGGTACGTTAGTGGGAAGAAGAAGAGGCGTACCTTCTACTTGTTTCATTGATGGAGTAAAAGTTGCAACCAAGTCTGTCTCTGCAGGAGATTCCAGAGGCAGTGCACGATAGGGATGTTTGGAGAAATCTGATCATGAATGTCACCACAAGTCGGCCATGACGTGACCGAAAAGGATTGATTGTAATCATTTTTACTTCCGGTAGGTGCACGTAAGGTCCCTGTATTTTTTTTTTGTGTTATGTTGAAGGCTCCAGTCACGGACTATATCGTCCTGATCGAGGCCAGGCCTAAAATAAAAGAGCTGCATTGATAGAAAAGTGAAGAACGAGAGAATATTCTGAGTGTTTTTGAGGAAGTAAAAAATCTGCTTTTTGAAAGGGGGAAGGTCGTAAGTGTTTGGAAATGCATGAGAAGGTAAAGAGTTACAGAGTTTAACAGTGGAAGGGAAGAAAAAAAATCCACTTTTACATTACAGGGTATTATGTGTAGATCAGTGACAAAAAATGTTAATTTAATCCATTTTAAATTCAGGCTGTAACAACAAAATGTGAAAAAAGTCAAGGGGTGTGAATATTTTCTGAAGGCATTGCATTTTCCTCATTTGATAATTGCCCACGCACATAAAAAAAATACAGAACTCACGGCCCTCCTTGCACCGTTCACTCACACAGAACATCTCAGGCCCTCCTTACACCGTTCACTCACACGGAACATCTCACGGCCCTCCTTACACCGTTCACTCACACAGAACATCTCACGGCCCTCCTTACACCGTTCACTCACACAGAACATATCACGGCCCTCCTTACACCGTTCACTCACACAGAACATCTCACGGCCCTCCTTACACCATTTACTCACACGAAAAACTCACAGCCTTCCTTACACCGTTCACTCACATAGAACTCACGGCCCTCCTTACACCCTTCACTCACACAGAACTCATGGCCCTCCTTACACCATTAACTCACACAGAACATCTCACGGCCCTCCTTACACCGTTTAATCACACAGAACATCTCACGACCCTCCTTACACTGTTCACTCACACAGAACATCTAACGGCCCTCCTTACACCGCTCACTTACACAGAGCATCTCACAGCCCTCCTTACACCGTTCACTCACACAGAACATCTCACGGCCCTCCTTACACCGTTCACTCACACAGAACATCTCACGGCCCTCCTTACACCGTTCACTCACACAGAACATCACACCACTCACACACAACCCACACACCACTCACTCTCACGATTTACTCCACAATTTTCCTTGATCGCTCCCTCATACCATGCTTTTTTTTTCTTTTTCTTTTTTTTGTATACAAGATCGAGGCTCGTGAAAGAGCTAACATTAATCACACAAAAAGTCAAACCGACACATAAAACACTAAAAATAAGAGGAGCGGTAGACAAGATGGGGAGAGAGGGGGAAGGACACAAACACAACATTTGAGAGCAGGGACATCAGGAAAAATGTGGGAGGGGGAGGGCTTGGGGGGAGGTGGGAGAGGTATAAAACATATGAACACTGCAAGGACTTCCAGGAAAGAAGTTGGAATTTCCAAAAAAAAAAAAAAAAGTGTATCTGGGGTGAATTAGCGGGGGGTAGAAAAGATCAAGGTTTTGGATGGGGGAAGATAAGAGATGGTGGTGAACAGCTGTTTTAAAGACCTGGAGGGTGGAGTGGGATTGAAGGGAGTGGGGGAGTTTGTTCCAGAGGCGGGAGAAAAGGGGAATGAAAGAGTGAAGGTGAGCAGAGAGCCTAGATTTTGGCAGTTTAACCATAAGAGGGTTGCTGGCAGATCTTGTGCGACCTGAAGGAACATTGGGGGGACAGAGCCCAGAGAGAGCTGGGGGGGCAAGGCCGGGGAGGTGTCGGTAGAAGGCGGAAAGACCACCAACCTGCCTGCGGTGAGTGAGTGAAAGGCCCTCGGAGTAGCTTCTTCGCGGGACATTCCAATGATTCTGAATGCTTTGGTTTCGACAGCGTGAAGCCGAGCTAGGTGTGAGGCAGGAGCACCGGCCCATAGGGGAGAACAGTATTCCATTGAGCTGCGGATGAAAGCCTTGTATGTGGTGAGGAGCTCAGGTGTGCCAAGGAAGGACTTCGCACGACGGAGGATGCCCAGTCGGCGACTGGCTTTGGAGGCCAGCTTGGAAATGTGGTTTTTCCAGGAAAGATCATGGCAGATAGTGAGACCAAAAAGCTTGAGCAACAGAACTTCTTGGAGAGGATTGTTGAGAAAGTAGATGGGAGGGTTTTCCAGTCGGTCTTTTCGGAGAGACATTTACTAAGAACATAACAGATTGCAAGTTTGGACCACGTCCAGACAGCTATTTTTATTTGTAAAATGAGAAACTGCATAAAAAACATTTTATTCACTGAATTTTTGTGGGCTGGTCAAGATCTGGGGCCCGAAGTAAATGCCCCATTTGCCCCATTATAATCTGCAATTGACACATATACAGACGTACACACATATACATACATACATACACATGCATACGTACACACATATGCATACGTACACACAGATGCATACGTACACACATATACATACGTACACACTACACATATATACATTCGTACACACATATACATACATACATACATACGTACACACATATACATTCGTACACACATATACATACATACACATATACATACGTACACACATATACATTCGTACACACATATACATACATACATACATACATACATACATACATGCATACGCATGCATGTGCACACATATATGCATACGTACACATATATACATACATACACATGCATACGTACACACATTTGCATACGTACACACATATACATATGTACACACATATACATACATACATACATACATACATACATACATACATACACATATACATACGTACATACACATGAATATGTACATACATATGCATACACATGCATACATACACACACATGCATACGTACACACATATGCATACGTACACACATATGCATACGTACACACATATACATACAGATACATACATACATACACACATTTGCCTTATTTAATATAGTATTACGGATCCGTCACTTCCGCCTTTGTTGTTATTATATGCTTGTAGGATTTTTAGTTTCACGTAATGTAGTTGCTAAGATTTTTGTGTGAAATGGAGATGATTTGAGTAAAAGGTAAAAATAAGTGTTTGTAAAGGAAAACGTGGCAAAGAGATCGGAAGAAGAGGGATCGATATGGGCAGAAAGAGGAGGAGAGAGCTGTGTCACGTTGAGGCTGCGAGCGGACTTGTTTTTATATATATTGGTCGCGAATGATTGAGGTTTCCAGTGAAAGGGATTGCGTGACATTGTCATATATTGCAAGTGCAATTAAACCTGCGTCTCAGGTTTTATCACCAGGTATCATCATTGGAGAAATCAAGCGCCTCCATTACGGGCCCATACGCCATTTTGTCCTCGAAGAAGAAGAGGCTGTCCGCTCGGTGCATCCTGTTTTGCCGTTGGGATTTCCGTATCGACCTCATCGTGTTGATTGCCGTTGGTTTACCTATCGGCTCAATTCCCATATCGACCTCTCACCTCGTAACTCCTCATCCACAGCCGCGCCTATACCTGCCTGTTGATTTGCCATTCTGCACGACCTCGACCTCGCGTGGAGATTCGTGCACGGACTTTGGGGAATGTTACATCCCACTCACGCTTGGCGTATCGTGAGTTTATTGCTTTGAGAGCATTGGGGAATGATGGTACCATCATATGTATTGTTCATTTGATGCAAGTGATATTCTCATTGTACTTTCTTTAATAGTGTTATTATTGTGTATGTGAAGTGCATTGGTGTGAATACAATTACTTGTTTTGTTCTACAATCGCATTGGTGTGGTTTTACCATGGTTTATTAGAACACTCAAAATAACAAATCTTTCTGCCGCGTTCCCGCTCCAAACTCAGAGGTGCACCGTAACCGGGGTTTGGGGAGGTAACACGTAACAATAGTAAGATGCCGAGACGGGTCGAGTCCGTCTTTCCTAAACCCGCACGAGCCCCATTCAGACTGGAGACTGCCCTTGTATTTAGAAACTCGGCCGTGCTATCTACTTGCACTTGATCGTGGACGTGAAACCCCCTAACCCACCTTCCGAAGGCTGCACCTTTGTGAAGTTGTAAATTGATGCACTAAACCAACTGTGCAGACTATACTTATGAAGAACCTCCAAATTACCCTGAGAAACATCTCATGGTCATCGCACTGACTTCATATCGTGCAAGAGAAGCGTTCACTTCCTGTGGGACAAGTCGTAATGGTAAAATGTGAATTAAAGCAACAACAACGTGCAGAACCTGCGCTTATATTAACGCGCAGGATAACATGGTGAGGGTAAGGGTGGGACGGACGGGTTGGGCTCAGGGAACCGAGGAAGGAAGGTACAGAGGATGCGGTGGAGGTGACGTGGAGGGCGGGGTGTCAGGATCCCTCCTGAACCAAGTTCCGTCCCTCGGGGATCGAATTAAAGCGACGACAATAAGGGAAGCAAATCCGACGTGGCGGCGGTCATCGTCACGTGACCGCACACCCCGCGTGCGCCTCGCCGCGGTCACGTGAGTCGATGGGAGCGCACTCCGACCGCCGTCACGTGACTCTAGGCGGGCGCACGCCTCGCACGTTGAAAACCGAAACGTCGCTGCTTTATTTATTTAACTTGAGGGAAAAAATATACATCTATATATATATAAATATATATATATACAGTATATATATATATAAATATATATATATATATATATGTATATATATATATATATATATATATATATATATATATATATATATATATATATATATATATATATATATATATATATATATATATATATATATATATATACATACACCGCCTAACACCCTCAGCACTCCCGAACGCCTTCGCACCATGCTTTGCGGTCGCTTAATAAGGGATATAAAGCAAACAAAAGAATTACAGTATGAGCTTTCATCGCTGATGGTGCTTTTGAAGGTTGCACTTATGAAGGCAAAGAAACATAAAATTACCTTTCTGCTTAACATTCAAAGTCCCTTTAATGAAGTAATGAGAATATATTACAGCGTCGTAAATGCAAATTTTCTCTTCAGACTTGTAAAATGATACTGTTCAATGTCGACTGTTATAATATCTTTCGGAACATTAAACCAGCAAGCTGGTGTGTTTAGTGAAGATAATTTTCCGCGTGCGCTCAAGCGTCACCAAGTATGCCGCGCAACTCCATTAAGAATCCCGAAAGCTACTTAATTAACTTTTGTCTCCAGTCATTACGCAGCTAATTATGCCACAGGACGGGCGTCTGTCGTGCTGAAGTATAATCAGAAAGCAATAAAGCATGGTGCGACGACTCTCGCTGAAACTGGCGTTAAACGGAAACGGCCGGTGAAGCAGAAAACGGGGCCCTGGGACGGGTCACCGGAGACCGGGTCTGAATCTGATGGAGGTGTCGGGAGAACGTCGAGAACCACGGAGACCATCCGTCGTTCGGAAAGAACATGAAAGTCTGTGTATGGAGGGACCCAACATGTGCCGTCTGTGGACCCATGGCCAACGCAGGTCTGGAGAGAGAACGGGTGTAGTGCTTCAGAGGGAACACGACCGAGCGATAAATAGGTACAGAGGAAAAATGATGGGCTACAATATTTGTGGATCATCAGGAAAACCTGAACCGATAGGTATACAGGGTCGCCACGAGTGCAAAAAGCATGGGCGTATGAAGACCATGCCTTAAAATGGACACGAGGAAGGAGGACGTGGACCAACCAAAAGAACACATCGATCCTCCCAGGGAACCCCGCCCCCCCCCCCACCTCCCTCCAAATAAATACATTTTCACAAAGAAGCGGTGAAAGATGACCCAAAGCGTATCGAGCCGGGAAAACGAGAAAAATAAAATAGACCTCAAGGATAGCACGAACACGGACCCAAGGTCTACATGTGCAGAAGAAACTTCGAGGGAGCTGCCCATATTGCCTCGAGGGACCTGCCCATATTGCCTCAAGGGAGCTGCCCATATTGCCTCGAGGGTGCTGCCCATATTCCCTCGAGGGAGCTCCCCGTATTGCCTTGAGGGAGCTGCCCATATTGCCTCGAGGGAGCTGCCCATATTGCCTCGAGGGTGCTGCCCATATTGCCTCAAGGGAGCTGCCCGTATTGCCTCAAGGGACCTGCCCATATTGCCTCGAGGGACCTGCCCGTATTGCCTCAAGGGAGCTGCCCATATTGCCTCGAGGGTGCTGCCCATATTCCCTCGAGGGAGCTCCCCGTATTGCCTCGAGGGAGCTGCCCATATTGCCTCGAGGGAGCTGCCCATATTGCCTCAAGGGAGCTGCCCGTATTGCCTCGAGGGACCTGCCCATATTGCCTCAAGGGACCTGCCCATATTGCCTCAAGGGGGCTGCCCATATTGCCTCAAGGAAGCTGCCCATATTGCCTCAAGGGAGCTGCCCATATTGCCTCAAGAGAACTGCCCGTATTGCCTCAAGGGACCTGCCCGTATTGCCTCAAGGGAACTGCCCGTATTGCCTCAAGGGAACTGCCCGAATTACCTCAAGGGAGCAGCCCGTATTGCCTCGAGGGAGCTGCTCGTATTGCCTCTGGAGCTGCCAGTATTGCCTCGAGGGAGCTATATTGCCTCGAGGGAACTGCCAGTATTGCCTCGAGGGAGCTGTATTGCCTCAAGGGAACTGCCAGTATTGCCTCGAGGGAACTGCCAGTATTGCCTCGAGGTAGCTGTATTGCCTCGAGGGAACTGCCAGTATTGCCTCGAGGGAACTGCCAGTATTGCCTCGAGGGAGCTGTATTGCCTCGAGGGAACTGCCAGTATTGCCTCGAGGGAGCTGTATTGCCTCGAGGGAGCTGTATTGCCTCGAGGGAGCTGTATTGCCTCAAGGGAACTGTATTGCCTCGAGGGAGCTGTGTTGCCTCGAGGGAGCTGTATTGCCTCGAGGGAACTGACAGTATTGCCTCGAGGGAGCTGTATTGCCTCGAGGGAGCTGCCAGTATTGCCTCGAGGGAACTGCCAGTATTGCCTCGAGGGAGCTGTATTGCCTCGACGGAACTGCCAGTATTGCCTCGAGGGAGCTGTATTGCCTCGAGGGAGCTGTATTGCCTCAAGGGAACTGTATTGCCTCGAGGGAACTGCCAGTATTGCCTCGAGGAAACTGTATTGCCTCGAGGAAACTGCCAGTATTGCCTCGAGGGAGCTGTATTGCCTCGAGGGAACTGCCAGTATTGCCTCGATGGAGCTGCCAGTATTGCCCCGAGGGAGCTATATTTCGTCGAGGGAACTGCCAGTATTGCCTCGAGAGAGCTGTATTGCCTCGAGGGAACTGCCAGTATTGCCTCGAGGGAACTGCCAGTATTGCCTCGAGGGAACTGCCAGTATTGCCTCGAGGGAACTGTATTGCCTCGAGGGAACTGCCAGTATTGCCTCGAGGGAGCTGCCAGTATTGCCTCAAGGGAAACTGCCCATATTGCCTCAGGGGAGCTCCCCGTATTGCCTCGAGGGAGCTCCGCGTATTGCCTCGAGGGAGCTGCCCGTATTGCCTCGAGGGACCTGCCCATATTGCCTCGACGGAGCTGCCCATATTGCCTCGAGGGAGCTGCCCGTATTGCCTCAAGGGAACTGCCCGTATTGCCTCAAGGGAACTGCCCATATTGCCTCGAGGGAGCTGCCAGTATTGCCTCGAGGGAACTGTATTGCCTCGAGGGAACTGCCAGTATTGCCTCGAGGAAACTGCCAGTATTGCCTTGAGGGAGCTGTATTGCCTCGAGGGAACTGCCAGTATTGCCTCGAGGGAGCTGTATTGCCTCGAGGGAGCTGTATTGCCTCGAGGGAGCTGTATTGCCTCGAGGGAGCTGTATTGCCTCGAGGGAGCTGTATCGCCTCGAGGGAGCTGTATTTTCTCGAGGGAGCTGTATTGCCTCGAGGGAACTGCCAATATTGCCGCGAGGGAGCTGTATCGCCTCGAGGGAGCTGTATTTTCTCGAGGGAACTGTATTGCCTCGAGGGAACTGCCAATATTGCCGTGAGGGAGCTGTATTGCCTCGAGGGAACTGCCAGTATTGCCTCGAGGGAGCTGTATCGCCTCGAGGGAGCTGTATTTTCTCGAGGGAGCTGTATTGCCTCGAGGGAGCTGTATTGCCTCGAGGGAGCTGTATCGCCTCGAGGGAGCTGTATTTTCTCGAGGGAACTGTATTGCCTCGAGGGAACTGCCAATATTGCCGCGAGGGAGCTGTATTGCCTCGAGGGAGCTGTATTGCCTCGAGGGAGCTGTATTGCCTCGAGGGAACTGCCAATATTGCCGCGAGGGAACAGTCACAGCTGGAGGTGTAAATTTTTTTTTTTTTAAATAAAATAAAAGGTCAAACGTGAGAGTCCTTCAGTGGTTAAGGTTGCGGGTCTCACCCACCGTATACGTGTGTAGTGTCGCCGTGTAGACCCACCACAAATTGCACGGAGCGATGGCAACAGCAAGCACCACGATCAATATAAACAATTAAGTGTAATCCGCCATGTATGAAGATTGATCTTTCTTATAAAGCGTTCGAGTTGTTCGGTGGGAAGTTGGAAGAATGAAAGCGGAAGCTGCTTGCTGCTACTCCCTGTTTCGAGCTCTCCTTTTCCCCCACATCCCCACCCTTGAGACTAGTGCAGGTTCGCCGTATTTTGAGGACGAGGACACCCCCCCCCCCCCCCCCCCTTTTGCGCGCCCAGGTGAGTCCGTGCATTCCCGGTGGATTTCCCAGAAGTCTCTGAGCGCGTTCCCACCAAACGAAGCCGAAGGTTTTTTTTGGGTGAAAAATGCACCTATTTTAAAAGTCCCAATTATCCATGGGTTAACGAGCTCGTTTAATTAAAACTTAAGACTTGTTTATGTCCCCACCAGATGGTTTCTGCTGATTGGCAGATGTAGATTATGTTAATTAGCATGCAAATTAATATGCTAATTGTCCAGGGTGGGAAACAGCAGGCTTTACAGAGTCCCTTCCCATAAATCTACTTTTCCGCGCCATTAACTTTGTTATTGCATCGTTATCATTTTCAATTTAACACATTCTGTCTTCCTCTTTCATCCCTCTCTTACTCGCGCGTTCTGATTTAGGATGGGTGGCCGTTAATTAACCCCGTGCTCATTGTAACATTCCTTCAAAATCAACATTTATCCCGCTTATAAACGGGACACGTGGAGGGGCCTCCGTGTTCTGGGAAAATGTCCAATTCAGGGGAAGGGGTAAACATGCCTGAAAACGAGCGCACGTTTTGGGGAAGGTTAGAAGTTATTGATGTGGAGTCTTTACGTGAAAGGTATGGGATCTTGAGAAACTTCATCCGCCTAAAATCCTCGCATTCCACTAAAACTAGAACTGACCCGATGTCTCTAACCCTAACAACCCTAACTCTAACACGAAACAAAATTCCTCGACATTGTGCGGTCACATTGATGGCTTCTATCCCACAAAAAAGGACGGATCTGGATTCGAACCTGAACCAAAATCTAAACGTCGTGTTCCTGTCACCTAACCAACTCGTCCACCTAGTTTTGTCATAACTCGTCCCCAACCTCTTGAGATATCATTTTTGGCTTCATCAAATAATGGTGAACAATCACTATAAAAAATTAAAAACTTCTCTTATCCGAATTCATATTCGGATCTTCACCAAAATTGAATAAACTCGTCCTTGTCACACAACCAACATGTCCACCACGTTTCGTCCAAATCTGTCCACAACTTTTTGAGATATCGTGCTATATATAGTTTTTGGCCCCATCTATCAATATTAATGGTGAAGAGTCACTTAAAAACTAGATGGTATTCAGAGAATACTTACGCTGCGCAGTCAACTTGTTGCGAGCGAACTCTTCTGTTTTTGAACATTTTTTTTCTTTGATCCAATATGGCTGCCAGACCACGTGAGTGATGACATCATAAATTTCTATTCTCTAATATAATTGGTGCATAGATCATGCTGAATACATTTCCAACTGATCAGACCGAGTTTTCCCTGTTGAATTATGACGTCATAATTATGGCACCAATGACGTCATCATTAACAACACCTATTCCCCATATGGAGGTCTTTACAATCAGCCATGTTTAAATTTTTTCCATGCAGCGGTTTTGGAGATATAGAGGTGCAACATTTTCCGGTTTTTCCAAGATGGCGCCTGGACCACATGACCTATGACGTCATGATTATCATTAAAATATTCTACATGAGGAGGCACTCCTATGGTGAAAATTTCGTGCCCATCAGACCAACAGTTGCTGAGAAGAAAAATTCACAATGATCGGATATGTATTGTACTTGTCGAATTATGACGTCATAACGAAGGCACCAATGACATCATCATTAACATATCTTATTCCCCAAGGGGAGTACTTTCCACCATATTTCCACCACAAGTCCACCATATTTCGTCCGAATCTGTCCATAACATTTTGAGATATACTGCTCACAGACAGACAGACAGACAGACAGATAGATAGACAGGGGTGAAAACATAACCTCCGTCCACCTTCGGTAGCAAAGGTAACTACTCTCTGAGTGAAAGACCCCTGCCTTAATGGTAAATCTCATCGTCTTTACTCTCAAAAAGTGACCCCTGGTACCATCACTATCAATTCATCTGAAGAAACTCTTACGAACTTTTTTTTTCCCATACATACCCGAGGCTCGTGGAAGAGATATAATTAGTGCAATGAACACATCAGGATGCAACAGGACAAAAGGAACAGCATAGGAGAAGGCCAAGACGGGGGAGACAGACAAAAAATGGGTGTGCGGGGAAATTGAGTGCAGGAGAGGATGCTTGGGCAAGGATACAAGATGGATACAGAATGGAACTCTCAGGAGGGAAAGCTGGAAATTTGGAAGGAGAAGGGAGTGGGGTAGATGTGGAGGGGGGTGGTGGTGGGATGGTTAACGTGGGCAGAAAAGATCATGGTTTTGGATTAGGGGCAATTGGAGATGGTGGTGAACAGCTGTCTTGAAGATCTGGAGGGTAAAATGAGATTGAAGAAAATGTGGAAGGTGGTTGCACATGCGCGAGGGGAAAAAAGAAGAAGAAATGAGCGGAGGTGAGCAGTGATTCTCGATTTTGTGCATTTCACCAGAAGGGGCTGATGGTGGACCGTGTGTGCCCTGCAGAAAGCTGGGGGGAAGGGACGCAAAGCATGGAAAGAGCAGAGGGTGCAAGACCAGAAAGGAGGGGATAGAAGACAGTGAGACCACCGGCCAGTCTGCGATGGCGTAAGGATTGGTCCGTAGACTCGGCTCAGCTTCATCACTGGAGATTCCTGAGATACTCTAGGTACCAGTGACGTCACAACAATGGCACTGCTTTTCTCATTGCACTCAGCAGGGAATTTTCTCAGGAGGAATTCCCTCTTCCCCATGAATGCCAACTGATGGGGATTGTCTGTGATCTATCCTTTTAAATGCTGAATGTCAGCAAGAAAGCAGCACATACCTTTTTTAAGTCTTTGGTGTTACTGGAACCGGTCCAATCCAGATGAGTCATTTTTAGGAGACACCATCTCCTTATCGGATGGCCGTTGGCTCCCTTCGAGAGCTCATTCACCCTTTGTGAAGTGTTGTGTTTAGTCTTGGCAGGGAGTCACCCTCCCCACTAGCAAAGCAGTGAGGGGTGTCAGTTTAGTCGCCACCAACCCGACTCTGTGGCAGGTAGCACTGGGTTACATGTTACCAGTAGCAGTTCCAAAAGATTGACCTGACACAAACTTGTTGACTTGTTGGAGAAAAGAAAGAATTTCATATCAACTGCGATGATGGATTCCATGACCCGGCTGATGTTTGGAAGTAAGCTTATAGATCTGGAGTTAGGGTTAGGGCTGGTAGGTTTGTAAAGACCCAGTTTTTGCACCTTTGTTCTTCCATCACCAAAGGTGAAATGTTATGTTTTCACCCCAGTCTGTTTGTCTCTCTCTCTCTCTGTCTGTGAACAGGATATCTGAAATGTTGTGGACAGATTCAGACAAAACAAGGTGGATGAGATGGTTTGGTGACCAGAACAAGCCGATTAGATTTTGGTTCAAGTCTGAATTCAGATCCGGCCCATCAGCGGGATAGAAACCATAAACTGTTCAGCCTGGTGAAGGTATGCGCTCTACCGAGTGCTATTCAGGTTTACCTAATGCAGTGATGTTGGCGGATCTCCAAGCAGATGGAAGATGACCTCAAGCAAATGATAGGGTGAAAAGAGCAGAGAGAGGATGTGCAAGAGCAGCGGAGCAGGTTTTAGGACAAGTGAGCTGATGCCATCCAGTCCAGTTGCAGAGTCAAGAGTCGAGGGTGAAAGAACCTTCTCCACCTTCTCGGGTGCAAAAGACACAGAGTCCAGGAGCAGTTAGGTAAGACAGGGAAGGGTGGGTTCCCATAGTGAGGGGTTGGGGACACAAATTTTGGAAGCAAACACAGAACTAAAGCATTCAGCCTTCTCATGAGCGAGCGGAGTCGGCTGGGGTGCCATTTACTTATTTATTCTACTAGCAACGGTACCCGCCCTACGGGCGGGGCTTCAATTGGGAAGCCGAAATGAAAAGGCACTTCCTTGTTCACCAGATCTGTATTCCTCGGACTGCCTCCAAGATTGGTGTGCAGCTGTGTCACGTCCTTGTTCACCAGATCTGTATTCCTCGGACTGCCTCCGAGACTGGTGTGCAGCTGTGTCACGTCCTTGTTCACCAGATCTGTATTCCTCGGACTGCCTCCGAGACTGGTGTGAAGCTGTGTCACGTCCTTGTTCACCAGATCTGTATTCCTCGGACTGCCTCCGAGACTGGTGTGCAGCTGTGTCACGTCCTTGTTCACCAGATCTGTATTCCTCGGACTGCCTCCGAGACTGGTGTGAAGCTGTGTCACGTCCTTGTTCACCAGATCTGTATTCCGCGGACTGCCTCCGAGACTGGTGTGCAGCTGTGTCACGTCCTTGTTCACCAGATCTGTATTCCTCGGACTGCCTCCGAGACTGGTGTGAAGCTGTGTCACGTCCTTGTTCACCAGATCTGTATTCCGCGGACTGCCTCCGAGACTGGTGTGCAGCTGTGTCACGTCCTTGTTCACCAGATCTGTATTCCTCGGACTGCCTCCGAGACTGGTGTGCAGCTGTGTCACGTCCTTGTTCACCAGATCTGTATTCCTCGGACTGCCTCCGAGACTGGTGTGCAGCTGTGTCACGTCCTTGTTCACCAGATCTGTATTCCTCGGACTGCCTCCGAGACTGGTGTGAAGCTGTGTTATGTACTTGTTCCTGCCTCCGATAGTCCTCGTCTCGGCGAGCCTTCTTTCTTGCAACAGCTTCCTTGGACGTTTTCGTTAATGAGGCTTTATGTTTGGGAGGCATTTTACCGGTTTATCTGAAACGGTACCCACCCAGAAACACGTACCAGAGAAAACAAATCGTTTTGGCAATGGCCTCTCCAATATTGTACCCGTTTGTGACGATGTTTTCATTGTGACGAAAATATTCGAATTATTATTCGAATATTCGAATTCGAATTTATTTATTCGTATTTATTAGAATTGCACGAATATGTGAATTGTGATTGTGTTTCATTGTGATGTTTGTGTGGCGACGGGCGGTGTGTACAAAGGGCAGGGACTTAATCAACGCGAGCTGATGACTCGCGCTTACTGGGAATTCCTCGTTCGTGGGACACTGTCTCAAGCCCCAGTCCCCATCACGGATGGGGCTCAGCGGTTTACCCGAGCCTGACGGCAAAGGGCAAGGAACACGCTGGCCCGTCCAGTGTAGCGCGTGTGCGGCCCCGGACATCGAAGGGCATTAAACGTTCATTAGAGATTAAACGTTCATTAAAGGATTACAAAACGAAAAACATTACGAAATTACGTTCACACCGTCATGTCAAACACTACCGTGAACACATACATCGTCACAACATCGTCACAATGAGAACATCATCACAATGAACGTTATGCAAATGCGAATGTTATGCAGGAGTCCAAACCTGAGAATGCTGGAGACCAAAGCTGAAATTGGGAAAACTAAAGAGCCTATTTTACTCCCAGGGGTCCCAGGATTACCCACCCAAAATATCTTTGCGATCAGTTCAGCAGTTTTTACGGTACAGTCGAACAGACAGACGGACATTTGGTGAATTATAGTAAGATACCTTTCATCATCTTAAACATCTCCATCAGATCCCTTCGTAATCACCTCCATTCTAATGTATAAAGTCCTGCCTCTTTCGTCATCATTTTCTCATTTTCCCTTTGTAACAGCTTCTTATCGCTTTAGTGTAGCTTGGCCCAGGATCAATACAGTAGCTCTGCGCTGAAACCTCTCTCTGACACCGATGTCCTTCCTCGGATGTCGTGACAAAAAACGTACACAACATTTACATATGAGGTCCCATTAAACTCCTGTACAGTGTTAACACTACCCCTTTTCGATTTGTAATTTATTAGCTTTACATACAGCTACCTGGTACCACAGTACTCTCTGCTTACTCCCTGTCCTCTCCCCCGTATCTATTACCAACCCCCCCCCCCCCCTTCCCATGCCTCCTCCCCCCAAGCCCTCTCCCTCCCACACTTCTCCCTGCTCTCAAATGTTGTGCTTGTGTGCTTCCCCTTCTCTCCCCATCTTGTCTTCCGCTCCCTTTTTTTTATATATTTTGTTTGTCTGGTTGATTTGTTTGTGAAATAAATGTTAGCTCTTTCACGAGCCTCGATTCAGTATACAAAAAATATATATATAATAAAATTTAAAAAACCACCCCTCATCCTCTCCCGGACCCTCCTTCAGTGTCATATGTTGCAACATTGCCCCTATGAATAGTGACGGTCCTAATACCGGGTGGGGGGTGGGGGGGGGGGGTGTTCAGTTACCAAGCAGCTATCTAGCACTTGCTAAGCCAGCCATTCCTCATCATTGGTTTTGAATGGAGTGCTTGCTTGAGTGCTTAATCCACTTAGCGAGCGCTGTACAAGAAACTTGGTAACGAACACCCCTGATCCCTAACAACCCACAACTTACATCCTCCCACTCACAGCCACTCTATTTACTATCACTAAGGCAGGTTCCAATCCATTTAGCTACCTGACCAGCCACTCCACAAGGTCTCTCTCCAGCCTTCTATGTAGTAACTGCTTCATACAACTCCAACAAATTTGTTAAACAAGACCTCCCTTTGGTGGACCTTTAATTAATTTGATATTATTCAAACATTATACATGTTAATGATATTAAATTAATTTGATAATATTAACATGTCTAACAACTTCCCCATGACTGCAGGCAAGCTCACAGGTCTATAGTTCTCCAATTCTTCTCAGGATGCCTTTCTCAATAACAGAGTTACAGTCGCTACTCTCCCATCCTCCGGTACCTGTTTAGACTCCAATTCACTGTTAAAGATATCCACTAACACCATGCTTATCTGCTCTATCACTTCCCTCGATAACTATGATGCAATGATGCATGCTATCTAGCTGCTAATTCACATCCTCTACTCTTACTTGGATCTCCTCTAAAAGCCGTTCCTCACCTCCGATATAGATGATCTCAGCTACCGGAAGTTCTCCAGCCAGTTCCTGTGTAAATGTAGAAGCCAAAAAACGATTTGATGATCCTGCCATCTCACTTTCATCACTAACCACCTTCTGGTCTTCAGCACTTTCTGGTCTCTACATGGAGGTGTGGGTTCAAATCCCACTTCTGGCACCAAGTTGAGTTGGGAGTTTTAAATGATTCAACAACAGTGAAGGTTAAACTCTTTTTTACATTATAAAGCATACAGGTCATAACTTGGATATGAGGCTATGACAGAGAGCTAACGACTCAACATACATCCCTCTGGCTCAGCCTGCCAGACTCCTCCCACATGTCACGTCACTTCCTGTGATGTGTATATGTGCATTATACCACACCTGCGCTATTCCTCAATGGGCCCACACTTTTCATAACCTGCTTTTTATGCCTATTGAACTCAAAGAATGCCTTGCTCCTATGTTTAACATAATTGGCCATATCCTTTTCACATTATCTTTTCAGTTGAACTGAGGTATTTTCTTAACTTGCCTCTGTTTACCCATACACGGACGAGTCAGATTCCATTCCTGCTCTTTGATACCTAATGATTCAATGAATATACCTTCTGCTTGTAACAGCACCCCTTACCTCCTTGCTCGACCACCTTCGTCTCTTTTCTGCCTCTACCTTTACACCTCACTGGAATACACTATATTTACTCTGCACTCTACGCATTTGCTCCTTGATGGTTTCCCATTTATTTTGATGCAGACTGTAATTTTTTTTTCTTGGTATACAGATCGAGGCTCGTGTAAGAGCTAACATTGATCACAAAAAGACAAACTGACACATAAAACATAAAACATGATAAAGGGAGCGGGAGAACAAGATTGAGAGCAGGGACATCGGGAGATCTGTGAGAAGGAGAGGGCTTGGGGGGGAGGAGGCAATGGAAAGGGTGGGGGTGGGAGAGGTTAAAAAAAAAACACAAGGACACTGCAAGCACTTCCAGGAAAGAAGTCGGTATTTCAAAAAAGTGGATCTGGGGTGAATTAGCGGGGGTAGAAAAGATCAAGGTTTTGGATGGGGGAAGATAAGAGATGGTGGTGAACAGCTGTTTTAAAGACCTGGAGGGAGGAGTGGGATTGAAGAGAGTGAGGGAGTTTTTTCCAGAGGCGGGAGAAAAGAGGAATGAAGGAGTGAAGGTGAGCAGAGAGTCTTGATTTTGGCAGTTTAACCATAAGAGGGTTGCAGGCAGATCTTGTGGACCTGTAGGAATATTTGGGGGACAGAGCACAGAGACAGCTGGGGGAGCAAGGCCGGAGAGGAGTCGGTAGAAGACGGAAAGACCACCAACCTGCCTGCGGTGAGTGAGTGAAAGGCCCTCGGAGTTAGCTTCATCGCAGGAGATTCCAATGATTCTGAAAGCTTTGGTTTCAACAGCGTGAAGACGAGCTATGTGTGAGGCAGGAGGACAGGACTAATCTCATTAGCTTTTCCCAATCTACAGCAACGTACTCTCTTCTCATACCCTCAAAGGTTTGTCTTCTTGAAATCTAATGGCCTAACATTATGATCCCAAACTCCAACTTCAACTTTCAACACTCGATGCACACACGATGTTATGGCCACTTGTCTCCAAATGTTCTCCCACTTCCATCGCCTCCACCATATTGGGATCATCCTACGTTATTAAATAAGGCAATTTTATGTACATGTATGAACATGTGAAAATAATTGAAAAAAACAGGGCTAGCCCGATCTCCACCTTATTTTGCATACAGTACGTGTTGGTTGTACCCAGGGTCAGGTCATGGGCACAAATAACCTCCCATCCTCCCGCCCCCCACCCGCCCCCCGCCTCCATCACCCTGAGGGGGAGGGAGACCATTTACAATTTTTGCCTCTGCAAGTGTTTTCCTGACCCCCCCTCCTCCATTCTGCTTTTCCCTGTTCGTGTACCCAATATATCCCCGGCAGGTTAAAATCCCCAGAAATTATTAATGCTCTTCCCTTTCTACAGGCCTTTCGGAATTCTTTCCTGCTCCTCTTTCATACCTGTGGCAGGAACCCTATAAATGCATCCTATAAGTATCAAACTATTCTTAAAACCTCCAATCTCAATCCACTCTTCCATTTTATTATTTCAACTCCTGGCATTGGTATAGAAAAAAACAGATTTCTGGGCTTTTCCCTTCCTGTAATTATTTGTTGCTGCTCGACTTTACCAATCGCACCATCAGTTTCAGTTCCTTCCCTCCCCTCTGGCCAAAAACAAGTCTTAAGTCCATTCACAATTCCCACTGCAAACCTCGCTGCCCCTCTTCTGTTTCGCCTTTGGCCATTAATGCGCAAACACTCCTTTTGACCGCGAAAACATTCCCATTGATCCTAAACCCTGCACCAACAAAAGTTGGACATATATTGCTGTACCCATAAATGTTTCTACTTTTCCTAATCTCGGAATAACACCAGAAGAAAAAAAATACAGCACAACCATTTTCTTTCAGTCATCTACCCAACATCTTGTAACTATTTATCAAATCCTCGAAGTAAACTTTCCCTACATCATTTGCTCCAACATGTACTGCAACTAACGTCTTCCTGCCATGACCCGACACAACATCACCCAACCTTCCCTCACACTTCAATATCATATCCTTCACAAAGACTCCTTCGAAACACAAAAATATGCGTCGCCGATCCTTGCTGCAGAATGAACAATCCACATATTTAAGTTTCATCGAAGCCAAAAAAAACATCTCTGGCCTCATTCGTGTCCATCTCCATGCACGCACCCGCCACATCCAAAACACTGCCTGCACCCACCACTCCCTAACCATACTCACCCTTACACTTCCCGTTCCTCCCACAGACTCAATCTACAAATGCGACAAACTTTCATCAGTACATTTTTCACACTCAGATATATCCTGCAAAAACGTTATATTATCCGTTCCCTTAACCTTTCAATCACAATCCTCAGCTGTGCCGGCTCTACACATTCCATGCAAGATGCACTCACTCCCCTCCTCCACCCCTCCCCCTTCCTCATCCTCACCAACTCCGACATTGCCCATATCAAACTCCATCACACTTTTTATAATCTTGGTTCATGGAGCACCACATGGCACCGGGAACGTCTCCGCTCTTCCTTTTTCTTTGCATTCTTTTTCTCCTTTTCTTTATTCATCTTTTGCGCCTTGCTTGCTTCTCTCATCATAGTCTCACAAACACAAACCCAGCACAACACTACCGTTAACCTAGCAACCTAACGAACTTTGGACCTCAAGATTCCAGCTTAAACTGCCCCCCGAGCGTAAAACTACCCGTCTAGCTTTGTCGGTCATCTTGAGAATATTCACCAAATGTCTGTCCGTCTGTCTGTCTATCTGTCTGTCTGTCTATCTGTTCCCAGGTACCGCCAAAACAGCTGAACCGATCGCAACGAAATTTTGGGTGGGTAATCCTGGGACCCCTTGGAGTAAAATAGGCTATATTGTTTTTCCAATTTTTTTCCCCAATTTTTTCCCAATTTCCAATTTTTCTAATTTTTCAAATTTTCCAGTTTTTTCAAACACGATGGAATAATATTTACCGATATGAACAGTGATGTGGCTTTTATTGAAATTCTACAAATACTGTTTAGATTTTGATGATTTGCGTGTGATGTGATTTAACGGAAGTTTATATAAATCGTTTAAAAGAAAAAAAAAAGCCTTCAATTTCCGATATTTTGCCTTTTCATTTGGGCCTCACAATTGAAGCCCCGCCCATAGGGCGGGTAGGGTACCGATGCTAGTCTTGAGAATATACCAGAACAGAGCATGCCGAGGGAGGACTTCATCCTGCACTGGCCCAAATCGGCTGGTCAAGTGGAATCCACCTCTCAACCGTCTGATGCATTGAACGACGAAGTTATAACTGTGAATGAAAATGTAGTTTTACACGACAGGATGTAGGAAACCAGTCTGTGCATTATGCTATGCATATACATTTGGGCCCTGATATTAGTGAGGTGAGGGTTGTACGAGGTCACGTGCTCCTTTGGCCGGCCGGTACTGTGGGTCGGGTAGACGCTGTACTCCGTGGAGGAACCGCACCTCCCGGGCCCGGCTGGTGCTCCGCTGACACCGAGCGGGTTCCAATAACCGTCTCCCCGCCACAACAAAGGCGTTCTCGTGCGCGCACTCCGCTCGCACCAACGGCATCTGCACAGCACTTGTCTCAGCACGTGCCACGACATCTGCCCGGCACGTCTCGGGGCGAAGGGGCTTTGTTCGTACACTGGAGGTCGACGGAGCGCGCAACCAAAATCCACTGTGGGTTTCAGCGCTTGCTGAATGCGCATGCGTGTACGAATGATACAACCACCATCACTGAAAAAAACCATCACTTCGAACACACGCACTTTCAACAGGTAAGAAGGCAAAAGATCTACCGCTGGGATATCGAGTCATCAGGATAAATCTGGTCTCTCAACATGGTCTTACGGGCTTGCACTGGCCAACTCCCCCACCCATGTGGATATGAGAGCCGAGCGGGAATGGACGCGGAGTTGTCTGTATGCATGACCGTAACCGGCCGGTATCCCGGTCTAAGATATTGGCTTTCTGGTGCAATAAGAGTACCTGGAAGGTCTGCACTCGAGACGTTGATGACCCTTTTATGTGACAATTTGATAATCACGCACTGCGTGGGTGGTGGAAGATCCCAACATGGGATGTTGAAGACCTTTTATGTGACAATTTCATAATCATGCACAGGGTGGTGGAAGATCTCAACACGAGATGTTGATGACCTTTTTACATGACGATTTCATAATCATGCACAGGGTGGTGGAAGATCTCAACACTAGATATTGATGACCTTTTTACATGACGATTTCATAATCATGCACAGGGTGGTGGAAGATCTCAACACTAGATGTTGATGACCCTTTTACGTGATAATTTCATAATTACGCACTGCGTGGGTGGTGGAAGATCTCAACACTAGATGTTGATGACCCTTTTACGTGACAATTTCATAATTACGCACTGGGTGGTGGAAGATCCCAACACTAGACGTTGATGACGCTTTTACGTGATAATTTCATAATTACGCACTGCGTGGATGGTGGAAGATCCCAACACTAGATGTTGATGACCCTTTTACGTGATAATTTCATAATTACGCACTGGGTGGGTGATGGAAGATCCCAACATAAGATGTTGATGACCTTTTTATGTGACAATTTCATAATTACGCACTGCGTGGGTGGAAGATCCCAACACTAGATGTTGATGACCCTTTTACGTGATAATTTCATAATTACGCACTGGGTGGATGGTGGAAGATCCCAACATAAGATGTTGATGACCTTTTTATGTGACAATTTCATAATTACGCACTGCGTGGGTGGTGGAAGATCCCAACACTAGATGTTTATGACCCTTTTATGTGACAATTTCATAATCACGCACTGCGTGTGTGGAAGATCCCAACACTATGTGTTGATGACCTTTTTATGTGACAATTTCATAATTACGCACTGCGTGGATGGTGGAAGATCCCAACACTAGATGTTGATGACCCTTTTCTGTGACAATTTCATAATCACGCACTGCGTGTGTGGAAGATCCCAACATTAGATGTTGATGACTCTTTTATGTGACAATTTCATAATTACGCACTGCGTGGGTGGAACATCTCAACACCAGACGTTGATGACCCTTTTACGTGACAATTTCATAATCACGCACTGCGTGGGTGGAAGATCCCAACACTAGATGTTGATGACCCTTTTCTGTGACAATTTCATAATCACGCACTGCGTGTGTGGAAGATCCCAACATTAGATGTTGATGACTCTTTTATGTGACAATTTCATAATTACGCACTGCGTGGGTGGAACATCTCAACACCAGACGTTGATGACCCTTTTACGTGACAATTTCATAATCACACACTGCGTGGGTGGTGGAAGATCCCAACACTAGATGTTGATGACCTTTTTAGGTGACAATTTCATAATCACGCACTGCGTGGGTGGTGGAAGATCCTAACACTAGACGTTGATGACCCTTTTACGTGACAATTTCATAACTACGCACTGCGTGGGTGGAAGATCTCAACACTAGACGTTGATGACCTTTTTAGGTGACAATTTCATAATCACGCACTGCGTGGGTGGAAGATCCCAACACTAGACGTTGATGACCCTTATACGTGACTATTTCATAATCACGCACTGTGTGGGTGGAAGATCCCAACACTAGATGTTGATGACCTTTTTAGGTGACAATTTCATAATCACGCACTGCATGGGTGGTGGAAGATCCCAACACTAGATGTTGATGACCCTTTTACGTAACAATTTCACAATCACGCACTGCGTGGGTGGAAGATCCCAACACTAGATGTTGATGACCTTTTCAGGTGACAATTTCATAATTACGCACTGGGTGGATGGTGGAAGATCCCAACACTAGATGTTGATGACCCTTTTACGTGATAATTTCACAATCACGCACTGCGTGGGTGGAAGATCCCAACACTACATGTTGATGACCTTTTCAGGTGACAATTTCATAATCACGCACTGGGTGGATGGTGGAAGATCCCAACACTAGATGTTGATGACCCTTTTATGTGACAATTTCATAATCACGCACTGGGTGTGTGATGGAAGATCCCAACATAAGATGTTGATGACCTTTTTATGCGACAATTTCATAATTACGCACTGCGTGGGTGGTGGAAGATCCAAACACAAGATGTTGATGACCCGTTTATGTGACAATTTCATAATCACGCACTGCGTGTGTGGAAGATCCCAACACTAGATGTTGATGACCTTTTTATGTGACAATTTCATAATTACGCACTGCGTGGATGGTGGAAGATCCCAACACTAGATGTTGATGACCCTTTTACGTGACAATTTCATACTCACGCACTGCGTGGGTGGAACATCTCAACACTAGATGTTGATGACCTTTTTACATGACGATTTCATAATCACGCACTGCATGGGTGGAAGATCCCAACAATAGATGTTGATGACCCTTTTACATGACAATTTCATAATCACGCACTGCGTTGGTGGAAGATCTCAACACTAGATGTTGATGACCATTTTACGTGACAATTTCATAAACACGCACTGCGTGGATGGTGGAAGATCCCAACATGGGATGTTGAAGACCTTTTTATGTGACAA
Source organism: Myxine glutinosa (assembly GCF_964187855.1). Taxonomy (NCBI): domain Eukaryota; kingdom Metazoa; phylum Chordata; class Myxini; order Myxiniformes; family Myxinidae; genus Myxine; species Myxine glutinosa. The sequence goes on along the minus strand of NC_136270.1, from coordinate 7,766,251 downwards.
TTTCATAATCACGCACTGCGTGGGTGGAAGATCCCGCACTTCATGATTGAATAATGATTGAATATATATGTGTATTGATTGATCCTCTTGCTTTGATCCAGGGAGTCCTCAATCCCGCACTTAATGATTGAATATATATGTGTATTGATTGATCCTCTTGCTTTGATCCAGGGAGTCCTCGATCCCGCACTTAACGATTGAATATACATGTGTATTGATTGATCCTCTTGCTTTGATCCTGGATGTCCTCGATCCCGCACTTAAAGATCTAATCTATATGTGTATCGATTGATCCCCTTGCTTTGATCCAGCGTGTCCTCGATTCCACACTTAATGATTGCATATATGTGTGTATTGATTGATCCTCGTGCTTTGATCCAGGGAGTCCTCGATGCCGCACTTAATGATTGAATATATATGTCTATCAATTGATCCTCTTGCTTTGATCCAGGGAGTCCTCGATTCCACACTTGATGATTGCATATATGTGTGTATTGATTGATCCTCTTGCTTTGATCCAGGGAGTCCTCGATGCCGCACTTAATGATTGAATATATATGTCTATCAATTGATCCTCTTGCTTTGATCCAGGATGTCCTCGATCCCGCACTTAAAGATTTAATCTATATGTGTATCGATTGATCCTCTTGCTTTGATCCAGCGTGTCGTCGATCCCGCACTTAATGATTGAATATATATGTGTATCGATTGATCCTCTTGCTTTGATCCAGCGTGTCCTCGATTCCGCACTTAATGATTGAATATATATGTGTGTTGTGTATTGATTGATCCTCTAGCTTTGATCCAGCGTGTCCTCAATGCCGCACTCTATGAATGAATCTATAGGTGTATCGATTAATCCGCGTGCTTTGATCCAGAGCATGATGCGATCCGCGGCACACTGCGTGCCATGGAATATGGACCCGATGCGGTTTGGGAAAACAGTATTATGGAGTATTTCCTCTCTCGTTGTCTCATCAAACGGCACAAAGTGGAAAAAGGCTCCACGAACAATGTGCGCGCATCCTTTTGCTGTGGTCGCGTTTACATAGCGAAGTCCGTCGCGAAAACATCGGCAAGAGATCACTCGTGACGATGCGAGGCGCACGGACCGGGGGCCTTGGGGGCTTTGATAATCCCGGCCTTTGAACGCCTTTCTGGTCCACACATGGCAGATTGCATGGCTCCTGATGAGGCACGTATAGGCCGTCAATCCGTGATACATGTAAAGATATATATATAATTATATATATATATATAGATACATAAATATGCATTTATATATACATAAATATATATAAATGACCCCCGCCCCCCCCCCCCCCCAGATATATACATATATAATATATATACATATTATATAAACATATATTATATACACATATATTATACACATATATTATATATACATATATTATATATACATATATTATATATACATATATATATATATATATATATATATATATATATATATATATATATATATATATATAATATATATATATATAATATATATATATATACATACATATATAAACACATATATTACATATACATACATACATATATTATATATACAAATATTATATACACACATATTATATACACACATATATATTATATATACATATATTATATATACATATATTATATATACATATATTATATATACATATATTATATATACATATATTATATACACATATATTACATACAAACATATATTATATATACATATATTTATATACACACATATTATATATACATATATTACATACACACACATAAATGATATACAGTATACATATATTATATACACACACATAAATGATATATACATATATTATATACACACACATTATATATATATATATATATATATATATATATATATATATATATATTATATACACACATAAATGATATATACATATATTATATACACACATAAATAATATATACATATATTATATACACACAAATAAATGATATATACATATATTATATACACACACACATAAATAATATATACATATATTATTTACACACACAAATGATATATACATATATTATATACACACACATATATTATATATACATATATTATATACACACATGTGTGTATATATGTATATATATATATATATATATATATATGTATATATATATATATATATATATATATATATATTTATGTGTGTGTGTGTGTCGATAAAGAAACATCTATATAATAATAGCGTAAGGACTCGACTTTGTTATCCCTTTTACGCCGCAACCAGTGACCCGATGCCCACGGCACGAATGGATTTACGATCTATGAACCGCGCACTTTGTTTATCACGTACAGCCATACTCGAAAAATCTGAATTAGCTGACGTTGGGGCCCAAAAGCATCCGATTAACTGCCGATACGACGCCATCTTACGACGCCATCGTATTGGCGTCTGCTGGGCGAAGGCGAAGCAAGCCGTCCGCTGATTGGACAGGCGAAGGCGAAAGCAAGCCGTCCACTGAGTGGACAATCCAGAGCATGCATTTGTGCCGGTGTCGGCGATCGTTGTTCATGTATGCACTCTTCATTCTCATCTTTCTTCCTAACTCTTACTCGGACAAGCAAATCCCCTGTGCCATCCATAATGGTACACTCTATCCATACACCACATCCTCCCTTCCGTGGATGTTCCACGCGCCATCGTATTGGCGTCGGCTGGATGAAGGCGAAGCAAGCCGTCCGCTGATTGGACAGGCGGAGGCGAAAGCAAGCCGTCCACTGAGTGGACAATCCAGAGCATGCATTTGTGCCGGTGTCGTCGATCGCGGTGTACTACACCACATCCTCCCTTCCGTGGATGTTCCACTGGTTTCGGCTAGTCTATATAATAATAGCGTAAGGACTCGACTTTGTTATCCCTTTTACGCCGCACCCAGTGACCCGATGCCCACGGCACTAATGGATTTACGATCTACGAACCGCACACTTTGTTTATCACGTACAGCCATACTCGAAAAATCTGAATTAGCCGACGTTGGGGGCCCAAAAGCATCCGATTAACTCCCGATACGACGCCATCTTACGATGCCATCGTATTGGCGTCTGCTGGGTGAAGGCGAAGCAAGCCGTCCGCTGATTGGACAGGCGAAGGCGAAAGCAAGCCGTCCACTAAGTGGACAATCCAGAGCATGCATTTGTGCCGGTGTCGGCGATCGTTGTTCATATACGCACTCTTCATTCTCATCTTTCTTCCTTACTCTTACTCGGACAAGCAAATCCCCTATGCCATCCATAATGGTACACTCTATCCATACACCACATCCTCCCTTCCGTGGATGTTCCACGGGTTTCGGCTAGTTTTACAATACAACGCATCATGAAAGCAACATGTATTCTTTTTTTGTCACATGCACGTGAGAAAAACTTTATTTCAAACTTACTCAAAAAAAGAGAATTCAGATGAGAGAGTAGAGTGAGAGGTGTAATCAGATCGGAAGAAAAGGACAACGAATAAGTAGAGCCAGAGAGATTGGACTCAGCAAGCAATACAATAACAACTTTTTGAATGTTTCCCAAGAAAACAAACACAACTGGAAACCTCTCCACAACCACAACTTCCTGATGACCCCAAATAATATGACTTTTTAAATGTAGTCGGCCAAAACACGCATCTCAATGTGGAATGAAGAACTAGTCTTGTTGGTGATGACTCGTGTGGATCTGCGTCAGAGGACAGGTGGAACAATGGATGGAATCAACAGGACATTGATTGAGGTATGGCACCCATCTTGGGAATAAAGGAGAACCTGACGGTTTTTTTTCGTTTCAAAAGTCGAGGCTCGTGGAGCAAGGACATAAAACAGATCAGAATGCAAAAGCAGAAAGAGAGGGGGGTGCACCAACAGCACGGATGAGGGGGAAAATAGAGGGAGACTTGGAGAAATAAGGGATGTGGGGAAGAATGAGGAGTAAACGAGGACAAAAGGGGGTGAACAAGACGGATACAGAAACAAACTCTGTCGAGGAAGGAAAAACTGGAAATTTGGAAAGATGTGGGCTTGGGGATTGGAGTTGATTGGGCTAGAAAAGATCATGTTTTTTGATTGGGGGTGTGAATTAAAGGGGTAGAAAGGATCATCATATTTGATTAGGGATGGGGGTTAACAGTGGTAGACAAGATCATGGTTTTGATTGGGGCTGGTGTTAAAGGGGGTAGAAAAGATCATGGTTTTTGATTGGGGTTAGTGGATAATGGGGTTAGAAAATATTGTTGCGGTTTTGAGTTTTGATAACAGTCAGTATAATAAAGGTTAAATTTCCCCCTCATAGTTAGTCACACAAGCAACATGTAGCCTCACGATAGTGTAGTTATCTCTTAGTATTTGTGAGCTTAGTCCTTTTCCTATGTTAGTTCTGCGTTGAGTAGAGTAAGGAGAATAGGTCCTACTCCTACTTTCATTGACTATCCCGCCTCCCTAGCCTCATGCCTCTTTGTGCTGCCTTTGGTTCATTTTGGCGCGAATTAACACAAGGCAGGCCTAGGAGGGTCAGGGCGGGACCGAATGAGGACGCGAGAGGACTGACGAGGAGGACTCGCGAGTTGAAGGAGCACGGTGAGCAATTGAGTCAGGACTCGCGAGCAGCTGGATTGAAGAGAGCGGTACGAGGACTGAGTTGGCATTGAGTGAAGAAAGACGCGCATAAACCAGAATACGCGCTCATATGAAAGTAACGCTCGGATGAGCTTGAAGCCGAGCCGCGTACAGTACATTAAGATATGCGAGTGATTACGCGCTGTGTAACCGCCAGCCGCGCTGAGAGACGCGTATTTTCCTTTCTACCTCATCGGCTGCCTTTTGTTCAGGAGACGCGCTACGAGGATCCTTCCACCGCCTGCGTGCCTTCTTCGCGGGACGTGCTGGGACCGTGGAGAGCTGGACGGGGCCGTTCCTGGACGACCACGTCGACGCGGTTGGCCTGAACATCAACCTGCCTGCAATCCCCTGTGTGAGTGTGATGGGCCCGAGTCTGGGCGTTAAGAATAAGACTGATTAAGTGCTGCTCTGTGTCTCTGCGTCTACCGGTCATTGTACATACGTGTGGGAATAATAATTAAACCTGTGTTCATCCTTTCCATTCGATCGTTCTTGTGATTTCCTCATTGACTAAGCGTGGTACGAATAGAACCGCTCTAATCGGGGTCCAATAATTAACGGTAACTGCACGGACCACGTGGTACTCAATCCGCTCGGTGTACCCAAATCACACGTGGCTCGTGCGAGGCTTGCTTCTCCGCTTCCGTGGCGGCGCAGGGATTTAGGTATGAGCGAGACTTGGTCCTGAAACCCTACCTTGCGTTTGTCCGGAAGAGGCGTTTCAAGTCTCTCAGTTCCACCAAGCCCAGAAAGAACAAGGGGGTTAATCCCCCCTTGGTAAAGGTAAGAAGGGCGGTGGAGAACCGTAACATTTGGTTGTCAGGAGTGGGGATTTGGAACCCTGGACAAAATTTTTGAACACCAAAATTTTGGACACCAAATTTACATATTGGCCATAACATTTGGTGTCGGGGAGTGAGATTGGACCTGGAGCGCGCTTCACGTACTCAAAATTACGAGTGGACGAAATTTAGTTTTTAAAATCCAAAAATTGTATATTCGTACCATGGTTAGTCAAGACGGTCGAATGCCGGTGGGGGTAGAAGATGAGGTAGACGATAAGGAAGAGTTAATGACCCAGGACCCAAGGGAAGAGTTGGGAGAAGAGGAGGAAATTGATGAGGGGCCGGCAGCAGGGGTAGAAAATGGCGGCACCTCGCACGTGACGGCGAGAGCCGAGCCCGCGGTGCCAGGGGACTGGTGTCTTTTTATGATTCAACTCGCGGCAAGCTTCGATCAAGTGAATAATAAAAAAAAATGGGTGGCCAAATGAAGGAAATGGGGGACAAATCCACCCGGGAATTGGAAAAAATGAGGGTGGTGTCGAAGAAAGAAATAAAAGAAATGGGGAAGGACATAAGGCGCAAGCTGAGCGAAGAGGTCGCATTGGGACGCAACGAGGTAACGCGGTGTGAGGAGCGCGTGGAGAGCGAGGTAGAGCAGAGCGCAATTGCACCGAGGCTAAGTGGACCGAGTGTATGGAAATCGCGACACGGGGCGTAGAAAAGCCGACGGTCGCCGAATTGGACAAAGAAATTTCATGCGTGCCGGCGGTCGTCGAAGAAATAAGTGAAATTGCAGAAACAATTGGGGCCGCAGAGACGGCAGAGTCAGAAAATATAGCACAGAGGGAAGAAATGGGATTTGCACAAAGTCTGCATTTGCACCGTGATGACATGCTTGCTAAGCCCAATAAAAGTTTGCAGGTGCTGCCGGAGAAGAAGGTACCCAAGGTGAGTTGCAAAAAGGGCGCGAATGGGTTGTTGGCGCGCTTGGGATCGAGACGAAACGCGGGCGGTCGTGGAAGGTCCATTGTGTGGAGTACGAGGGCGACTGGCGCGCGTGAGAGAGAAAAGTGTGCACCAGAGCACGAGTGTGAGCGAGAAAAGTGTATGACGGAATGTGTGCGGGAAAAGTGTGTAACCGGAGAGTTTGTTCCAGAGAGTGTGCAGGAGTGCACACCAGAGCGTGTGATTGGGTGTGTACCAGGAGAGTACACACCCGTGGGCGTTACGGAGTATGTAATGAAAGAGTGCATAATGGAAGATTGTGCGCCAGGGTGTGCGCGAGGGTGTGCGATGATGATTGGGTGTGCAACAGGAGAGTGCACACCCGTGGGTGTTACAGAGTGTGTAACCGAAAAGTGTGTAATGGTTTGTGTGAGGGGCGTGAGTGCGCCTCGGTGTGCAGGTGCGAGTACGGTGTGCGAGGGGGAATGCACACCAGAGGACGTGGAAGGAGAGTGTGCTGCAACAGAATGTATGGAGTGTATGGGGGCACCTACAGTCACGTGAAAAAGTAAGTATACCCCATGTAAAGTTTTGACTTTTTCAACATATTTCAACATTCAGCTATTTGATCTTCATTTCAACAATATTGATAGATAAAGGTGATATAATATAACAAGTATCATGAAACATTTACATTTTGTAGTCCATTGTATAATGTAAATAAACATAAATGCACATTTCGCGTGTGGGAAAAGTAAGTACACCCTTGGTTCTAATAGGTGGTATTGCCCCCTTTGGCAGAAACAACCTCAAGTAGGCGTTTCTTATAACTGTCTACCAGTCTCTGACATCGACTGGGAGGAATTTTTGCCCACTCCTCCATGCAGAATTATTTCAGCTGTGTGATGTTTGAGGGGTTTCGTGCATGCACAGCTCGTTTCAAATCCCCCCACAACATCTCGATGGGATTTAGATCCGGGCTTTGACTTGGCCATTCCAGAACCCTCCATTTCTTTCTTTTCAGCCATTCCTTCGTGGATTTACTGGTATGTTTAGGGTCATTGTCATGTTGAAAGGTCCACCTTCGGTTGAGCTTCAACTTTCCAACAGATGGCCTCACATTATCCTCAAGCACCCTCTGGTACAATGAAGAATTCATAGTGGATTATATGATGGTGAGCTGCCTAGGCCCTGATGCAGCAAAGCTGCCCCAAACCATAATGTTTCTACACCATGCTTTACAGTTGGTATCAGGTTCTTGTGGTCAAATGCTGTCTTTGGTTTTCGCCAAACATGTCTTCTGGTATTGTGGCCAAATAGCTCTACCTTTGACTCATCTGTCCAGAGCACATTGTTCCAGAAGTGCTGGTCTTTACCAAGGTGTTCATTGGCAAACTTTAGTCTTGCCCTGATGTTCTTTCTGGACAGCAAAGGTTTCCTCCTGGCAAACCACCCATGTAGATCAAATTTGTGCAGCCTCTTTCTAATGGTAGACTCGTGCACTTTGACATCAACAGTGGCAAGAGCTACCTGTAGGTCCCATGATGACATTCTGGGGTTCTTAGAGACTTCTTTCAGCATCTTGCGGTCTGCTCTCGGGCTGAACTTGCTGGGGCGGCCTGGCCTGAACAAGTTGGCAGTTGTTTGGAATCTTCTCCACTTGTAGATGATCTTCCGGACAGTCGAATGATTGATTTCAAATTGTTTGGAGATCTTTTTAAATCCCTTCCCAGACTCGAAGGCATCTATAACCTTCTTTCTGAAGGCCTCAGAGAGCTCTTTTGATCTAGGCATGGTGACGCCGCACACTTCAACAACAAAGAGCAAACCAAACGAAATGTCTGAGGTTTAAATAAGACAGGTTCCTCCAAGATCCACTGTAACGATGTTCTAATCATTTGCACCTGAGCTGGTGCACCTGATTCTAATTTTAGGTATTTTAAGTAGTGATAAATGTAGGGGTGTACTTACTTTTTCCACACGTGAAATTTGCATTTATGTTTATTTAAATTATACAATGGACTACAAAATGTAAATGTTTCATGATACTTGTTATATTATATCACCTTTATCTATCAATATTGTTGAAATGAAGATCAAATAGCTGTATGTTGAAATATGTTTAAAAAGTCAAAACTTTACATGGGGTGTACTTACGTTTTCACGTGACTGTAGGTGTGCGAGTGTGCAGTGGGTCGCGAGTGGTGAGGACGCGGCTCAAGCATCGACACCGAACGGGGTAGCGTTTAGCGCGACGGATAGCCGACGTGAGCCCTCGGTGAGTTGTGTGCGGCAGGGACTGGCAGGGATCGATGCAACGGCCGTGTCACAAGGACCGACATGCACGATTCTTGCCGGACCCCGCCCTGTATGGTTGGTGCCGCGCCGTGGCGGGAAAGGCAATCGGCGAGGTTCAAGGGGAGGTAGGAGAGTTCGGAGCCGCGCTCCCTGGCGGGTGTGGTGCTCTGACCATGGGCGGTTGGGCCATCGTGCGTGGGACCGCGAGGCTCTGCGCAGAGATGGGGCCCTGAACCTCGGCCCGTCCATGCCTCCTCCCCAGGATCGAAAATGCCGGACGGGCCCAACCTACAGTAGACTAACCACCCGCATGGATCGCTCGGCCTTTCGAAGCCAAGCAGTGACGATGTATTTCCACCCGGAGAGGCTCAAGTGGATTGGACGAATGAGGCTAGTGTACCCTGCGTGGAGGAATGGTAGTTTCACCATTCCTCACACGAACCGGGCTCATGAGCATTAGTTTAGGGGAATGGCAGTGTTTGGCACATGGGGGGGGGGGGGGCAGCGATGGTTACCTCCATGGGGCACTGAAGCTAGCCAAGGGAGGGCTAGGATAATTGGTAGGGCATTAGAAGACTGTAGGGACAAGATTTAAGTCGTGACATTTGTACTGTAGTGGGGACGTAGAGAGATTAGATGGATGTTAATGACGAGGGAAGTGCTTAGTTTAATGGGATGACGGGGAAGCACGAGTTTAGGGGAAAAGCAGTTAGTTAGATGATGCTGTATGTGTGAGAAATATTGTGTTGAGAATAAACGGGGTTGTGTGTGGAAATAAATGGAATCGTGTTTACAGGTGTGTGAGCACAAGAAGTGTGCAAGATATGTGAGGTGTGTGAGGAAAAAGGTGTGTGAGCACAAAAGGTGTGCAAGAGAAGTGGTGTGCGAGTAAGTGGTGTGGAATGCTTGGTGGGCATAAAAGGTGTGGAATGCATGGTGCGAAGGAGTGGATGGGGGGAGATGGACCCATTCACGGAAGCCCGGGGTGGGTAGTGTAAAGTCAGGTAGTGGGCTTAGGTAAATTTGTTTGGATATTGACACCTGTGGTGCAGGTAGTGGCAAAGTAGTGCTTTGGAGGGTGCATGAGTCAGTGACATGGCTGGGCGTGTGGTTTAGTTGGTGCGTATGGTTATTGGGGCACTCCGCCACTTTTAGTTTGTCGGCCAGGTGAGGCCACAGGTAGGCTCTGGGAGCCAGTTAGGGTAGTTGTGAGTTGTTGAGTGGGGCCTGAGGACCCAAGACAAGGACACGGGTTGCCCAATGCCAAGGTGGGCATCAGGGGGTGAAGTGCCAGGAGGGGCCTTCCCCAGTTTAGGTAGTCGCAGGAGCAGGTAAGCTCGGGTGGCGACTTCAGTGGCGGAGGTGCGCAGGTAGTTGGACCTGCTAGTGGAGCCACATGACCCAGCCCCGAAATTGTGCAAGGGCACAGAGTGAAAATTTGAGGGAGTGAGACCCAAATTTCATGGGCACCGCAGAGTGGGCAATGGGAATTCGGTTTTTAGAACCACATAGTTTAAAGATGGCCGTTTGGCAGGGTACGACCCCAGGTAGTTTAAAAGTAAATGTCAGTAGTGTAGTTAGGAAGAGAAATCCCTCGCGCATCCACAGCCAGGACTCGCAAGCAGCTGGACTGAAGAGAGCGGTACGAGGACTGAGATGGCATTGAGTGAAGAAAGACGCGCATAAACCAGAATACGCGCTCATATGAAAGTAACGCTCGGATGAGCTTGAAGCCAAGCCGCGTACAGTGCATTAAGTTACGCGAGTGATAACACGCTGTGTAACCGCCAGCCGCGCTGAGAGACACGTATTTTCCTTTCTACCTCATCGGCTGCCTTTTGTTCAGGAGACGCGCTACGAGGATCCTTCCACCGCCTGCGTGCCTTCTTCGCGGGACGTGCTGGGACCGTGGAGAGCCGGACGGGGCCGTTCCTGGACGACCACGTCGATGCTGTTGGCCTGAACATCAACCTGCCTGCAATCCCCTGTGTGAAAGTGATGGGCCCGAGTCTGGGGGTTAAGAATAAGACTGATTAAGTGCTGCTCTGTGTCTCTGCGTCTACCGGTCATTGTACATACATGTGGGAATAATAAATAAATCTGTGTTCTTCCTTTCCATTCGATCGTTCTCGTGATTTCCTCATTGACTAAGCGTGGTACGAATAGAACCGCTCTAATCGGGGTCCAATATTTAACGGTAACTGCACAGACCACGTGGTACTCAATCCGCTCGGTGTACCCAAATCACACGTGGCTCGTGCGAGGCTTGCTTCCCCGCTTCCGTGGCGGCGCAGGGATTTAGGTACGAGCGTGACTTGGTCCCGAAACCCTACCTTGCGTTTGTCCGGAAGAGGCATTTCAAGTCTCTCGGTTCCGCCAAGCCCAGAAAGAACAAGGGGATTAATCCCCCCTTGGTAAGGGTAAGAAGGGCGGCGGAGAACCGTAACAATATCATGGTTTTTGATTGGGGTTGGAGGATAACGGGGGTATAAAATATAATGGTTTTTGATTGGGGCTGGTGTTAAAGGGGGTAGAAAATATCATGGTTTTTTGATTGGCCTGGAGGATAAGGGGGATAGAAAAGATAATGGTTTTTGATTTGGGTTGGGGGATAATGGGGGTAGAAAATATCATGGTTTTTGATTTGGGCTGGTGTTAAAGGGGGTAGAATATATCATGGTTTTCGATTGGGGTTGGGGGCTAACGGGGGTAGAAAAGATAATGGTTTTTGATTGGGGCTGATGTTAATGGGGGTAGAAAAGATCATGGTTTTTGATCAGGCTTGGAGGATAAGGGGGATAGAAAAGATAATGGTTTTTAATTTGGGTTGGGGGATAACGGGGGTAGAAAATATCATGGTTTTTGATTGGGGCTGGTGTTAAAAGGGGGTAGAGAAGATCATGGTTTTTGATTGGGGTTGGGGGATAACGGGGGTAGCAAAAAGATAATGGTTTTTGATTGGGCCTGGTGTTAATGGGGGTAGAATATATCATGGTTTTTGATTGGGGTTGGGGGATAATGGGGGTAGAAAAGATAATGGTTTTTGATTGGGGCTGGTGTTAATGGGGGGTAGAAAAGATCATGGTTTTTGATCGGGCTTGGAGGATAAGGGGGATAGAAAAGATAATGGTTGTTGATTTGGGTTGGGGGATAACGGGGGTAGAAAAGATCATGGTTTTTGATTGGGGCTGGTGTTAATGGGGGGTAGAAAAGATCATGGTTTTTGATCGGGCTTGGAGGATAAGGGGGATAGAAAAGATAATGGTTGTTGATTTGGGTTGGGGGATGACGGGGGTAGAAAATATAATTGTTTTTGATTGGGGCTGGTGTTAAAGGGGGTAGAAAAGATCATGGTTTTTGATTGGGGTTGGGGGATAACGGGGTAGAAAAGATAATGGTTTTTGATTTGGGCTGGTGTTAATGGGGGTAGAATATATCATGGTTTTTGATTGGGGTTGGGGGATAACGGGGGTAGAAAAGATAATGGTTTTTGATTGGGGCTGGTGTTAATGGGGGTAGAAAAGATCATGGTTTTTGATTGGGCTTGGAGGATAAAGGGGATAGAAAAGATAATGGTTTTTGATTTGGGTTGGGGGATAACGGGGGTAGAAAATATCATGGGTTTTTGATTGGGGCTGGTGTTAATGGGGGGTAGAAAAGATCATGGTTTTTGATCGGGCTTGGAGGATAAGGGGGATAGAAAAGATAATGGTTGTTGATTTGGGTTGGGGGATAACGGGGGTAGAAAATATAATTGTTTTTGATTGGGGCTGGTGTTAAAGGGGGTAGAAAAGATCATGGTTTTTGATTGGGGTTGGGGGATAACGGGGTAGAAAAGATAATGGTTTTTGATTTGGGCTGGTGTTAATGGGGGTAGAATATATCATGGTTTTTGATTGGGGTTGGGGGATAACGGGGGTAGAAAAGATAATGGTTTTTGATTGGGGCTGGTGTTAATGGGGGTAGAAAAGATCATGGTTTTTGATTGGGCTTGGAGGATAAAGGGGATAGAAAAGATAATGGTTTTTGATTTGGGTTGGGGGATAACGGGGGTAGAAAATATCATGGGTTTTTGATTGGGGCTGGTGTTAATGGGGGGTAGAAAAGATCATGGTTTTTGATCGGGCTTGGAGGATAAGGGGGATAGAAAAGATAATGGTTGTTGATTTGGGTTGGGGGATAACGGGGGTAGAAAATATAATTGTTTTTGATTGGGGCTGGTGTTAAAGGGGGTAGAAAAGATCATGGTTTTTGATTGGGGTTGGGGGATAACGGGGTAGAAAAGATAATGGTTTTTGATTTGGGCTGGTGTTAATGGGGGTAGAATATATCATGGTTTTTGATTGGGGTTGGGGGATAACGGGGGTAGAAAAGATAATGGTTTTTGATTGGGGCTGGTGTTAATGGGGGTAGAAAAGATCATGGTTTTTGATTGGGCTTGGAGGATAAAGGGGATAGAAAAGATAATGGTTTTTGATTTGGGTTGGGGGATAACGGGGGTAGAAAATATCATGGTTTTTGATTGGGGCTGGTGTTAAAGGGGGTAGAAAAGATCATGGTTTTTGATTGGGCTTGGAGGATAAGGGGGATAGAAAAGATAATGGTTTTTGATTTGGGTTAGGGGATAACGGGGGTAGAAAATATCATGGGTTTTTGATTGGGGCTGGTGTTAAAGGGGGTAGAATATATCATGGTTTTTGATTGGGGTTGGGGGGATAATGGGGGTAGAAAAGATCATGGTTTTTGATTGGGGCTGGTGTTAATGGGGGTAGAATATATCATGGTTTTTGATTGGGGTTGGGGGGATAATGGGGGTAGAAAAGATCATGGTTTTGGATCTGAAATGTTGGTGAACAGCTGTTTTGAAGATGTAGGAAAGAATGAGATTGAAGCAAATGTGGAAGATGGTTCGGACTTCGTCGCAGCAAAAGAAGGAACGCATCAAAAGTTTGATGTCATTGGTCGTTACTTAACGGAGTTACTGTTTTGCCCGATGCAATATTTTGACTATTTTTACTTTCCAAACCACGGAAGGGTATTGTATAAAGGAAGAGTCTCCTCTTCTATCTTAGTCATCCCATACACTGCATTTTGGGACATTGTTTTAGGGGAACGTTTGCAAAGGCAATTTGGAAGTGCCGTTAAAGTACAACAGTGTAACACAAAATGGATTTGTGGAAATTCAGATGGTGCATCCCTCCTGATGCCACACCGCACGTGCCCTGTACTCGTGGCGTTATTTGTACCGTCTGCCCTAATAAGAAAAATCCTTTCTCGAAGAACTGGGCGGAGGTTTTGAGCTCTGCTGGGGAATTTTTACAATGTGTTTCAAAAAAAAATAATTAAGGAGAAGACTAACAGCATCGATGGTAATTGCTTTTAAAACATATTTTTTAATGCATGTGGGACAATATCCAGCCAGACTGTTGGGCGAGCCAACAATAAAAATGCATCAGAGTAGCCGTATATCGTTTGGAAAAAGAATTATAGAAACATTTGATGAACTGGGTACAAAATGCAAATACTTGATCGAATTGCATCTCATGTGTAACTAGAGGGTATAATTTGCCAAATTCAGAGCCAAAGTACTGCAAAACTGCAGGTTCGGTGCCCGATTCATGTTCCAATTTCTGTTCAAAATGTAACATTCAAATGCAATTAGGTTGTTCCTCGATCATAAACAGACACTTGTAGACACACGGACAGACACAGTGAACCAATTGATTAACCCGCTTTTAGCTTCAGGCGCGCACGGGGTAAAGATTAAATGCTGCACAAAACGGTCACGTGTTGATATCGTACGCTGCGATTGGTTGTCACTTGTCATGCAAGCAATCAGATCGTGCCACACCTGCACAAGGTCTATCAAGGTAAAGGTGGTATTATCGTTGCAGTGGGGGTGAATGTGTGGCGAATAGATCCTGGGGAGGAAATGTGCACATGGCGAGGGTTTAATTGGTTTAACCAATCGGCGATTGGTCCTATGTACAGTTCGATTTGAGAGTCAATGTGCAAGCCGTGTACTAATGGGATTTACTACATTCCACGGTTACCAGCATGATGATGCCACTGTGTCTGAACCCTATATAGCGTTAAATGCACGAACTTGACGTGCACTATACGCTTGATTGTGTACAATTCAACAATGCAGCAAACCGATTTTTTTGGGCAGGAGTGTGAAACTTCCAAAATAAAAATATGGATTATAATCTATACATTTCATCTTAGCGTCTCCGAATCCCCCCCAAAAGCCAGACAGCTGCTGGGTTCATGTCGGTGCAAATACGTATGATCATATTAAGCCGCTCTGTACACGTACATGTGCTGCCTCTTGCAGCACAAAACTAAGTGTGCTGTTGATATATATATATATATATATATATATATATATATACATACATACATACAATATACTGTTTTTTATTTATTTATACATACATATATATATTGTTGTAGATCTCGACGCCGGCCCTCTCCCCTTACCAAGGGGGGATTAGTCCCCTTGTCTTTGACTGGCCTGGCGGGACCCGGGACCTATGACGTCCTTCCCGGACAGCGCGAAATAGGGTATTATGAC
Source organism: Myxine glutinosa (assembly GCF_964187855.1). NCBI lineage: Eukaryota > Metazoa > Chordata > Myxini > Myxiniformes > Myxinidae > Myxine > Myxine glutinosa. The sequence goes on along the minus strand of NC_136270.1, from coordinate 7,750,996 downwards.
TAGGATTCGCTATTACCTAATTACTTGCGCTGCCCTGAAACGAGGAAATATGCCCCGCACGAACCACACGTGTTGAGATGCCGAGCGGTGCGTACACACTATCCGTGCCGTTGAGATGGTGAACCCGGTCTAGCGATCTTATTCGTGCCACACTTAGTCAATGGATAAATCACAAAAGCGATCGAATTGGAAAAAGGAATAACAGGTTTTATTTACACTATTCACAATGGATCGGAGAAAAGAGGACACAGTGCAGCCTTAAAACAGTCTTAACTTAATACCCAGGACAAACGGGCCCGTCACACACACACTCACACGGGGTTTGCAGCTGTAGGATGATGGTCCGCGTCCAAGGATGGCTCCCGTGCAGCTCCCTCCAGTCTCCGGCTTGTCCCGTGCAGATGGTAAGTAGAGAGGCAGGAGCACTCCGCGTGTCGTTTGGCGCACAAGGGTTAATACGGGGCGAACGGTAGGTGTGGGCTCTGGCGGTTAATCACTGGCAGGCTATTTAGTAGTATCGACTAACTGTATAAGACAACAAATGCCTAATGGGCTGGTAAACCTGGCTTACTGGATTACCTGATTACTTTGTGCTTATTTAAGTAATTTTGATGATTTCCTGGGTGCCTTAAACCTAGGTATACACACTGAAAATATCTCTCTAGGTGGACTACTATTCGACAGAGCCATTTTAGTGGATCAGGATGTCACCTTGGGATGCCATCTTGGACTTGTCAATAAATAATTAACTGATGGTAATTTTATTGATTCAATTGGATTCCTTGGGCCCTAAAACTTAGGGTTAGACACCAAAACCACCTTTCTAGGTTGAATAACAAGTCAAGTGAATCCACTTGGATTCCGCCCAGGTTGGCACATGGAAATTATGATGTAGCATAATTATCATCTCGGGTCAAGATTTGAAATTATGCCATGGTTTTTGTAAAATTGCTACTAGTATTCACATTATGTTCACATTCATTCACATTCACAGGGTCCTCTGGGTCCTCTGGGCATTTGGGTCCTCTGGGTCATTTTCTGGTCTGGGTCTGGCAAATTTTCATTGACATTTGCCCAGTTTCAACTTTTATTGACCCAGAGGGTCATTTGGGGTCCTCTGGGTCATTTGGGTCCTCTGGGTCATTTGGGTCCTCTGGGTCATTTGGGTCCTCTGGGTCATTTGGGTCCTCTGGGTCATTTGGGTCCTCTGGGTCATTTGGGTCCTCTGGGTCATTTGGGTCCTCTGGGTCATTTGGGTCCTCTGGGTCATTTGGGTCCTCTGGGTCATTTGGGTCATTTGGGTCATTTGGGTCCTCTGGGTCATTTGGGTCCTCTGGGTCATTTGGGTCATTTGGGTCCTCTGGGTCATTTGGGTCCTCTGGGTCATTTGGGTCCTCTGGGTCATTTGGGTCATTTGGGTCCTCTGGGTCATTTGGGTCCTCTGGGTCATTTGGGTCCTCTGGGTCATTTGGGTCCTCTGGGTCATTTGGGTCCTCTGGGTCATTTGGGTCCTCTGGGTCATTTGGGTCCTCTGGGTCATTTGGGTCCTCTGGGTCATTTGGGTCATTTGGGTCCTCTGGGTCATTTGGGTCCTCTGGGTCATTTGGGTCCTCTGGGTCATTTGGGTCCTCTGGGTCATTTGGGTCCTCTGGGTCATTTGGGTCCTCTGGGTCATTTGGGTCCTCTGGGTCATTTGGGTCCTCTGGGTCATTTGGGTCCTCTGGGTCATTTGGGTCCTCTGGGTCATTTGGGTCCTCTGGGTCATTTGGGTCATTTGGGTCATTTGGGTCCTCTGGGTCATTTGGGTCCTCTGGGTCATTTGGGTCCTCTGGGTCATTTGGGTCCTCTGGGTCATTTGGGTCCTATATTCCTATCCTATAACATATATATCCTATAACCTATCCTATATATATCCTATATCATATAACATATATCCTATATATCCTATAACATAACATATAACAAATATATCCTATATTATGTACTAGCGAGCGGCCGCGTACCAGCCAAAGGGGTAGCCCATGGTTAGCCTAAATATAGATTTGATGACGTCATGTTTACACATCTGAGCGACAGAAACGTGCTTCACTTTTGGAGCGACAGAAATTCCCAGGCAAACGCTATAACGCACCAGGTTTACAACCTGTGCGTTAATAATTGAGATATGGCCATTTTAAGCTCCTGGTGGCCATCTTGGACGCCATCTTGAAAATGACCCCTTTCCGGAAGTCAGATGTTACTAGATTTTTAGTATGTTATTTAGCATGCCCAATGGTACCAGAATCCATTGAAAAACCTTTTGTATCAATTTTTTGGGGGTTCAACCATATATTGACCCCTCTAATTACAGCGTTTACTCGCGTGGCTGAAGTAAGCGCTACTTGCCACCGGCGCGTCTGGCTGCCTTTCCTCCGGCGCGTACATTGTACTGCGGTGAGTTACAGTTCAATGCCTCGAAGCAAGTGATGCGAGTCAAGTTCTTCAAAGACCTCTTGCTCAACAAGTGCTCACAATGCGCTCACCCCCTCAAGCCCTTTATCTCTCTCTCCACTTGCGAGTCAGTCCTCTGGGTTCTCCAGCGCTAGTCCTCTCACCACTGCCGTGTGCACGCGAGTCCTATTCAAGGGCTTTGTGCAGTGACTTATATAGGCAAGGCACGGCCTGCGAACCTTCTCGCACTTACCAGACGTGCCTCTCCACGCCCTCTCATGCCATGCCGTTAGAGCCCTGGTTGGCTGGTGGCTCTTACCGTCATCGCCTCTGACGCTCCGCCTTGACGCCGCCCCCACCCCGACCCCGCGCTCCTCCTCCTTCTCAGGCATACCTCGTGTTACTCGACTAGTGAGTGAGCAAAGGGCAGCAAATGCTGCGGGCAGCCAAAGCGTAATACTGAGCGGGCAGCCAAATGGGGCGCGGGATCAATTATGTCCATAGAGGTGGAATTGGAGGGTGGACTCAAAAATGAGCGGGACCTAAACTCATGTCTTTACACAACGCAGGTATCAATAGGGGAAATGGCCTATACTTACACATACTATGACATAACTAATACTACAGGTGGCCTACGTGTTGCTCGTGGACTAACTATGGGGGGAAACCCTTTAACCTTTAATGATCAATATGTGCAAATCTCAAAACCGTAGCACTGTCTCCCTCCCTTGCCAGACTCGTCCCCGAGTCGAACCCACACAGGTGAGAACGACCGGTTTTGAGAAAGGTTCGGGACTACTCTTTAAAAAATTATGTGTGACACTTAGATGTGGTTCCCCTCTACATTTAATCTAACACCCTGTATGTGACAGTTTTACAACACTAGATATGTCCCACCTACTGCATTGTGTACTAACTAACAGACTCACCCACAGCTAAACGAATTGCGGAATGAATTCTCAAACTAAACATAAAGCCGGTGGGGAGCATGTTATTTACAACACTGAACTAATTATTTACATCTCTATAACCCAGGACCTGTTCTTTTGTGGAAAGAAATTTGGAGGGGAGAAACAACAATGCACCAATACACCAATACACAAAAATGCACAGTCACCATTTCAAATGTTATATTTGCTGCTTGGCTGCATCTTCTTGCTTCCTGCTTCGTCTTCGGTGTGCCATAATAAAAAACTTACAGGTCTTCTTTCCTGACACACCAGAATAAATGTACAAAACCGTGTCCGTTTTTATTTACCAGCAGGGCCAATCTTATGGTCCATCTGCATGACATCGACGCCACTTAAAACCAGTGGTCCGCAGGTGCAAGGTAACGTTTGCAGCAAATGTCTGCTCAGCAAAGATGCCAGGCCACAGAACGTGTGGTCCATAAGGTGTATTGGTGCAGCAAAATGCAGCAGGGATGCTGCATTTGTGTAGCCAGTTGCAGCTGCACAGTTCAGGGTTCCTGCACACTCCCCTCCAAAATGGGTCCATGGGTGGAGAGGAAGACAAAGCACAGTTAGCAAAGGAAAGGACGCAAAGGTACACATCAATACAAGGCAATGCAACATGAGGGGCGCGGGAGAGCGTGTAGAGCAAGCTCGTCCCTAACGGTTCGTACCCCCCCCCCCCATCCATGTCAGCCTACACTACCCTCGGCCTTCCCTGTATTTACAATTTACAAATCCGTCACTACGTCTTGTCTCCCACATCCCCCTCTAAACAAAATTCGTCTTCCAATCCCTCCCAAGAAGGAAGAGATGGAATTACACACGATGTCCCATTACGTCGAGATGCGTCTCACCCACTCAAATCGTTCACAAAGTCCTGGTGTGGAGTTCCTTCTCCCTTGGTGAGTGGATGTGGATGGTGCGAAGAGATTCCTCATCCTAACTATACTCTAATAACATTAACTCAGCTACACTACCCGGGGTCATGCCCTGCCAATTGGCATCTTTAAACTATGTGGTTCTAAAAACCAATTCCCATTGACCCACCCTGTGATGCCATCCAATTTGGGTCTCACTCCCCAATTTTTCTTACTGTGCCTTTGCACAATTTCGGGGCTGGGTCGTGTGGCTCCACTAGCAGGTCCAACTACCTGCGCACCTCCGCCACTGAAGTCACCACCCGAGCTTACCTTGCTCCTTGCGACTAACCTATATCGGGGAAGGCCCCTCCTGGCTCTCTCACCCCTCTGATGCCCTCTCTGGCATTGGGCTATCCGGGTCCTTCTCCTGGATCCTCGGGCCCCATTGAACAACTACTCACACTGGCTCCCAGAGCCTACCTGCGGCCTCACCTGGCCGACAGACTACCAGTAGCGGAGTGCCCCAATAACCATACCACCAACAAAGCCCACATGCCCAGCCATTTCCACAGACTCGTGCACCCATCCAAGCACTTCATTGCCACGACCTGCACCACAGGTGTCAATATCCAATAATTTACCTAAACCCCTCTACCTAACTTTAACCTACCCTCCCCGGGGATTCGTGAAGGGGTCCATCTTCCCCCATTCACTCCTTCACACCATGCATTCCACACCTTTTACTTCACACCAAGCATTCCACACCACTCATTCCACACCATTTATTCCACACACCTGTTCTCCACTTGCACCCCATGCAAGTCAATTCACTCAACACAATCCCATTCGTCCTCAATACACCACTCATACACTACCTCTGGTCATCCCCGACCAATGCCTCATTTGCGCAAGTTCATCCACACACACAATTTCATTCAATTCCTCATTTGCGCCTCAATCTCAAGCTCCTACACACAGCATCATCTAACTAACTACTTCCCTCTAAAACTCGTGCTTTCCCGTCTTCCCTTACACTAAGCACTCCCTCGTCATTATCATCCTTCCAATCTCTCTACGTCCCCTCTACCTGTACAAATGTCACTACTTAAATCTCATGTCTCCTTTTGTCATCTCTAAATCCCTAACAATTATCCTAGCCCGCCCTCGGCGAGCTTTCACTGCCACCCCATAATCTAGAGCTCATGTGCCCCCAGTGAATGGTAAAGCTACCATTCGCCAACACTATGGCTAACTGTCCACTCCACTCGAGCCTCTCAGTGCGGAAATACATTTTCGTCACAGCTCGGCTTCGAAAAGCCGAGCAATGCATGCGGGTGGTTGGTCTTCTGTTAGTTGGGTCCGTCCGGCATTTTCGATTCAGGGGAGGAGGTTTTGTTGGACCAAGGTTCCAGGCACCATCCCTGCACGGAGCCTTTCGGTCCCCGGCACAATGGCCCAGCCTCCCCCGGTAGGAGCACCACGCCCACCAGGGGGCGCAGCTCCGACCTCTCCTACCCCCCCCCCCCCTTGAACCGTGCTGTTTGCCTCTTTCGCCAAGGCGCAGCACCAACCATACAGGGTGGGGCCCGGCACGGATCGTGCACGCCGCCGCGGCAACGATCCCCGCCGGTCCCCGCGCACACAAAGCACGCCACGCACCGAGGGCTCGCGTCGGCTATACGTCGCCCTAAACGCTAACCCCCCGGTCTGGGTCGATGCTTGAGCCGCATTCGCACACCCACACGCGACCCACTCCTTACTCGCACACCGAGGCGCTCCAGCGCCTACCATACACTCCCTGCATTCGGTTACCGCATGCTCTCGTGCATTCTCTTTCCTTACACACTCAGGTGCACACCACTCAGGCGCACTCACGCCATTCGCACACTCCATTATTACACATCCTCGCACACACCCTGGTGCACTCATACTACTTGCACACTCCGTAACACACTCGGCCATCACACACCCTCACGCACACTCTTTTGTTACATCCTCAGTAACAACCACAGGTGTGCACTCTTCTGGTACACACCCAATCAGTGCACACTTACCCACGGGTGTGCACTCTCTTGTTGCACACCCAAATATGCACTCTGGTGTGCACTCCCACACACTCTCCTCAACACGCTCTGGTGTGCATTCTCGCACACTCTCCTCAACACGCTCTGGTGTGCACCCACTCTCATTTTCGGCCATCGCACACTCTGTGTCGCACTCTGTTTCACACTTTTGCTCCGGTGCACACTTTTTCCTCACACGCACGCCATTCGCTTTCACACATCGCACCACGGACCTTCCACGAGTGCCCGGGTTGCGTCTGGATCCCAAGCGCGCCAAGAATCTTTTCGCGCCAAACATTTTCATGCCATACACGCTCCTACTCACCTTCGGGACCCTTTTCCGCAGCAGCACCTGCAAACTTTCGTTGGGGTTAGGTAGCACGGCATCACAATGCGAACACGGACTTTGCACATATTCCATTTCTTTCTCTGGCAATTCAATTTCTAACTCTGCCGTCTCTTCAACCCAAATTTCAATTATAATTTCTTTTTCCTTATCTAGTTCAACGACCGCCAGCGTGCTTAAAATTTTCTCTTCTAATTTGGCGGCCGTCGGCTTTTCCATACCCCGAGTCGCGATTTCTACCCCGGTCAACTTAACTGCGCTCGGCTCTACCCCGCTCTCCACGCATTCCTCACGTCGCGTTACCCCGTCGCGTACCAATGCGACTTTCCCGCTCGACCTGCGCCTTATGTCCTCCCCCATGTTTTTTATTAACTCCCCTCGGGTGTCCATTTTGCTTTCCAGCCCCTTTTTCACCTCTTCCAATTCCCGGGTGGATTTGTCCCCCATTCCTTTCAATTGGTCACCCATTTATTTTAATTGGCCACTCATTTTGTTTCCCAATTCGTGTTTTACCTCTTTCAATTCCCGGGTGGATTTGATACTTTGGGCGTCCATTTTGCTTTCCAACCCAGTTAACCCGTCTTTTATTTCTCTCATTTCTGCTCTTGATTTGTCCCCCTCTATTTTCCTGTCTTCACCCGACTTGACCATAAAGGCCCCCATTTGTGCCATAAACAGGCCCCAGTCCGTTGGCACCGTGGGCTCGGCTCTCGCCACCATGTGCGAGGCGCCGCCATTTCCTACCCCTGCTACCTCTTCTGCCGCACCCTCATTAATGTCCTCCTCCATTTCTCCCAATTCTTCCCGGGGGTCCTGGGTTATTGATTCTTCTATATCCTCAACTTCTACCCCCACCGGCATCCGACCGCTTTGGCTAGCCATGGCACGAATTTAATTTAGATGTTCATAACTAAATTTCGGTCACTCGTAATTTTTGAGTGCGTAAAGCGCACTTCGGGTCCCAATCCCACTCCTGACACCAAATGTTGCGGATCTCGACGCCGGCCCTCTCCCCTTACCAAGGGGGGATTAGTCCCCTTGTCTTTGACTGGCCTGGCGGGACCGGGACCTATGACGTCCTTCCCGGACAGTGCGAAATAGGGTATTAGGACTTGGATTCACTATTACCTAATTACTCACGCTGCCCTGAAATGAGGAAATAAGCCCCGCACGAACCACGCGTGTTGAGACGCTGAGCGGTGCGTACACGCGATCCGTGCCGTTGAGATGGTGAACCCGGTTCTAGCGATCTTATTCGTGCCACACTTAGTCAATGGGTAAATCACAAAAGCGGTCATAATTGGAAAAAGGAATAACAGGTTTTATTTACACCATTCACAATGGTTTGGAGAAAAGAGGACACAGTGCAGCCTTAAAACAGTCTTAACTTAATACCCAGGACAAACGTGCCTGTCACACACACACTCACACGGGGTTTTACAGCTGTAGGATGATGGTCCGCGTCCAAGGATGGCTCCCGTGCAGCTCCCTCCAGTCTCCGGCTTGTCCCGTGCAGATGGTAAGTAGAGAGGCAGGAGCACTCCGCGTGTCGTTTGGCGCACAAGGGTTAATATGGGGCGAACGGTAGGGTGTGGGCTCTGGCGGCTAATCACTGGCAGGCTATTACCACGTTTACTCGCGTGGCTGAAGTAAGCGCTACTTGCCACCGGCACGTCTGGCTGCCTTTCCTCCGGCGCGTACGTTATACTGCGGCGAGTTACAGTTCAATGCCTCGAAGTGAGTGATGCGAGTCAAGTTCTTCAAAGTCCTCTTGCTCAACAAGTGCTCACAATGCGCTCGCCCCCTCAAGCCCTTTATCTCTCTCCACTTGTGAGTCAGTCCTCTGGGTTCTCCAGCGCTAGTCCTCTCACCACTGCCGTGTGCACGCGAGTCCTGTTCAAGGGCTTTGTGCAGTGACTTATATAGGCACGGCCTGCGAACCTTCTCGCACTTACCAGACACGCCTCTCCACGCCCTCTCATGCCATGCCGTTAGAGCCCTGGTTGGCTGGTGGCTCTTACCGTCATCGCCTCTGACGCTCCGCCTTGACGCCGCCCCCACCCCGACCCCGCGCTCCACCTCATTCTCAGGCCTACCTCGTGTTACTCGACGAGTGAGTGAGCAAAGGGCAGCAAATGCTGCGGGCAGCCAAAGCGTAATACTGAGCGGGCAGCCAAATGGGGCGCGGGATCAATTATGCCCATAGAGGTGGAATTGGAGGGTGGACACAAAAATGAGCGGGACCTAAACTCATGTCTTTACACAACGCAGGTATCAATATGGGAAATGGCCTATACTTACACATACTATGACATAACTAATACTACAGGTGGCCTACGTGTTGCTCGTTGACTAACTATGGGGGGCAAACCTTTAACCTTTAATGATCAATATGTGCAAATCTCAAAACCGTAGCAATATATATATATACATATATATATAATAATAATAATAATAATTCATTTATTTTGTATAGCGCTTTTCCAGAAGCCCAAAGGCGCTTTGACAGAGTGGAAAACATAATGCATAACAATACATGAAAACAACAATTGCAAAAAGACAAGAATCAATAGGGAAATATTTAAAGCAAAAGGAGGGAGAAGGAGAAGAGATAGTCAGGGGTTAAATGCTGTGGGTTGAATGTTGAATGCAGTGTTGAACAGGTGGGTCTTTAGTGATGTTTTGAATGTGGTGAGTGAGGAGGAGTCTCTGATGGTGTGAGGTAGTGAGTTCCAGAGGGTGGGAGCAGCGATGGAGAAGGCCCTGTCCCCCCAGGATCTGAATTTGGTCCGGATGGAGGGGGTCAGGAGGTTGGTACCAGCAGAGCGGAGGTTGCGGGTGGGAGTGTGTCTGGAGAGGAGGTCAGCCAGGTAGGATGGGGCCAGGTTATGGAGGGCTTTGTATGTCAAGAGGAGGATTTTGTACTGGATTCTCTGGGGGATGGGGAGCCAGTGAAGCTTGTAAAGGACGGGGGTGATGTGGTCACGGGTCCGGGAATGGGTGAGTAGACGGGCAGCGGAGTTCTGAATGTATTGGAGTTTATTGGTGATTTTTGAGGGTGAACCATAGAGGAGGCTATTGCAGTAGTCCAGACGTGAGGTGATGAAGGCGTGGATGAGGGTTTCTGCAGCCGTGGAGGAGAGGGATGAGCGGAGACGGGCAATGTTTTTCAGCTGAAAGAAGGCTGACTTTGTGATCTGTTTAGTGTATTTGTCGAAGGAAAGGGTTTGGTCAAAGATGACGCCAAGATTCCGGATGTGAGGGGAGGTGGATACTGGGATACCGTCGATGTTGAGGGCAAAGTTATGGGTGGATTTTGTGAGCGTTTTTGGGCCAATGATGATTATTTCAGATTTATCACAGTTAAGCTTGAGGAAGTTGATTTGAAGCCAGGATTTTATTTCAGTGATGCAGTTTGTCAGGATAGAGTGGGTGTCGGTGGAGACGGACTTGGTGGAGATGAAAAGCTGGATGTCATCGGCGAAGCAGTGGAATTGGAGACCATGACGGCGGATTAAGTGACCGAGGGGGGACAGGTAAAGGATGAAGAGGAGGGGGCCAAGAACTGAACCTTGGGGGACACCTTGGGGGAGGGGAGCAGTGGGGGATTTGCAGTTATTGATGGAGATGAACTAGCGTCTGTCAGAGAGGTGTGATTTAATCCAAGAGAGGGCAGTGCCGGTAACGTTAAAGGTGGATTCAAGTCGGGTGAGGAGGATGGTGTGATCGATGGTGTCAAAGGCAGCGCTGAGGTCGAGGAGGACGAGAATGTTGAGGTTGCCAGCGTCAGAGGAGAGGAGAAGGTCGTTGGTGATTTTGAGGAGAGCAGTTTCAGTACTGTGGTTGGAGCGGAATCCGGATTGGAGTGTTTCATACAGGTTATTGGCAGAGAGATGATGTTTGAGTTGAGTGGCTACAGCGCGTTCCAAAACTTTTGACAGAAAGGGTAGGTTGGAGATGGGTCTGAAATTGTTTAGGGTGTCAGGGTTTAGACCAGGTTTTTTTAGAATGGGGGTAACAGCAGCAATTTTGAGGGAAGGTGGGACGATGCCTGTAGACAGGGAGGAGTTTATTGTTGCAATGATAAGTGGAGAGAGAGCAGGGAGGGAGGCCTTGACAAAGCTGGAGGGGATGGGGTCAAGAGTGCAGGTGGCAGTTTTCATTCCTATGAGGAGTTCAGAGAGGTCAGTAGGGGAGATTGGGGAGAACCGAGACAGGGGATGGCAGGACAAGGGGGGGCAGGTGGTTGGAGGGGGAGCGGGTGCGGCGGTGGTCAAGCTGTTGTAGATGTTGTCAATTTTGCATTGGAAGAAAGAGAGGAAGGAGATGCAGTTGTCTACTGTGAATGACTGGGTGGTGGTGTTCAGGGGGCGGAGGAGTTTGTTTATTGTCGAGAAGAGTGCTTTTGGGTTTCCGGAGCCAGAGTGGATAATTTGAGAGTAATAGGCGGAGCAGGCGCGGGAGAGGGCATCTTTGTAGTGTTGTAGGTGGTCCTTGTAGGCTTGGGAGTGAACTGTGAGACCCGTTTTATTGCGGAGTCTTTCAAGTTGGCGAGCACGAGTTTTCATCAGGCGGAGTTCAGGGGTAAACCAGGGAGCAGAATGGGTGAAAGAAACTGTTTTGGTTTTTACAGGCACAAGCTGGTCAAGGCAGGAGGAGAGATATATATATATATGTATATATATATATATATATATATATAGTCGCATCCCGGGGTTAAGACCCCTGGATGATGGATGGCCGATCGAACTTTAACTTCGAGGCATTTACCCAAAACTATGGCGGTGTTATCTCTTTATGGCGTGCGAGGGAAACAGAGGTCCCTGGTATTATTTGGACGGACACGACAGGGGTTTAGTCCTCGAACCCACAAACAAATAAAAGTACAGGACAAGAGATTGGAAATGCAACAAATAAGCGTTTAATGAAAATAATGCAGGCAACAAAGAAATGAACGCACTGTAAACTAAAATTCCAAAATGAGTGACCCTCCATTTAGACTCACATACAGACACAGGGAGAAATAAATAAAATAAAATGTTGTGTGATGCGTTGGCCGTACTCAGTTCTGGTCTCCTCAAACGACCCACGAACCCTGAAGGTCGTCGACTGGGTACCAGGCCCTGCACGGGAAAATGCCCGAGGGCACAAAGTCACACTGCAGCCAGCCAGCCCGCGCGAGGCAGTTGAAACCCCTCCTCCTCCGACTGCCATGATCCACCGGGCTTCCACCACTCGCCATGCGAGCGCGTATCGTTCAAAGCGCAGCCGCCTCCACCGAAGGCCCAGGGATAGAGAGAGAACAAACTGTGACCACCTGTCATGAACACCGGAACAGAGAGAGCAATCACGAGCCAAACTGTGACCGCCTGCCACGAACCCAGGACAGAGAGAGAAAATATGCGTCCGCTTCCACCAATGCCAGAACAGAGAGAGCAAAATGGCGGACGCTTCACCTTTTCTCTTCCTCATTCTAGGAAGTTCCCTCTGATGTCACACTCGCTCCAATCACCGAGTGCCGTCGAATTGTCCCAACCAATCGTCCTTCGGGGCATGGCCTCACGGCCATTCTTGGTGCCCATCGAGAAGGTTCTGCTGGGTGAGGTCAAAGTGTCTGGGTACCGTCGGCGATTATGTTGTTTTAATTATGTGGTGATTGCATGGCTGGCCGAGTGAGTTACATAAGAACAAAGGGAAAAATCACAGAGGCATTTACACACTGGGAATTTATCCTTATGCCCTACCTAATTAGCATAGCTCCATCCCTCGCATGGAGACACACAACGCTTACACGGACATTCGGCCCTAACTTAGTTACATTGAGGTGGTTTTGTGGCATACGGAGCACGCTAAACCTACACAATTCTATCGGGACTAAGGTATTTCATTACTTACCCCCACGCACGTAACAATATATATATATATATATATATATATATATGTATGTATATATATATATATATATATATATATATATATATATATATATATATATATACGTCGATATATATATACGGACATGTCGAAAGATTGGTAGCTCAGGATTCATATTGTAAATGACAGCACACTGAGCAGTAAAATAATTTTTTTTAAATCTTTATTAACAGCCTGACGTTTCAAGAGCAAACTAGCTCTCTTCCCCAGAGGCGTTGAGTGTGGTGTTAACCATTAAGTTCCGTTGGCGACGGTTCACGTGATGGATTGGTCCAAGCCCTTGCCAATCACAGGGCTTCCCTGCATTCAAATGGCTCTGCCGTTTTTGACGTTGTAATTTATTGCGTTGTGCTATGTATATGGGATGTAAGTCGATGTGTCGGTTGATGGAGTTTTTATCAGAGTACCAGGCCTCCACAATCTCGCGGTTCACTCTCAAAGATCCTGTGCCAAGGATCGTGATCTGATTCCATGAGAATATGTGTTGGTGTGTGTATGTGTGTCACAACCAATGACAACCTTGACAGGTTGTCATTGGTTGCGACACACATACACACACACCACCACGTTGTCATTTGACAGGTTGTCATTGGCTGCGACACACATACACACACATCAAGACACATTCTCATGGAAACCTTATGCCCAAACAGGAGGTTTGGCGGGTCTAGCCCCAAAACTGAGGGAGTAGTTTGGAGACGGACAGACAGACAGACAGACACTCCTGTTTTATAATATAGATATAAAACAATAAATATGCATTCACATACACCATATACACCATATGATTATATATATATGCATTCGCATACACCAAACCTGGTGTTGGCTTAATGGTTAAGGTGGCTTGCTTAATATCTTAGGGTCTTGAGTTCTATCCCCTATTGGCTGTTAAATAACACGAGGTGGGTTGACTCAGTCTGTCATCCCTCCAAGGTCAGCAAATTGAGTGCCAGCTTGCTGGGAACAGGGGGTAGTGCATCAGCAGCACAGGTGTGCTCCCAGCAATGATGCAACCAGAAGCCACAGGCTGCATACGAAATGTATGAACCTACCTATATAGTCTAGTAGGAAGACTAGGTCCCCCTGCACCCCCCGGAGATATACTTCTAATCAGTGTTTCTAGATTGGAAAAAATGTGTAGAAAATGACTAGCTATGGCCCCAAGCTGAAATAATGTCCCACATACCATTTTTATGCAAATTACTGCTGCCATTATCAAAAAAACGATTTTTGACATATCTCAGCCAATATTGCAGATAATTGAAAAATGAAGGTGTCTAGACCCATGTTTTGAAGGGCATAGATCATGATAGAACTATTCATAACATGATTACATGTGTCTATGGTATACTAGTATGCTAATTAGTGCTTTATTTACAAAATAATCACAGTTTTACGAAATAATAGACTCATATTAAGGTCCGTCTACACAGACGTTAACACAAAGTTTTATTTTTCTAAATATTACAACTGTCAAAATAGTCCTAGCACTCAATGTGACCACTCTTCTCTTGCTTGTTTTAGATAAACATCATTAGCATTAGTGATTCTACACTGAGTCAGTCATCATCATTTTCATCGAAATCGTCAGAGTCAAACTCTTCTTCTCCTTCCTCTTCCTCCTCCTCTTCGTGCTCTCCTGTGTTCAGAAGATCCACCAGTGAGGTTGGTAGGATGGGACCACTGGACCACATTGGTTTCAACAGTCCTTCATCAGTCCTTATCCATCCTTGCTCCTCATAAGGTTTTGGCTTTTCGATGATAGGTTGATCGGCTCTTTTGTACAATGCTACGCGGTGGTTCACACGCTGGATGTGCGGCTTCAGGGCAGACTGGCCTTTCCACTGAGAACACCTTTGAGAGATCCACTTGTTACTAGTTGTGCCTCAAAGAGAATCTCTGCATATCCAGAACCACGCATCTTGTGTCCAGTGAGCATCCCGATGTAGTTCATGGATGTGTGGAAGGGTCCAATCGTTACTACATGACTAGCAAATTCATTTGGCCAGCGCCAGATGATGGGAAGGGCTTTCATGCAGACACCCAGATCAAATGTATTCAGGACCCATCTCTGACCCACCTCAGCAGTTGCTGCCTCGGAACGCTTCAGTAGCTCACGAACAACTGCGTTGTCTGTGATCGGTTGGTGGATAGGCGTGCAGTAGTCGACTGTTGATTTGCTGGGTGGGGGAGAACCAGTTGCAGAGGTGAAACCCCCTAGCCCAGGCACAGGCTGCAGGCCACAGCTTCCGATGTATCTGATGAAGAGCCAGATGTAGTACTCTTGCATCGTAGTGGCATAGACTGTGTCATTCTCTGCTGGCGGTGTGAATGATGAGCCTTCAGGGAACTTCGGGCCAACGCGAGTAAAGTGCAAGGGTGGGAGAGTTTTTGGTGTGTCGACCTTCAGGCTACGCTGTTGTGACCTATTGATGGTAGGTAGCATTCGGTCCTTGCTGCTCTCGAACCCGGGCTTGACCTCCTGCACCATGATTCCTCCAGCACTGTTTACAATGTTGCTGCCGTGCACACTGGTAGTGGTTTTATTCAAGTTGTCCCACTCACAGTGGAATACAAGGTTGCCCTCTCCTGTCACAATTTGTGGTGTACGATAAGTTGAGACTTCATCCAGGACCTTGGCGAGAGCAGTTTCCAACTCCAAGGCGAAATCGTAGCTCTCAGAGTGTCCAAGCCTGTGTAGTATTGTGGTGAGCTGTTTGCTTCGGAACAGGTGCCTTACAGTCACACAGAGGAGAATGTGCTTTGGTAACTTCCATTTTCCATCTGACACTGCACGGCACAGATCTTGTCCAATGGAGAAGACCAGACGCTTCACCTTTTCTGTCTCGATGCCCTCCTTGCCAGTCATTAGCACGCTGAGAAAGCGGACAAGGTCTGGAGGTAGGATGTCTTCAGGATTGAGCTCCATGTCTTCAGCTGTTGGTGGCCATGGTTGGTCTTTACACTCTCTGAAAGCCTGTAGAATACCCTGGCGAAGTTGGAGGGCAACATTTTGGTTCTTGTTTGTGCTTCCGAGTGTGAATGCTCGTGCGAGAGCATTGGAAACTGTTATGTTTGAGCTGTGCACAAGCCAGAAAGAAATGACATCACATTTGTCATGATCAACCTTCGTGAAGTGGATATGCTCCTTGATTGGGTCATTCTGTAGGCGTTTCAGTAGTTTCTCTGACCGATAATTTGAGTTCTCATATCCATTCAGTTTCAGTTCCTCGACATAGAGCAAGCGCAAGGAAGAAAGCTGTAGAACTTTATTCTGCTGGATGACCTGGGTTTGAATGTGTTCCAGTACTGAGTTGAATGCCTTTTCATGGGCGGCTGACATGCAAGCCTGCTCCTTTGGTGCTTCGGCTCTGTGAATCGCACGCTCATAGTTGTAGAATGCTGTGCGGAAAGCTTTAAAACATGACGGATGGTGTTTGGCCTCACATGCAAAGAGGTCTTTGTTTTTCACCTTTCGATGGAGTCGATAGAGACCCATTTTCTCAGCCCGTGTTTCGATTTGCTCCCATGCATTTTCTTTGTTTTTAAAGGATGGGAAGGTTGTAGGCCTCTCAGTATTGCGATGAGCATCTTTGGTCTCAACTTTCTCACAAAATATACACTCTGGCGGGAAGATGGGTTCAGCAGAACCTCCTGGTTTACGAGGAGAGTGATGCCATGATGAGGTTGATGGCCCTGGTTCTGTATCATCTCCCAGACGATGAAAGTGGCGGACAAAGTGCTTATAACACTTGCTGTGATATCCTACTCTTTCTAGGTCATCAGGAAGAGTTGCCGGGATCTGATCACATACTGATTGCATACGACATGGGGAGTCATGCGGTTGGTTGAGACGTCTATCCCGGATCTTTTGAAGCAGTTGCAGTTTTTCTGAAGCAGATCCTTTAATTTTACGGAGGGGCGTGAAATCCCCATGATCAGACATGGATGGTACATGAAGGATGCATGTAGGAGGAGAGCTTTGGGCTGCAGGTTCTACACTCCGTTTTCTTTTGGGCATGCTTGCTGTCGATGTCTACCATCACTGTTAAATGACAAATAAGAAATCACGAATGATGTTAAAAGTGCCTGTGAAAGGAGGCTCTGAGTTTTCAGTGAGGTAACAGAGGTTCTGAGTCATGTTCTACACTAGGGTACTTTTTAGCTGACTAAACCATGTTTAGTGGCATCAAAAGTGCTAATAGCTAAAACATCTAAATTCTTCCACACTAACGTTAGCTATCTAGGCCAATGAAACATTGTGCTAAGTTACTGTAGCTAGCTCAGCTGTCGTGCCTCTTTCTGGTTCAATTCATATACAGAAGTCAACAGATATGTCTCATGTTTGGCATTAACAAAAGTTTAAGTTACACCGACATTAGGAACATACTGTACATAGATGAGGCTAGCTTTAACGTTAGCTAACATGGTGCTAGCTGGCTCAGCTGTTATTCTGCCTGTTTATGATTTCATGCAGAAACTGAAGTCAAGAGTGTGAGTAACATTATAGTTAGCATCTTACCTGGCTAGATTGGAGGATGAATACCAAGAACAACACACAGATGGAATGGAAGACTGAACTTTCAACTGAGGTATTCAATAACATCAACGTTACCAATTGATACGAGCGCGCGACATTACCAATTGATACGAGCGCGCGAGCGCGCATGTTACATGGATGGAAATGTAAAATGGCAGCTATAGCAGCACTAATTTGGATCTCTAGTCTGTCATTTCTGCACTGTGATTGGATAACATAAAAAAATATGTTTGGGAGTTAACAGCAGGAGTTGGTAGATTTTACGTGGGCTGGGTGAGAAACCTTTAAATAAGCAAGTGAAAATCTCTCGCAATACAAAGTCAATGGTGGGAAGAAAAGTTGAGTGGTACCAATGTTACTGCCAATGTCCCGCCCCTATGCAAGACTCAGGAGCATCTTGTTGACATTTAACCTTGAAAATACCTGGGTTTAGACCCCTTATGTACCATGTTAAGTTATCTGCAGTATTAACGTATCCTTATCATTTGTAAAACTGATTATTTTGTAATTACAGCATTAATATGCATACTAGTATACCATAGACACATGTAATCATGTTATGAATAGTTCTATCATGATCTATGCCCTTCAAAACATGGGTCTAGACACCTTCATTTTTCAATTATCTGCAATATTGGCTGAGATATGTCAAAAATCGTTTTTTTGATAATGGCAGCAGTAATTTGCATAAAAATGGTATGTGGGACATTTTTGCAGCTTGGGGCCATAGCTAGTCATTTTCTACACATTTTTTCCAATCTAGAAACACTGATTAGAAGTATATCTCCGGGGGGTGCAGGGGGACCTAGTCTTCCTACTAGACTAATACAGCATCCTATGGGACTGTATATATATTATGTACAAGTGTCACCGTTTGCCTGATCGGAGAGAATCCCATTCCTAATGGATCATCGGGACCTGGCACGCGGAGGAAACTCCCCTGTGGTGAACACATGCCAATCAATCCCTGTCCGTGTCCTGCTGTTCCAATGTGATGGGTCATTTGACTCATCATGCACCAACGGGCACCATTTCCACAACCACCATTACGTATGGGACAGATTCACAAGGTGGGTTCAACCATTCCGAGAAACATATATTGCAGTGACGTCACAATCAGAAGATCTTTTTTTTCTTTTTTTTTTAGACACAAGAATTAAACAATTCTTTTTTTGACTGAAATGCTTAAACCTGTTATGTATGTGCACAAAATTAATGACATGCATAATATCTGTTTGTTGTTCTTTTTAAGTTTTCTGGTATCAGGTTATTTTGTTGTTAGAATTTGTTATATTTTTTATTGTTGTTTGATTATTATGTATGTTTGTTTATTCCATATACTTATTCTAATACATCATATATATTTGATACATAATAGTAATTTTATATGATTATTTTTTTATTTACATATATTTGTACATTTTATGAAATTCTGTTTTATTATTGAAAAATTAACAAATTTCAGTCTCCGGACTTGCCTTGTCCAGTGCTTAATAATTTCAATAAACCGGAATGGATGAATGACTGAACCAGTATTTCATGCTCTTATCTCAATAAAGGTTACCAAGAAACAAACGATTTCCATGAGATTTAATTGTCAGCATTTTCAAAACGTACAGCTATTGAATAATATTTTACAGTGAAACTATTTGATATTAAATTAAGGCCTTCATTATGTCACACAAAACAAATTGTCAGATGACAAAGTCATTTGATACAGATTTGGAAATTTCGGGTGTAACAAGTGGAACGAGAACGGCACTCAGTAGAGAGCATATACCTCCACCTGGTTGGCCATTTCACTCAATGGTCAACAACAACAACAACAACAACAACAACAGGCATTTTAAGGCCATTTTCCCTGCAAGACCGGGGGTTAGCTTTGCGGTCCCCATGACAATCTTCTCCATTTTTGCCCTATTTTCTGCATCTCTCCTTGTTAACCCCCTTGCCCGCATTTCTTCTTCGACCATCTTTAGCCAAGTCTTTCTCGGTCTTCCCCGTCCTCTACTTCCTTCTACATTCATTTCCATCACTCTTCTCAACCAGTCACTTTCATCCTTCCTCAACACATGACCAAACCATCTCAACCTGTTCCTCTTCACAGCATCCATCACAGGCTCTATTCCCATCATCTTTCGCAATTCATCATTTGTCTTCCTCTCTCTCAACGATACTCCACACATCCACTGAACCATTCGCATTTCCACCCTTTCCAGCCTTCGTTGCTGCTCTACGTTCATTACCCATGCCTCGCTCCCATAAATCATAACACTTCTCACACATGCACCATACACCATTCCCTTCAGTTTCAACGACACTCCCCTCCTCGTCAGCACGCCACTCAGTTCCCGAAACTTATTCCATGCACATCTCACTCGAGCAACCGTTGCTGAGTCTGATCCACCTTCTCCATTCAGCATGTCTCGTAGGTAACAAAATGTTTTCACACCTTCCAGCTTCACGCCATCTCCAAGATCCAACTCAACATTTCCTCCATCTGCAGCTCCCTCTGTGCACACCTTACATTTGAATGTAGCTGCCACACTGGTTAATGACCCTCTCAGACCACGACATTTTTGATGAACCCACTCAGCGCACATTGAACATTGAATGGAGTTCACTCCGACACCCTTCCTGCACACAGCACACGGCCACTTCCCAGTTCTTTCCACCTCACCACATGCTTTACCACGTGCCATCACCTTCGTTTTTCCGATATTCACCTTCAGACCTTTTGTCTCCATACATTCCTTCCACTAGTTCATCTTTTCCTTCAGTCCATCCATACTTTCTGCAATCAACACCAGATTATCTGCATACAACAACTCCCACGGTAAACCCTCCTGTACGTTCTGAGCCAGCACCTCCATCACAGCTACAAATAGTAGTGGCCATAGTACCGACCCCTGATGCACTCCCACCTTCACCTCAAACTCACCACTGTTCCCGTCCTTTGTCCTTACAGCTGTGCACGCTCTTTTGTACATTGCCATCACGACTCTGATCAACCATTCCTCCACTCCTAACTTCCTCAATGCCCATGTCAATACTTAACGTGGAACCCTATCGAGTGCTTTCTCCAGATCAACAAACCCAAGAAACAACTTATTCCTCTTCTCCATGTACTTCTCCTGCAACTGCCTCACAATAAAGAGCGCGTCTGTCGTTCCTCTTCCTGGCATAAATCCAAACTGCATTTCGTCGATCTTCACCTTCTTCCTTATCCTCCTCTCCAACACCCTTTCCAATACCTTCATTCCATGCTCCAATAACTTTATCGCTCGATACGAGCCACAGTCCAGAGGGTCACCTTTCCCATTGTATAGAGGGACGAGGGTACTCAGTTCCCAATCCACTGGAATGCGGCCTTCTTTCACCATCAGATTACAGATCTCTGTCATTCTCTTCACACCCCAACTTCCTGCTGCCTTCAACATGTCTCCCACAACTCCCGTCGGCCCTCCCGCTTTTCTACTCTTCATTGCTTTTATCGCTTCCTCAACTTCCTTCTCGGTTATCTTCTCTGCCGGTCCTAAAACTGGGTTACTCTCTATGTTTCCATCCCATTCATTCTCTGCATTCAACAGTATTTCCATATATCTCTTCCATCTTCCTTTAATTCCATCTGGGTCCACAACGATTTGTCCCACTTCATCCTTCAAGCAACTCACCCCCATCACATCACACCTCTCTTTCGCTATCTGCTTTGCAATCCTGAATACCGCTCTCTGACCCTCTTCCAAATCCAAGCGTTCTCCGAACATTTTCCTACATGCCTCCTGCGCCTTTGCTACCTCTTTCTTTGCAGCCTTCTTGGCTGCCTTATAACTTTCATGCTCTGCCTTTTCTGCCCCCATACCCTTCGCCTTCTGCTACTCCTTCAACTTCTTTCTCTTCTCATCAATCTTCTTTCCAACTTCATCATCCCACCACCATGTTTCCGAGTGCCTCAGTGGTCCTTTTGTCCATCCACATACCTCACCAACGGCTCCCAACACACTATCTTTCATTGACATCCAACCACTTTGAAGCTCAACCACATCATCCTCGATCATACTCAGCCTCTCTTTTAATGCCTCCCTCACTGTCACCTCTTTCAACCTCCACACCTTCATTCTCGGTTGGTACTTCACCCGCCGAGCTCTCCTCGCACCTTTCACCCTTATGTCGCAGACAACCAAGTGGTGCTGTGAAACAGCCTCCTCCCCCGGGATCACCTTTGTGTCCCGGAGGTGCCCCCTATCTCGCCTACGCACCAGCAGGTAGTCAACGGTTGTCGTCGACCCACCTGACGTGTATGTAACAAGCTTATTATCCTCTTTCTGGAACTGAGTATTACAAATCAACAAATCAGCTCCATCAGCAAACTCCAAAATCCTTTCACCTTCTCCATTTCTCACACCATATCCGTAACCCCCATGAACTCCCTCAAAACCGTCCATACTCCTTCCCACATGTCCATTTAGGTCTCCTCCCACCACAACAACTTCCTCATCTTTCACGTTTTCCATCAGCTTCTCTATCGCACACCAGAACTTGTCCTTCTCTTCATCGCTCCGACCAACCTGTGGAGCATATCCCGAGATGACGTTCACCAAGAGCTTTCCAATCATCCTTTTCACCATCATCAACCTATCACTCACTCGAGTCACACTCACCACACTGTCTACAAACTCCTCAGAAAACAGGACACCAACACCATTCACACCCTCCGGGCACCCTTGCCACACAAACTTGTATTTCTGTCCCTGCCTACCCTTCACCATTCTCACACCACTTCCCTTCCATCTCGTCTCCTGCACACAACATATGTCCACTCTTCTTCTGATCAATACTTCCACCACTTCTCCTGATCTCCTTGTCATTGTCTTTACATTCCATGTCCCAAACCTCAGAAACGAATCCCCACGTCGGGCATCAGACGTTTCGTCGTTATAAATAGAGTGATTTCCACCCTTCAATGGTGAACAATCGCTTTAAAAATTACACTGGCTGGCTCCGGATTCGGATCTTCACCAAAATTTAATCGGTTCGTCCTTGTCACACACACAACCTGTCCAACAAGTTTCGTCCAAATCCGTCCATAACTTTTTCAGATATCCCGCTATGTATCGTTTTTGGCCCTATCTCCCAATGGTGAAGAATAACTTGAAATTAAATAATTTTCACATCCGAATCCATATTCAGATCTTCACCAAAATCGAATCGAATCGTCCTTGTCAGACACCCAACTGGTCCACCAAGTTTCATCCAAATCCATTCATAACTTTTTGAGATATCCTGTTATGTGTCGTTTTTGGCCCTATCACCCAATGGTGAAGAATCACCTAAAAAGTTCTAGTAGCCGGATCCGAATCCGGATCTACACCAAAATCGAATGATTTCGTCCTTGTGACATACGCTACATCTCTGCCAAATTTCTTCCGAATGCGTCCACAACTTTTTGAGATATTTTGTTCACAAACAAACGGATGGACAAACAGACAGGGGTGAAAACATAACCTCCATCCACCTTTGGTGGCAAAGGTAAAAATAGGTTTTTATGAATGAGAACCTTGAACAGCAAAACAGTTTGAAAGTAGAACGATACTCGGTGGAGGGCATACCTCCATCAGGATGAACAGTTTACATTTTACATCTTCTGATTAGCCGGATCAGGATTCGGACTTAAACCAAAATCGATTGTCGCCAAACCAACTCATCCACATAGTTTCGTCATAATCCGTCCTAAACGTTTTGAGATATCGTACTCGTAAACAAACAGACAAACAGACAGGGGGGAAAACTCATAAAACCTCCATCCACATTCGGTGGCAAAGGTAAAAATCGCATCCAGATACAGCACAACAAAAATACAGATAAATTATCAAGTAAACAGCAAAAAACACGTTTCACTATCTCAAATAGGTGTGTGTGTGTGTGTCTGTGTATATGTGTGTGTGTGTGTGTGTGTGTGTGTCTGTGTGTGTGTGTGTCTGTGTATGTGTGTGTGTGTGTGTGTGTGTGTGTGTGTGTGTCTCTGTGTGTGTGTATATATGTGTGTGTCTGTGTGTCTGTGTGTGTGTCTCTGTGTGTGTGTGTGTGTGTGTGTGTGTGTATGTGTGTGTGTGTCTCTGTGTGTCTCTGTGTGTGTGTGTGTGTGCATGTGTGTGTGTGTGTGTGTGTGTGTGTGTCTGTGTGTGTGTGTGTGTGTGTGTGTGTGTGTGTGTATATATATATATATATATATGTGTGTGTGTGTGTGTCTGTGTGTGTGTGTGTGTCTCTGTGCGTGTGTGCATGTGTTGTGTGTGTGTGTGTGTGTGTGTGTGTGTGTGTGTGTGTGTGTGTGTGTGTGTGTGTGTGTGTGTGTCTCTGTGTGGGTGTGTGTACATATTCATCCTACCACCCCGTTTTTGTGGTCGGCCGAATAAGTCTTTTGGTCAAAGAGCTTCACGAACTGTCTAGTCAGGCCCAACATTCGACTTCAGCTGACCTGGACAGGTACCGTATTCATAATTTGTTCATGGTACCGTGCCGGCGATAACCAACTAATGTTTATGAAAAACAACGAGCTGATCTTTAATGCCCACCAGGTTATACTGGAATACAGGACACCGACTATATGAGGGACAGAGAAATTTGTGATGCATCACCTGCAAGTGAAGCACCTATGCACCAACTTATAGTCGAATCGGGAATCACACTCAGACTAACTGGATTGCAAGAACAATTTTATTATTCCTTGTGTTTTTGTGTCGCTATCATGGTGGCGAAATGACACAAACCCACACATATACATATACACACACATTACTCCTTAAATGGACCCAATTATTCCCATCTATTGTGAGGTCAGGTGCATTACATGTGGTCAGGTACATCAATCTATGTGCCGTCCCTCGGATGGACGTTAAACTGTGGGCACCTCATCTGCTGGCACAAGTTGGTGGACATCAAAAATCCCATGGTATCCTTCATGGAGAGTATTTGTATATATATATATATATATATGTATATATATATATATAGCTCGCATTGTTAAGTGTGGAAAATTTCTGAGGAGATTTCGGTTGGCTCTATAGCGCGTGGGCTGTCACCACGAAAATGATGGAGGTCCTTGGTTCGAGTCCCGTGTTGAGTCAGAGTTTTTCACACTTAGCCTCCACGCAGGAATTTAATTCCTGTTTATAAAAAGTATATAAATATATTCACCCCAAAGGATGAGGCAGGGAAGTGGTCATGGAGACCCGACAAGCCGAGGATGCGAAAAGTGTCACAAAACATCGATTTAGACAGACAAGCGGACAGCGATGGAACCTCGGTCTAAATGCCGTGTGATCAAAGCCACAGACATCAACCTGCCCACCGAGGCACAGATATTGCACACACGTGGCAGCCAGCAAGAGGCAGCTGTTTAAATTTACACTCTGACCCCCGAGCGCCATCGTAGGGCAAGGGTCATTTACCCCAAGGCGAAGAGGCTTTCATTTTGGCTTCTTCATGACCGTCCTGCGGAAATGTCAAGAAACCAGATTCGGATTCCCCTTCCCTTCCCCCATCCCCGAACACTTGATTTGTCAAATCAGAAGACCGTACACACACGTGTTTGCTGTCAGGAGTGCAATTAGCAACGAAATAACTTAGTTCCTAACCCTAACCGTCTAACTTTAACCCGAAGACCAACATCAATCGCCAATTTATTACTACCGTGGCTCGAGTAATTGCCTGTGAAATGATTCAATGCCAAACAGGCAAACACATATAACCTTTGGAGTGACCTCTGGTCTCCATGTAGCCCGGCGCTAGAACATTTGATATAAACAAACAACAAATTGGTATTTTTGAACAATCACAAAACAACAGCTCTCAGACAGAAAGTGGTGATTAAAATCAAGAATATCCACGTTTGAGTAACAATGAATTAGGATCCAGGTGTTTTGGAGTTCTGGGCAAACTGCACCTGGAGATGTCAACATTCCATGTCCTCCGTTAAGTTTTCCAAAATGTCATTTGAAGCACGAGCTTGCAGATTAGTTACAATTGGTACTTATTAGTTATTACATATGTTATCATATTTGTAATACCAACTCAAACACATTATTGATTTCGACCATTGAACTACTCTCACTTGAGAATGCAACTTCCCATCTCCATAAAATAATTTATTTCAAGGAAACCATTTTTGTTTTCCCTGAACGTGTTCTGCTTGTAAGTGCATTAGTGAGACAGCTGGGTTTTTTTTTATAGACAATCCGATAATTATAACAGAGCCTTACGCCTGATATTTAAAAAGCCACAACCTCTCTGCGAGGTCTTTCTAGCATTCTCACCATCACTAAAATTTGCCATTATTATACCTTTGGCTTCGGACATCTCCCAGCTAGATTTAAAAAAAAAAAATCTAACTCCAGTGGCACAAAGTCAAAGCCGGTATCCTCAAGCGCAATTTAGTCTGTTATACTGATTGGTACAAGTATCACAAGGCAATAAAGGTGTAAGGGAACTGCTTTCGGACAATATACTTTTGCCATTTCCACCTGCCAGAACTTTCTCCTACGGTAAGTTATAATGACGAGCAAAGAACCCCTCCCACTTCTTAATTCCCCCACTTCGATGATGTATATGGTTTTCCGACAGAGAATTGGCGATATTATATTATGATTTGTAATACTGCCTCCCACCAGGTGATGCCACACGATACACATCTTGTGCGTATATATATATATATATATATATATATATACATACATACATACATATATATATATACAGACTTGGCATTTAATATGGAATTATTTTTTTTTCTTGACTTGGGTTTACTTTCTTAACTCAGTATATCAATCTGGTGAGTTTCTTTTACACTTTGGTGATTTATTTGTTAAAAGAACCACGTCACTGATTGTCTGTCGCAGCAAGAAGTCAACAACAGGATTATATCACAGGTGGAGTGGCAAAATGTACGGACAGGTGCATTTGATGATTGGCTTCAGAGTCGGGTATACAAGGATTGTTGCGTTCTGTATTAGTGGAAAACAACTGCTGCACGTCTCCAAAAGTTATTGCCGCTTCCTCTGGAGATGGTCCGTCAACTCGACAATGCTGTTTGTCATGGAGTGGTGGCTTTAGGAAATTACGGCATGAAACAGCGTGCTATTGCTCGGCAGTATGGCATCACTCAAGGTCAGGTGTCAAAGATCCTGAAACGAAATGCTCAGAGGGGTGTCCCTACTCCAATACCGAGGCCAGGACGTCTCCGCAGAACCACAAGGAGGGATGATCGCCAGCTGCACCGGTTAGTCCGCAATGGCCGTACCAAGTCAGCTAATCGGCTTAGGGCTGAGTGGCAGCAACTGACAAATGTGCCTGTATCCAGAAGGCTAGTCAACCAATGACTGGTTCAAGCAGGCTATCGTGCCAGGCGTCCCCTGAGAAAGCCACGCCTGACCAGACAACACCACCAGCGCCGATTGCAGTGGGCCAGAGAGCACCGACAATGGCAGCCAGGACACTGGAATCACGGGATCTTCAGTGACGAGTCTAGATTTCTGGTCTATCGTCAAGATGGCCGCGTCCGAGTGCGCAGACAAGTGCATGAAGCCTACAACAAAGATTGTATAGTGCCAAGAGTCCAAGCTGGAGGTGGCGGGGTGACCGTTTGGGCTGCTTTTCATGCAGGGGGCAAAACTGACCTGGTTGTTATGAATGGAAACCTGAACCAGTTCAAGTACAGGACCATTCTGGAAGAAACATTGCTTCCATTTGCTCATGCAGCCTTTCGAGGAAACTTTGTCTTCCAAGATGACAATGCACGGCCTCATCATGCTCGCATGATCCAACACTTTCTTGCTGACCGTGACGTAGAGCATATGGAGTGGCCTGCCATGTCCCCAGATATGAATCCGATAGAGAACTTGTGGGCAGAATTAACGCGTCAAATCGACCACTTGGACCAGCAGCCGACCTCTGTGCGTGAATTGCAGCAGGCTGTTGTCACTGCATGGCAAGCGATTCCTGTCCAAACCTTAGAAAATCTCGTGAACAGCATGCCTCAACGTGTACGTGCTCTCCTGAATGCTCGTGGGGGTTACACGAAGTACTGAACTGTAATTTTACTGTCCGTAATCCCAGTCATAATTTAACTTATGTTTTCGTTAAAAAAATTTTTGGCTAATGTGCAAAATAAAGAGATACTTCTGGAAAATGTACAGAAGTTTAACACAGTACTGTCCATGAATTGAGTTCGATATCAGTTTACATCACTTTCAAGGATCAATTTATTTGTTTCGAAATGTCAAATGTGGTTTTTGTTTCTTTTAAAGGTCACATTAACAAAATCTAGAATAATTTCCACATAATTCCAATGAACTTTTGATTCTAAGACATCTTGAAAAGTAAGTTCACCCCCACAAAAAAATTATTCCATATTAAATGCCAAGTCTGTATATACATATATATACAGTATATATATAAACACAACATGGCCAAAAGTATGTGGACCCCCCTTCGAGTTAATGGATTCGGCTGTTTCAGCCACACCCATTGCTGCCAGGTATATATAATGAAGCACACAGCCATGCAATCTCCATAGACAAACATTGGCAGTAGAATGGGTCGTACTGAAGAGCTCTGTGACTTTCAACGTGGCACCGTCATAAGAAGCCACCTTTCCAACAAGTCAGTTCATCAAATTTCTGCTCTGCTAGAGCTGCCCCGGGTCAACTGTAAGTGCTGTTAGTGTGAAATGGAAACGTCTAGGAGCAACAACAGCTCAGCCACAAAGTGGTAGGCCACACAAGCTCACAGAACAGGACCGCCGAGTGCTGAAGCGTGTAATACGTCAAAATGGTCTGTCCTTAGTTGCAACACTCACTACCGAGTTCCAATCTGCCTCTGGAAGCAACGTCAGCACAACAACTGTTAGTCGGAGCTTCATGAAATGGGTTTCCATGGCCGAGCAGCAGCACACAAGACTAACATCACCATGCACAATGCCAAGCGTCGGCTGGAGTGATGTAAAGCTCGCCGCCATTGGACTCTGGAGCAGTGGAAACTCGTTCTCTGGAGTGATGAATCACGCTTCACCATCTGGCAGTCCGACGGACGAATCTGGGTTTGGCGGATGCCAGGAGAACGCTACCTGCCCGAATGCATAGTGCCAACTGTAAAGTTTGATCGAGGAGGAATAATGGTCTGTGGCTGTTTTTCATGGTTCGGGCTAGGCCCCTTAGTTCCAGTGAAGGGAAATCTTAACGCTACAGCATACAATGACATTCTAGACGATTGTGTGCGTCCAACTTTGTCGCAACAGTTTGGGGAAGGCCCTTTCCTGTTTCAGCATGACAATGCCCCCGTGCACAAAGAGAAGTCCATACAGAAATGGTTTGTCGAGATTGGCGTGGAAGAACTTGACTGGCCTGCACAGAGCCCTGACCTCAACCCCATCGAACACCTTTGAGATGAATTGGACCACTGATTGCGAGCCAGGCCTAATCGCCCAACATCAGTCCCCGACCTCACAAATGCTCTTGTGGCTGAATGGAAGCAAATCCCCGCAGCAATGTTCCAACATCAAGTGGAAAGCCTTCCCAGAAGAGTGGAGGCTGTTTTATCAGCAAAGGGGGTACCAACTCCATATTAATGCCCATGATTTTGGAATGAGATGTTCGACGAGCACATGTGGGTGTGATGTTCGGGTGTCCACATACTTTTGGCCATGTAGTGTATATATATTTCAGCAAGTGTTTGTATGTATGTAGGTATGTATGTATATCCGCTCCATACCCATTGGTTGGACAACTCACCTGACATCACCCACAATTGTAACCTGAAAAACAAAAATTCAAATATCCACCATTTTCGTAAGCCTAACACATCTTCAGTGGTGTCATATTCACAATTGCCATGCTTTACCTACAAGTTTTTCGTTTAGTGTAAAACAACCTAAGCAACTGTTAAAAGGATCATCATATATCGAAAGGTTGGAACCGATTGGCGTCATTGGCCTTGTGGAGGTGATGGTACGTTTAAGCCTCAGGCTTTGGGCCCTTGGCTTCAGACCTCTGGTGTCAGCTGGTGTCACCTCTAGTGTCAGCCTTTAGGCCAGTGCAATTGAAATTATCCGAGCTATATCATCACATTGTATCTATGCACATACACAGTATGCACGTTTTTGCTGCATGTACATAACCCGGGTTATTTTTATTTTCTGGAGTGATCGAGGCAGATGTCTGTTGCCTATACACTGCCCAAATAAAGGGATGTGTCAGAAGAACGTGCTGCACACTTGGAACAACATCGCCCGTAGGGCCAGTACTCTGCTAGTTAAAATAAAGAGAATTGAGGTCCACCCCAACCCCAAGGCTCTGATCACCTAAAATATTCCTGGGCACACCTGAGTACAACCTCATTTTCAACCAGTTTTCAACTCATTCCATCCAGCGGTTCATGAGTGCATATAGGTCAAACACACAAACTCTTGTAATGTTAAAATATTATTATAGCCACGTGTCTGGTCCCTTAATGACCGAATGACATGGGCCATCAACAGGCCACGGCCACCAGCTGGGTTTGACGCCCCAGACCAGGGTTGCAGGCCTTAAGTCAAGGTACCCCGTAAAAGGAAGTACCCCGTCAAGGTGATGCTAACTGCAGACTTCTCAACACAGATTCACAACGTACATCAACCCCTGCGGTCAGCCTAATGGTTGGCTATTTCAATACAGATTCTCCACACCTGCACATTCTCATGGCTTGAGATGCACAACTCTTGTGTGCACTTTGTAAAGACTAAAGACACGTAAACGGAGGAAAATGACAATAAAAACACACGGCCAGAGGTTTGAATAGGGGAAGACAAAACAGTAGGGCCGTGAAAACAAACATCTCACTGTACATACGCAACACATATCCAATTTGCACAAATAGTACATCACACTTATCTAAACAATTGCTAAGAAATAACTGTCATTCGACGAAACAGTTTTATTAACCACTAAATATCATTCCCACAACACTACCCCCCCCCCCCCCCCCACCTTCCTCGTTCAGCCTCTCCTGAGGCTGCGCTCAGAAGGGGGAGCAGCATTGGGTCTGACCATATAGTACATCCCCTACCCTATTCTAAACCCGCATGCTCAAAATTTCAAAAACAGTCCATTATTTTGCTACTGCATTGCATCCCTTATGTTAATCACTCATCCACTATGCACATACTTGTACCTGGATATCCGGATGTAATTTAAACATGGGGTTGGAAAAAGGGGGGGATGCACCAAGCCTTCTTTCTCTAAAAGAGTCTTTTAACTTTATAAGGTGTCAGGCACCTCCTACCTGGTATAAGACCCCTTCTCCAACGCACCAAAGTACTTAAAATAGCCTGGAGGGCACAGAACATTGCACAATTAAGTGTCTTTTTTGCCTGGAGGGCTTATATATGCATATAGAATACATCATCTCACTGTACATACGCAACACATATCTATTGCACAAATAGTACGTCACGCTTATCTAAACAAATGCCAAGAAATAACTATCGTTTCCCTAAACAGTTTAATCAACCCTTAAATATTGTTACGTTTATGGGGGTTGCTGAAGGAATCCCATAGTAAAGGTAGGACTGTATAATTGTAGCATGGACCGTGGACGAGTAGGAGAAATCTCGATGTACTTAAGTAGGGAAACTGTAGCTTAAGATTGTTTATGTCTTCACATGAGGGGTGAAGCAGTAATAATTAGTTAGGGATTAAGGTTAGTTTTCCCCAGTATGTGGTTTCCCTCTATCGTTTTCCCTTTACATTTTACATTACAAGGGCGGCCATGCAAAACTCATTAAACCACAACAACCGTCCACTGAAAGCCAGGCATGTACCCGGACACTAAGCCCCACCTTAATAAACCTCATAGGCAGACCCCATAGTAGAGGCGGAGAATCAGTGGGCGGTCAGGAAGAACGTGATGCCACGCCCCGAAGTTCATGATTGGCCGAGAGAGCCGTGAAGTGGCTTGGAAAGAGCTTTGCCATTGGTCGGTGAGACGTCATCTAGAAGCTTCTCGAAAGGAGGACAAAGAGCGCATCTCTCGCTTTCTCTCTCTCTCTCTCTATCTATATCTATCCATCTTGGGTTGGAAAAGGGAAGCTGGCCATTGTGTGGTTGTTTTAATTGGTGCATGCTTTCACTGCAAAAGAGGAGGTTTTGGGCGGTGGACTTTACCTGGGAGCGGAAGGCTGCGCTGTCTAGCGATTGTGACATAGAGGTGGAGGAGCGCGAGGGCGTCTTCACAACTCACCTCACGTTATTGGCGCTGTCGAGCGCGACACCACGGCCATCTTGTGCCGGGTTCCCGCCGGAGGGACATCGAGCTCTGGGCCTCGTCCCCAGCTGCCAACCTCGCAGAGGAACTCATGGAGACAGATAAGGTCGGAACGAGAAAGGAACATATTATTTTATTTTATCTTTCCCCTTGTCCGTTTTTGAGTCTGCATGTGGAGGTAACTCAGTTAGAGTTTGAGTTTTAACCTCAACCTTTTTTTTGACATCTTCATCCTGCATTTATTTCATTAAATTATTTGTTGCATTTACAGTCATGTTTACTTTATAAATTTGTTGCTATTGTACCACGCTCCTTTTCTATTCCATCCCCAGGCGCTGCATGACATCATTGCCGGGAAGTGAAAGGAAGTACTCACTTTTCACTCCGGCTTCTTTTTCTTGTTACTTGGCAAAAAATATATTTTTTTGACAAGTATGTTGATCACTCGGCCTTGTGTGCATGTTTGTGTGTTTGTCTGTCCACTCACTTGTACTTGCCTACGCTGTACAGGTCACAATTTTAAACCGATCTTCACAAAACTTCACCAAAAGGTGGAATTTGTGGTCTGACAAAATCCTATATATTTTTGAGGTCAAAGGTCAACAAAATAGGAGGCCAAACGTCAACCACTTTTTTTTCAAATTTCTCAAATCCTCAATTTTCATCCAATTGACTTGAAATTTTAATCGGATTAACATATCAGCTAACTAAATTCAACCACCAACTATTTGGCAGGTCAACATCGGCAAAAAGGTCAACATAGGCCAAATTTCTAAAATTGTCAATTTTCATCCGATTAACTTAAAATTTGAAGACGATTGCATGTCAGGTCAATGAATTCCACCACCAATTATTGTTGAGGTCAAAAGGATGCTCTACTGAGTGCCATTATACTCTGTTTTATTTTTCCATGTGTCACTCTATGAGTGAATTTTCATTTGTTTGTTTGTCCAGGCGATATCTCAGCCAAGCTAAGAAGCTGAAACTTGGGTACAATAGTCAGCACGTGCTTTGGCAAAAACAGTATTTTTAGTTTTTTGATTAATAATTTAATTGATTAATTACTTAATTATTATCAATTAATTAAGTCCTTATTTATTTCCTTTCTCATCTGGGCAATACCGCAGGCACTTTTTGAGATAGGAAGCTGATATTTGGACACGACATGACCATGGTTGGCTGCAAAGCGTATTTTTGATATATGGATTAATCGATGAATTATTCAATTATTCGATTAATGACTTCATTAATTATTATTTTTAAAAGTGACAGATTCAGATGAAACGATGGTGGTTTCGGCATTCTATTAGCCAATTGAGAAATAAATAAATTATTTAATGATTATTATTTATGTATTTTCGTTATTAATCACTTATTTATTTCCTTTCTCATCTGGGCAATAGCACAGGCACTTTTTGAGATAGGAAGCTGATATTTGGACACGACATGACCATGGTTGGCTGCAAAGCGTATTTTTGATATATGGATTAATCGATGAATTATTCAATTATTCGATTAATGACTTCATTAATTTTTTTTTTTTTAAGTGACAGGTTCAGATGAAACGATGGTGGTTTCGGTATTCTATTAGCCAATTGATTAATAAATTAATTATTTTATGATTATTATTTATGTATTTTCGTTATTAATCACTTATTTATTTTCTTTCTCATCTGGGCAATATCTCAGGCACCTTTTGAGCTAGGAAGCTGATATTTGGACATGACAGTGACCAAGTGATGTGGCTATAAAGGCTATTTTATATTTATTGATTAATCAATTAATCGAGTAATTATTTAATGATTAGTCAATTAATCAATTAATTATTTAATTTTTCCGATTAATGACTTCATTATTTTTCAAAAAGCTTTGGATAAAACACTGGTGGTTGAGGTATGTTATAAGCCAATTGATTAAGAAATTATTTACAAGTACTATTTATTGATTTTAATTATGCAATTAATTAATCAATTATTGTTCACCTCTCCCTCCCAATACCGTCGCTTTGTGCTGCACGGCGGTATTGCCGGACGCCGAAGGTGCCCTGGCAATGCCGCACTGGAGGATGTTATTTATGTATTTGGCATGGGGTCGGTGAACTATGAATGTATCTGTACTTGTTTTTTTTCTATTTTTGTTCCAAAACTGTGTATTTAAAATATCCTTTTCATATGGAGAAAAAGGGGAAACAAAATATGTTTTTGTTTATATTTTTCCACATACTTGTTTTTGACTTGGGCTAATTTCACCATCAGTTTTGTAGCTGGTGCAAATTAATTAATACATTAAATGAGCAGAGAGAATCGTTTTAATTGGAATATTGTTGGGCTTCTTGGGCTTTGGGCTTCTTGAAAAGCGCTATACAAAATAAATGAATTATTATTATTATTAATATTCTTCTTTTGTATGCAGCTCAAGGCTGCAGGATAGCATCATTGGCGGAGGAGCTGTGCGCTGATGCAGTGCCCACTGTAGGTTAGGCCAGGAATGTGGAATTTGTTCATGGTGCCGGCGATAGCTCGCCTACTCCTCGCAACGGACACCATGGGATCTTTAATGTCCACCAACTAATGCTGGCAGATGGGACGCCCAGTTTAACATCCATCAGAGGGACGGCACTGACATTGATGAATCACCCTGTCTGTAAAACACTGGGCTGACAGTTTATAGCTTTGTCAGGATTCGAACCGTCTAGACATTGAGCACGGGACAAATAACCTAAAACTAACAAATGAAATCTTATTTTGTTCGGACACCAGTAGGAATTCTTTGCAGTAAAAGTTGTCGGAGTGTTAATACAATTGATTATAATTAAAGATCAATGCTGGCAACAAGTTGCCAGTGTATTACAATGTTCTATCAGACATCTAAGATGTAAAACAAAAAATGGTAAAACTGAACAGAGACGTGATGTTTTAAAAAGTACTCATCTTCAACAAGTGCACAAGGAAATGCATGCTCGGCTGCATTCTTTTTTCCCATATGAGGCTGAGAAAATCATTTCAAGCTGGGTTTAGTGGAAAGGCCGCCCTTTGTGAAGAAATCAAACCCAAGTTTCCATTGCCATTTGGTCTTGTATCCTTCTGGCAGCCCCTCGGGCAGGACCCACGTGCTGCATCGTCACCAGGATAAGTACAAATCTGGAGCTCATTGTTGCACTCTTTATTCTTCATAATATGTTGGGATTTTTGGGCATGAAACTAACAAACTGTTAATCCTGGACTTCAAACAACATTACAGTTGGGACACTTGGCCAAATTTTGACTTCTGAAGGTGATTTAATGATGCGGTTAAATAACATTTTGTGCAGAAATACTTTGCACCGAGTTTACACAATATCCTGTTGAACACCATTTCTCGGTTTGTACTTCCAAATACATCGAAAAAAATTCAACAGAAATGCATAATTCAGGATGTAGAATAGCATATTAAAATCTTGCATCATACGCAAAACATATTAAAGACCGGCACTCGGTAGAACGCATACCTCTGCCAGGATGATCAGTTTACGTTTTGTATACCATTGATAGGCTGGATCTGGATTCGGACCTCAACCAAAATTGAATCAGCTTGTTGTTACCACCTATCCAACTCATCTACCAAGTTTGATCAAAACTCGTCCACAACTTTTTGAGATATCATGCTGTATATCGTTTTTTGACCCCATCTCTCAATGGTGAAGAATCACTTAGAAAACTTTAAAAACTCTCGGATTCGGATCTTCACCAAAATCAATTTGATTTGTCCCTTTCATACACCCAATCTGTCCACCAAGTTCCGTCTGAATCCATCCACAACTTTTTGAGATACAGTCCTATATATCGTTTTGGCCATATCTCTCAATGGTAAAGAATCACTTTAAAATTATAGTATTGTCCTGTGATTCCCCTCGGTGAAGACCGGGAAATCACGGATAGCAAATCGAGCGTTAATGGAGGTGGTGTTCAATAGCGGATTTTATATCTACACGTGGGAGGAAGAAAGAAGAAGAAGAAACTGGAAGCTATTACCTGTCGCGATCCCGCCGGCCAGTCTTCAAACCTGTGGAAATTAACTCAAACCGAGGCGGATTTAAAATGTACAAAAAACTGGTTTATTTAACGGAACCAAAGAACAAGGAAAATGCGACGCTCAAATAAATGTCCTAAATTGGGATAACACACACGAGGGGAGAATTTAAATGAAAATAAAAGCATCGTGTGTGTGTGTGTGTGTGTGTGTGTGTGTGTGTGTGTGTGTGTGTGTGTGTGTGTGTGTGTGTGTGTGTGTGTGTGTGTGTGTGTGTATGTGTG
Organism: Myxine glutinosa; assembly: GCF_964187855.1. Taxonomy (NCBI): domain Eukaryota; kingdom Metazoa; phylum Chordata; class Myxini; order Myxiniformes; family Myxinidae; genus Myxine; species Myxine glutinosa. The sequence goes on along the minus strand of NC_136270.1, from coordinate 7,715,280 downwards.
TGTGTGTGTGGGCTTAGCTCAACCACTCGGGGTCTCATCGGGGTTCGTCGGCTCCTCCGGTGCGTTGGCGGGAACCGCCCGGTCGTTGGCGGGAAGTAGGCCTCAGTCCACCTCGTTCGCACGCTGCCAGGCCTCATAGGACGTCCGCTCACCCCTGCCTCATCACGCTCCAGCGGCAAGCCGCCCTTGCATGCTCGTCGCTCGCACGGGGAACCCAGCTCTTCGTCCACGCTCTTCCTCCTCACGTCCAAACGAACAGGGGGACGAGGAGACGATGCCGGCACACAACCACTTGCTCCGAGGTCCAGAACGTCAAGCAGGCACAAGAGCGAGAAGTCTGAAGCAAGAGAGGGTCCAACGAAAGAGAGGGTCCAATGCAAGAGAGGGTTCAACGCAAGAGAGGGTCCAACGCAAGAGAGGGTCCAACGCAAGAGAGGATCCAACGCAAGAGAGAGAAATGTCAGTCTCTCTCCACTTTTTATCAATCTCCCGTGACGTCCTCCGCCTCTCTCCACCAATCCCTGCCGACCAACATCACAGGTTCAGTTCTCCACCAATGGCCGCGTCACTTCTCTCTCATGCCATCGGTTGGTGGCCAATCAGTGCATCACTTCCGTCCACCAATCAGCGGGTCGCTTCTTGCTCCGCCCCTGGCCAATCCAAGTCCTTCCTTACTCTGGCCTTTTGTTGGTCGACTCCTGCCCAATAGCGAGTCCTTCTGGGCGTGGCTCCCGGCCTGCCCGTGCTATGTGTGTCTGCCAAGTCGGGGTTGTCAGCCCAAGTGCGTCATCTGGGTTTCGGTTAGTTTTATTGTGCATGGGGAATTTAATTAGTGTGTGTGGTGCTTTTGGGCCTGCCTAGTGTCTATGTGCAGTGCCATAAGGGACAAGGGATAGATCACAAGGTCTCACGAACAGGGGAATTAACGTAATCCCTACTCTAGTTAACACGCCCCATTCCTCGTAATCGGGACAAATATACACTTAATCAGACATTCGGGCTAAATAGGTCCCTGACTTATGTACATCGAATTGGCTCTTTCTACCCACGATCATCGGAGCACCTACCTATGCAGATCTACCAGAATCTATATATTACTACCCCAAAATTCATAACAGTATCTACACCGAGATCCAGATCTTTAAATGATGAAAATGTGTCTCCATCTACAATCCATCCATAAAACTCAACATCATGAAAATCGGAAGAAAATCATTCAAGTTATGATCAAAAAAGTGTTTTTGTCACAATCCAAAAAAGTAGGTCAAGGACACAAATCAAATATCAGGTCCAAAATGTCAGTGCAGGTACACTATTATGATTAGATTTTGGTGAAATTTGGAATTTGGCCATGGTAATAGCAATGGTGCGCCTACTCTTTGCGTATGGCACCATGGGATCGTTAACCCCCACCAACTAACTCAGTTTAGCGTCCATCCGAGGGACGGCACACACATTGATGAATCACCTTGCCTGTGAAACAACGGGATGGAAATTTATAGCCAGGCCGAGATTCGACCCCATGCTAGACAGGTTAGAGTTGAGTGTGCGTACCTTCAGGTCATTCTATCAGCCTGTTTTTGTCATAACCTGTTAGCTTCCTATCTAATAGGGGAGGTGCAACCCAGATTACTTTCAACAACATCAATGTCAACTGTACACATCTTCCAACTTTTGGCCAACTGCAAACCCTAGAATTTGGCCAAATGCATGTGCTGAGCTTTTGACTCGGCTTTAAATTTTCAGGCAAGAGACCAAGAAATGTTGTTACCCAGCGCGCGCGAAGTGAAAAGCAGGGTTAGGCATTCAGGTGCGTCTGTACGTGTGGCGTACGTGTCTGCATTTTAAAAATGCATTTTCTCAGCAACCGTTGGTCCGATTTACACGAAAGGTTACCTTAAGAGCGCCTCCACCTGTGGAGTTTCTTATTCATAATTATGACGGCATAGGTCACGTGGTACGGACGCCATCTTGGAAAAAAGTTACACCTCTATATATCCGAAACCCCTCAATGGAAAAAATTGAAACAAGGTTCATTGTGAAGTACTCTCCATGGGGAATAAAATATGTTAATGATGATGTAATCGGTGCCTTCATTATGACGTCATAATTTGACAAGTACAATGCTTGATCTGATCAGTCTGGAAAAAAAATTCTCTGCAACTGTTAGTCCGATGGAAACTAAATTTTGACCATAGGAGCGCCTCCTCCTGTAGAATTTTACTGATAATTATGACGTTATAGGTCACATGGTACAGGCGCCATCTTGGAAAAACCAAAAAACGTTGCACCGCTATATCTCCAAAACCGTTCCATGGAAAAAATTGAAACGTGGCTCATTGTAAAGAACTCTGCATGGGGAACTAGAACAGCACTCGGTAGAGCGCATTCCTCCACCAGGCTGAACAGTTTATGTTTTGTATTACACTGATAAGCCAGATCTGGATTGGGACCTGAACCAAAATCTAATCGGCTTGTTCTTGTCACCGACCTAACTCGTCCACCAAGTTTAGTCATAACTCGCCCATAACTTTTTTACATATCATGTTATATATCGATTTTCGCCCGATCTTTCTATGGTGAAGAATCACTTAAATATTAAATAATCCTCGTATCCAAATACATATTCAGATCTTCACCAAAATCGAATCGATTAGTCC